>NC_092342.1:167530500-168193500 GCF_046630445.1 Rutidosis leptorrhynchoides | reverse complement strand
TCTTTCATACTTATAGGTATGGGGATGTGAAGCTTACCCTAAGCGTTACGTCCCTAATAAGTTGAATGCTCGATCCACGAAGTGTATCTTCATAGGATATCCCAAGGATGATATGGGATACTATTTCTATGATCCAACCGAGCAGAATATTTTGTTGCTCGAAAGGATGAATTCCTTGAAACTAAGTTCCTTATGGAAGGTAATAGTGAAAGGAAGATAGATCTTGAATAGGTTCAAGATCAAGGAAATGATACACAATTGGTTGATACTAGCACTCAACATGAAAATGTTAAGAATGATCAAATGGATGATCAAAGTATACAAAACGTTCGTAGATCTGGTAGGATTAGTAATTCTCCTGAGAGATTTGGATTCTCATGGATGGTTGCTATGCGGTTCATTTGGATGAACCAACTAACTACCAAGATGCTTTATCAAGGTCTGATAAAGTTAAATGGCAGGAAGCCATGAACGTTGAGATGCAATCCATGTATGACAACCAAGTTTGGGAATTGGTTACACAACCTACTAACTCCGAGTTAGTTGATTGTAAATGGTTTTTAAGGAGAAAACCAAGATACATGGAAACTTGGATACATATATAAAGTATGCAAGTTAAAGAAATCAATCTACGGATTGAAACAAGCATCAAGAATGTGGAATCATCGTTTTAATGATTTGGCTTCATTAATAACGGTGATGAAGCTTATGTATACAAGAAAGCTAGTGGGAGCACTATCATGTTCCTTGTACTATATGTGGATGATATATTATTATTTGGAAATAATATTCCGCAAATGCAAGGAGTTAAAAACTTGGCTAAGTAGCTGCTTCTCCATTTAGGATCTTGGAGAAGCACAATACATTTTGGGGATAAGGATCTACAGGGATAGATCCAATAAATTGATAGGTTTGAATCAAAGTGCATACATTGAAAAGACTTGAAAAGGTTCAAGATGGAAAACTCTAAGAAAGGTTTGGTACCTTTTCAAAGAGGAACGCTTCTCAGTTCATCTCAGTGCCCCACCACGAAAGATGAAGAAGAAAGCAAGATACATGTCCCATATGCGTCTGCAATTGGGTCAATCATGTATGAGATGATATGCACTAGATCGGATGTGTCATGCGCTCTTAGCATGACAAGTAGATACCAGAATAACCATGGAAACAGTCATGGGACTGTGGTTAAAATTATATTGAAATACCTTAGAAGGACTAAGGATATGTTTCATATATACGGGTCTGGTGAGGAGGAACTCACTGTAAAAGGTTACATGGACGTGAGCTTCCAAACTGATCAAAATGATTCTCGATCACAATCCGGTTATGTCTTCATTTTAAATGGAGGTGCGGTCTCTTGGAAGAGTTTAAAACATAATGTTGTTGCTTTATCCACTACAAAATCAGAGTACATCGCCGTCTCATTGGCAGCTAAGGAAGCTACAAGGATGAAGAAATTCATCGACGACTTAGGAGTGGTCCCTACCATTCAGGACACTCTTGAGATCTTTTGTGATAACGAAGGTGTGATTGCTCAAATCAAAGAACCTCGTGCTCACCAAAAGACCCGTCACTTTGAACGGAGATTCAACTACATAAGGAATGAAGTTGAAAAGGGAAAGAGATGTATTCGCAAAGTTCACACAGATCTTAACATAGCGGATCCACTCACGAAGCTCTTACATGGAGCAAAACATGAAGGACATGTTTGTGCATTAGGGCTTCGATATTCTAGTGATTGGTCATGATCTATTTTAAGTATTGTAACGGAACGAAGTGGTTTAAACTCATTAATATAATTATTGGTTAATTTATTTTGAGTTATGTTCCTATTTTGCATATTTTATCCATGAATAAGACATTATTCTAAATTCCGTAGTCGATCACATTTGTGGGAGCAAGTGTGAGGTTTAGACTATTATGAACTTGGATTGGTATACATTCACGGACTGAATGTGGGGCTAGGTTGCTACCAAGGTTCATAGATATTTGTGGGATACAAATATTGGAAGACCCGCTCTCAAGATTTACTGTATGGAGCCTTTGTGGTTGATCACATGTAATCTTGAGTAAAGGCGAATATCATCGTATCCTCTGACCTGAGATACATATTGGGTCCTAATATTCACCGAGTATTATACCTTGATTCTTTTTTAGCTATTCTGAAATATGGTAGTTCACAAGGAAGAGCTCAGGTATAATACAAAAGTGTATATCTAGGACGTATGTAGTCAAGATGGAATTTGTCCCTCTTATTCGTTGAGAGTCAGATGTCTAAGGCCTGATAAAGTTGAATCTATAAGAGAGTGGTCACTCTGTATCTCTTGGATTTGACATGACATCTAGGATGAAAGGATATAATGATAAGATTCACCTATATATATCAGTTCGAGTAGGGAGCTCGAAAGGGATGATGTTATTGAATGGCATAAAGTCATAACATATTAGGGGTGATGGACGGTGTGTTAGGCTGTATCCATCACTTGCATTAATTTCTTATGTTTCTCGTGCAAGTGGGAGATTGAAGGTATTTCATATGCCCGAGAGACATATTAAATTAATGTGGCTAATGTGTTATGATCCAAGTCGGGTCATACCCAATAACAAGCTTACCGACACTTTATAAGTATTTAATCTTAACGATTGGTTCGTTAAATAAATACGCGACACTTGAATTTTAGAAAATGGGTTTTCTAAAATATTATCACTTGAGATAAATTATTTGGATAATTTATATGATAAGGAATTTAATTATTTATAGGTTTAAATAATTATGATGTGTTATATTTTATAAGAGGGTTTATAAAATGCAAGTAACAAAATAATTACATGGTATTATATAACAAGTTTTGTACTTAATAAAATCTTGTTATATATTAAAGCATGGGGTTTTATAATAGGTTTATAAAAAAACTGCAGTTTTCCTTTTAAAAAACACCCTTGGGTGACGGTTTGGGGACTCCAAGGATGTCATACCCATGCTTGTTTGTTACTTTAAGATCACACTTCCTTATGTGCATGTGCAAGACTCTTAAACCAAGCATTTTGACTCAAGTATTCAACTTGAATGTTAAATTTATTCAGCTCACTCTTTCCTAATATATGCTGGCAGAATCTTTCAGCTTGTGACTACTGAATTCTGGCCGAAATTCATGTGTGAAAAAGAGTGTGTTTGAGCTTGGTAATCTAGCTCATTACTTCTATGTTCAAGATGCATATGTACCAAGGCTTTCTAAGACCAATATATGCATTCAATACATCAAGAAGTGACTTAAAAACAGCAACAATTTCAGCTTGTTTTCTGGAGCTGCTGGTCGTAATTTATGAGCAGAAACAAAGGGTTGTTCAAGCTCATTTACAAGTAAAATCAAGTGTCCAATAAAGCCTAACCAAAGTACAAGGTGTTTGGTTATTGCTTGGGGTATAATCTCTTGAGGTTTCATACTTTTGGAACTTAATTCATCATCATCATTCCTTGGAAGCTGCTGTCCGAATTATATTGTGTACAAAGAAAGGGTTTCAAGCTTGATAAACAAGGTTGCAAAGGTGTTAAAGTCAAGCTAACTTAAGGTGTATTGTTGGTGCTTCAAAGACTTGAAGTTATACACATTTATTCATCATCTAACTAGCTTTTGGACAGCCCTCAAACATAGTTTGAGGAGGTATAAACTCTATCCTTTCTTGTTAAGTTTGTAAGTATTATTTCACAACTTGATCCATGGGATTTAACTTTAATTGGTTTAAAGTATAACAAGTTTAAAATATGTAATTACACGCTTCCGCTTACATTGATTCTTAATATGGTTTTAAGTTTTATGAACTTGTTAAATCCCAACAGTATATGCATGTGCTTAGATGTGTATCTTTTCTATTGCATTTGATGTGTATCTTTTCTATTGCATTTTGTGTACAGATGCAACAAAAAAATAAAAAAAAGGTGTAAATAAACTGAAAAAGAAGTTAGCGGTTGTTAAGTTGAAGATTGAATTTGACGAGTTTGGCCAAGCTATTGGAAAAACCCAAGCTATTTTTTCGAGCAACATTGGCGTCTTAACTAGGAGCACTTGTGATTTCCTTGTAAAGGATTGGAAGCATGTGTCTCCTGATCAAAAACAAACTTTATGGAACAAAATAAAGGTATTAAAATCTAAGATTTTGTTTAATTACTTTTTATTTATATATGTTACAACATTCAACACTTACATTAGATTACGTTATACAGGAACTTCATAATATTGAAGACGATTTTGCACGAAAAACAACACTGCAAAAATGCAACACAATGTTTACGAGATTCAAGCACAAGTTAAGAACGTATATGGATGAAGGCAAGCTTCCTTATGTGGAAGTAAAAGATCACGATTTCATAACTCCAGAAAAATGGGAAAAATTTTATGAACTCGAAGATACGCCTGCTAGACGAGTAAGTGCTATTCAACCTGATTTGTATCAGGTTTGGAGGTACATTGTGATATTGTAACGCTTTGAAAAAGGCATTTAATTGCATTAAAACTGTGTAGAAACTAAGAGAAAAAGGCAGGAAAAACGCTTTACAAAAAGAAAAAGAAAAGTATGCTCGAGTTGGTCGTTCGGGATATCGTGGGAAAAAAGCACAATGGGATACAGAAGCAAATGATCCTCATAAACGTACACCATACCACAATATCAAAGATCCTGCAGCGAGGTATTACGTGCTGGGCAGGATGAAGCCGGATGACAAAGGGAAGACGGCAGTAGAAACATTTGCGCCGCTTATAGAGAAAATTGTAATATATTTATATTTGAATTTTTAGATTAACCAACTTATAATTTTTCTATAATTGATTACTTGTTTTTTTTCCAGGTTAGGACAGATAAAGAAGGCGGGAATGCCTTGTTAACTCATGTGGGGAAGGAACACGGTGGTCGAAAAAGGGGTATAAGTAGCACAATAGATACAGCAAAATCACAAAGAAACAGAAATCAGACGATAAAGGAACGAGGGTAACTGATTTAACTGATGTTATGTTTCTTACAATATTTAAATACTTACTTACTACAATTTATATTTCATGTTTGCTAATCAGAAGTCTCAGGAAAACCAAAAGCATGATGATGAAGAGAATGTTGTTGATGAAGATAATGATGATGAAGAAGAAGATGTAGATGATGAAGAGAAAGAAGATGATGAAGAGGATGTTGATGAGAATTCTGATCATGAAGATGATGTTGATGATGAAGAGAAGTCTGATGATGAAGATGATGGTGATAATGGAGTGGAAGGTGCTAATGAGAAGTCTCAGGAAAAGGAAAAGCTTGATGATGAAGAGGATGAAGAAAATGATGATGTTGATGAAGAAGATGTTGATGATGAAGAGAATGATGAAGATGAAAAGGATGTTGATGAGAAGGCTGATAATGAAGATGAAGGTGATAATGAAGTGGAAGGTGCTGATGAATGGGCTCAGGAAAATGAAAAGAGTGATGATGGTGAGGATGTTGATGATGAAGATAATGATGAAGAAGATGTTGATGATGAAGAGAATGATGAAGATGAAAAAGATGTTGATGAGAGGGCTGATGATGAAGATGAAGTGGAATGTGCTGATGAATGGGAAGTTGATAATTTAGTGGAAGGTGCTGATGAAGGGGAAGGTGAAAATGAAAAGGATGTTGATGATGATGAGGATGTTGAACATCAGAAATTCACCAAAAAAATAGTGAAACAATCGAAACACATAAAGGTAACTGATTTAACTAAATGTTGTTTTTTCTAGACTCTTAAATTACTTACCACATTTAGTTATTCATGTTTGTTAATGAACAGGATGTTGAAAAAGAAATGCCTGATGAAAATTTAAATGTTCATGACAACATCAATGAAAAAGAAGGTGTAGTGATTGAAGAAGATGCAGAGTATGTTTCATATGATGATGTCCAGATGGTGATGAACGAAGGCGAAGAAGAAAATGTGGATAAAGAAGATTTTGTGGTTCAAGAAATAAAAGATGGAGTGTCTAAAAAGGTTAATGAAGCAGAAAAAGTTGCAGAGTTTTCTGACGATATTGATGAAGAAATGTTGATGGAAGAAGTTAATACAGAGCAAGATCCACTGATTAGACATATTGATGCAGAGCTAACAAATTTCAGAATGAAACCCAGTCCTCCACCAAGAAGAAGAAAGTCTGAAAGAATCTTATTACAGAAGCTTTCAAAAAATATTTTCGTCAAAGATGGCACAGGTATGAGTGAGAACAATCCAATAAAATTGTAATTTGTGATGAATATTATTGATGCTAATATAACTATGTTTGTAAATGTATATTTGTGATTCTACTTTATATTGGAGCTAATGAATATTTGTGATGCTCCTTTTGTATGAAGTTTTGATCTGCTAATATAACTGTCTTTGTTTATGGTAATTTGCCAATGCAACTGTACTTAGGGTTATGATTAGGGTAAAGATTGTACTTTGGGTTATGATTGCCACTGAAGGTGGTTATAAGGTCAACATTGCTTATCATATTGGTTATTGGGTCCGATATGACATGTATACTACCTCATAGTTTTTTTTCTAAATTGGTTTCTGAATTAGGCATATATATATTAGAATAGGTTTATATGTTTGGTTTTCTTTTGGTTGCCATATTGTGCAGCAGGTAAATAATTAGGTTATCTAGGTTTTGAGTTGTTATTACTTCACCAAACATAGCGTTGAGTTGTTATCCAGGTTTTGTTTAAGCTGACCCGGTTGGTTCTGCTACTACTATCAGGTTGTGTTTGCCTATTGTTACTATATAGTATAACTTTCTTTCATTACATAATAAGGGTTTATATGTTATAGCTTACATATAGTGTGTTTATATGATGTTAATAAAGTTCATATGTTGTTAATATAGTGTTGTATGATGTTTAGAATCGTGTTGTGTAATCTAGCGTGTTAAAACAGTTAGATGGTTGTGTGTCGTTTGTTTGTCCAGTTCTGCTCCAGGTATGCACTACATGTCTACAATCGTGTTGGGTAATCGTGTGAATCATGGTGTGTTATATAGTCAAATTCTAGTGCTATAGATCCAATGAAACATGTGTTATAAACCTGATTTATAAGCCTGATTAAAACATGTGTGAATCATGTGATATATTTGTACAAACTTTCAGAACAAACGCCCAAGTTTATAAAGTAAAAGCAATATTCAATTACCTCTGATGATTTTGAAGTCTCCATTATCTTTGAATCCTGCGACGAAGCTAAACAAGCAAACAAGAGCAAGCCAAAAAAAAACTAAAAAACGTGTGTTTTTATATTTATGAAAAGATTTTTTATATTTTATATTATTTATAACTTCAATATAAATCTTATTTATTTAAGGTATATAAAATTTTATAATATTATAATTATATTATATATACTTATCAAAATATATTCCTAGTTATCAAATTATTTCCCAACTCTTCTGTAACTAACTAACTTCCTATTAATTAGACGTGCTTGTTTATTAACCCGTTTAATATGGAACCCTAAATAACCCGTTACATTGTTTGTTTAATTAGACTTGTTTGGTAATTTAGGTAGACTAATTAACAGAACTTTAAGGGTTATGTTGATTAAACGAAGATTGTTAACATATATATCACGTTAACTTATTTAGAAGTGTCACAGTTAAAGGCGTTAGTTACAAACTAATTAGTCGTGTGTTTTGAAACTTATTAGACGTGTTAAGCATTTAGACGTGTTCCCGGCAAATCTAATTAGACGTGTTGTCAATTAGACATGTTGTTGTTTCATATAGACGTGTTCCTGGTAGACATAATTAGACGTGTTGTTAATTAGACGTGTTAGTTGGAATACTTTTTAGACGTGTTGTCAATTAGAGGTGTTCCCGGTAAAAGTAATAAGATGTGGTTACCAATTAGAGGTGTTAAACTTATTTAGACGTGTTGAAGATAACCAATTAGACGTGTTGCGAATCTTAATTAGACGTGTTCCGTGTTTTTTTAAGTAGAAATCTTAATTAGACGTGTTCCATGTGATAATTTAGACGTGTTATATAGTGAACACTTCTAAATGACGGGCTCTAAATGAGCCGGAATGTAGTAGTGGTTAGCAGTCCAACGTTAGTAATCTACAACTAGTTGTCCACAGTTAGATGTACAGAATTAAATCAATATATATTATCTCGAATCAATCCACGGCCCAGTGTATACAAGTCTCAGGCTAGATCACAACTCAAAGTATATATATTATTTTGGAATCAACCTCAACCCTGTATAGCTAAATCGAACATTACTGCATATAGAGTGTCTATGGTTGTTCCCAAATAATATATATAGATGGGTCGATATGATATGTCAAAACATTGTATACGTGTCTATGGTATCCCAAGATTACATAATATATGTTAGAATAGATGTATAATACAATATAAGTTAGTTAAGTTATGATTTGTATAGATTTGTTACAAATTTCATGTAGCTACAACAAGTAAAAATATCCAATTTTGTTTTACCCATAACTTCTTCGTTTTAAATCCGTTTTGAGTGATTCAAGTTGCTACGGTTTCATATTGAACTAGAATTTATGAATCTAAACAGAAAATGTATAAGTTTATAGTTGGAAATATAAGTTACAAGTTGTTTTTGTAAGAGGTAGTCATTTCAGTCGAAAGAACGACGTCTTGATAACCATTTTAAAAAACATAATTCCACTTTGAGTTTAACCATGATTTTTGGATATAGTTTCATGTTCATAAGAAAAATTATTTTCCCAGAAGAACAAATTTTAAATCAAAGTTTATCATAGTTTTTAATTATCTAACCCAAAACAGCCCCCGGTTTCACTACGACGGCGTATGTCCGGTTTTACGGTGTTATTCGTGTTTCCAGGTTTTAAATCATTAAGTTAGCATATCATATAGATATAGAAAATGTGTTTAGTTGATTTTAAAAGTCAAGTTAGAAGGTTTAACTTTGTTTGCGAACAAGTTTAGAATTAACTAAACTATGTTCTAGTGATTACAAGTTACAATCTTCGAATAAGATAGTTTTATCTATATGAATCGAATGATGTTATGAACAACATTACTACCTCAAGTTTAGTAGGTAAAACTACTAGAAGTGACAAGCAATGATCTAGCTTCAAAGGATCTTGGATGGCTTGAAAGTTCTTGAAGTAGAATCATGACACGAAAACAAGTTCAAGTAAGATTTCTACTCGAATTAAGATTGTTATAGTTATAGAAATTGAATCAAAGTTTGAATATGAATTATACCTTGAATTAGAATGATAACCTACTATAAATAACAGAGGTTTCTTGATCTTAGATGATTACTTGGAATGGATTAGAAAGCTTGAAAGTAAACTTGTAAACTTTAAAGTGTTTATGAAATGTTCTTGAGTAGTTGTTTTGTATATTGATCTAGGTTAACTAGATTGAGCAAGATTGAGCTAGATTATGTAGAAAATGATGAAGAACACTTAGAACAATAAGAGAGGAATTGAGAGAGAGTAATTTGATGCATAAAAGTTGGAATGAAAATGTGTTTATGGTTGGTGAAGAAAAACGTGATCCTACCCTTGAATATAAGGTTCCATTAGTTTGTATTTTTGTTAGATATTTCATGCTAGTTATTAAATGATAGTTCCCACATGTTTAGGTGACTCATTAAGGCTGCTAAGAGCTGATCATTGAAGTGTATATACCAATAGTATATACATTTAGAAGTTGTGTATTGTACGAGTACGAATACAGATTGAATACGAGTAAATAGTGTAACTGTAGTAAATAGTGTTTACTGTAGCAAATATTACTACTGTAGCAAATAGTATTTTACTGTAGCAAATAGTATTTTACTGTAGCGGATAGTATTTTACTGTAGCAAAGCGAAAATTTACTGTAGCAAATAGTGTTTTAGTTGTACATCTTTGATTTAATTGTATTTCTTCATATATATATATATATATATATATATATATATATATATATATATATATATATATATATATAATAAAAACTTACTCATAAAAAAAATAAAACGATTATATAATTATCACAAGTTATGACGTTCGTGAATCATCAGGCAAACGGGGTGGTCAATTGTCTACATAAACTCATTTCAATTAATCAAGTCTTAACAAGTTTGATTGCTTAACATGTTGGAAATATTTATTCATGTAAATATTAATCTCATATAATATATAATCATGGAAAAGTTTGGGTCACTACAGTACCTACCGTTAAATAAATTTCGTCCCGAAATTTTAAGCAGTTGGAGGTGTTGACACATCTTCTGGAAATAAGTGCGGGTATTTCTTCTTCATCTGATCTTCACGCTCCCAGGTGAACTCGGGTCCTCTACGAGTATTCCATTGAACCTTAACGATTTGTATTTTGTTTTGCTTTAGTCCTTTAACCTCACGATCAATTATTTCGACTGGTTCTTCAATGAATTGAAGTTTTTCATTGATTTGAATTTCGTCTAAAGGAAAAGTGAGATCTTCTTTGGCTAAGCATTTCTTCAGATTTG
This sequence comes from Rutidosis leptorrhynchoides, assembly GCF_046630445.1. Classification (NCBI taxonomy): domain Eukaryota; kingdom Viridiplantae; phylum Streptophyta; class Magnoliopsida; order Asterales; family Asteraceae; genus Rutidosis; species Rutidosis leptorrhynchoides. The sequence goes on along the minus strand of NC_092342.1, from coordinate 168,182,997 downwards.
ATACGTGAAAAGTATCATGTACGCCGGCGAGTTGTTGAGGTAATTCATGTCGGTAAGCTACTAGTCCGGCACGATCTATAATTTTGAATGGTCCAATGTACCTTGGATTCAGTTTCCCCCGTTTACCAAATCGAACAACACCTTTTCAAGGTGATACCTTAAGCATGACCATATCACCAATTTCAAATTCTATATCTTTTCTTTTACTGTCCGCATAGCTCTTTTGTCGACTTTGGGCGGTTTTCAACCGTTGTTGAATTTGAATGATTTTCTCGGTAGTTTCTTGGATAATTTCTGGACCCGTAATTTGTCTATCCCCCACTTCACTCCAAAAAATTGAAGACCTGCATTTTCTGCCATAAAGTGCCTCAAACGGTGCCATCTCAATACTCGAGTGGTAACTATTGTTGCAGGAAAATTCTGCTAACGGTAAATGTCTATCCCAACTGTTTCCAAAATCAATAACACATGCTCGTAGCATGTCTTCAAGGGTTTGTATCGTTCTTTCACTTTACCCATCAGTTTGTGGATAATAGGCAGTACTCATGTCTAGACGAGTCCCCAATGCTTGTTGTAACGTTTGCCAAAACCTTGAGACAAATCTGCCATCCCTATCAGAGATAATAGAGATTGGTATTCCATGTCTGGAGACAACTTCCTTCAAGTATAGTCGTGCTAACTTCTCCATTTTATCATCTTCTCTCATTGGCAGAAAGTGTGCTGACTTGGTGACACGATCGACTATTACCCAAATAGTATCATAACCACTTGCAGTCCTTGGCAATTTAGTAATGAAATCCATGGTAATGTTTTCCCATTTCCATTCCGGGATTTCAGATTGTTGAAGTAGACCTGATGGTTTCTGATGTTCAGCTTTGACCTTAGAACACGTCAAACATTCTCCTACGTATTTAGCAATATCGGTTTTCATACCCGGCCACCAAAAGTGTTTCTTGAGATCTTTGTACATCTTCTCCGCTCCAGAATGTATTGAATATCTAGTCTTATGTGCTTCCTTAAGTACCATTTCTCTCACATCTCCAAACTTTGGTACCCAAATTCTTTCAGCCCTATATCGGGTTCCGTCTTCCCGAATATTAAGATGTTTCTCCGATCCTTTGGGTATTTCATTCTTCAAATTTCCTTCTTTTAAAACTCTCTGTTGCGCCTCTTTTATTTGAGTAGTAAGGTTAGTACGAATAATTATATTCATAGCTTTTACCCGCATAGGTTCTCTATCCTTCCTACTCAACGCATCGGCTACCACATTCGCCTTCCCCGGGTGGTATAGAATCTCAAAGTCATAATCGTTCAATAGTTCAATCCACCTACGTTGCCTCATGTTCAGCTGTTTCTGATCAAATATATGTTGGAGACTTTTGTGCTCGGTATATATGATACTTTTGACCCCATATAAGTAATGTCTCCAAGTCTTTAATGCAAAAACAACCGCCCCTAATTCCAAATCATGTGTCGTATAATTCTACTCGTGAATATTCAATTGTCTGGACGCATAAGCAATTACTTTCGTTCGTTGCATTAATACACAACCAAGGCCTTGTTTTGAGGCATCACAATATATCACAAAATCATCATTCCCTTCAGGCAATGACAATATAGGTGCCGTAGTTAACTTTTTCTTCAACAATTGAAACGCTTTCTCCTGCTCATCCTTCCATTCCAATTTCTTCCCTTTATGCATTAATTCAGTCAAGGGTTTTGCTATTTTGGAAAAATATTGGATGAACCTTCTATAGTAACCATCCAATCCTAAAAATTGGCGTATCTGCGTCGGAGTTTTCGCGGTTTCCCATTTCTCAACGGTTTCAATCTTTGCCGGATCAACTTGAATACCTTCTTTGCTTACTATGTGACCGAGAAATTGAACTTCTTTCAACTAAAATGTACACTTTGAAAATTTAGCATACAGTTTCTCATTCCTCAACAATTCTAGCACTTTTCTTAAATGTTCTTTGTGCTCTTGCTCATTCTTTAAGTAGATAAGGATGTCATCGATGAAAACAATAACAAACTTGTCAAGATATAGCACACACACTCGGTTCATGAGATCCATGAACACAGCTGGTGCGTTAGTCAATCCAAATGGGATAACCATAAACTCATAATGACCGTAACGCGTCCTAAAAGCAGTCTTTGGAATATCATCTTCCTTCACCCGCATTTGATGATACCCGAAACGTAAATCGATCTTCGAATAAACCGACGAGCCTTGAAGTTGATCAAATAAGTCATCGATTCTCGGTAGTGGATAACGATTTTTGATGGTAAGTTTGTTTAACTCTCTGTAGTCGATACACAACCTGAATGTACCATCCTTCTTTTTGACAAACAAAACAGGAGCTCCCCACTGAAATGTCCCGTTCATATTGATTATAAACGTTCCATATTAATTGATTTCGTCGCGAGGTTTTGACCTCTATATGAGACGTTTTTCAAAGACTACATTCATTTTTAAAATAACCATAACCTTTATTTTATTGATAAAGGTTTAAAAAGCATTATGTAGATTATCAAATAATGATAATCTAAAATATACCGTTTACACATGACCATTACATAATGGTTTACAATAAGAATATATTACCTCAAAAATACGTTTCTTAAATGCAGTTTTTACATAATATCATACAAGCATGGACTCCAAATCTTGTCCTTATTTTAGTATGCAACAGCGGAAGCTCTTAATAATAACCTGAGAATAAACATGCTTAAAACGTCAACAAAAATGTTGGTGAGTTATAGGTTTAACCTATATATTATCAAATCATAATAATAGACCACAAGAATTCATATTTCAATATACATCCCATACATAGAGATAAAATTCATTCATATGGTGAACACCTAGTAACGGACATTAACAAGATGCATATAAGAATATTCCCTATCATTCCGGGAAATCCTTCGGACATGATAAAAATGAATTCGAAGTACTAAAGCATCCGGTACTTTGGATGGGGTTCGTTAGGCCCAATAGATCTATCTTTAGGATTCGCGTCAAATAGTAGATCGGTTTACTAATTCTTAGGTTACCAAGCAAAAGGTGCATAGGTGCATATTCGGCTTCGATCATTCACCCATATAATGTAGTTTCATTTACTTGTGTCTATTTCGTAAAACATTTATAAAACTGCATGTATTCTCATCCCAAAATATTAGATTTTAAAAGTGGGACTATAACTCACTTTCATAGATTTTTACTTCATCGGGAAGTAAGACTTGGCCACTGGTCGATTCACGAACCTATAACAAATATGTACATATATATCAAAGTATGTTCAAAATATATTTACAACACTTTTAATACATTTTGATGTTTTAAGTTTATTAAGTCAGCTATCCTCGTTAGTAACCTACAACTAGTTGTCCATAGTTAGATGTACAGAAATAAATTGATATATATTATCTTGAATCAATCCATGACCCAGTGTATACACGTCTCAGGCTAACTCCAACATTACTGCATATAGAGTGTCTATGGTTGTTCCAAATAATATATATACATGGGTCGATATGATATGTCAAAACATTTGTATACATGTCTATGGTATCCCAAGATTACATAATATATTAGAATACATGTATAATACAATATAAGTTAGCTAAGATATGATTTGTATAGAATTGTTACAATATTTCCCGTAGCTACAACAATAAAAAAATATCCAATCTTGTTTTACCCATAACTTCTTCGTTTTAAATCCATTTTGAGTGAATCAATTTGTTATGGTTTCATATTGAACTCTATTTTATGAATCTAAACAGAAAAAGTATAGGTTTATAGTTGGAAATATAAGTTACAAGTTGTTTTTGTAAGAGGTAGTCATTTCAGTCGAAAGAACGACGTCTTGATGACCATTTTGAAAAACATACTTCCACTTTGAGTTTAACCCTAATTTTTGGATATAGTTTCATGTTCATAAGAAAAATCATTTTCCCAGAAGAACAACTTTTAAATCAAAGTTTATCATAGTTTTTAATTATCAAACCCAAAACAGCCCGCGGTGTTACTACGACGGCGTATGTCCGGTTTTACGGTGTTTTTCGTGTTTCTAGGTTTTAAATCATTAAGTTAGCATATCATATAGATATATAACATGTGATTAGTTGATTTAAAAAGTTAAGTTAGAAGGATTAACTTTTGTTTGCGAACAAGTTTAGAATTAACTAAACTATGTTCTAGTGATTTCAAGTTTGAATCTTCGAATAAGATAGCTTTATATGTATGAATGGAATGATGTTATGAACATCATTACTACCTCAAGTTTTGTGGATAAACCTACTGGAAAAGAGATAAATGGATCTAGCTTCAAAGGATCCTTGGATGGCTTAAAAGTTCTTAAAGCAGAATCATGACACGAAAACAAGTTCAAGTAAGATTTCCACTCGAAATAAGATTGTTATAGTTATAGAAATTGAATCAAAGTTTGAATATGAGTATTACCTTGTATTTGAAAAATATCTTACTGTAAATAAGAAAGATTTCTTGAGGTTGGATGATCACTTTACAAGATTGGAAGTAAGCTAGCAAACTTGGAAGTATTCTTGATTTTATGAAACTAGAACTTATAGAATTTATGAAGAACACTTAGAACTTGAAAGATAGAACTTGAGAGAGATCAATTAGATGAAGAAAATTGAAGAATGAAAGTATTTGTAGGTGTTTTTGGTCGTTGTATATGGATTAGATATAAAGGATATGTAATTTTGTTTACATGTAAATAAGTCATGAATGATTACTAATATTTTTGTAATTTTATGAGATATTTCATGCTAGTTGCCAAATGATGGTTCCTACATGTGTTAGGTGACTCACATGGGCTGCTAAGAGCTGATCATTGAAGTGTATATACCAATAGTACATACATCTAAAAGCTGTGTATTGTACGAGTATGAATACGGGTGCATACGAGTAGAATTGTTGATGAAACTGAACGAGGATGTAATTGTAAGCATTTTTGTTAAGTAGAAGTATTTTGATAAGTGTCTTGAAGTCTTTCAAAAGTGTATGAATACATATTAAAACACTACATGTATATACATTTTAACTGAGTCGTTAAGTCATCATTAGTCGTTACATGTAAATGTTGATTTGAAACCTTTAAGTTAACGATCATGTTAAATGTTCTTAACCCAATGTTTATTATATCTAATGAGATGTTAAATTATTACATTATCATGATATTATGATATATTAATATATCTTAGTATGATATATATATACAGTTAAATGTTGTTACAACGATAATCGTTACATATATGTCTCGTTTCGAAATCATTAAGTTAGTAGTCTTGTTTTTACATATGTAGTTCATTGTTAATACACTTAATGACATGTTTACTTATCATTTATCATGATTAAACATAGTGTATCAATATCTTAATATGATTCATATGTATTTAGTAAGACGTTGTTATAACGATATTCGTTATATATATCGTTTCGAGTTTCTTAATTCAATAAACTCAAATTTTATGTATATAACTCATTGTTAAAATACCTAATGAGATACTTACTTATCATAATAACATGTTAACTATATATATAATCATATATATGTCATCATATAGTTTTTACAAGTTTTAACGTTCGTGAATCACCGGTCAACTTGGGTGGTCAATTGTCTACATGAAACTTATTTCAAATAATCAAGTCTTAACAAGTTTGATTGCTTAACATGTTGGAAAAATTTAATCATGCAAATATCAATTTCATTTAATATATATAAACATGGAAAAGTTCGGGTCACTACAGTACCTACCCGTTAAATAAATTTCGTCCCGAAATTTTTAGCAGTTGGAGGTGTTGACGTATCTTCTGGAAATAAGTGCGGGTATTTCTTCTTCATCTGATCTTCTTGTTCCCAGGTGAAGTCGGGTCCTCTATGAGCATTCCATCGAACTTTAATAATTGGTATCTTATTTTGCTTAAGTCTTTTAACCTCACGATCCATTATTTCGACGGGTTCTTCGACGAATTGAAGTTTTTCGTTGATTTGGATTTCATCTAATGGAATAGTGAGATCTTCTTTAGCAAAACATTTCTTTAAATTTGAGACATGGAAAGTGTTATGTACAGCCACGAGTTGTTGTGGTAATTCAAGTCGGTAAGCTACTGGTCCGACACGATCAATAATCTTGAATGGTCCTATATACCTTGGATTTAATTTCCCTCGTTTACCAAATCGAACAACACCTTTTCAAGGTGCAACCTTAAGCATGACCATCTCTCCAATTTCAAATTCTATATCTTTTCTTTTAATGTCGGCGTAGCTCTTTTGTCGACTTTGGGCGGTTTTCAACCGTTGTTGAATTTGGATAATCTTCTCGGTAGTTTCTTGTATTATCTCCGGACCCGTAATCTGTCTATCCCCCACTTCACTCCCACAAATCGGAGACCTGCACTTTCTACCATAAAGTGCTTCAAACGGCGCCATTTCAATGCTTGAATGGTAGCTGTTGTTGTAGGAAAATTCTGCTAACGGTAGATGTCGATCCCAACTGTTTCCGAAATCAATAACACATGCTCGTAGCATGTCTTCAAGCGTTTGTATTGTCCTTTCGCTCTGCCCATCAGTTTGTGGATGATAGTCAGTACTCATGTCTAGACGAGTTCCCAATGCTTGCTGTAATGTCTGCCAGAATCTTGAAATAAATCTGCCATCCCTATCAGAGATAATAGAGATTGGTATTCCATGTCTGGAGACGACTTCCTTCAAATACAGTCGTGCTAACTTCTCCATCTTGTCATCTTCTCTTATTGGCAGGAAGTGTACTGATTTGGTGAGACGATCAACTATTACCCAAATAGTATCAAAACCACTTGCAGTCCTTGGCAATTTAGTGATGAAATCCATGGTAATGTTTTCCCATTTCCATTCCGGAATTTCGGGTTTTTGAAGTAGATCTGATGGTTTCTGATGCCCAGCTTTGACTTTAGAACACGTCAAACATTCTTCTACGTATTTAGCAACATCGGCTTTCATACCCGGCCACCAAAAATGTTTCTTTAGATCCTTGTACATCTTCCCCGTTCCAGGATGTATTGAGTATCTGGTTTTATGAGCTTCTCTAAGTACCATTTCTCTCATATCTCCAAATTTTGGTACCCAAATCCTTTCAGCTCTATACCGGGTTCCGTCTTCCCGAATATTAAGATGCTTCTCTGATCCTTTGGGTATTTCATCCTTTAAGTTTCCTTCTTTTAAAACTCCTTGTTGCGCCTCCTTTATTTGAGTAGTAAGGTTAGTGTGAATCATTATATTCATAGATTTTACACGAATGGGTTCTCGGTCCTTCCTGCTCAAGGCGTCGGCTATCACATTTGCCTTCCCTGGGTGGTAACGAATCTCAAAGTCGTAATCATTCAATAATTCAATCCACCTGCGCTGCCTCATGTTCAGTTGTTTCTGATTAAATATGTGTTGAAGACTTTTGTGTATATATAATACTTTTGACCCCATATAAGTAGTGCCTCCAAGTCTTTGATGCAAAAACAACCGCGCCTAATTCTAAATCATGAGTCGTATAATTCTGTTCGTGAATCTTCAATTTTCTAGACGCATAAGCAATTACTTTCGTTTGTTGCATTAATACACAACCGAGACCTTGCTTTGATGCATCACAATATATCACAAAATCATCATTCCCTTCAGGTAATGACAATATAGGTGCCGTAGTTAACTTTTTCTTTAACAATTGAAATGCTTTTTCTGGTTCATCTTTCCATTCAAATTTCTTCCCTTTATGCGTTAATGCAGTCAAAGGTTTTGCTATTCTGGAAAAGTCTTGGATGAAGCTTCTGTAGTAACCAGCTAGTCCTAAAAACTGGCGTATGTGTTTCGGAGTTTTCGGCACTTTTCAATGGTTTCAATCTTTGCTGGATCCACCTGAATACCTTCTTTGTTCACTATGTGACCGAGGAATTGAACTTCTTCCAACTAAAATGCACACTTTGAAAACTTAGCGTACAGTTTTTCTTTTCTCAGCAACTCTAGCACTTTTCTCAAATGTTCTTCGTGCTCTTGATCATTCTTCGAGTAAATAAGTATGTCATTGATGAAAACAATGACAAACTTGTCAAGATATGGCCCACACACTCGGTTCATGAGGTCCATGAACACAGCTGGTGCATTAGTCAATCCAAACGGCATAACCATAAACTCAACACGTCCTAAAAGTAGTCTTTGGAATATCATCCTCTTTCACCCGCATTTGATGATATCCAGAACGTAAATCGATCTTCGAATAAACAGACGAGCCTTGTAGTTGATTAAATAAGTCGTCGATTCTCGGTAGTGGGTAGCGGTTCTTGATGGTAAGTTTGTTCAACTCTCGGTAGTCGATACACAAACTGAATGTACCATCTTTCTTCTTGACAAATAAAACAGGAGCTCCCCATGGTGATGTGCTTAGTCGAATGAAACCACGCTATAAAAGTTCCTGTAACTGACTTTTTAATTCTTTCATTTCGCTGGGTGCGAGATGGTATGGAGCACGAGCTATTGGTGCAGCTCCTGGTGCAAGGTCTATTTGAAATTCAACGGATCGATATGGGGGTAATCCCGGTAATTCTTTCGGAAATACATCGGGAAATTCTTTTGCGACGAGAACATCACTGATGTTCTTTTCTTCAGGTTTAACTTCCTCGATGTGTGCTAGAATGACGTAACAACCTTTTCTTATTAGTTTTTGCGCCTTCAAACTACTAATAAGATTTAATTTTGTGTTGTTCTTTTCTCCGTACAACATTAAAGGTTTTCCTTTTTCAGGCATAATGCGAATCGCATTTTTTTAACAAACGACCTCTGCTCTCACCTTTTTCATCCAGTCCATGCCAATTATTACATCAAAACTCCCTAACTCGACTGGTAATAAATCAATCTTAAACGTTTCATCACCCAGTTTAATTTCTCTATCCCGACATATATTATCTGCTGAAATTAATTTACCATTTGCTAATTCGAGTAAAAATTTATTATCCAAAGGCGTCAATGGGCAACTTAATTTAGCACAAAATTCTCTACTCATATAGCTTCTATCCGCACCCGAATCAAATAAAACATAAGCAGATTTATCGTCAATAAGAAACGTACCCGTAACAAGCTCCGGGTCTTCCTGTGCTTCTGCCGCATTAATATTGAAAACTCTTTCACGGCCCTGCCCATTAGTATTCTCCTAATTCGGGCAATTTCTAATAATGTGGCCCGGTTTTCCACATTTATAACAAACAGCGTTGGTATTACTTGCTCCGATACTATTCGTTTCGGCATTACTTGTTCTTACATTATTTGTTCCTTTAGTTCTGTTAAATTTTGGTCCGTAGACCTCACACTTTGTCGCGCTATGACCATTTCTTTTACACCTGTTGCAAAATGTCGTGCAAAACCCCTGATGATTTTCTTCACACCTATAACATGGCAGTTTTTGGTTTTTGTTGCCGTTGTTGTTATTGAGGTTGTTGTTGGGATTGTTATTGTTGTTGAAACGATTGTTGTAGTTGTTGTTATTGTTGGGATGTTTGTTGTAGTTATTGTTATTGCGGTTATTGTTGCGATTATTGTTGCGGTTGTTGGGATAGTTGTTGCCATTGTGGTTGTAATTGTTGTTGTTGTACTGGTGACTCTTGTCACCGTTTTCCTCCCACTTCCTCTTGAGTTGTTTCGTGTTGGCTTCTTCGGCCGCCTATTCTTTAATTCTTTCCTCAATCTAATTTATGAGTTTATGAGCCATTCGACTTGCCTTCTGTATAGAAGCGGGCTCGTGTGAACTCACATCTTCTTGAATCCTAACTGGTAACTCTTTTATAAATGCGTCGATCTTCTCTTCTTCATCTTCGAATGCTCCTGGACACAATAGGCACAACTCTGTGAATCGTCGTTCATATGTGGTAACGTCGAACCCTTGTGTCCGTAACTCTCTAAGTTCTGCCTTGAGTTTATTAACTTCGTTTCTAGGACAGTACTGCTCGTTCATCAATTGCTTGAATGCCGACCATGGTAGTGCGTAAGCAGCATTTTGTCCTACCTGTTCAAGATAGGTGTTCCACCATGTTAACGCAGTACCTGTGAAGGTATGCGTAGCGTACTTAACTTTGTCCTCTTCAATACACTTACTTATGGCAAACACCGATTCGACTTTCTCGGTCCACCGTTTCAATCCAATTGGTCCTTCGGTTCCATCAAATTCCAAAGGTTTGCAGACAGTGAATTCTTTGTAGGAGCATCCTACACGATTTCTTGCGCCGTTAGCTGCATTTCTAGATTCAGAGTTATTGTTGGTATGTAGCGCAGCCTGTACTGCGGCTATGTTTGCAGCAAGAAAGGTACGAAATTCCTCTTCGCTCATATTCATGGTTTGTCGAGTAGTCGGTGCCATTTCGTTCAAAATAGCCAACTGAATCGAGTTAATCATACAGAATATTAAGAGTAGTCAATAGTATTTCGTAGCATAATATGAACTCATTTATAAAAGCTTTTTCTTCATATTAGCATTTTATAAGTTTAAATTCAGGTACTACCTACCCGTTAAGTTCATACTTAGTAGCTAATATACAATTCAACTACTATAATTCCATTTGAAAAACTGATTATAATAATATATTACATACAAATATTCTTCAAACTTACAACTTCGCTATATTACATATAACATGAAATATAGTACACTATGATACAGGACAGTTTTGAAGATAAATCTAGTTAATACGCAAGTTGTTCAGCAAAGAAAATAAAGACATGTAATTCATAAGTCCAGAAACAAGTCATGCATTCTAGTTTTACTAAGATGACTTACCATCTTTGGTCTTGTAGAAAATAACCGTTATGACCATTTGTAACACCCTAGTTATTATCGTACAGAAGTGTATATAGTGTACATAAAGCGAGGGGAACTGTGTGTAATTAAACTGTGATCAGAATCTATTCAGACCATAGTGCGCGCCGCGCACCCTTAAAGGAGCACGTCGCGCACCACTACTGTAGCCGGGTTCTTTTTCTTTTAATCGGATATTTTGGAAGGGTATTGAGGTAATTTCACTTGGGGACGAGTTAAGGTCACAGATCAGGGGTTTGGGTGAGTCATAACTCCACTTTCAACAACCATTTTCATCCTACTTTAATTCTAGTAAGAGAAACCCAAAATTTAGAGAGAGAAAGCTCAAGTAAAGGAAGAAGGAGCTAGTTTCGGGTCTTAGCTTGGGTTATAAAGTTGTTCATCTCCTCGCTAGCTACAATTTGGTTGTGTTGGTAAGTTCTAATTTTGATTTCCTTGATTTAATTTGTTTAAAGGTTAGAACTTGGGTTAGTGATGAACACAAAACCCATTAATGGTGATTTTGGGGGTTTTGGTTAAGATTGAGTCATTAGGACTCAAGGATGACTAACCTAGGGTTTCAAGGTAATAATTGGTGTTATTGAGTCTATAATGGTTAGTTATTCACTAGCTTACTTGTGTTGTTAATAAAATTGGTTCTAGGGTTCATGGTGGACTTGAAATGGGTCAAATGGATAGGTTTAACCTAGTGGGTCAAATGGTGGACTTGAAAACACCCTATTTATGTGTTGATGGAAGTCTTAGAACCTTAATCGCTAGCTTTTAGTGATTAGTTGGGAGTATTGACCTCTAATGAGTGTTTATAGTGCAAATGGGTCATAAATACACTAGTGGGTCTAGTTGGTGGAAAGTCCAACTTATTATGTGAATTAATTGAGAATTAATTGTGTTAGGTGACTCGCTTTGAAGTTAAAAGTGTTATTGGAAATCTCGCCAAGTCGACAAGGTGAGTGGAATGATTATACATGTGTGTATATAATGTATCTATTTGTAGGGCGGGGAAGGGGCCGGGGTATATGTTGTTTATACCACCAAGAGTTAGTGATATATTTCGTTGTACACTAACGATGGATATTTCGTTGTCCAAATTGCCCAAGAGTTAGTGATATATTTCGTTGTACACTAACGATTGCTTGAACGGATATTTCGTTGTCCGTGTCACCTCGGGGTTAGTGATATATTTCGTTGTACACTAACGGTTGTTATGAACACCGATGGGAAATTCGAAGTACCATTCCCTTGTGTGTTGGTTAACCTTAATTTTGCGTTGTATTGTAGTATATTATATCATTCGGGTTATATATGCTATTGTGGTGCTAGCTTGTGATCTTGAAGGGTTTAGAGTTATACTTGCGATGGTATGCTATGTAAATTGCTAGCGTGTATGAGGTAATTGTGTAAGTGCTTGCAAGTAGGTGTATTATATATGTATATGTATAATTATTGCATTCACTAAGCGTTAGCTTACCCTCTCGTTGTTTACCTTTTTAGGATCCGGCTTGGTTAAAGGAAAAGGTATTCGCTTGGACTAGTAGCGCCTCGGGGATTTTAGCTTTTTGGAAGTTCGACCAAGATTTGGGTAGTTTAACCCCAAACACCATGCTCTAGTGATGTTTGGCAATTAAACTTTTTTGTGGTCGAAACTCGTATTTCGTACTTAATGGCATTTTGGGCATATGTGGGCCCTGCAATGTAAAACTCGTTTTATCATTGATTCGTGCTTGTTTTACTTATACTAATATGATGTGAAAAGCATTTCGCCTAAAAATGATGGGAAGTGTTAGATCTTTTTACAAAAACGGAACATTTTGGACAGCGGGCTGCCAGGCACTGTGCGCGCCGCGCACAGGTAGGGGTGCGCGCCGCGCACCCAGCCTGGGCAGGCCTGCTTCGAAATTTTTTTTTTTTTTGCAGTTTTGGTTGGTTAACGGGTTGGGTCGTTACAAGTGGTATCAGAGCATGGTCTAAGGGATTTAGGTGACTTGAGATAGGCGCCTAGACTTAGACTTTTGTGTTGTTGAATTATATGCGGGACTTGTAGGACTACGGATCAGTGCGGGGTTTGGCTAGTTCTTTGATGCATAAGTGGACAACTATGCTATGTTATGATGTTACTAATCGTGTGATATCATTTTGAACATCGAGCTAGATGATTGTGATACGTTTGAGCATGGCACGGCATGTGAGCGTAATATTGAGTCACGACCACTATTACAGTTGCAAGTCAAGTCAAGCAAGGATGTGCGACAAGTATCGAGCTAGATGTGGTGTGTGTGCGGTCATATGCATAGGTATATATGTGTATTAAATTGTTGGTGATGTCTAATCCGTTTTTAATCTTTAGAATGAAGACGAGAAAAGGAACGAATAAGAATGGCAATGGTGGTCCCTCTCATGTAGAGGAAGATGAGATGACTACCAAGATCGAGACCGCTTTAGAAAACTATGTTTCGGTTTTCTCACGAAGGGTTAAACAAATATTCGAAGAGTCAGTTTCGGAACAAATTGTTGATATGATTCAAGAACGGATGACTAATGCCGTTAAAGAAGAAGTTGAAAAGAGGTTTCCTAGACCTCAAAATGTGGGTGAGTTAGAGTTTAGCTATAAGAACTTCTTGGTGACTAAGCCTCCTCACTTTCACGGGGATCCCGACCCCATGAAAAGTGCAGCTTGGATCTCCGATGTTGAAGGTTGTTTTCGCACGACCGAGTGCCCACCCGAGAAGAAGACTAGACTTGCTACTAGTTTGTTGAGGGGTCATGCTAAAGATTGGCTCGATGGTAAAATTGATATGTTGGGTGATGCGGCTTTTGTAGGGTTATCTTGGGCGGATTTTAAGAAAGAGTTTTTCCTTGAATATCGTACGCAAGCGGATCTTTCCAAATTGCGCAACGAGTTAAGGAACATGCGTCAAGGGTCTTTGGACCTAAATACTCTCAAAACCAACTTTCTCGCTAAGGCACGTTTTTGCCCCGAGTATGCGGGAAATGATCAAATGCTGATGGAAGACTTTCATGCAACCCTTAGAGATGATTTGAAGGGTAAAATTAGTATCGATCATGTTGAGACTTTTGCTAAGCTTTTGGCGGTGGCGAAGGGGTTTGAAGCGCAAGCTGCAAGTCCGGTTAGTTATGCTCCAAGTAAAAGAAAGTTTGAAGCTTCTAGTTTTTCGAACACGAAGAGTAAAGGAGTATCCGAAAGTGTTGGTAGCGTGAAAAAGGGTGCTCCTAGTGTTCACGTGACCACATGTTACAATTGTGGGAAAAAAGGTCACTACTCTCGTGATTGCCCAAAACTGCGTACTAATGTGATCACATGTTTTAATTGTCTACAAGAAGGGCACCGAAAGTCAGAGTGTCCCGAACTCCGAAATGATCAAGTTAAGAGAATAGAGAAGGCGGCGGGGTCGGCTAGGGGACGTAATTATTTGATGACCAATGACGAAGCCAAGCAATCCAATGAAGTCGTTTCAGGTACTTTCATGGTTAACTCTAATCCGGCAAGGATTCTATTTGATAGTGGTGCAAATTTATCGTTTGTGTCTCCAAAATTTGTGCCTAAACTTAATAAACTGTTAGCTAAGTTAAGTCGTCCGGTAGAAGTCAAAATAGCGGATGGCAAGACGGTGCTAGTGGTTGATGTGTGTAAGAATTGTAATGTTCTGTTTGGTTCCGAGAACTTTAATATTGATCTCATTCCGATGACGTTGGGTGATTTTGATATCGTGGTTGGTATGGATTGGCTCGATCATAATAGAGCCGATATTGCGTGCCATGAAAAATCTATTCGTGTGAAGACCCCAAGTGGGGGAGAGTTAATTATTCATGGTGATAAACGAAGGATACCAGTGCCGATATGCACTTTTGCACGGGCACGTCGTCTCGTTGTTACCGGTGGCATGGCTTTCCTTGCTCATGTTTTTGATACTCATGATGAGCCACCACCTATTCGTGAAATTCCGATGGTAAGTGAATTTGAAGATGTTTTTCCGGATGAGTTACCGGGTGTTCCGGCGGAAAGACAAGTCGAATTTCGCATTGAGTTGGTTCCGGGAGCTACTCCCATTGCTAAAAATCCTTATCGTTTAGCACCAACGGAAATGCAAGAATTGTTGAATCAAATTCAAGAGTTACTTGAGAAGGGTTTTATTCGACCGAGTGATTCGCCATGGGGTGCTCCGGTCTTGTTCGTGAAGAAGAAAGATGGTAGTATGCGTATGTGCATCGACTATCGGGAGTTAAATAAAGTGACAATCAAAAATCGTTATCCATTGCCTAGGATTGACGATTTATTCGACCAACTTCAAGGCGTTACGTACTTCTCAAAAATTGACCTACGGTCCGACTATCATCAAATGCGAGTCCGTGAGGAAGATATCGAGAAAATGGCCTTTCGTACTCGTTATGGGCATTTCGAATTTGTGGTTATGCCTTTCGGTCTTACGAATGCACCGGCGGCGTTCATGGATCTTATGAACCGAGTGTGCCAACCTATGTTGGACAAGTCGGTAATTGTGTTCATTGATGATATTCTTGTCTATTCTAAGAGCATGACGGAGCATGAACACCACTTGCGTGAAGTATTGAAGACATTGAGAAGAGAGAAGTTGTATGCTAAATTCTCAAAATGTGAATTTTGGCTAAGGGAGGTTCAATTCCTTGGGCATATTGTGAACAAGAATGGTATTCAAGTGGATCCGGGGAAGATAGAGACGGTAAAGGATTGGGGACGACCGACTACGCCTACGGAAATCCGAAGTTTTCTCGGATTGGCCGGTTACTATCGTCGGTTTATCCAAGACTTTTCTAAAATTTCTTCTCCATTGACGAGATTGACGAGGAAGAACGCGAGTTTTAATTGGGAAAACGAGCAAGAAATCGCTTTTCAATTATTGAAGGAGAAATTGTGTAAAGCTCCGGTCTTAGTATTGTCGGAAGGGGTAGATGATATGACGGTCTATTGTGATGCTTCTTTGAATGGGCTCGGGTGTGTTCTAATGCAACGAGGTAAAGTCATCGCTTACGCCTCTCGCCAATTAAAGGAACATGAAAAGAGATACCCGACTCATGATCTCGAATTAGCGGCGGTGGTCCATGCTTTGAAAATTTGGCGCCATTACTTGTATGGTGTCAAGTGTACGATTTATTCGGATCACAAGAGTTTGAAACATCTTTTTGATCAACGGGATTTGAATTATCGTCAACGTAGATGGATGGATGTGGTGAAGGACTATGATTGTGAGATACTCTATCATCCAGGCAAAGCGAATGTGGTCGCGGATGCGTTAAGCCGAAAGAGTCACCACCCGGCGTTACGATTGGGATTGTTACGTATGATTATTACTAACGATTTTCTCGAAAAGTTTGGTGAAGTTCAAATAGAGGCTTACGTTCACAACAAGCATGCGGAACGAATCGTGGGGCAATCGGAATCCATTACTATGGGTTTGCACGGGTTGTTATCTTTTCAAGAAAGAGTATGGGTGCCAAAGATGGGTGACTTCCGAAAGGTGCTTCTTGATGAAGCGCATAAGTCTAAATATTCTATTCATCCGGGTGCGACGAAGACGAACCTCGATTTGAAGAAAGATTATTGGTGGCCGGGCATGAAACGCGACGTTGTTAAGTATGTTGAGCAATGCGTCACGTGTTTGCAAGTTAAAGCCGAACACCAAAAGCCGTATGGTAAGTTGCAACCGCTAGAAATTCCAATGTGGAAGTGGGAGCATATTACCATGGATTTTATTACCAAGTTGCCGAAAACGGCAAGAAACCAATTTGACACTATTTGGGTGATTGTCGATAGATTGACGAAGAGTGCGTTGTTTCTTCCTATTAAAGAAGCAATATCGTTGGAGGCACTCGCGAAGATGTTCATTAAAGAGGTGATATCGAGACATGGCGTTCCCGCGTCTATTGTTTCGGATCGGGACACGCGTTTTACTTCTCGATTTTGGAAGAAGTTTCATGAAGACATGGGTACGAGGGTGAATATGAGTACGGCGTATCATCCTCAAACGGATGGTCAAACCGAACGTACGAATCAAACATTGGAGGATATGTTACGTGCGTGTATTATTGATTTTGGCGGTAGTTGGGACGAACATTTACCATTGGTGGAATTCTCGTACAATAATAGTTTTCACTCTAGTATTGGAATGCCACCATATGAGATGTTATACGGTAGGAGGTGTCGAACCCCGATTTGTTGGGGCGAAGTGGGTCAAAGGGAAGTCGGGAGCACCAACTTGGTATTGGAGACAAATAGCAAAATCGATATGATTCGGGCTCGTTTAAAGGCGGCGCAAGA
Organism: Rutidosis leptorrhynchoides; assembly: GCF_046630445.1. Classification (NCBI taxonomy): domain Eukaryota; kingdom Viridiplantae; phylum Streptophyta; class Magnoliopsida; order Asterales; family Asteraceae; genus Rutidosis; species Rutidosis leptorrhynchoides. The sequence continues at coordinate 168,165,833 of NC_092342.1, read as the reverse complement.
TAGACAAAAGTCTTACGTCGATAAACGTAGGCGACCGATCGAATTTGAAGAAGGCGATATGGTGATGCTTAAGGTTTTGCCATGGAAGGGTATTATTCGGTTTCGAAAATGGAGAAAGTTAGCTCCTCGGTTTATTGGGCCATTTAAGGTTTTAGCTCGTGTTGGTGAAGTTGCGTATCGTTTGGAATTACCCGAAGAGCTTGCGGGGATCCACAATACATTTCATGTTTCCCATCTCCGTAAGTGTCTTTCGGATGATTCATCATGGATGCCATTAGATGAGATCGAATTAAACAACAAGTTAGAGTATGTTGAGGAGCCGATAGCTATACTTGATGAGAAGGTGAAAATGTTGCGTAACAAAGAGGTGAGGACCTTCAAGGTCCAATGGCGTCGTAGTAAAGGTTCCGAATTTACATGGGAACCCGAAAAATTTGTGTTGGTTTATCTTCCTGCTTGTCATGCAGCTTGGATCGCGAGGACGCGCTCCGATTCAAGTGGGGGAGAGTTGTAACACCCTAGTTATTATCGTACAGAAGTGTATAGAGTGTACATAAAGTGATAGGAACTGTGTGTAATTAAACTGTGATCAGAATCTGTTCAGACCATAGTGCACGCCGCGCACCCTTAAAGGAGCACGTCGCGCACCACTACTGTAGCCGGGTTCTTTTTCTTTTAATCGGATATTTTGGAAGGGTATTGAGGTAATTTCACTTGGGGACGAGTTAAGGTCACAGATCAGGGGTTTGGGTGAGTCATAACTCCACTTTCAACAACCATTTTCATCCTACTTTAATTCTAGTAAGAGAAACCCAAAATTTAGAGAGAGAAAGCTCAAGTAAAGGAAGAAGGAGCTAGTTTCGGGTCTTAGCTTGGGTTATAAAGTTGTTCATCTCCTCGCTAGCTACAATTTGGTTATGTTGGTAAGTTCTAATTTTGATTTCCTTGATTTAATTTGTTTAAAGGTTAGAACTTGGGTTAGTGATGAACACAAAACCCATTAATGGTGATTTTGGGGGTTTTGGTTAAGATTGAGTCATTAGGACTCAAGGATGATTAACCTAGGGTTTCAAGGTAATAATAGGTGTTATTGAGTCTATAATGGTTAGTTATTCACTAGCTTACTTGTGTTGTTAATAAAATTGGTTCTAGGGTTCATGGTGGACTTGAAATGGGTCAAATGGGTAGGTTTGACCTAGTGGGTTAAATTATGTATGAAAACACCTTATTTATGTAGTGATGGAAGTCTTAGAACCTTAATCGCTAGCTTTTAGTGATTAGTTGGGAGTATTGACCTCTAATGAGTGTTTATAGTGCAAATGGGTCATAAATACACTAGTGGGTCTAGTTGGTGGAAAGTCCAACTTATTAAGTGAATTAATTGAGAATTAATTGTGTTAGGTGACTCGCTTTGAAGTTACAAGTGTTATTGGAAATCTCGCCAAGTCGACAAGGTGAGTGGAATGATTATACATGTGTGTATATAATGTATCTATTTGTAGGGCGGGGAAGGGGCCGGGGTATATGTTGTTTATACCACCAAGATTTAGTGATATATTTCGTTGTACACTAACGATGGATATTTCGTTATCCAAATTGCCCAAGAGTTAGTGATATATTTCGTTGTACACTAACGATTGCTTGAACGGATATTTCGTTGTCCGTGTCACCTCGGGGTTAGTGATATATTTCGTTGTACACTAACGGTTGTTATGAACACCGATGCGAAATTCGAAGTACCATTACCTTGTGTGTTGGTTAACCTTAATTATGCATTGTATTGTAGTATATTATATCATTCGGGTTATATATGCTATTGTGGTGCTAGCTTGTGATCTTGAAGGGTTTAGAGTTATACTTGCGATGGTATGCTATGTAAATTGCTAACGTGTATGAGGTAATTGTGTAAGTGCTTGCAAGTAGGTGTATTATATATGTATATGTATAATTATTGCATTCACTAAGCGTTAGCTTACCCTCTCGTTGTTTACCTTTTTAGGATCCGACTTGGTTAAAGGAAAAGGTATTCGCTTGGACTAGTGGCGCCTTGGGAGTTTTAGCTTTTTGGAAGTTCGACCAAGATTCGGGTAGTTTAACCCCAAACACCATGCTCTACTGACGTTTGGCAATTAAACTTTTTTGTGGTCGAAACTCGTATTTCGTACTTAATTGCATTTTGGGCATATGTGGGCCCCACAATGTAAAACTCGTTTTATCATTGATTCATGCTTGTTTTACTTATACTAATATGATGTGAAAAGCATTTCGCTTAAAAATGATGGGAAGTGTTAGATCTTTTTACGAAAACGGAACATTTTGGACAGCGGGCCGCCAGGCCCTGTGCGCGCCGCGCACAGGTAGGGGTGCGCGCCGCGCACCCACCCTGGGCAGGCCTGCTTCGAATTTTTTTTTTTATTTTGCAGTTTTGGTTGGTTAACGGGTTGGGTCGTTACACCATTGGCTAGGCAGCATGTTGTAATGTCGTCAAAAGGACGAGGGTTTCGTAATGTCCAACAGCCCTGTAATAATCTAAAAACCTTGTTTCTCACCCCAACTACTAAATCCGTCACTTGTGGGAAGGTTTTATTTAAAAGTTACAATCCGATGTTCTTTTTCTCATTTTGGTAAGAAGCGAACATCACTAACCCGTAAGCATAACATGCTTCTTTATGTTGCATGTTAGAAGCTCTTTCTAATTCACGAAATCCTATGTTGGGATATGTCGAGTCAAAATAGGTTCTTAACCCGTAGCGTAAAATTGCATTTGGGTTCCCTGCATTTAACGCGTTAAAGAAAACACGGCGTAACTTACGGTCTCCCCAATGTGATATACCCCACCTATCAAAGGAAAGCCTTTTATAAACTAATGCATTTCTGGAAAGTCTTTCAAATGTTTGACAAGTTAATTTCGCCATAACTAAATGTGCTGATGAATTCTGACCGACTCTAGACAATATTTCCTCAATCATATCCTCTGGTAGGTCTTCTAAAATATTCGGTTGTCTACCCTTAACGTCCATTTTATTTTTATACTGTAAAATAGACAAGGATTAGATTCGTAAAAGATAATTAACTAACAATACAAGTAATTTTTTACATAGAACATAAAAGTACAAGGACACTACAATACATATAATACACAACATGATTACAACCCTCTAATCTGAATCGCTGGTTTCTTCTTCTTCGGACTTGGTTCGTTTTCCTAATTTTCTAGGAATATATGGTGTTCCTCTAATACGAGCTGTCATTTTTCATAATGGTTTAGAAAAATATGGTGGTTTAGAGGTTCCCGGGTCATTTTTACATTTTAGGAAATACGGATGTTGCCGATACATATAAAGTTCATTGGGGTTGGAATCGGGTTTCTCTATTTTTATACCTTTTCCCTTATTATTTTCTTTCGCTTTATTAATTTGGGTTGAGGTAATTTCTATAACATCATCGGAATCCTCATCGGGATCCGATTCATCAGAAAATTGGTAATCTTCCCAATATTTTGCTTCCTCGGCGAAAAAACCATTGACCATTATTAACTTTGGTCCGTTGGTTGAGGATTTTCTTTTATTTAATCGAATTACTGTAGGTATCAATATTTCTTCCTCCGGAACCTCTTCTTCTTCCGGTTCCTCCTCTTCCGGTTCCTCCTCTTCCGGTTCCTCTTCTTCCGATTCCTCCTCTTCCGGTTCCTCCTCTTCCGGTTCCTCCTCTTCCGGTTCTTCTTCGGAAATTTGTGAATCTTCCCAAAATATATTAGACTCTTCATTATTATTAGGTGAAATGATGGGATTTGTACTATTGGTAGACATCTATAACACAATATCAAACACATTAAGAGGTTAATATAACACATAATATTTACATGTTAATAATATATAATTTCCAACAAAAGTCTTAAGCAATCCTTTTTAAAGAAAACGCGGTCGAAGTCCAGACTCACTAATGTATCCTAACAAACTCGATAAGACACACTAATGCAAATTTCTGGTTCTCTAATACCAACGCTCTTATACCAACTGAAATGTCCCGTTCATATTGATTATAAACGTACCATATTAATTGATTTCGTCGCGAGGTTTTGAAATCTATATGAGACGTTTTTCAAAGACTGCATTCATTTTTAAAACAACCATAACCTTTATTTTATCGATAAAGGTTTAAAAAGTATTACGTAGATTATCAAATAATGATAATCTAAAATATACCTTTTGCACACGACCATTACATAATGGTTTACAATAAGAATATATTACATCAAAAATACGTTTCTTGAATGCAGTTTTTACATAATATCATACAAGCATGGACTCCAAATCTTTTCCTTATTTTAGTATGCAACAGCGGAAGCTCTTAATAATTACCTGAGAATAAACATGCTTAAAACGTCAACAAAAATGTTGGTGAGTTATAGGTTTAACCTATATATTATCAAATCATAATAATAGACCACAAGATTTCATATTTCAATATACATCTCATACATAAAGATAAAATTCATTCATATGGTGAACACCTGGTAACCGACATTAACAAGATGCATATAAGAATATTCCCTATCATTCCGGTAAATCCTTCGGACATGATAAAAACGAATTCGAAGTACTAAAGCATCCGGTACTTTGGATGGGGTTCGTTAGGCCCAATAGATCTATCTTTAGGATTCGCGTCAATTAGTAGATCGGTTTACTAATTCTTAGGTTACCAAGCAAAAGGGGCATATTCAGCTTCGATCATTCACCCATATAATGTAGTTTCATTTACTTGTGTCTATTTCGTAAAACATTTATAAAACTGCATGTATTGTCATCTCAAAATATTAGATTTAAAAAGTGGGACTATAACTCACTTTCTCAGATTTTTACTTCGTCGGAAAGTAAGACTTGGCAACTGGTTGATTCACGAACCTATAACAAATATGTACATATATATCAAAGTATGTTCACAATATATTTACAACACTTTTAATACATTTTGATATTTTAAGTTTATTAAGTCAGATGTCCTCGTTAGTAACCTACAACTAGTTGTCCATAGTTAGATGTACATAAATAAATTGATATATATTATCTTGAATCAATCCATGACCCAGTGTATACACGTCTCAGGCTAGACCACAACTCAAAGTATATATATTTTTGGAATCAACCTCAACCCTGTATAACTAACTCCAACATTACTGCATATAGAGTGTCTATGGCTGTTCCAAATAATATATATACATGGGTCGATATGACATGTCAAAACATTTGCATACATGTCTATGGTATCCCAAGATTACATAATATATTAGAATACATGTATAATACAATATAAGTTATCTAGGATATGATTTGTATAGAATTGTTACAATATTTCCCGTAGCTACAACAATCAAAAAATATCCAATCTTGTTTTACCCATAACTTCTTCGTTTTAAATCCGTTTTGAGTGAATCAAATTGCTATGGTTTCATATTGAACTCTATTTTATGAATCTAAATAGAAAAAGTATAGGTTTATAGATGGAAATATAAGTTACAAGTCGTTTTTGTAAGAGGTAGTCATTTCAGTCGAAAGAACGACGTCTTGATGACCATTTTGAAAAACATACTTCCACTTTGAGTTTAACCATGATTTTTGGATATAGTTTCATATTCATAAGAAAAGTCATTTTCTCTGAAGAACAACTTTTAAATCAATGTTTATCATAGTTTTTAATTATCCAACCCAAAACAGCCCACGGTGTTACTACGACGGCGTATGTCCGGTTTTAGAATTAACTAAACTATGTTCTAGTGATTTCAAGTTTAAACCTTCGAATAAGATAGCTTTATATGTATGAATCGAATGATGTTATGAACATCATTACTACCTCAAGTTTTGTGGATAAACCTACTGGAAAAGAGATAAATGAATCTAGCTTCAAAGGATCCTTGGATGACTTGAAAGTTCTAGAAGCAGAATCATGACACGAAAACAAGTTCAAGTAAGATTTCCACTCGAAATAAGATTGTTTCAGTTATAGAAATTGAATCAAAGTTTGAATATGAGTATTACCTTGTATTAGAAAGATATCTTACTGTAAATAAGAAAGATTTCTTGAGGTTGGATGATCACTTTACAAGATTGGAAGTAAGCTAGCAAACTTGGAAGTATTCTTGATTTTATGAAACTAGAACATATAGAATTTATGAAGAACACTTAGAACTTGAAGATAGAACTTGAGAGAGATCAATTAGATGAAGAAAATTAAAGAATGAAAGTGTTTGTAGGTGTTTTTGGTCGTTGTATATGGATTAGATATAAAGGATATGTAATTTTGTTTACATGTAAATAAGTCATGAATGATTACTAATATTTTTGTAATTTTATGAGATATTTCATTCTAGTTGCCAAATAATGGTTCCCACATATGTTAAGTGAATCACATGGGCTGCTAAGAGCTGATCATTGGAGTGTATATATCAATAGTACATACATCTAAAAGCTGTGTATTGTACGAGTACGAATATGGGTGCATACGAGTAGAATTGTTGATGAAACTGAACGAGGATGTAATTGTAAGCATTTTTGTTAAGTAGAAGTATTTTGATAAGTGTCTTGAAGTCTTTCAAAAGTGTATGAATACATATTAAAACACTACATGTATATACATTTTAACTGAGTCGTTAAGTCATCGTTAGTCGTTACATGTAAATGTTGATTTGAAACCTTTAAGTTAACGATCATGTTAACCCAATGTTTATTATATCTAATGAGATGTTAAATTATTACATTATCATGATATTATGATATATTAATATATCTTAGTATGATATATATACAGTTAAATGTTGTTGCAACGATAATCGTTACATATATGTCTCGTTTCGAAATCATTAAGTTAGTAGTCTTGTTTTTACATATGTAATTCATTGTTAATACACTTAATGACATGTTTACTTATCATTTATCATGATTAAACATAGTGTATCAATATCTTAATATGATTCATATGTATTTAGTAAGACGTTGTTATAACGATAATCGTTATATATATCGTTTCGAGTTTCTTAATTCAATAAACTCAAATTTTATGTATACAACTCATTGTTAAAATACCTAATGAGATACTTACTTATCATAATAACATGTTAAATATATATATAATCATATATATGTCATCATATAGTTTTTACAAGTTTTAACGTTCGTGAATCACCGGTCAACTTGGGTGGTCAATTGTCTACATGAAACTTATTTCAAATAATCAAGTCTTAACAAGTTTGATTGCTTAACATGTTGGAAACATTTAATCATGCAAATATCAATTTCATTTAATATATATAAACATGGAAAAGTTCTTGTCACTACACCCACGGTGATGTACTTGGTGTACTTGGTCGAATGAAACCACGCTCTAAAAGTTCTTGTAATTGGCTCTGGAGTTCCTTCATTTCGCTGGGTGCGAGTCTGTATGGTGCACGAGCTATCAGTGCAGCCCCGGGTGCAAGATCTATTTGGAATTCAACGGATCAATGTGGAGGTAGTCCCGATAATTCTTTCGGAAATACATCGGGAAATTCTTTTGCAACGGCAACATCACTGATGTTCTTTTCTTCGGGTTTGACTTCCTCGATGTGTGCTAGAATAATATAGCAACCTTTTCTTATTAGTTTTTTCGCCTTCAAACTACTAATAAGATTTAACTTCGCGTTGCTCTTTTCTCCGTACACCATTAAAGGTTTTCCTTTTTCGCGTACAATGCGAATCGCATTTTTGTAAAATACAACCTCTGCTCTCTCCTTTTTCAACCAGTCCATGCCAATTATCACATCAAAACTTCCTAAGTCTACTAGTATCAAATTAATCTTAAATGTTTCGCCAACCAGTTTAATTTCTCGGTTTTGACATATTTTATCCGCCGTAATAAACTTACCATTTGCTAATTCGAGTAAAAACTTATTATCCAAAGGCGTTAATGGACAACTTAATTTGGCACAAAAATCTCTACTCATATAGCTTCTATCCGCACCCGAATCAAATAAAACATAAGCAGGTTTATCGTCAATAAGAAACGTACCCGTAACAAGATCCGGGTCTTCTTGCGCTTATATCGCATTAATGTTGAAGACACTTCCTCGTCCTCGACCATTTTTATTTTCCTGATTTGGGCGCCTAGTTTTGTAGTGGCCCTTCTTTCCGCATCGGAAACAAATTATGTTGGCATTTTCTGTTCCTTTATTCCCTGGTCCGTAAACTTCACACTTTACCACACTATTCCCCATTCTATTACACTTGGTACATGTTACCGAACAATAAATATCCGGATGGTACCCTTCACACCTTTTGCACGGAATTTTCTGGTTTTTGTTGCCATTGTTGTTATTGAGATGGTTGTTGTTGCCATTGTTATTATTGTTGGGACGGTGGTTGTAGTGGTTGTTGTTGTTGGGATTATTGTTGTTGCGTTTGTTGTTGCGAAAATTGGTGCGATTATAGTTGTGATTGTTGTGTTAATTATTGAAGCGATAGTTACTGTTGTTGTGTTGGTGACTTTTGTCACTGTTTTCTTCCCACTTCCTCTTGACTTGTTTCGTGTTGGCTTCTTCAGCCGCCTGCTCTTTAATTCTTTCCTCAATTTGATTCACGAGTTTATGAGCCATTCGACTTGCCTGTTGTATGGAGGCGGGCTCGTGTGAACTCACATCTTCTTGAATTCTTTCTGGTAACCCTTTTACAAATGCGTCGATCTTCTCTTCTTCATCTTCGAAGGCTCCCGGACACAATAGGCACAATTCTATGAATCGTCGTTCGTACGTGGTAATATCAAACCCTTGTGTTCGTAACCCTCTAAGCTCTACCTTGAGCTTATTGACCTCGTTTCTGGGATGGTACTGCTCGTTCATTAAGTGTTTGAATGTTGACCACGGTAGTGCGTAAGCAGCATCTTGTCCCACCTGCTCGAGATTGGTGTTCCACTATGTTAACGCAGTACCTATGAAGGTATGTGTAGCGTACTTTACTTTTTCTTCTTCGGTGCACTTACTTATGGCAAACACTGATTCGACCTTCTCGGTCCACCGTTTCAATCCGATTGGTCCTTCGGTTCCATCGAATTCTAGAGGTTTACAGGCAGTGAATTCTTTGTAGGAGCATCCTACACGATTTCTTGTGGAATTAGTTCCACTGCTAGAACCAGAGTTATTTTAATTATTTTACATTACGGCCTGCACTGCGGCTATGTTTGTAGCAAGAAAGGTACGAAATTCTTCTTCACTCATATTCATGGTGTGTCGAGTAGTCGGTGCCATTTCCTTCAAAAATAGTCAAAAGAAATGAGTTAATTATATAGAATATTAAGAGTAGTCAATAGTATTTCGTAGCATAATATGAACTTATTTATAAAAGCTTTTTCTTCATATTAGCGTTTTATAAGTTTTAATTCGGGTAGTACCTATCCGTTAAGTTCATACTTAATAGCTAAAATACAATTCAACTACTACAATTCTATATGAGAAACTAATTACAATAATATTTCACGTTCAAACTTTTATACAATATTTTACAAACTTACAATACTGCTATTTTACATATAGCATGAAATATAGCAAACAATAACATTGATACAAGGCAATTGCGAAGACAATTCTTGTTTAACGCAAGTCGTTCCGCTAAAGCAATAAAGATACGTAATTCATAGGTCCAGAAACAAGTCATGCATTCTGGTTGTACAAATATTATTTCCCATCCTTGGTTATGTAGAAGATAACCATTGTGATAGTTGGCTAGGCAGCATGTTGTAACGTCGAGTCAAAAGTTGTGGGAACAATCTAAAAACCTTGTTTCTCACCCCAACTAACGAATCCGTCACTTTGTGGGAAGTTTTTATTTAAAAGTTGTAATCCGATGTTCTTTTTCTCACTTTGGTGAGAAGCGAACATCACTAACCAGTAAGCATAACATGCTTCTTTATGTTGCATGTTAGAAGCTCTTTCTAAAGCACGAAGTCCTATGTTCAGATATGTTGAGTCAAAATAGGTTCTTAACCCGTAGCGTAAAATTGCACTTGGGTTCCCCGCATTTAACGCTTTAAAGAAAACACGGCGTAACTTAAGGTCTCCCCAATGTGATATGCCCCATCTTTCAAAAGAAAGCCTTTTATAAACTAAGGCATGCCTGGAACGTTCTTTAAATGTTCTACAAACTAATTTTTCCGTAAATAATTGTGCCGACGAATTCTGACCGACTCTAGACAAGATTTCATCAATCATATCCCAGGGTAGGTCTTCTAAAATTTTTGGTTGTCTATCCTTAACTTCCATTTTGTGTTTTTATACTGTAAAAATAGACAAGGGTTAGATTCATAAAAGATACTTAACAAACAATACAAGCAATTTTTACATATTTCATAAAAACACAAGCACACTATATTACATATATTACATCGCATGATTACAACTCTTTATTCCGACTCACTTGTTTCTTCTTCTTCGGACTTTGTTTGTTTCGCTAATTTCCTAGGGATATATGGTGCTCCCCTAATATGAGCCGTTCTTTTCACACATGGTCTAGAAAAACCTGGTGGCTTAGATGTTCCCGGGTTATAGCTAAAACTTAAGAAATATGGGTGTTGACGGTATTTCCCATCGGGATATTTCATGTTAACATAGAGGTCATCGGGGTTGGAATTAGGTTTCTCTATTTTGATGCCTTTTCCCTTATTATTTTCTTTTGCCTTTTCAAATTGGGTCGGGGTAATTTCTATAACATCATCGGAATCCTCATCGGGATCCGATTCATTGGAGAATTGGTAGTCTTCCCAATATTTTGCTTCCTCGGCGAAAACACCATTGACCATTATTAATTTTGGTCCATTGGTTGAGGGTTTTCTTTTATTTATCTGTTTTTCAGTGGTTACTAATATTTCCTCCTCCGGAACCTCTTCTTCTTCCGGTTCTTCTTCTTCCGGTTCCTCTTCTTCTAGTTCCTCTTCTTCCGGTTCCTCTTCTTCCGGTTCCTCTTCGGGAATTTGTGAGTCTTCCCAATATATATTCGACTCTTCATTATTATTAGGTGAGTCAATGGGATTTGTACTTGAGGTAGACATCTATCACACAATATCAAACACATTAAGAGATTAATATATCACATAATATTTACATGTTAATAATATATAGTTTTCAACAATAAAAATGCTAAGCAATCGTTTTTCAAGTATGGTCGAAGTCCAGACTCACTAATGCATCCTAACAAACTCGGTTACACACACTAATGCAAATTTCTGGTTCTCTAAGACCAACGCTCGGATACCAACTGAAATGTCCCATTCATATCGATTATAAACGTTTCATATTAATTGATTTCCTTGCGAGGTATTGACCTCTATATGAGACGTTTTTCAAAGACTGCATTCGTTTTTAAAACAAACCATAACCTTTATTTTATCGTTAAAGGTTTTAAAATCATATTATCCAGTAATGATAATCTAAAAGATAACATTTTTCACACGACCATTGCATAATGGTTTACAATAATATTACACATCAATTTAAATCTCCGAATGCAGTTTTTAAACAATATATTACAAGCATGCTGACTCCAATTCTTGTCCTTAATTAGCATGCAACAGCGAAAGCTCTTAATAATCACCTGAGAATAAACATGCTTAAAAACGTCAACAAAAATGTTGGTGAGTTATAGGTTTAACCTATATATATCAAATTGTAATAATAGACCACAAGATTTTATTTTTCATAAACATCCATCTCATATCAGGCATTTTGCATAAACTGCATAGAGATAAAAATCATTCATATGGTGAACACCTGGTAACCGACATTAACAAAATGCGTATAGAATATCCTCATCATTCCGGGACTCTCATCGGACATGATAAAATCGAAGTACTAAAGCATCCGTAACCCGGATGGGGTTTGTTAGGCCCAATAGATCTATCTTTAGGATTCACGTCAATTAGGGTTTCTGTTCCCTAATTCTTAGATTACCAGACTATAAAGGGTGATATTCGGTAATAATAATACAACCATAGAATGTAGTTTCGCATACTTGTGTCTATTTTGTAAAACATTTATAAAACTGCATGTATTCTCATCCCAAAATATTAGATTTTAAAAGTGGGACTATAACTCACTTTCACAGATTCTTAATTCATTGAGAATTAGACTTGGCCACTGATCGATTCACGAACCTATAACAAATATATACATATATATCAAAGTATGATCGAAATATATTCACAATATGTTTTATTACGTTTTAACGATTTAAGTTTGTTAAGTTAGCAGTCCAACGTTAGTAATCTACAACTAGTTGTCCACAGTTAGATGTACATAATTAAATCAATATATATTATCTCGAATCAATCCACGACCTAGTGTATACAAGTCTCAGGCTAGATCACAACTCAAAGTATATATATTATTTTAGAATCAACATCAACCCTGTATAGCTAACTCGAACATTACTGCATATAGAGTGTCTATGGTTGTTCTCAAATAATATATATAGATGGGTCGATATGATATGTCAAAACATTGTATACGTGTCTATGGTATCCCAAGATTACATAATATATGTTAGAATACATGTATAATACAATATAAGTTAGTTAAGTTATGATTTGTATAGATTTGTTACAAATTTCACGTAGCTACAACAAATAAAAATATCCAATTTTGTTTTACCCATAACTTCTTCGTTTTAAATCCGTTTTAAGTGATTCAAGTTGCTATGGTTTCATATTGAACTGGAATTTATGAATCTAAACAGAAAAAGTATAAGTTTATAGTTAGAAATATAAGTTACAAGTCATTTTTGTAAGAGGTAGTCATTTCAGTCGAAAGAACGACGTCTTGATGACCATTTTGAAAAACATACTTCCACTTTGAGTTTAACCATGATTTTTGGATATAGTTTCATGTTCATAAGAAAAATCATTTTTCCAGAAGAACAACTTTTAAATCAAAGTTTATCATAGTTTTTAATTATCTAACCCAAAAACAGCCCCCGGTTTCACTATGACGGCGTATGTCCGATTTTACGGTGTTATTCGTGTTTCCAGGTTTTAAATCATTAAGTTAGTATATCATATAGATATAGAACATGTATTTAGTTGATTTTAAAATTCAAGTTGGAAGGTTTAACTTTGTTTGCGAACAAGTTTAGAATTAACTAAACTATGTTCTAGTGATTACAAGTTATATAATCTTCGAATAAGATAGTTTTATATATATATGAATCGAATGATGTTATGAACATCATTACTACCAAAAGTTTAGTAGGTAAACCTACTTGAAGTGACAAGAAATGATCTAGCTTCAAAGGATCTTGGATGGCTTGAAAGTTCTTGAAGTAGAATCATGACACGAAAACAAGTTCAAGTAAGATTTCTACTCGAATTAAGATTGTTATAGTTATAGAAATTGAATAAAATTTTGAATGTGAATTATACCTTGAATTAGAATAATAACCTACTGTAACTAACATAGGTTTCTTGATCTTAGATGATTACTTGGAATGGATTAGAAAGCTTGGAAGTAAACTTGTAAACTTTAAAGTGTTTATGAAATGTTCTTGAGTAGTTGTTTTGTATGTTGATCTAAGTTAACTAGATTGAGCTAGATTATGAATAAATTGATGAAGAACACTTAGAACAATAAGATAGGAATTAAGAGAGAGTAATTTAATGCATAAAAGTTGGAATGAAAATGTGTTTATGGTTGGTGAAGAAAAACGTGATCCTACCCTTGAATATAAGGTTCCATTAGTTTGTATTTTTTTTAGATATTTCATGCTAGTTGCCAAATGATAGTTCTCACATGTTTAGGTGACTCACTAAGGCTGCTAAGAGCTGATCATTGAAGTGTATACACCAATAGTATATACATTTAGAAGTTGTGTTTTGTACGAGTACGAATACGGATTGAATACGAGTAAATAGTGTACTGTAGTAAATAGTGTTTATTGTAGCAAATTAGTATTTTATTGTAGCAAATAGTATTTTACTGTTGCGAATAGTATTTTACTGTAGCAAAGCGAAAATTTACTGTAACAAATAGTGTTTTAGTTGTACATCTTTGATTTAATTGTATTTTTTCTTATATATATATATATATATATATATATATATATATATATATATATATATATATATATAAAATCAAAACTTACATCATAAAAAAAATAAAACGATTATATAATTATCACAAGTTATGACGTTCGTGAATCGTCAGGCAAACGGGGTGGTCAATTGTCTACATAAACTCATTTCAATTAATCAAGTCTTAACAAGTTTGATTGCTTAACATGTTGGAAACATTTATTCATGTAAATATTAATCTCATATAATATATAATCATGGAAAAGTTCGGGTCACTACAAAACTTATTGGCGCGAACTGCCATTTCTGAAGCATTTTTGCAGATTTTCGCTTTCTTCCCCTCTTTTGAGCATTTGCTTGCATAGTAACAGGATTATCACGAATGTTTCCCTTATTACTCGCCATTTCGACAAATAATCGAATTGTCACAAATTTCAGACGTATTTACCTGTGAATCATCAAAACTATACACGATTAGAATTAAACAGGCCAATTTATTGTTCAATAGCACAAAACAAAAAAGTTCAAGTTTAATTATGTTCGATCCCACGGATGGCGCCAATTGATCAATCCTATATTAAAGATACTTAATTAAGGATTGACTGCAGTAAGATTAAAGAGGTGGAATGGGATGTTGATGATTGTTTTGGGCCCTGATAATCGTCTTTCACTTTATCAAACAAGTGATCAATCACCCTGACCCGGTTTGATTATTGATTAGCATAATTCACCTTAACACAATGTAAAAGTTCTTTGGGCAAAGTCACAAGTGAAAATTACAAAGGCTAGAGCAAATGGCAGAGAATCAACCACCTATAAATGAGAGGCCAAACTCCTTATTTATAGTTTTCAGAATATTCGCGGTGTGCAGATTATCTTATTATCCACATTGACTTAGCGGAAAGAATCCGCAATCTTTATTAATGCGCAATTTGATCCACTAACTTAACTTTCAGCGGATCTTCCAAATCCTTTAAGCATACTTCGCGTAACTTCTGTTTTTAGTCTTTAGCACTTAAAATATGCATATAGAGTACTATGTATATGATCAGTGACAAACTGCCAACTGTACAACAACCATAACCATCAGAAGTGATGCAACTCTCAAAGCTCAATGCAAAAAATGGACTCAACCTAAAAAAAACAATATGTGATGTAAGTCTCAAAGCGTCAAAGTTATTCGAATTACCAAACTTTTTTAAACTAAATTTTACTAACCTTCAAATCGAGATTTATGGGGATTAGCATTGATATAAGCATCGGCAAATGTCACTTGATGGTTTGTATACACCAGGCCTTGCTTCTTTTAGGCTCTTAACGCAGCCCACAACACTACTACCTCACCAAATCCTGCAATTATCCACTTCTCAAAATCAATGTCAATATGTATATGTATAAGCAGTTACTTTAGGTAAAGTAAAATTAACTGAGATCAATTTCAACTTATATCAACAAATCTCAAAGGCATAATAACAAATATTTTTAAATGCAACCTCCAAAAAGGAAATATTTTAGTATAGCTAAAAAATAAAATCTTGTGATTGCAATGCATTAGTTTTCACAGAATATGGGGTACTTGAAAAGAAACACGTGTGATTGCAAATATGAATCATGCAAGAATGAATATGTTGAATAGACAGCAATTATTATATCAGATATCATCATATCATCATATAACATAAACACTGAAAATAAAACTGAACATAAGTTGTATTTTTTATATAGACATGACGAAAGAGAAGATGTGAACTGAAAGTGGCATTGGTATTTGGTAGTATAAAAGGCTTAAAGAGGGGAAGATGAAAATATTGGGATTATTTCAAAATGTTGTTGACGCACCATGCCAAGATATTATAACTCTATATCATTCAACAATTCAAATTATAACTACATATCATTCAACAGTTCAAGTGTATAAATTTGAACTGATATAAATCGTATATCTAACAATAAAATTACTAAACAAGAATCGACAAAATGTACAATGAATGTAAATACCGAGGTGAGTTAACAATAGCTCGACCTCATATACATTCATGGTCTTTTGTTCCTATCAATCAAATTGCGGAGTACCCTTGTAAAGAGAACAGTTAAATAATATGTTGTGTCTAAAGAAAATATTAAGTATTACAGAGTACTACTTTTGAATAACACGTCTTTTATCTACCTTCAAAACCGCATTTACAGAAAACATTTGCAACAAATCCGTCAACAAAACTTCTTTCTGGTCAATTTACTAATATTGAAAATGTCATTTTTAAAGGAAGAAACGTCTACTTAAGCACATTGTACATTTAAAAACTTAAGTACATAGCAATTCTTGATCAAAGTAAGACATTGTATACCTAAGCACAAATAAATTCGGCACATAATTGGTTAGTTAATATAGGTTACCTCATTTAGAAGCATGTATGTACAATGATTAAAATGATATGAAACTTCTTGCTTACACCTTTTCTTCATTCAGACATTTCATCGAACACTGTGCACATCAAATGACATCAAACTCATTTACCGATCAAGATGAGAGATACAAATAAATACCAAAATATTATTAGATACTTAATTATATTTCACTTGAACTGCAAAGAAGTTGAATACTTATTAGATACTTCATTTCACTTATGGTTTATAAATCCAAACCAAAAGAAGCTGGAACAGCCTTTGTTAAGGGTCTAAACATATACCTTCTTATTTATGTTCTTCTACATAAGAGCAGTAGCCTTCAAAATGTGGGCATTCAACCCTGCAATAAAATTGTTTTTTTCAAACACCACAACGAAACCTAGAGATATCTCAACCCTAACAACAACAAAAAAACAACAGTTTGTCACAATTAAAAGTCAAAATTGACAAATAAATCAATTGGTTGACTCGTAAACAAACCATTAAGCAATGTGCAACAATATCAAGAAAAACTAAGAAACTCATTAAGAATACCATCTTTAATTTAACGAATCATCCATTTACTAAACAACTTGAGAAACTTAGTTACTTTTTGGAATACTGATAAGCAGATAAAGGAGTAACAATTCAAACCTAAAAATGTGCAATAATCAGACATCTTCTAAATGATTATACAATCTATAATTGATGCCCAAATACAAAAAACATCGAAAATAAAAAAAATTGTCTATCTTTGCTTCTTTTTTTTTTAATTGCATCTACCACCAAGTATTCACACATCACCTTAACCTATCAAATATCCAAATTCATTCACACACACACACACACACACACACACACACACACACAGATATATATATATATATATATATATATATATATATATATATATATATATATATATATATATATATATATATATATATATATATATATATATATATATATATATATATATATATATTGATGGAAAACCGTGTGTACATTTAAATTTTATAAATGCAGCGGAACATGAAAATAAACATCTTTTATTTTAATAAAACTTTCAATTAAACATTCACACGATTAACGGTTCCACTAGATCCAATTACACCACTAATAATTGTCAACTTATAAATTCACAAAGAGGAGTTTAGATATATCTTTAACGATCGATACAAGAACAGTAGAAACAAAGTTTCCACGTCTAGGTTGAAACATATATATTCAAAGTATATGAATATCTCTATGGTTGATCCACACAGCACGTCAAGCAACACCAATCGAATGCTAGTCTGAATATAACCCGAAAACAATATCATATATTGTTTAAAAATTAGTGGGGGAAAAAAACATGAACCAAAAACATCTATGGTCTCGTCTGTTGCTTCTTAATTCCCAAAAACAAAGAACAAACTTCAAAAAGGATAATTAATTCAATAATCAATATTATTGAATCTAATTATTTTAAAACAAACACATGTATACGTGTTTCTTGAATGGATGCTAGATGAAGTATTTTATTGCAATCATTATTCATTCTGTGACTTTTTCAATATCTTTTCAATCTCTTTTACAACATAAAAGTAGTCATGGAACAAACTTTTCAAAACCACGTAATTAATGATAGAGAGGAGAAGAAGAAAATAAGAGTCAATTTTAAGCATGATTTGGGTTGGTGTGTCATCTTTTTTTACTCTATCATATATGAGGTTTATATCAAAGAATTTTGGTTACCAGGGAGAATAGGTGGGGCAAAAAGTACCTACTCAAAAATAATATGAGGACTTTTTTTAGTCACAGGATTTCCTTTTTTATAGAAAACAAAAACATCACAGCCACTCCACTATTTAAAATTCTCTTTAATAAATTTAATTAAATCATATTTAATTAAATAATGCTTTTCAAATTATAGGTTATAAATTATATATCAACAATATATAATAATTGGTGTCTAAATGCTAAAGTGTGTGACCACATAGGCCTGTACATAATCGGTAGTATAGATTTGTGTTATGACGTGCACATTGAACCAACAAACTCACTTGTGCATGCCATAACATCTAGAAAAATATACAGACATATATTGGCGTCTAGCAGCACGCCAATGCCTCCGAAAATATACAAGTGTTTGTTTCATCTAAACGAACTATCATTATTATTTAAAATGATTTAATGATTGAGTATCTATTGTCCCTTTATTACCGATACCAAGTTGACATGAGACGTGGATCTAGTCATTCTCATTTGTCAACTAATTCTGTTTCTCGATCTTGAAAATTTGAATGTGATCACCAAGTTAAAATTGATCATCAATCAATATAGCTTGGACACGGCCTTGTAAATATCCATTCACTTTCATCGAGGGGCCCAGTGGTATCATACTCTCACATAGAGGAATAAATCCCTGATAGTCAAAGCTAAGGGGTATAAAATACTATTAAATTTTACAAGAAAATACTATAAAATACGATACAATTTTACACAAGATATTTATTTATTTAGAGAATGGATATACTTAAACCTTGCTACAACACTTATAGGCAGTGTACCTAATCGTACAGTAGTGTAGTTTTTAGTAAGTCCGGTTCGTTCCACAGGGAAAATCTTTAAACAAAGCTTAACGCTATATTAGTTTACTTTTATAAAAATACAAATATATATATAAGTAATATTATTATTATAAAGGGGGGTTTTTACCGTTTAATGACCGGGTTGTCGATTTTAAAACTTTAGTTGCAGTTAAAACCAAATGTAAAATAATAAATAAATACAAGACTTAATTTAAAGCGTAAAGTAAATAACGATAATGAAATTGCGAATAATAAAAGTGCGATAAAATAAACTTGCGATAATTAAAAAGTACAATAATTAAAAGTGCAATTAAATACAATAACAATAAAAATGCGATAATTAGAAGTGCAATTAAATATAAAATAAAAGAAATTAAATATGAAATAAAAGAATTATGCTTATTTAAACATCCGTAATCATGATGTTTGACGTGTTGATTTTAGTTTTATGCCCATGGGTTAATTGTCCTTTGTCCTGGATTATTTAATATGTCCATCTGATTTTTGTCCATAACAGTCCATCAGTCATAAATATAAAGTGCGAGTGTCCTCGTCAAATTATCCTTATACCCGAAGTTAAATATTCCAACTAATTGGGGACTTAAACTGTAACAAGGTTTTATTACTTTGTTATCAACTATGCCAAGTGTCCTTGTACATAATTTCACCCCTGTTTTAATAATTCTAGTGGCTATTAATCCATTCCCGTGTCCGGTTAAATGAACGATTATTTGTACATATAAATACCCCGCCCATCGTGTCCGATCGAGTGTATATGGTAATTTATAGGGACGCCCAATTGTAAATCTTTATATTAACATTAACAAACTATCATTTAGTTAAACAAGTATAAAGCCCATTAATAGCCCATAGTCTAATTTCCACAAGTGTCGTTCTTTTGTCTAAACCCCAATTATGGTACAAAGCCCAATTACCCAATTTTAGTAATTAGCCCAACATCATGATTACTTCGGATTAAATAAGCATAATAATAACTTAGCTACGAGACATTAAATTAAAAAGGTTGAACATAACTTACAATGATTAAAAATAGCGTAGCGTTACACGGACAGAATTTCGACTTACACCCTTACAACTTTCGCTAACATACCCTTATTATTAAGATAAAAATTAAAATTAAAATATAAATTATAAATATTACGTATATTGATAGAGAGATTGATATTTTTAGATGAGAAATTGATCAGAATTCGTTGGGCTTTATAGGGAGTTTCAGTTTTTGGGGCTCCGCGACTCGCGGCCCTTTTCTTCTTCAAACTCCGCGAGTCGCGGAGATCGTTTTCACAGCTCACCCACATTTGGCTCTTTGTTTGCCGACGATTTATTTTATAAATATAATATATATATAATTAATATAATTAATTATATATTATATTATATTTATATACATAGTTAACTTGTAATTTTTAGTCCGTTGCGTCGAGCGTTGAGAGTTGACTCTGGTCCCGGTTCCGGATTTTCGAACGTCCTTGCGTACAATTTAATATCTTGTACTTTGCGTTTTGAATCTTGTACTCTTGTAATTTCGAGACGTTTCTTATCAATAATTGGAACCTCTTTGATTGTATTTTGTACTTTTGAGCTTTTTGGTCGTTTGCGTCTTCACTTCGTCGAATCTGTCTTTTATCTTCACCTTTTATTATTTAAACGAATATCACTTTGTAAATAGAACAATTGCAACTAAAAGCTTGTCTTTCTTGAGGAATAATGCTATGAAATATATGTTCGTTTTTAGCATTATCAAATATTTCCACACTTGAGCGTTGCTTGTCCTCAAGCAATATCGTTTTGAAATACTAGAATCACTTCTTTATTCTTCACACTTTGTACATCAGTGATTTCTATACGGCGGTATAAACAATGGTAGTAACGATATGGTTTACAGTCCCACATAACTATAAAAATTTAGATCCATTAAGGAAATTGGATCTTTATGAAAACATTTGATCTTTTGAAAATTAAATCTAGTTTTTACCCTAGATAAGTTTTCCGGAATAACCCTTCACCGGTGTTTGCAAAATATTTTTGTGGGTTTGGTGGGTTTCAGATTTGAAAATTTTAGCTCAAAACTTGCGGTTTTGTGTCACCCACTTGCTAACCTTGTATTAGGAAAGCAACACGTCCAGTTTACTTGTCCCGTATATTACCTTTCGGTAAACTACCGTCCGGTTGTAAAGGAAAGCGTTGAACAAGCAACTGTTAAGGCAATGTCCCCTGAAATGCTTTTAATTATGGTCTATAACGTGTCAGACGCAATTACTATCCTTGGTAGGAGCAATAGTAAAGCTCACCCTTATAATTTGTAGGTTTGGCACAAGGTCCTGTCTTTGACCACTATGCAACCACCGTTCTTACGGTTGACACCCGATTTGGTTCAGGTGACCTAATGAATTCCAGGTGAATTCCTAGGATTTTACGTTCAATGGTAATGAACGCATTGAAAATGGGTTTTTAGAAAACAAATCGGTTTGTAATTTTGATCAAAATATTTTCTCGTTCAGGCTCGAGTTTAGATATCATTGAATTCCATGAGTTTGTAATTCTCAATCTTTAAGGTCAATATCAAGGATTGAGTAATATCAGGCTTAAAAGCTGATTTTTGATCTTTTAAGGAGATTATCCTTTCTGGGGATCTGATTCATTAGTCTTATCCAGCTAATTTGCATGGTGCCCCCCATTATACGAGATAAATCCTTCTCATGGTTAGGATAAATCTGACCACTTGGCGACCCTGTTTAATGCTGAGGTCCGTGGATTTCCTGCTAATTTTAGTGATGACTTTTCTAGATTTTTCGTCAACCTTCAGCTGGTCTGGACAACAACTTCTTGACCTAAATCAAGAAGCGCGTTTCTTTTTCGGAAGACTTTACTTCCTTTTAATGATGGAATTGATTCATCGTGTAGATCCATCTCTTCTTTTCTTTCATCGGGTAAAATAGTTTAGTTTAGTCCAAAGCAAAAGTATTTTCAGTTATTTGTTACAGAAATATGTGACATATGTTTAAGATAACTTGGTAATTTTTCCCACACTTGGCTTTTATTTTCCTTTTTATTGTCCTCTATTCCATTTTAAATGAATTTTAACATTTTGGTTTGTTTCTCAATTTATGTCCTTTATGAGGTAACAATAATTTCGGTGTTAACACCTAGTTTTATCGTTCATAAATATGTATAAACATGATTTTGAGTTCATTTAGTTAAAAATTTTGAAAAACTTTACTAGAATTGGGTAGTCAGTATATAAGACTAGGGCTGTTCTTTATTATCAGAGAGCACTAGATTCTAATACAACTACTACGTTACTAGTATTTTTAATGGAAACCAAGTGTTTAAGATAAAAAATTTAAAAATCCGAAAGAATTTAATACTTGATAGTCAAAGCTAAGGGGTATAAAATACTATTAAATTTTACAAAAAAATACTATTAAATACGATACAATTTTACACAAGATATTTATTTATTTAGAGAGTGGATATACTTAAACCTTGCTACAACACTTATAGGCAGTGTACCTAATCGTACAGTAGTGTAGTTTTTAGTAAGTCCGGTTCGTTCCACAGGGAAAATCTTTAAACAAAGCTTAACGCTATATTAGTTTACTTTTATAAAAATACAAATATATATATATATATATATAAGTAATATTATTATTATAAAGGGGGTTTTTACCGTTTAATGACCGGTTTATCGATTTTAAAACTTTAGTCGCAGTTAAAACCAAATGTAAAATAATAAATAAATACAAGACTTAATTTAAAGCGTAAAGTAAATAACGATAATGAAATTGCGAATAATAAAAGTGCGATAAAATAAACTTGCGATAATTAAAAAGTACGATAATTAAAAGTGCAATTAAATACAATAACAATAAAAATGCGATAATTAGAAGTGCAATTAAATATAAAATAAAAGAAATTAAATATGAAATAAAAGAATTATGCTTATTTAAACTTCCGTAATCATGATGTTTGACGTGTTGATTTTAGTTTTATGCCCATGGGTTAATTGTCCTTTGTCCTGGATTATTTAATATGTCCATCTGGTTTTTGTCCATAACAGTCCATCTGTCATAAATATAAAGTGCGAGTGTCCTCGTCAAATTATCCTTATACCCGAAGTTAAATATTCCAACTAATTGGGGACTTAAACTGTAACAAGGTTTTATTACTTTGTTATCAACTATGCCAGGTGTCCTTGTACATAATTTCACCCCTGTTTTAATAATTCTAGTGGCTATTAATCCATTCCCGTGTTCGGTTAAATGAACGATTATTTGTACATATAAATACCCCGCTCATCGTGTCCGATCGAGTGTATATGGTAATTTATAGGGACGCCCAATTGTAAATCTTTATATTAACATTAACAAACTATCATTTAGTTAAACAAATATAAAGCCCATTAATAGCCCATAGTCTAATTTCCACAAGTGTCGTTCTTTTGCCCAAACCCCAATTATGGTACAAAGCCCAATTACCCAATTTTAGTAATTAGCCCAACATTATGATTACTTCGGATTAAATAAGCATAATAATAACTTAGCTACGAGACATTAAATTAAAAAGGTTGAACATAACTTACAATGATTAAAAATAGCGTAGCGTTACACGGACAGAATTTCGACTTACACCCTTACAACTTTCGCTAACATACCCTTATTATTAGGATAAAAATTAAAATTAAAATTAAAATATAAATTATAAATATTATGTATATTGATAGAGAGATTGATATTTTTAGATGAGAAATTGATCAGAATTCGTTGGGCTTTATAGGGAGTTTCAGCTTTTGGGGCTCCGCGACTCGCGGCCCTTTTCTTCTTCAAACTCCGCGAGTCGCGGAGATCGTTTTCACAGCTCACCCACATTTGGCTCTTTGTTTGCCGACGATTTATTTTATAAATATAATATATATATAATTAATATAATTAATTATATATTATATTATATTTATATACATAGTTAACTTGTAATTTTTAGTCCGTTGCGTCGAGCGTTGAGAGTTGACTCTGGTCCCGGTTCCGGATTTTCGAACGTCCTTGCGTACAATTTAATATCTTGTACTTTGCGTTTTGAATCTTGTACTCTTGTAATTTCGAGACGTTTCTTATCAATAATTGGAACCTCTTTGATTGTATTTTGTACTTTTGAGCTTTTTGGTCGTTTGCATCTTCACTTCGTCGAATCTGTCTTTTGTCTTCACCTTTTATTATTTAAACGAATATCACTTTGTAAATAGAACAATTGCAACTAAAAGCTTGTCTTTCTTGAGGAATAATGCTATGAAATATATGTTCGTTTTTAGCATTATCAAATATTCCCACACTTGAGCGTTGCTTGTCCTCAATCAATATCGTTTTGAAATACTAGAATCACTTCTTTATTCTTCACACTTTGTACATCAGTGATTTCTATACGGCGGTATAAACAATGGTAGTAACGATATGGTTTACAGTCCCACATAACTATAAAAATTTAGATCTATTAAGGAAATTGAATCTTTATGAAAACATTTGATCTTTTGAAAATTAAATCTAGTTTTTACCCTAGATAAGTTTTCCGGAATAACCCTTCACCGGTGTTTGCAAAATATTTTTGTGGGTTTGGTGGGTTTCAGATTTGAAAATTTTAGCTCAAAACTTGCGGTTTTGTGTCACCCACTTGCTAACCTTGTATTAGGAAAGCAACACGTCCAGTTTACTTGTCCCGTATATTACCTTTCGGTAAACTACCGTCCGGTTGTAAAGGAAAGCGTTGAACAAGCAACTGTTAAGGCAATGTCCCCTGGCATGCTTTTAATTATGGTCTATAATGTGTCAGACGCAATTACTATCCTTGGTAGGAGCAATAGTAAAGCTCACCCTTATAATTTGTAGGTTTGGCACAAGGTCCTGTCTTTGACCACTATGCAACCACCGTTCTTACGGTTGACACCCGATTTGGTTCAGGTGACCTAATGAATTCCAGGTGAATTCCTAGGATTTTACGTTCAATGGTAATGAAAGCATTGAAAATGGGTTTTTAGAAAACAAATCGGTTTGTAATTTTGATCAAAATATTTTCTCGTTCAGGCTCGAGTTTAGATATCATTGAATTCCATGAGTTTGTAATTCTCAATCTTTAAGGTCAATCTCAAGGATTGAGTAATATCAGGCTTAAAAGCTGATTTTTGATCTTTTAAGGAGATTATCCTTTCTGGGGATCTGATTCATTAGTCTTATCCAGCTAATTTTCATGGTGCCCCCCCATTGTACGAGATAAATCCTTCTCATGGTTAGGATAAATCTGACCACTTGGCGACCCTGTTTAATGCTGAGGTCCGTGGATTTCCTGCTGATTTTAGTGATGACTTTTCTAGATTTTTCGTCAACCTTCAGCTGGTTTGGACGACAACTTCTTGACCTAAGTCAAGAAGCGCGTTTCTTTTTCGGAAGACTTTACTTCCTTTTAATGATGGAATTGATTCATCGTGTAGATCCATCTCTTCTTTTCTTTCATCGGGTAAAATAGTTTAGTTTAGTCCAAAGTAAAAGTATTTTCAGTTATTTGTTACAGAAATATGTGACATATGTTTAAGATAACTTGGTAATTTTTCCCACACTTGGCTTTTATTTTCCTTTTTAATGTCCTCTATTCCATTTTAAATAAATTTTAACATTTTGGTTTGTTTTTCAATTTATGTCCTTTCTGAGGTAACAATAATTTCGGTGTTAACACCTAGTTTTATCGTTCATAAATATGTATAAACATGATTTTGAGTTCATTTAATTAAAAATTTTACTAGAATTGGGTAGTCAGTATATAAGACTATGGCTGTTCTTTATTATCAGAGAGCACTAGATTCTAATACAACTACTACGTTACAAGTATTTTTAATGGTAACCAAGTGTTTAAGATAAAAATTTTAAAAATCCGAAAGAATTTAACCCCTTCCCACACTTAAGATCTTGCAATGCCATCATTTGCAAGAAATCAGTAATAATTTAAATTATTGAGGGTGATTTGTGTGAAAATGATTAAATTTTACCAAAGTTTCGAAACATATTTGTGTTTGCTTGCTGAATGATAAATGGTGCATATCATTTGTTCATTCCGTCTTGTTGTTATTTCACATATATTTTGCATCTTGTCGTCAAAATTAGTTGCTTTTGCTGAACTTAATGCCAGTCTTTGAAAATACGTTGTTTTACCCTGTTGTGTACATAAGATAAACTGCAAACATATATACATATTTTTGAAGTTTGGTATATTACCCCACATTCAAAAATTATTAAAATCTAAGAATAAAAGTTTGAAAATTATAAAAACTATTACAATATTAAATAAGTATTAAACGTATCAACGTTACAAATTACAAAATAAATAAAACTAAGTAGACTAGGGATGATACTGATACCAGTAGGGGTTCCATGCATAACCATAGGTGCTATAAAATGCTTCGGCTGGGTTATACGTAGGATACGGTGGTTGAATCTCTATAGACCAGGGAGAGAATATGGGCTTTGGAGTAGGAATATAGTTTCTACCTATATGTTGGCAATAATCTATGATTTGATTTTGATGAACTTGCCAATCTTCAAATGCTCTATGTCTAGCATTTTCATACTCTTGTGAAGCTATAAACCTTTGCATTTCTGCCATTTCATTTCCCCCTCCTACATTACCTTTCTGTTGGTTTCTCTCAACCTGTGGATGTCTACCATGGTATTTTACTGCGGCGTTATTTCGCCTCTTCAAAACTTTCGCACCATGGTATACATTTAAACCTATTGTATCGCGGGGTTCTGGTTCTTTGACTAATAATCCCCCCCGACTTATATCCACACCGAGATATTCAGCAATCAAAGTAATAAATATACCACCTCCTATTATGCTATGCGGTCTCATCCCCCTAACCATAGCTGATAAATAATAACCCACACAATAAGGTATACTTACAGCGCTTTGTGGGTCTCGAATACACATGTGGTAAAACAAATCCTGTTCATTTACCTTTTCCTTGTTCTTACCTCTTTGTGTAATAGAATTAGCTAAAAACCTATGAATTACTCTTAATTCAGTTCTATCTATATCCAAATAAGAGTAATTTCCTCCTTTGAATCGGTGATGGCTAGTCATTTGACTCCATACACCATGCGTATCAAAATTTTCGTCTATCTTCCTACCGTTCAATATCAACCCTCTACAATCGGCAGATGCTAACTCCTCAGGCGTATATATACGTAAAGCCTGAGCCATGTCTAGTAAAGACATGTGGCGCATCGAATCTCCTAACAAAAATCTAATAAAAGATCGATCGGTTAAACTAGCTACCTGATCATTTAATTCTATACTACACAATAATTCTTCACACCATACTTTATATACAGGTCTACGCATGGTGAATAAATGTACCCAGTCGTTAAAAGTAGAATTACCATACCTCTGTGCAAGTAATTCCCTAATTGGCTCGACCAATTCTACAGCTTCTAATGGTCCCCATTCTATGACCCTAGGTACCTCAACAACTTTAGAATGAAGAGTATGCAAACCCCTTTGGTATTTTGGATAATCTATCCAAAGTCTGTCAAATCTCAGGTTCGGGTGCAAATCTTCCAAGTGCATATCAGAAAATGTCATGACTGGATGAGGTATATCTTGTTTGTAGTAGTTATCCACCTCCTGTTGTTCCGCATTCTCAGCAGGAGTATTGCGAGCTTGGGATGAAGATTCACCCCTTTCAGTCTGCAAAACACATCAAACACAATTTTTGTTCATCCAAATACGCATTAGTGTCAGCAAAATCATCAATCAAAATAATTACAATGACATGATCAATTTATATCAAACTTAAGCTCATTTTCATATTTTCATCAAATCTACACTTTTTCAAATAAGCATATACGAAAATGTTCGCCAAGTTCATAAGCATTCAACTCAAATAACATGTCAGAATAATCATTACTAGCAATTAAACAAGTTTCAAATGGCATTATCTCTCAAAAATCAAGTTCATGAATTTTAGACTTGAAAAAGTCCACTTTAATTCTCAAAATCGTGTTTAGGCTCAAAGTTTGGATCATTTAACTACCTAAACATGTTACACTACTTAATTTAGCAACAATTCATGACAAAAATCGGCCATAACCTGTTTATATCAAAAAGCCCCAAATTTGCTCAAGAACACAAACCCTAGATTACTCAAAATTTGAAGTTTAAGGTTTCTAATCATGTTAAATAGCATCAATCTAGGTTATACAAGCATAATACATAAACAATTTAAGCATAATTACACTAAAAAGCATCAAAATCAAATTGGGAAAAAATTGCTCAAGAACACTAATTTTCGGATTAAATGGTGTTTAGATGTAGAAATTTACCGTTTTCTTGAGTAATTCCTTGATAGCATCCTTCTTAACATGATTTTAGTAAAAGATTTGATGATTAACGGTTAAAAAATGTGATTTTGGGGGTGTTTTCTCGGGTTTTTTCGGGTTTATTTTCGCTGTATGTGTGGTGTGGGTTGTGTGGACTGAGCTGTTCCAGCTCCTTTATTTTTTTCTGTAATTCGGTCCCTCCGCGAGTCGCGGTGTTTGAACCTTCAAACTCCGCGAGTCGCGGAGTTTGTATTTTTTTTTATTTTTTTTTAACATCTTATACTAATTAAAACAATTAAGTATTTAATTTTAAAATTTTGTTTCCCTTGTTATTTAGGACGAGGTCGTTTCGGATCGATGTCCTAGTCCGTCCTTCGACAAAATTTTAAAATTTGTCTTTTTCAAGCGATTGTTTTAAAAGCTTAGATTTTTTTAATGTTTTTGGCATACTTTAATTCAATAAGATTAAAATAATGATAATAAAAGTTCTCGTCCCTCCCTCGGGTAAAGCAATTTCGGTTCAACGACCTAGTCTTCAACTTACGACGAATTTTAAAAATCATATTTTTAACTTAATGAGATAAAGCAAATTTTTGTTTTTAAATTCACACAATTTAAATATAAAATTCAAAATTAATATTAAAAATTCACACCAAACTTACAATTTAAAAAGCATAAAAATAAATTCATATTTTAAAAAATAAAAATTCACACCAAACTTAATTTAAAAATTCATATTATAAATTCACACCAAACTTATATTAATTTTTCAAATATTTACAATTTTAAATATATTGTTTTTACAAAGTTTACAATATTAATTTAAGATTTATATATTAATTTTAAAAAAATGGTAAAAATAAAATTAAAAATCTTTTTGGCTTTTTATCCCACTTTAATCAATCAAATATTATCAAAAATATGCGCACCTCTTTTCGGTAAAGTAATTTCGGTTCCAAGACCTAATTTAACTCATGATGAATTTTTTGAAATATTTTGGGTTGATTGATTAAAGATATTTATACATTAAGAATAAACGTTAAATTTTGCAGTGATGTAATAAATTTTTAAATGATATCAATAATTTCGGTCGCCAAACCTAATTTTATTCAATACCAATTTAATACTTTATAGAGAATAAATTAGCGTTTATTATCAAAAGGTTAAAAAAAATAAAAAAAATAAAAACTGTACAAACATACCTGTGAAATAGATTTCTTAGTTATATGATCTATCCCATTCATAAGATAGTCGGTTTAATTGGTTTTCCATGGCTACATAGGCGTAACCTCGAGCATTCAGTGTTTTTTCTTCTAAACATATGAACGGTCCATCTCTGTATAAAGTAACAAATTCGGTGTTTGAATAGGTTTGATTATTTGAACATTTACCTCCATGTGACCATTTTCCGCATTTGTGACATCTTTCTAGGTGTCGTGCTCTTCTTTTCGCTGCGAATTTTGATTTTCCTTTACCAAATTGTAACTTATTATCTTCGCATCTGGATTCTTTTCTAACTCCGTCCAATCTTTCTCTGATTACTGATACTATTTCACTCCGAAGTGTGTCATTATTACGTTTAGTGATCAAAGCGTGTAGCATTAGACCATGGTTTAGTTCACAGACAGTCTTCATTTCCTAAAAAAATAAAAATTCAGAATGGGGGGAGAAGACTAGTTCTTTAGGGTCTGCTAGGGAAAGACCGTTCGGGTTCCATTTTCGAGAACTACACGAAAACAGAAAATCTAACTCTAACAGAAATACATAAACCCCCTATACTTAGTTAGCTGTGGTATCGAAATTGTGATTAACTTCATTGTCTTCTTTCATCGGACCATGTATGTAATGTTTAACTCTGTGACCATTAACTTTAAATTCAATCGCATTTGAATTTATCAATTCTATCGTTCTGTATGGGAAAACTCTTTTGACTATGAATGGTCCAGACCATCTTGATTTCAATTTTCCAGGAAATAGCTTGAATCGTGAATTGAAAAGAAGAACTCTGTCTCCTTCTTTAAATTCCTTTGAACTTCTGATTCTTTTATCATGCCATTTCTTCGTTCTTTCTTTATAGATTAACGAATTTTCGTATGCTTCATGTCTTAATTCTTCTAATTCGTTTAGTTGACTTAATCGTAGACGTCCGGCTTCATGTAAATCAAGATTACATGTTTTCAAAGCCCAAAATGCTTTGTGTTCAATTTCTACTGGAAGATGACATGCTTTTCCATAAACAAGTCTAAAAGGTGTGGTTCCAATTGGAGTTTTGTAGGCTGTTCTAAAAGCCCAGAGTGCATCCTCCAAATTAATGGACCATTCCTTCGGATTTGATCCTACGGTTTTCTCTAGAATACGTTTTAAAGCTCGGTTGGTATTTTCAACTTGTCCACTTGTTTGTGGATGATATGCGGTGGAGATTTTATGAGTTACTCCATATCTTTTAAGAACTTTCTCAAGTTGATTATTACAGAAATGAGTACCCCGATCACTTATTAAAGCTTTCGGTGTTCCAAACCTTGCAAAAAGGCGTTTTAAAAAGTTGA
Source organism: Rutidosis leptorrhynchoides (assembly GCF_046630445.1). Classification (NCBI taxonomy): domain Eukaryota; kingdom Viridiplantae; phylum Streptophyta; class Magnoliopsida; order Asterales; family Asteraceae; genus Rutidosis; species Rutidosis leptorrhynchoides. The sequence goes on along the minus strand of NC_092342.1, from coordinate 168,134,873 downwards.
CTACAACTCGTGCATCGTTAGTTGGGAGAGCTTGTGCTTCCGCCCATTTAGATACATAATCAATGGCTACGAGTATATATAGATTATTATGAGATTTTGGAAATGGACCCATAAAGTCAATACCCCAAATGTCAAATACTTTACATACTTGGATGACATTTTGTGGCATTTCATCACGTTGACTTATTTTTTCGGCCCTTTGACAAGCATCACAGGATTTGCAAAGAAGGTGTGCGTCTTTGTAAATTGTAGGCCAATAGAATCCAGCATCATAAACTTTTCTTGCTGTTAGTTGAGGCCCATAATGCCCCCCTGTTGGTCCTGTGTGACAATGGTTTAAAATTTTACTAGCTTCATCTCCAAATACACATCATTCCATCGGGACAACTTTTAAACAGATGTGGATCTTCCCAGAAATAGTGTTTTATATCACTGAAGAATTTCTTTCGTTTTTGGTACGATAATCCTTTTTCAAGGAATCCACATACTAAATAGTTTGCATAGTCTGCAAACCATGGGATTTCATTATAATCTATCTTCAATAGATATTCATCAGGAAAGTTGTCTTGTATGGCCAATTCATTTAGAACTTCTAATTCGGGATTTTCAAGACGAGAAAGATGATCAGCGGCAAGATTTTCTGCTCCTTTTTTATCTCGGATTTCAATATCAAACTCTTGTAAGAGTAAGATCCAACGGATTAATCTTGGTTTAGCATCTTGTTTTGAAAATAGGTATCTAAGAGCAGAATGGTCGGTATAGACCACCGTTTTTGCTAGAACGGGATATGATCGAAATTTGTCAAAAGCAAAGACAATAGCAAGGAGTTCTTTTTCAGTAGTTGTATAGTTCGTTTGTGCTCCTTGTAACGTCTTACTAGCATAATATATAGGTTGAAATCGTTTTTCAATCCTTTGTCCTAAAACGGCTCCCATTGCAAAATCACTTGCATCGCACATTAGTTCAAATGGTAGATTCCAATTTGGTGTTATCATGATCGGCGCATTAGTGAGTTTCTCTTTAAGAATATTAAAAGATTTGATACACTCATCTGAAAAGATGAATGGAGCATCCTTTTCTAGGAGTTTATTCATAGGAGTGGCAATTTTAGAAAAATCTTTTATGAAACGTCGGTAAAAACCGGCATGCCCTAGAAAACTCCTAACTCCTCTAACATTGGTGGGATGTGGAAGTTTAGCAATTACATCTACTTTAGCTCTATCCACTTCAATTCCTTCTTTTGAAATTTTATGTCCAAGAACGATGCCCTCTTTTACCATGAAATGGCATTTCTCCCAATTAAGTACTAGATTTGATTGTTCGCATCTAATAAGCATTCATTCCAGATTAACTAGACATGATTCAAATGTATCACCGAAGACTGAAAAGTCATCCATGAAAACTTCCATGCATTCTTCTATCATGTCGTGAAAAATTGCCATCATACACCTTTGAAAGGTTGCAGGGGCGTTACAAAGTCCAAATGGCATGCGTTTGTAAGCAAAAGTACCATAAGGGCACGTGAATGTGGTTTTCTCTTAATCTTCGGGTGCTATTGGAATTTGAAAATATCCGGAAAATCCATCTAGAAAACAATAGTAACTATTTCCGGCTAATCTTTCCAACATTTGATCTATGAAAGGTAAGGGAAAGTGATCTTTTCTGGTGGCGTCATTTAATTTTCTATAATCAATACACACACGCCATCCTGTTACAATCCTAGTAGGAATAAGCTCATTTTTCTCATTTGTAATGACAGTCATGCCACCCTTCTTAGGCACGCATTGAACTGGGCTTACCCATGGACTATCAGAGATTGGATAAATTAGACCTGCATCTAGCAGTTTAATAATCTCTTTCTTAACTACATCTTGCATATTAGGATTTAGTCTTCGTTGGCGTTGCACATACATTTTATGACCTTCTTCCATAAGGATTTTATGTGTGCAATACGAAGGACTTATTCCTTTAATATCATGAATCTTCCATGCACTGGCTGGTTTATGAGCTTTCAACACAGAAATGGGTTGTGATTTCTCATTTTCAGTAAGAGAAGACGATATTATTACAGGTAATTCAGATTCACCATGTAAATAAGCATATTCCAAATGGTTTGGAAGTGGCTTTAACTCTAATTTCGGAGGTTCTTCTATCGATGATTTGTATCGATATCTGTCTTCTTCTTTTAGCATTTGAATTTCTTCTGTTGTTGGTTCATATCCATTAGCTATAAGTGTAGCTAACATTTCAGCTTCATCAATTGTTCATTACCTTCTCCTAAAGAACATTCTCCTGTTCCTTGTAATTCTAGAAATTCTTCTAATAATTCTGCATGTGCATCTATAGTTTGAATATAATAACATGTATCATCTGCAGATTGTGGTTGTTGCATTGCTCTATCAACTGAAAAGGTAACACTCTCGTCCTCTATACTTAGGGTCAATTTCTTACCGAACACGTCTATCATTGCTTTAGCCGTATTTAAGAATGGTCTTCCTAATATGAGAGGAACTTGAGAATCTTCTTCCATGTCCAGAACAACAAAATCTACTGGAAATACTAAAGTACCAACTTTAACTAGCATGTTCTCCATTATCCCTCTAGGATATTTTATTGATCTATCGGCTAGTTGTATGCTTATTCTGGTTGGTTTCAATTCTCCAAGGTCTAGTTTAGCGTATAGTGAATACGGCATTAGATTTATACTAGTACCTAAGTCTGCCAATGCTTCTATTGAACTAAGACTACCCAGAAAACATGGAATTGTGAAACTTCCTGGATCAGATAATTTTTCTGGTATCTTATTCAACAGCACTGCTGAACAATTAGCATTCATGGTAACAGCCGAGAGTTCTTCCATTTTCTTTCTATTTGAGATTAGATCTTTCAAGAATTTAGCATATCTAGGCATTCCTGAAATCACATCAATGAAAGGAAGATTTACATTTATCTATTTAAACATATCCAAGAATTTGGATTGCTCGGCTTCAAGTTTCTCTTTCTTCATTTTACTCGGGTAAGGAAGTGGTGGTTGGTATGGTTTAACATAAGGTTTAGCCTTAACTGTGTTATCTTCATTAAGCTTCTCAATTACCGGTTCTTTTTCCTTATCTTGATCAGGTTGTGGTTCTTGTGGAGTAGGAATAGCTTCATCAGAAGTTACAGGTATTTCAGGTGGTTTAAGTGTTGTACCACTTCTTGTGGTAATGGCTTTAGCTGTTTCATTCCGGGGGTTAGCATTTGTATCACTAGGTAGACTTTCCGGTTTTCTTTCACCTATTAATCTTGCTAGGTTACTTACTTCTTGTTCCAGATTTTGAATAGAAGCTTGTTGATTTCTAAATGCTTGAGCATTTTGTTCATTAGTTTGTTTCTGAGATGTGAAAAACTGCGTTTGAGTTTCAACTAGCTTCGTCATCATATCTTCTAAATTCGGCTTTTTATCATCGGTTTGTTGTGATGGTTTGTTTTGAAAATTAGGTCTTTGCTGATTGTAATTATTATTGGATACTTGTTGATTGCTAGGACCTTGTTGGTTGTTGTATGGAATATTTCTGTTATAGTTCTGGTTTTGATTGTAAATAGGTCTTGGCGGTTGATAATTATTCTGATAATTATTTCCAGGCCTTTGGTTTATGTATGAAATGTTCTCTCTTTGTTCCATTGTTAATTCAATACTGAGACAGTCTTTTGTCAAATGTGGTCCTCCACACTGCTCACAACTAATTCGTATTGAGTGAATATCTTTAGTCATCTTTTCCATTCGTCTCTCCACAGCATCTATCTTTGCGGAAATGGAATCTAAGTCATGGCTAGAATCGGCTCTAGCTGCTTTAGATGATCTAACGATATCTTTTTCTTGGTGCCACTCATGTGAGTGGGAAGCAGTGTTATCAATAATTTTGTAAGCATCAGTTTCGGTTTTCTTCATAATAGAACCACCAGCTGCTATATCTATGTCTTTCCTTGTAGTGATGTCGCATCCTTGGTAGAATATTTGTACTATTTGACAGGTGTCTAAGCCATGTTGCGGACATCCTCTTAACAACTTTCCAAATCTAGTCCACGCCTCATATAGAGTTTCATTCGGCTTCTGTGTGAATGTAACAATTTCTCCTTGAAGTTTTACGGCTTTAGATGCAGGAAAGAATTGTTTAAGAAAATTTTCAACTAAAACATCCCATGTATCAATCGCCCCTTCAGGTAACGATTCCAACTAATCTTTGGCTTCTCCCTTTAAAGTCCAGGGAAATAACATGAGATATATCTGTTCATCCTCCACTTCTCGGATTTTAAATAGTGTGTAGATCCTATTAAAGGTACGAAGATGTTCATTTGGATCTTCCTTCGGCACACCACTAAATTGGCATTGATTAGTCACCATGTGTAGAATTTGTCCTTTGATTTCATAATCTGGCGCATTAATGTCTTGATGAGTAATTGCGTGACCTTGGCCAGTGCGTTTAGCTCTCATTCGGTCTTCCATACTTAAAGGTTCCAGATTCTCCATAATTGAATTTGTTGAATCGAAATCACTAGAGGATTCTGATTTAATGGTTCGTTCCTCAACAATCTCTGTTTGAATGATTGGTGGTTCCGGATGAAAATTTAGTGGTTCAGGATCTATGAATCGTTCCTGAATATTCTCCGGATTCTCAATTGTGAGGTCGGGTTCAAAAAATGGATTATCGGAAATTTGAACTGGAGTACTTGGTCGACTGGATGACGATTCTAAAGAAAAATCAACGGCGGTAATATTTGCTAAATGTCTTGATCTAGTTACAGGTGGTGAACGTACAAAATGTGGTGAACGTCTTGCTCGGTGCATTCACTGAATATCCTATTAGTTCTTTTAAAAAGGAAAGAAAAATTATAATAAGTTATCCAATCAATAGACTTTTTTGATTTTGCCCACGTTTCGAATAGCCAAAAGATGCAGCAGAGGGGCAGGATTCGTTTGGTCTCAATATAATTGAGGACTGTTTGGCTCCAATAACCCGGTCCACGTACAAATCCAACTATTACTACGAACCAGAAAATTTTGATGTCTATCAATTTAACCACTTAAAATAAATTTTTGTAATTTTAAGAAATTTAGATAAGAAGTAGAAAAAATTCTAAGTCCTAAAAACTAGAATGACGAGAAATAAGAAAGAAAAAGAGCGCGTCGGAAAAAGGTCGAAAAAGAACAATGGTTGAAAAATAAAAGGTGGCGGAAAAATAAAAGAAACTTATAAAACTTAAAAACACTTGACTAACCTAACCTTATTACTACAACTAACTTAAAATTATAATCGCAAATTGAGATTACTAATTGGAATGATAATTGATACATAGGTAAAAGTCGTCTACAAATATTAAAGCTTACAAGAAAAACTAAATCCCAAATGGAAATAACTTAAAAAAGAAACTAAAACTTAAAAAGGCGTCGCAAAATTCTAAAGTACCTAAATCTTAGTCTAAAGAAAAAGCACTTAAGGAATTCTACGGCAAAGCCTAAAAATCTAGAAGTAAAAATAACTATGGCAAACACTAAGTTTAAAACTAAATATGAGCTAAAAATACAAATATTACGCTAAAACGATTAAAAAGGGACAAAATATAAAAATAAACAAAAAGTTGTAAAAATTACAATTTTTATAAAAATATTATTTATTTTATAAAACTATTAATTTTACAATTTAATTAACTAAATAAACTAAATATACAAAATAATAATAAAAACTAAAAACTAATTAAAACTATAAACCTAATTAGGGTTTTAATTAAAAATTAATAATAATAATTACTCCGTAATAAATGCTGATTAGGGTTCTGTCAGGCGCGTCAGAGAGAACTCCGCGAGTTGCGGTATTCTAAGCAGCAAACTTCGCGAGTCGCGGGGTTCCAATTTTCAACTCAGGTACAGTTTAAAATTTGACGCGTTTTTTTTTTTTTTTTTTTTTCTGTTTTCTGTTTTAAAATCTAAAATATTTATATAATAAAAAAAACTTATATTTTTATAAAATAAAAATAAAGAAACTTTATAAAACTTAAATATTTAATAAAATCTTAAAAATATATAAATTTTTGTTTTTCTTTTTATATTTTCGAATAATTAAAAACGTATTTTTACAAAAGTGAATAAAAGTAAACTAAAAAAAAATCTTTTTTTTTAAATATTTAGCGTTGCGCTTTCGGCGTTTAAGACTTTCCCCGACAGCGGCGCCAAAAATACTTGATAGTCAAAGCAAAGGGGTATAAAATACTATTAAATTTTACAAGAAAATACTATTAAATACGATACAATTTTACACAAGATATTTATTTATTTAGAGAATGGATATACTTAAACCTTGCTACAACACTTATAGGCAGTGTACCTAATCGTACAGTAGTGTAGTTTTTAGTAAGTCCGGTTCGTTCCACAGGGAAAATCTTTAAATAAAGCTTAACGCTATATTAGTTTACTTTTATAAAAATACAAATATATATATATAAGTAATATTATTATTATAAAGGGGGGTTTTTACCGTTTAATGACCGGTTTGTCAATTTTAAAACTTTAGTCGCAGTTAAAACCAAATGTAAAATAATAAATAAATACAAGACTTAATTTAAAGTGTAAAGTAAATAACGATAATGAAATTGTGAATAATAAAAGTTCGATAAAATAAACTTACGATAATTAAAAAGTACGATAATTAAAAGTGCAATTAAATACAATAACAATAAAATGCGATAATTAGAAGTGCAATTAAATATAAAATAAAAGAAATTAAATATGAAATAAAAGAATTATGCTTATTTAAACTTCCGTAATCATGATGTTTGACGTGTTGATTTTAGTTTTATGCCCATGGGTTAATTGTCCTTTGTCCTGGATTATTTAATATGTCCGTCTGGTTTTTGTCCATAACAGTCCATCAGTCATAAATATAAAGTGCGAGTGTCCTCGTCAAATTATCCTTATACCCGAAGTTAAATATTCCAACTAATTGGGGACTTAAACTGTAACAAGGTTTTATTACTTTGTTATCAACTATGCCAAGTGTCCTTGTACATAATTTCACCCCTGTTTTAATAATTCTAGTAGCTATTAATCCATTCCCGTGTCCGGTTAAATGAACAATTATTTGTACATATAAATACCCCCCCCATCGTGTTCGATCGAGTGTATATGGTAATTTATAGGGACGCCCAATTGTAAATCTTTATATTAACATTAACAAACTATCATTTAGTTAAACAAATATAAAGCCCATTAATAACCCATAGTCTAATTTCCACAAGTGTCGTTCTTTATTCCAAACCCTAATTATGGTACAAAGCCCAATTACCCAATTTTAGTAGTTAGCCCAACATCATGATTACTTCGGATTAAATAAGCGTAATAATAACTTAGCTACGAGACATTAAATTAAAAAGGTTGAACATAACTTACAATGATTAAAAATAGCGTAGCGTTACACGGACAGAATTTCGACTTACACCCTTACAACTTTCGCTAACATACCCTTATTATTAGGATAAAAATTAAAATTAAAATATAATAATAAATATTACGTATATTGATAGAGAGATTGATATTTTTGGATGAAAAATTGATCAGAATTCGTTGGGCTTTATAGGGAGTTTCAGTTTTTGGGGCTCCGCGACTCGCGACCCTTTTCTTCTTCAAACTCCGCGAGTTGCGGAGATCGTTTTCACAGCTCACTCACATTTGGCTCTTTGTTTGCCGACGATTTATTTTATAAATATAATATATATATAATTAATATAATTAATTATATATTATATTATATTTATATACATAGTTAACTTGTAATTTTTAGTCCGTTGCGTCGAGTGTTGAGAGTTGACTCTGGTCCCGGTTCCGGATTTTTGAACGTCCTTGCGTACAATTTAATATCTTGTACTTTGCGTTTTGAATCTTGTACTCTTGTAATTTCGAGACGTTTCTTATCAATAATTGGAACCTCTTTGATTGTATTTTGTACTTTTGAGCTTTTTGGTCGTTTGCGTCTTCACTTCGTCGAATCTGTCTTTTGTCTTCACCTTTTATTATTTAAACGAATATCACTTTGTAAATAGAACAATTGCAACTAAAAGCTTGTCTTTCTTGAGGAATAATGCTATGAAATATATGTTCGTTTTTAGCATTATCAATCCCATTTTGATTATATGTGTTCGTCATGTACTTCACATCATACCCAATGATAGTCTTTATAACTACCTTGTTCAGGACAACGTTTAACCATATCAAAGTATAATATGTCATTCAATCGAAAACCAACATATACATCTCAGGTCTAAGGACACAAAAACATAACCATTATGAGATTCACTATTGACGACGATCCATGTAGGGACATCTCATGATTGGCTCATTCCAATATTCATCATTAATGAATACATATGAATTTTGGCCTCAGCTAGTTAACTATTGACCATCAGTGAATAAAACCAAATTTTATAATAATCTTAATTCATGTTACTCCCATATAACATGACCGATTATGGAGATTTAGAATAATCAACAATTATTCATGGATTAAACATGCTAATATAGAACACAGTAATATAAATGAAAACGACCATACCAAGTATCTCAATTCATTTAGATAAAACTGTTTAATGTTCCAAAGATATCTAAATACTAAATTACAAATGAAAAGGATCAGTAGCTTAACTATTCGAATATTACTAGCATGATCATCATGCTAGTTGTGCATCAAGGGTTTCATGAACGATTCAGCCACGATATCATCTGTTTGAACCATAAGAATACAAATAACATTCTTCTCAATGACTTCATGAATGTAGTCAAACTTTTGAAGAAGGTGTCAGATGGATTAATGTATATGTGATTCTTTCGCAAGTATAATACGCGATGAACTATCATAATACATTTTCATAGAAGATTTAATGTTGGGAACTACTTCGAGTTCAACAGTAAACTTCTTAATCCAGGCAACTTCCTGAGCAGCTTCTCAAGCAACAATGTATTTGTAGTGACCCGTCCTAATCCATCTGGACGAATACATTACATTTGGTTACATCGCGAGGTACTTGTCCTGTATATGATACATTTTACAAACATTGCATTCGTTTTTAAAAGACAAACTTTCATTTCATCGAAAGTTGACGGTATGCAAACCATTTCATAATATATCCAACTATAATTGTCTTAATAATAATCTTGATGAACTCAACGACTCGAATGCAACGTCTTTTGAAATATGTCATGAATGACTCCAAATAATATCTCTAAAATGAGCAAATGCACAGCGGAAGATTTCTTTCATACCTGAGAATAAACATGCTTTAAAGTGTCAACCAAAAGGTTGGTGAGTTCATTAGTTTAACATAAATAATCATTTCCATCATTTTAATAGACCATAAGATTTTCATTTTCATTTCTCATAAATATACGTCCCATGCATAGAGACAAAAATCATTCATATGGATTGAACACCTGGTAACCGACATTAACAAGATGCATATAAGAATATCCCCTATCATTCCGGGAAATCCATCGAACATGATAAAAAACGAATTCGAAGTACTACAGCATCCGGTACTTTGGATGGGGTTCGTTAGGCCCAATAGATCTATCTTTAGGATTCGCGTCAATTAGTAGATCGGTTTACTAATTCTTAGGTTACCAAGCAAAAAGGGGCATATTCGGCTTCGATCATTCAACCATAGAATGTAGTTTCAATTACTTGTGTCTATTTCGTCAAACATTTACAAAAGTTGCGCATGTATTCTCAGCCCAAAAATATAAAGGGTAAAAAAGGTAAATGAAACTCACCATACAATATTTTGTAGTAAAAATATTAATACGACAGAACTGAACAATGCAGGGTTGACCTTAGATTCACGAACCAATATCATTTGTATATTTATTAATATACCTAGTGGTAATCTAACAAATATATATATATATATATATATATATATATATATATATATATATATATATATATATATATATATATATATATATATATATATATATTAGTTATATCCTTTTTATATTAATAATATATATATGTTTCTTATATTTATTTTGTTATATAAAAATATTAATTTTCGTTATTTTATATGTATTAAATATGTTTTTAATATATATATATATATATCATTTGTATATTAATAATAGTAGTTATAATAATACAAAAATAATATTAATAATGGTAAAAATGATTATAATACTTAATATTATTAATAAGATAATAATGTTAATTATTCTATTAATGAATATAATAATGTTATTAAAGATAATAAATGTAAAAATATTAATTTTATTGTTAATGATAGTTCTGATAATAATTTTAGTAACTACATAATAATATTACTCATTATAATATAAATAATAGTACTTATAATGATAATAATAATAATAATAATAATAATAATAATAATAATAATGATTATGATACCTATAATGATAATTATGATACTAATATTAATTACAATACTAGTGATTAATAAGAATAACATTACTATTAATTATAAAATGATACAAGTATGAATTTTAATGAAACTAATAATAAATTTTATTATTTTCATAATAATAATAAATATACTTAGATTTGTAACTATACTCATAATAATCATTAATAAATAATAATCTTTATCATGGTACCTTTAATAGTAATAATAGTAATTATAATACTAATAATTGTAACAATATTAGTAATAAATGATAATGGTAATAATAATAATAATACAATTCATAATACTTAATAATAATAATGTTATTGATATTAATACTAATATTTACTAATAATACTAAAAATAATAATAATAATTATACTAACCATAACAAATATAGTTATAACAATAATAATAATAATAATACTATTTATAATGATAATAGAAATGAAAATAAAAGTATATACCCTTCTAAAATGCTTTGCTAAAAAGAATTGCCATAGACGAGGCTCGAACCCAAGACCTCTCGCTAAACCGACACCCCTTCCAACCACTGCACTGCCGACTACCTTTTTGACTTAAATCACACCATACTTTATTTATTCTGTACTTTCTTTCTCAAGCCCGTAAAGCACAACACTTGGCCCAACAAAAAATGTCGGCCCAACATGTATTCTGGCCCAACATTTTCACTTATTAAAAATAAAACGTCATAGCCTGCTTTCGAACCTAGGACCTCTTGCTTAAACACAAATACTCCAACCATCGAGCTGATTATGATTTTCTGATTTAATTCGTATATTAAACGTTTTAACCCATTATGCATCTGTCTTCTTCTTCATTATCAATCATAATTATAACTCATATTTATATCAAATTATCTTTATCATTCACGATCCTCATCATCATCATGATCATCACCATCGCTATACGATTATCAACTACTTCGTTATCATCATCAAAACACCATTACTATTATCATCATAAACCGAAACCGTTATCATCATACAGAACTTCAACGTCTTATTCGTTCATTTTCTCAGCCCAACAGAAAATCAAAGATGGATCACGGCCCATTAAGGTGACCTAGAACTACTCAAATGGCAGCCCAATGATTTTTGAAGGAAAGTTTAACGGAACTTTTGGTTTTTTTTGAAATGAATTTGAACCGCAGAACTGATAAAGAAATACACATCTGATTAAAATAGAACAAGTGGGTTTATTTTATTTAAAGTTGTCGGCCAGTAAGGGAAAGGAAACACAAAAAGCACCGACTTGGTTATCATATTTCAGTTCATAACTCACTTGATAATAGTTATTAATAAATGATAATGGTAATAATAATAATAATACAATTCATAATACTTGGTTATCATATTTCAGTTCAAACATGAATTTTCAACGATGATAAAGTATTAAATATATGATGTTATACTTTGAGTTTAATTGTTTTGATATATATATAATTAATACATTTATCTAAGTAATAAAACTTGATATTTAAAACATAATTATATATGTATTAGTTTGAATATATATATGATATCTATACATATATATATATATATATATATATATATATATATATATATATATGTATGAATATTATATATGCAATATATGTTATTATATAAGTAAAAAAATAAAATGCTATACTAATATTATTATTATTAGTTTCATTATTATTAATAATATTAACATTAATATCAGTATTATTAATATTATTATTCTCAATAGATATGAAATTAGAAACATGTAAGTTGTTATATTATTATTACTATTAGTATTAGTAGCATTAAAAATGATAATAATATGAAATTTGTTATATGTAATTGTTATATTATTATTACTCTTATTATTAGTATTAATATTAGTATTAATATTAATATCATTATATTGTTATTTTAATATAATATATATTTAATTTGTTAATGTTCTTATTATTATCTAGTAGTAGATTATAATGATTAATATTAGTAACATTATGAGTATTATGAATAATTTTATTATTACCATTTTTTTAGTTATTATCAGTATTGATATCTATTATCTGTTTTATTATTAAAAATATTATTAATATAATTATTATTAGAATTATTTATATTTTTTATTTCTATTATTAAGAATGGTATTACTATTAATTAAAAAAGTTATTAATCTTTAATTATATATATGAATCCAAAATCAGTTTTACATCTTTTTCAAACTGTAAATGATTTGTACAATCTGTAGTTGATTGACTAAAATTAATTCACAAGTTGGTACTAATCTGTTAGATTTCATTATCTGATATATTTTTTTTATTAAACTGTCTGCTTAAATTATTTCCTGTCGACATTTGCTTGCTATAAATCAATCAACCAACCCAATGTTATTGATAAAACCTTTGATTATCCACTAACACTATCAATTATAATTACTACAAATTGGTTAAGTCTGTTTAACTAAACAGAAAATATATTTAAGCTCATAAAAGCTCTGTTCTTCAACTTTTTTGTCAAATCTTGAATTCAGATTGTATTTCAAAAACTGTAAATGCAGTTATGTTAGAATCCATCCACTTAAACGTTCTGAAAAGTTTCAAATCAAAATTTTTCATATCGAGCTCGAATTTGAGAGTCAAAGTTTAAAAATAAAAAGTCAATTCATTTGTTCATCCAAAAATTAGAAGTCATGTTGATATTTCTGGCTAAATTGATAATTTGTTTAGTTTCAGTGAACGATTTGCAATATTTTTCGTGTTGTAACAATTTTCTAAAACGTTCTCAAAATCATAATCATTATTTTTTTTAAACCGTAACCCAGCAGCTCAGCTGTTATTGATATTTTATTATTTTTCGTGTTTAATAAATTCTAAATTACAAGTGATTATGAATTGTTATTATATCCTAAAATCAATTAGTTATGAAGTCGATTTAATTTCTGATCATTTGATTTCTTGGGAAGAAGAAGAAATACAACAATAAGTATGGGTTATAAAAATTTCAGAGAGTTATAAAACAGAAAAATGGGCAGCGGTCCAATGGTTAAGGAGTGATTCGGTTAAACGAGTGGTCTCGGGTTCGATCCTTGCGTGGTGCAACTATTTTTTTAAAGGGCTTATAAGGTAGTTTTTAATACCAAAATTATTATTATTATTATTATTATTATTATTATTATTATTATTATTATTATTATTATTATTATTATTATTATTATTATTATTATAATTTTCATTATTGATATTATTATTATTAGTATTATTATTGTTGTTAAAAATTATATTGTTATTATTATTAAGTATTAGTATTATTTTCATTATTATCAACATTTTTATTATTAAGTATTAGGAATATTATCGTTATTATTATTATTATTATTAGTATCATTATTTTTATTAGTATTATCCTTATTATTATTATTATTATTATTATGATTTTATTATTATTATTATTATTATTATTATTATTATTATTATTATTATTATTATTATTATTATTATTATTATTATAAGAAAATATAATTTTTATTTATTATTATTGATAATACTTTATTATATAAATATTAGTTATACAAAAATATATTTAATAGAGATGACATAACGATATTCTTATAATAAATATTAAGTATTTATTCAAAATATATAAAATAAATATAGTTAATTAATTAATGAAATATATAATTTATTAAGATAACAATTATATCATTAATAATAATACATAAATTTGTTCAATTACGATTATATGTTAATATATATATATATATATATATATATATATATATATATATATATATATATATATATATATATATATATATATATATATATATATATATATATATATATATATATATATATATATATATATGATATAGGTTCGTGAATCTGAGGCTAACCCTGCATTGTTCAATGTCGTCATATGTATTTTTACTACAAAATACAGTATTGTGAGTTTCATTTGCTCCCTTTTTAAATGTTTTTGCAATATATATTTTTAGGACTGAGAATACATGCGCTGCTTTTATAAATGTTTTACGAAATAGACACAAGTAATTGAAAAATACTTTATATGGTTGGATTATTAAACCGAATATCGCCCCTTCAAGTCTGGTAACCTAAGAATTAGGGAAATGGCCCCTAATTGACGCGAATCCTAAAGGTAGATCTATCGGGCCCAACGAGCCCCATCCATGGTATAGACGCTTTAGTACTTCGAGGTATTATTTAGTATATTAGCTGCGCGCTGTATACTGGGGGATATTCTATATGCATCTTGTTAAGGTCGGTTACTAGGTGTTCAATCCATATGAATGATTTTTATCTCTATGCAGTTTGCGAAATGCCTGATATGAGATGTGTATTTATCAGAAATGAAAATCTTGTGGTCTATTAACATGATGAAAATGATCGTTTATGATAAACTAATGAACTCACCAACCTTTTGGTTGACACTTTAAAGCATGTTTATTCTCAGGTTTGAAAGAAATCTTCCGCTGTGTATTTGCTCATTTAGAGATATTACTTGGAGTCATTCATGACATATTTCAAAAGACGTTGCATTTGAGTCGTTGAGTTCAACAAGATTACTATTAAGTCATTTATATGTTAGATATATTATAAAAGGGTATGCATGCCTGTCAACTTTCGATGTAATGAAAGTTTGTCTTTTAAAACAAATGCAATGTTTGTAAAATGTATCATATAGAGGTCAAGTACCTCGTGATGTAACCAAATGTAATGTATTCATCCAGATGGATTAGGATGGGTCGTTATAGGTGGTATCAGAGCGGTGGTCTTAGCGAACCAGGTCTTGCATTAGTGTGTCTAACTAGTAGTTGTTTAGATGCATTAGTGGGTCTGGACTTCGACCGTGTCTGCATGTTAAAAGCTTTGCTTATCATTTCGTGTCGAAAATTACCTACTTATCATCCTTAGAAAATTACATGTTTATCATTCTTAGTCTATACACGTTTTACTGCATTGACTGCATGAATAGTGTATAGACAAAATTCATATCTTAGCGCATCTGTTACTGTAGACTTGCCTGGCATATGCCGTAAATTCCTCCGTAGTCTACGAAATCTTTTGGTCTATATATATAGATATTCTATATAATTAGAATCTCACCCGATAGCCAGAAATCATTTCATATCAGAAACCCTTTACTCAATCGTACGAAATGGAACTCGCCACTAGTTTAAGTCCCTCGGATTTCGACAGCTATTCCGACATGGATGTTCACCTAAACTTCGAAAGCAGCATCACCAGAATGAATCAACCAATTTGCCATCCCAATTCATCTGATGGGTTCGTAGTTACTTAATCAATGAAGACACGAAGAAGGCAATCCCTTTCACCAACCGAATTCACCTCTTGGTGAAGAACCTGAAGCATGTACCGGTGAACCTTTCCGAAACACCATAATCATAATCATTATTTTTTTTGAAACCGTAACCCAGCAGCTCAGCTGTTATTGATATTTTTTTTTTATTTTTTGCGTTTAATAAATTCTAAATTACAAGTTATTATGAATTGTTATTATATCCTAAAATCAATTAGTTATGAAGTCGATTTAATTTCTAATCATTTGATTTCTTGGGAAGAAGAAGAAATATAACAATAAGTATGGGTTATAAAAATTTTAGATAGTTATAAAACAGAAAAATATGCAGCGGTCCAATGGTTAAGGAGTGATTCGGTTAAACGAGTGGTCTCGGGTTCGATCCTTGCGTGGTGCAACTATTTTTTTAAAGGGCTTATAAGGTAGTTTTTAATACCAAAATTATTATTATTATTATTATTATTATTATTATTATTATTATTATTATTATTATTATTATTATTATCATTTTCATTATTGATATTATTATTATTAGTATTATTATTGTTGTTAAAAATTATATTTTTATTATTATTAAGTATTAGTATTATTGTTATTATTATCAACATTGTTATTATTAAGTAATAGGAATATTATCGTTATTATTATTATTATTATTAGTATCATTATTTTTATTAGTATTATCCTTATTATCCTTATTATTATTATTATTATTATTATTATTATTATTATTATTATTATTATTATTATTATTATTATTATTATTAATATTATTATTATTATTATTATAAGAAAATATAATTTTTATTTATTATTATTGATAATACTTTATTATATAAATATTAGTTATACAAAAATATATTTAATAGAGATGACATAATGATATTCTTATAATAAATATTAAGTATTTATTCAAAATATATAAAATAAATATAGTTAATTAATTAATAAAATATATAATTTATTAAGATAACAATTATATCATTAATAATAATACATAAATTTGTTCAATTATGATTATATGTTAATATATATATATATATATATATATATATATATATATATATATATATATATATATATATATATATATATATATATATATATATATATATATATATATAAATGATATATGTTCGTGAATCCGAGGCAAATCTTGCATTGTTCAATGTCGTCATATGTATTTTTACTACAAAATACAGTATTGTGAGTTTCATTTGCTCCCTTTTTAAATGCTTTTGCAATATATATTTTTGGGACTGAGAATACATGCGCTGCTTTTATAAATGTTTTACGATATAGACAAAAGTAATCGAAAACTACATTATATGGTTGGATTATTAAACCGATTATCGCCCCTTCAAGTCTAGTAACCTAAGAATTAGGGAAATGACCCCTAATTGACGTGAATCCTAAAGGTAGATCTATCTGGCCCAACGAGCCCCATACAGGGTATGGATGCTTTAGTACTTCGAGGTATTATTTAGTATATTAGTTGCGCACTGTATACCGGGGGATATTCTATATGCATCTTGTTAAGGTCGGTTACCAGGTGTTCAATCCATATGAATAATTTTTATCTCTATGCAGTTTGCGAAATGCCTAATATGAGATGTGTATTTATGAGAAATGAAAATCTTGTGGTCTATTAAAATGATGAAAATGATCGTTTATGATAAACTAATGAACTCACCAACCTTTTGGTTGACACTTTAAAGAATGTTTATTCTCAGGTTTGAAAGAAATCTTCCACTGTGCATTTGCTCATTTAGAGATATTACTTGGAGTCATTCATGATATATTTCAAAAGACGTTGCATTCGAGTCGTTGAGTTCAACAAGATTTCTATTAAGTCATTTATAGTTTGGATATATTATGAAAGGATATGCATGCCTGGTAACTTTCGATGTAAAGAAAGTTTGTCTTTTAAAACAAATGCAATGTTTGTGAAATGTATCATATAGAGGTCAGGTACCTCGTGATGTAACCAAATGTAATGTATTCGTCCAGATGGATTAGGACGGGTCGTTATAATAATAATAAATATAATATTATCAAATGATACTAAAATTTGATATTAATAATATTATTTAAGATAAATGTAATAAATTGTATTATTTTCTGATAACTATAATAATGATAACAATAATTTATATTAATAATAATATTTGTTAATGATAATAATAAAAATATCTAATAATAATAACTATAAATAATAACAATTATAATAGTAATTATAACATTGATAATAATATTATTACTGATAATATTAATAAATTGAATTTATTTTTATGATAACTATAATAATAATAATGAATATAAAAGTAATAATAATGACCAAAATCATAGTCTTATTACTAAGTATAATAATAATAATATTAATATTGACATTAATGATAACAATGAATATAACAATTATATTCTAACTAATAATAATACTAATAATACTAATATTGATAATAATGAAAGTAATATTAATAATATTAATGTTAATATAATAACTATATTTTTATCTTGAAATTTAATATATTAATATTACATGTTATAATATTTTACAATTATATCATATATTTTATATTTTGGTACATACAGAATATTTATTATTTATATCTTCCAATATATTACAATATCCATATAGTCAATAATAATATATATATATATATATATATATATATATATATATATATATATATATATATATATATATATATATATATATATATATATATATAAAATTATGTTTTTAAATATCAAGTTTTAAATTATCTTAGGTTATCTGTCATAATACTAAATCACGTAATAATTTAATTGATAATGTATAATTATTTACATATATACTTATTTATATATACATCTTTATTTACAACAATTGTTCGTGAATCGTCGGGAATGGTCAAAGGGTAAATGCATTCATGTAATTCGTTCCAAAGTTTTCGAGACTTAACATTACAGACTTTGCTTATCATGTCTTAACTTTTGACGTAGTCAGGGTTGAATTTAGAAAATAATGTGTGTCTTAACTTTTGACGTTGTCTTGGTTGAATTCCAGAATTCAAGGGATTTCAGAGAAAATCTTCGAAATCTAAAATATTTGATTCTTCGGTAAATAAGGAAATTAAGATTCTCTATAATTAAATGCGGTCACCTGCCTCGATTGCTCTGTCTGATATTTTGCTATAAATTAACTTCTTCCGTTCCATTATCTTCATCACTTCTATACTTTCTTCCTCATTTCATACTTCCAAAAGATTTTGAAGATGTTAAATCTATTTCTGATTTTTGATATTTTTCCTGACTATCACATCTGTCATTCTTCTTTTCCATTTACCACCGGAGGAATCTATTTACTTCCACTATTATCTTGGGGTTATAGTATTTTTCATTCACCCGTGTCTTTATATTGCTATACGTATTGATATACATGGTTTGTAATTCATGTGTTGTCGTTGGGCTTTATATTTTCCCTTATATTTAGAAGTTCTATGCTTTTGTTTTCTCTTCCCGACTTCAAGTCAAGCGAATAATGGTCTAGAATTCGTAGGTATGAAGTTTCGATTGATCATAATGTTCTAAGTAGGAAGGAATGTAATAGCACGATTTGATTTGGTAAATTACCAGAATTACGTAAGATAGAACTATCAAGAATATATTTTCTTAATATGTTCAGAGGTTAAGTTAGAATTAAAGAGTTGTGTAACATGGCACATGATGACGTTATAGTCTGTGAATCATCACGTTCCATTAGGAGCTCAGCATGACTTACTGTAATATAATCACGTTGGCCGGGCTTCATTATATTATACTAACTCATGCTTCAATTCCCAACACTTCTCCAGAAACATTCATAATTTTAAACTCAAATTTTACAGAAGGATAGAAACTAAAATAGTTTCTTTTATGATGTAACATAGATTGCATGAAGAGATAAATAATTTCGGACAAGAATATTTATGAAAATATCCTCAGAAATATCGAAGGTATTTATGATGATATTTTCAGAATTTCTAAGATCGAAGGTTGATGAAGAAAGATTTTCCACAAGATTTAACATGAGTACGGAGCAAGATATTCTCTAAAGATTTCATCGGATACAGAATTATCTGGATTCTTTGAATATAGGGTTTGGTCCTTGTATTTGCCCTTGGTCTCCTTCATGGTTAGCTCAATCCGTTTTTCATTACCAAATTTTCTATCGAGCGTTCCCAACATTCCATTCTTTATTATCAAACTTTTGGCCGTTTAGACCATCTACCATTTTGTTGTTTCCTCTGCATTTAATGCTACCATATCTGAATCACCGGTTATCAATTCGAGGTGGGTTCAAGAGAATTGTGTTTTTAGATGATTAAACGCTGATGGTAATATAGTGGAATATAAAAGGTTATCTGGCAACAATAAAAGAGCACGCATATAAATCAAGGTTATAGTAAGGTTATTTCGAACGAAAAGTCGAAGTTGACTTGTTGGAGCTTTGAGAAAACTGGCTAATTTGGAGAAGGATTGTAAAGTTATTTTCGGTAATAACAATGCCAAAGGAGCTAACACATATATGTGTTAAACGTTTACTCAGGTTTCGAGTGTTTTCAGGTGCATAACTATATGCATCAATCTTTTCTTCCGTAGATGATGTGCGGTTGGTTCATCCTCTCGATTGAGGTGTTTTCAAGAATCATAAAAGGTTTGAACGCAGATTGTAATCGTCAAGATACAAATGAGATTTAAGATGAAATCAAGTGGCAAACTTGAGGAAATATTTAACTGTAGTAGATGTAATTTATTTACGATCTTTTAAGTCAAAATGTGTTGTATTTAATATTTCCTACTCTTTTAATACTTTTTAATTGTCCATGATAGTAGTCCAATAGTTCAATAGTTCAATAGTTCAATAGTTCAACCAAAACTAGTATATTTTAAGGAAATAATCATATAGGAACAGTTTTAAAGTTTTACGTAGTTAATTAATTGGTTACTAATCAGTCTTCATTATGCCACTTGTCAAATCTTGACTTGGATTCTGATCAGTCAAAATTCGAATATGAAATTGAATGAAGATAGTTATTTTGTGGTGAACAGAGGCGTATATGTGTGGATGTAAGTAGGATAGTAAATGACCATTGGATCAGATTCGAAGAATGTACAGTGTAACTTATTAATATGAAATCTAAACATTCCTCGGATATTACCTAACCGTTAAAATATTTTCACCATTAACAGTTTGTACAAAAGAATTTTTAATTACAATCTTTATGAAAACATATATACATATATATTTTCTTCAGATGTAATCATGGATTTAATGAGTTAATGTGATATTAAACTCATTTGCTTTTCAGTTGGAGCTAGAATAAGTAATCTCTAAAACTATTAGGAACCACATATTCTTCGCAGAATATTTCTTCAATGAAGTTATGGATCAATACTTCATCGTTCATTGTTGTTGGTACTCCTTGGTATCTATGGTGCGTATGATGTTGATGTTCTAGGTATAGATTGTGATGTCGAGACGTGTGATGCGGATGTTGTTGTTGGTGGTACTCTTGGTGCCAGTGATGTTGTTGAAGCTGGTACGTTTTGCACCATATTTTTCAAGGCTACAACTCAGGCGCGAAGCTCGTTGACTTATTTCACCGGAATGATTGTCGGTAGGAATGAGCGAGTGAATAAGGTTTTAAGATAGTATATAATCATGGCGAGATATTCGGGAAATGAGAGAGAAAATGGTATTACGAACAGGTTCGCCGGTAAGTATTTCAGGTTCTTTGCCAAGAGGGCAATATGGTGGATGGAAAGGATTGCTTTTTTCTTGTCTCCAATGATTAAGTAGACTACAAACCCATCAGATGAATTAGGCATGACTGATTGGTCGATTCATTCCGGTGACATTGCTTCCGGAGCTTAGGTGAACATCCATGTCGGAATAGCTTTCGGATTCCGAAGAATTTGAACTAGTGGCGAGTTCCATTTCGTTCGATTGAATGAAGGATTTTTTGATATGAAATGATTTTCAAATATTAGATAATATTCTAATTATATAGAATATCTATATATATAGTACTAAATATTTCGTAGACTACAGAGGAATTTACGGCATATGTCAGGCAGTCTACAGTAACAGGTATGCTAAGATATGGATTAGCAGATACGCTAAGATATGAATTTTGTCTATACACTATTCATGCAATCAATGCAATAAGATGTGTCTAGACTAAGAATGATAAGCAGGTAATTTTTGACACGAAATGATAAGCAAAACTTTTGACATGCAGACTTGGTCGAAGTCCAGACTCACTAATGCATCTAAACAACTATCAGTTAGACACACTAATGCAAGACTTGGTTCGCTAAGACCACCGCTCTGATACCACCTGTAGTGACCCGTCCTAATCCATCTGAACGAATACATTACATTTGGTTACATCATGAGGTACTTGACCTCTATATGATACATTTTACAAACATTGTATTCGTTTTTAAAAGACAGACTTTCATTTCATCGAAAGTTGACGGCATGCATACCATTTCATAATATATCCAACTATAATTTACTTAATAATAATCTTGATGAACTCAACGACTCGAATGCAACGTCTTTTGAAATATGTCATGAATGACTCCAAGTAATATCTCTAAAATGAGCAAATGCACAGCCGAAGATTTATTTCATACCTGAAAATAAACATGCTTTAAAATGTCAACTAAAAGGTTGGTGAGTTCATTAGTTTAACATAAATAATCATTTCTATCATTTTAATAGACCACAAGATTTTCATTTTCATTTCTCATAAATATACGTCCCATACAAAGAGACAAAAATCATTCATATGGATTGAACACCTGGTAATTGACATTAACAAGATGCATATAAGAATATCCCCTATTATTCTGGGAAATCCATCGGACATGATAAAAAACGAATTCGAAGTACTAAAGCATCCGGTACTTTGGATGGGGTTCGTTAGGCCCAATAGATCTATCTTTAGGATTCGCGTCAATTAGTAGATCGGTTTACTAATTCTTAGGTTACCAAGCAAAAAGGGGTATATTCGGCTTCGATCATTCAACCATAGAATGTAGTTTCAATTACTTGTGTCTATTTCGTCAAATATTTATAAAAGTTGCGCATGTATTCTCAGCCCAAAAATATAAAAGGTAAAAAAGGCAAATGAAACTCACCATACAATATTTTGTAGTAAAAATATTCATACGACAGAACTGAACAATGCAGAGTTGACCTTGGATTCACGAACCTATATCATTTGTATATTTATTAATATACATAGTGGTAATCTAACAAATATATATATATATATATATATATATATATATATATATATATATATATATATATATATATATATATATATATATATATATATATATATATATATATATATATATATATATATATATATATATATATATATATATATATATATATATATATATATATATATATATATATATAAATTTATTAGTTATATCCTTTTTATATTAATAATATATATATGTTTCTTATATTTATTTTGTTATATAAAAATATTAATTTTTGTTATTTTATATGTATTAAATATATTTTTAATATATATATATATATATATATATGTATCATTTGTATATTAATAATAGTAGTTATAATAATACCAAAATAATATTAATAATGGTAAAAATGATTATAATACTTAATATTATTAATAAGATAATAATGTTAATTATTCTATTAATGAATATAATAATGTTATTAAAGATAATAAATGTAAAAATATTAATTTTATTGTTAATGATAGTTCTGATAATAATTTTAGTAACTACATAATAATATTACTCATCATAATATAAATAATAGTACTTATAATGATAATAATAATAATAATAATAATAATAATGATTATGATACCTATAATGATAATTATGATACTAATATTAATTACAATACTAGTGATTAATAAGAATAACATTACTATTAATTATAAAATGATACAAGTATGAATTTTAATGAAACTAATAATAAATTTTATTATTTTCATAATAATAATAAATATACTTAGATTTGTAACTATACTCATAATAATCATTAATAAATAATAATCTTTATCATGGTACCTTTAATAGTAATAATAGTAATTATAATACTAATAATTGTAACAATATTAGTAATAAATGATAATGGTAATAATAATAATAATACAATTCATAATACTTAATAATAATAATGTTATTGATATTAATACTAATATTTACTAATAATACTAAAAATAATAATAGTAATTATACTAACCATAACAAATATAGTTATAACAATAATAATACTAATACTAATTATAATGATAATAGAAATGAAAATAAAAGTATATACCCTTCTAAAATGCTTTGCTAAAAAGAATTGCCCTAGACGAGGCTCGAACCCAAGACCTCTCGCTAAACCAACACCCCTTCCAACCACTGCACTGCCGACTACTGATGTGGTAGCGTGGGGGTACGTGATAGTACTATATTTTACTACGAAATACGTTACAAATTACACAAGTTTTAATTATTTATTTACAAATGGGATATACCTAAACCTTGCTACAACACTATAGGCAGTGTACCTAATCGTAGAGTAGTATAGTTTTTAGTAAGTCTGGTTCGTTCCACAGGGAGCGGGCTTATTGCACACTATATTTTTAAACAACTATATTTGTACAAAATATATATAATTATATATAATAATATATAAAAGGGGGTTTACCGTTTAATGACCGATTTGTCGATTTATATTTTAAGCGAAGCGTATAGTAAATGATGATATTTAAATAACAATATAAAATAAATAACAATAATTGAAATGACAATAAATAAAAGTACGAGGAAAAATGAAATAAAATATATTATGCTTATTTAAACTTCCGTAACCATGATGTTTGACGTTTTAACTTTAATTTATTATCCTGGGCTAATTATCCTTTGTCCTAGATGTATTTGAAACCTATCTGGTTTTTGTCGATAATAGTTCATCGGTCATAATTATAAACTGCTCGACAAATTTAACCTTATACCCGAAGTCAAATATTCCAACTAACTGGGGATTCGAACTGTAACAAGGTCTTAATACTTTGCTTAATGAATACACCAGGTTATCGACTGTGTGTAAACCAAGGTTTTAATACTTTGTTAACAATTACACCAATAACCCTTGAATGTAATCCACCCCTATTTTAATGAGTCCATTGACTATTAATCCATCCCCGTGTCCGGTCAAATGAACAATAATTCGTACTTATAAATATCCCGCCCATCGTGTCCGATTAAGCGTATGTGGTTATTTATATCTACGTCAAATTGTAAATCTCTATATTAATTTAATGAGGTATCATTTAGTTAATATAAATCCCATTAATAGCCCATAGTCTAATTTTCACAAGTGTCATTCTTTTGTCCAAACCCCAATTATGGTACAAAGCCCAATAACCCCATCTTTAATATTTAGTCCAACATCATGATTACTTTGGCTCAAATAAGCATAATAATAACTTAAGTACGAGACATTAATTTAAAAAGGAGAACATAGCTTACATTGATTATTTATCGCGTAGTGTTACACGGACAGAGCTCCGACTTTAAAAACCCGTAAAAATAACTTTTACATAACCCAAACTAATCTAATATAACACTAATCTATACTATATATACATATATATATTTATTTATATTATACTAGGGAGTATTATTATTATTATGTTTTTTTTTACTCGCAGAATTCGTGACCTTTTATAGGAATTTTGATTTCTGACAGCTCCGCGAGTCGTGGAGTTTTTAGCCTTAAAACTCCGCGAGTCGCGGAGTTTGAAAATCCAGCTCAGGATCATTTGTCTCATAGCTTGTCGACATAATTTTTAAATATATATAATATATAAATAATTTATATAATTATTTAAATATTATATTATATTCTTGTGCATAGTTGACTTGTAATTTTTGGTCCGTTGCGTCGGGCGTTGATAGGTGACTCATGTCCCGGTTCCGGATTTTCGAACGTCCTTGCGTACAATTTAATATCTTGTACTTTGCGTTTTGTAACTTGTACTCTTGTCATTTTTAGACGTTTTTCATCAATAAATTGAACCTTTTGAATTGTATCTTGAACATTTGAGCTTTTTGGATGGAATTCATTACATAAACAAAGTCACAAAACCCATTTTACTTGAATGTAAATTCGTGTATATGTATACATAAAGCGGAAGCAATTTAAAGTTTATGCATGTATAGTTTAAGCCTTTTAAACATGAATTCCATAAAAGATCTAGTCTTGAATAATACACTAAAATGTAAAATAGAGCTAGTAAGATGTTGTACCTACTCCAAAAGGAGGTGAATAAGAAGGATGAAGATGATGATGTTGAATGGAGCTTCAAATGGATGAAACCTCAAGAGATTATACCCCAAACTTGTAACCAACACCTTGTACTTTGGTTAGGATTTAATTTACACTTGAGATAGACTTGCAAAAAAGAAAAATGAACTCTCCTACCCTTAGGAAAGGTCACGGCAGCAGCTGCTCCAAAATGGGGAGTATGCAGAATTTTTCTTGCTAGTTTTGATGTGTATTGCATGTGTGTGTAGTCTCCAAGAGTACCTAGATACTTATTCCTCTTGAAAATGCAAGTAGCCATTCAAATGGGTAGTCAAATGGCATGCATACATGGACTCCAATGCCACTCACAAGATGTAATTAAAATAAGTTTTATAAAAGATTAATTTTTTTATAAAACTATTTCATGATACTTACATTCTTTAATTTATATAAACATTATATATATAAAACCAATTTATATAAAATGTAATATAAATTAACTAATTATTTAACCTATAAATAATTAAATCCATATTATATAAATTATTCCATAATTTATATAAATACACATCAAGTAATATTTAAGAAAACCATTTTTCTTAAAGTTCAAGTGTCGCGTATTTGATCAATGAACCAATCGTTAAAATCAAAGACGAATAAGGTGTCGGTGAGTTTGTTATTGGGTATGACCCGACTTGGGTCATAACACGTCAGCCACATTAATTTAGTATGTCTCTCGGGCATACGAAATACCTTCAATCTCCCACTTGCACGAGAAACATAAGAAATTAATGCAAGTGATGGATACAGCCTAACACACCGTCCATCACCCCTAATATGTTATGACTTTGTGCCATTCAATAACATCATCCCTTTCGAGTTCCCATCTCGAATATGATTAGGTGAATCTTTCATTATTTCCTTTCGTCCTAGATGTCATGTTAAATCCAAGAGATACAGAGTGATCACTCTCTTATAGATTTAACTTTTCAGGCCTTAGACATCTGACTCTCAACGAATAAGAGGGACAAATTCCATCTTGACTACATACGTCCTAGATATACACTTTGTAATATACCTGAGTTCTTCCTTATGTACTACCATGTTTCAGAATAGCGAAGGAAAGAATCAAGGCACAGTACTTGGTGAATATCCGAACCCAATATGTATCTCAGGTCAGAGGATACAATGATATTCGCCTTTACTCAAGATTACATGTGATCAACCACAAAGGCTCTATACAGTAATTCTTGAGAGCGGGTCTTCCAATATTTGTTTCCCACAAATATCTATGAACCTTGGTTGCAACCTTGCCCCACATTCAACCTATGAATGTATACCAATCCAAGTTCATAATAGTCTAAACCTCACACTTGTTCCCACAAATGTGATCGACTACGGAATTTAGAATAGTTGCTTATTCATGGATGAAATATGCAAAATAGGAACATAACACAAATAAATTAACACCATAGTTATATTAATGAGTTTGAATAATTTCGTTCCGGTACAATACATAAAATAGATCGTATCCAATCACTAGAATATCGAAGCCCTAATGCACAAACATGTCCCTCATGTTTTGGCCCATGTAAAAGCTTCGTGAGTGGATCCGCAACATTATGATCTGTGTGAACTTTGTGAATACATATCTTTCCTTTTTCAACTTCATCCCTTATGTAGTTGAATCTCCGCTCAATGTGACGAGTCTTTTGATGGGCACGAGGTTCCTTGATTTGAGCAATCACACCCTCGTTGTCACAAAAGATCTCAAGAGGGTCCTGAATGGAAGGGACCACTCCTAAGTCGTCGATGAATTTCTTCATCCATGCAGCTTCCTGAGCTACCAGTGAGGCGGCAATGTACTCCGACTCTGTAGTGGATAACGCAACAACCTCCTGTTTCGAACTCTTCCAAGAGACCGCACCACCATTTAACATGAAGACATAACCGGATTGTGATCGAGAGTCATCTCGATCAGTTTGGAAACTCGCGTCCACGTAACCTTTTACGGCGAGTTCCTCCTCACCAGACCCATATATAAGAAACATATCCTTAGTCCTTCTAAGGTATTTCAATATACATTTAACCGCAGTCCAATGACTATTTCCTGGGTTATTCTGGTATCTACTTGTCAAGCTTAGAGCGCATGACACATCCGGTCTAGTACATATCATTGCATACATGATGGACCCAATAGCAGATGCGTATGGGACTTTCTTCATTCTCTCTTGTTCATCTTTCGTGGTAGGACACTGAGATGAACTGAGAATGGTTCCCTTTTGGATAGGTACCAAACCTTTCTTAGAGTTTTCCATCTTGAACCTTTTCAAGACTTTATCAATGTATGTACTTTGGCTTAAACCTATCAATCTCTTGGATCTATTCCTATAGATTCCAATCCCCAATATGTATTGTGCTTCTCCAAGATCCTTAATGGAGAAGCAACTCTTCAGCCAAGTTTTGACTTCTTGCATTGTGGTTATATCATTCCCAAATAATAATATATCATCCACATATAGCACAAGGAACATTATAGAGCTCCCACTAGCCTTCTTGTATACACAAGCTTCATCACCATTTTTAATGAAGCCAAATTTCTTTGCCTCTTCATTAAAACGATGATTCCACATTCTAGATGCTTGTTTCAATCCGTAGATCGATTTCTTTAACTTGCATACCTTTTTAGGATTTTTCGGATCGACAAAACCTTCGGGCTGTACCATATAGACATCTTCCTCAAGATATCCATTTAGGAAAGCAGTTTTGACATCCATTTGCCAAATTTCGTAATCATAATGAGCAGCGATGGCAAATAATATCCTAATAGACTTTAGCATTGCCACAGGCGAGAAAGTTTCATCATAGTCAACCCCTTGAGTTTGAGTGAAACCCTTTGCTACAAGTCTAGCTTTGTATGTATCCAAGTTTCCATGTATGTCGGTTTTCATTTTGAAAATCCACTTGCAATCAACTAGCTTAGAGCTAGGAGGTTGCTCAACAAGTTCCCAAACTTGGTTGTCATACATGGATTGCATCTCGGCGTTCATGGCTTCCTGCCATTTATCTTTATCAATCCTTGATAAAGCATCTTTGTAGTTTACTGGTTCATCCAAATCAACCGTATAGCAACCATCCACGAGAAAACCATATCTCTCAGGAGGATTACTAATCCTACTAGATCTTCGAACGTCTTGTGTACCTTGATCATCTACTTGATCATTTTTAACATCCTCATGTTGAGTGCTAGTGTCAACCAATTGTGTATCATCGGCTTGATCTTGTACCTCTACAAGATCTATTTTCCTTTCACCATCACCTTCAATAAGGAACTTGGTTTCAAGGAATTCCGCTTTCCGAGCAACAAATACCGTTTGCTCGGATGGATCATAGAAGTAATATCCCATGTCATCTTTGGGATATCCTATGAAGATACACTTTGTGGATCGAGCATGTAGCTTATTTGCTACATAACGCTTAGGATAAGCTTCACATCCCCATACTTTCAAGTATGAAAGAGAAGGAGGTTTTCCAAACCACATCTCATGAGGAGTTTGTTCCACTTTCTTGGTTGGGGCCATATTTAAAATACGAGCCGCGGAGCTTAGACAATAACCCCAAAATGATAGAGGCAACGAGCTTCTTGCCATCATAGATCAAACCATATCCATTAGGGTTCGGTTCCTCCTTTCGGAAACTCCATTAAGTTGGGGTGTTCCGGGTGGAGTAAGTTGTGAGATAATCCCACAACTCCTAAGATGATCTTGGAAGGCATCGCTTAGGTATTCACCTCCTCTATCGGTACGTAGTACCTTAATTGTCTTATTGAGTTGATTTTGTACTTCGTTTTAATATTCTTTGAATGCTTCAAACGTTTCGTCCTTGTGTCTTAATAAGTAGACATATCCGAAACGACTAAAGTCATCAATGAAAGTAACAAAGTATCTTTCACCATTCCTAGTCATGGGTTTAAAGGGTCCACATACATCCGAATGTATTAATCCCAATAAATCTTTAGCCCTTTCATAAGTCCCTTTGAAAGGTGCTTTAGTCATCTTGCCTTGTAAACAAGATTCACATACATCAAACGAATCCATTTCATTTGATTTCAAAAGTCCATTCTTTTGAAGTGTATGCATTCGGTTCTTGTTTATATGTCCAAGGCGACAATGCCATAAATAGGAATCACTCAAATCCCTTTTGAGTTTCTTGGTGCTAGTATGGTATATAGAGCTCGATGATGCGTCATCATGAACCAATTCATAAATTCCATTTGAAGGCGAAGCCTTGAAATAGAATACATTATCTTTAGAAAAATGGATATCATCATCAATAAAAT
Source organism: Rutidosis leptorrhynchoides (assembly GCF_046630445.1). Lineage (NCBI taxonomy): Eukaryota > Viridiplantae > Streptophyta > Magnoliopsida > Asterales > Asteraceae > Rutidosis > Rutidosis leptorrhynchoides. Next base: position 168,104,461 of record NC_092342.1, on the reverse strand, counting down.
TAACATTGAAACCACATTGTCTTAAGCGAGAAATAGAAATAATGTTTCGACATAAATCCGGTGCATACAAAACATTTTCTAAAATAAGCTTCAATCCACTTGGAAGCTTCAAAACAAATTCTCCTTGAGCTTTAACATGCACCTTTGCACCATTGCCCATATAGAGACTTGATGTTCCCGCTTTATGATCACTTCTTTTGAACCCCTGCAAAGTATTGCAAATATGAGTTCCACATCCCGTGTCTAATACCCATGTATTTGAAGAAGTAATACTAAGCTCTATATATACCATGTATATATTACCTGAGGTTTGCCCTGCATCCCTCTTGTCCTTCAACTCTTTAAGATAGACCGGACAGTTTCGTTTCCAATGACCCATCTCACCGCAACCGAAACATGGGTCTTCCTTGGGGTTTGCCTTCTCGGCTACCTTTTGCTTCTTTGCCTTGTTGATGGTTGGGGTAACCATCTTCCCCTTCCCTTTGCCTTGATGGGCGGGTCCTTTTCTCTTAGTCACCTTTGGCTTAGAGGTGTTACCTTTAGACCCACCTTGATCGATTGCTAACACGGGTAAAGTCCTTTTACCCATGCTAGTTTCCGCCGTCCTAAGCATACCATGAAGCTCACCTATGCTCTTATCCATCCCATTCATGTTGTAATTAATTACAAATTGATCAAACCTCTTTGATAGGGAGTTAAGGATAAGATCGGTGGCTAACTCATTAGATATGTTAAGGTTAAGACGGTTAGCACGATCGATAAGGCTCTTCATCTTAAGTACATAAGATGAAACCGATTGGATATCGTCCATACGACAAGCATGAAGCGCCCGAACCGTTTCGAAACGCTCAACACGTGCTTGTTGGAGAAACATCTCCTTCAATTGTGTTATCATGTCGTATGCGCTATGATGCTCGAAATCCTTTTGGAGTTCGGGTATCATAGTCCCAAGCATTAAGCATGAGACTTGAAGGGAGTCGTGGCAATACTTATCGTAAGAGGCCATTGCCTCCACATCACTCTCATCCGGTTGATCGGGAATGGGGTCCTCAAGCACATACATTTTATCCTCTTGTTTGAGAACAATCCGAAGATTGCGGAACCAATCCATAAAATTTGTATGGTTGAGTTTGTCTTTCTCGAGGAGAGACCGTAACGATAGGTTGTTAAAGTTAAGTGGTGCATTGTTCATGTTGTTGTTGTTATTTGCGGCCATCTACAAAATTCAACAAAGTTCATTTAAGTATTGATTTAGATTTAATAGACAATACCCTTTAATTTGTTTTATTAAATGTTAGAATCCAACGGTAAATCAAATTTCGGTTAGGTGACCTTTATCCCGTCATTTGATTTAGCTAGGTAGTCGTAATGACAATTGCAATCCTTTTGCAACTTCTAATTTATGGGATCATGCAATCCTTTTGCATGGCATATTAATCCCATCAACGCCTATTTGTTCCTCATGCTTCGGTGACCCTAAGTTCATGATTCCCAAATCAAGTTGTCCTACTTGTGTAGACATGTAAACTTAACATGCAAGTGGTTAGGTGACCTTTATCCCACATGTATGCAAAGTGTACCTTATTCATGTTAGTTCACTCATGACGGTTAGGTGACCTTTATCCCATCAAGAGATTCCTAATATGTCTAAGTGTTTCCACAAAAGGATGGCGTTTAACTTGTTTACCTTGTTTTAGTTAAGGGATTTTAGGTTTTCTACATTCTAGTTTAGAAAACAAAGTGCTATACACCAACATGCATTTGGTGTGTAGTATGTTTATGAAAAACCCATTTTCATGTACCTTTTAGTAACCAATTACTAGTTTTAACCATTTCATTACCTTTTTAAATAAACCATTTTACTTAAGTCTAATAACCAATTATTAGTGTCATTTTGTTATGTTTTATTATAACCAATTACAATTTATCATGCAAGTTCATAACATGTGATGATCTTGTAGCAACCAAACATACAAACATACACAAACATGCATAACAAAGTGTTCACAATCAAGAGCCATTTTGGTGGACATTTGTTTAGCCAAAAAACAAATGTCACCTAAGAGGGTTAACCAAAGTAAGAGATTTTTACCAAAACCTCCCACTTAAACTTGTAACTTCATAAGCTTCATCTTGAATCTTCTTCATGAATCTTCACTTTCATTTTACAAAATCATATCCTAATACAATTTTTCTAGAAAATGAAATAACAACCTATTCTATTTTACAAACCAAAATAGAACAAATTACATACAAAATTACAAGATCAAATACAACTTTTACAAACCAAATTTACAAAATAATTACAACCATATGAATGAATATTACAAATCATGAATAACAACCAAATCATCCAAACATTCAACCACACGGTCTAGGCTCGATTGTGAACAACAACATAACAACAAACATGGCCAAACTTGAAATCCCAAACCCATTTTTGGGACCCAATAATTCGGCCATCACCTTACACCCCACCAAAACTCAATATTTTTTTTTACATTCTACTTTCATGCATGTTGGTAGATTGTAAAGAAAGTGAGTTTACTAGCCAAAAACAAGAAGCATATTAACAAGACTTTGGCTCTAGATACCATTGATGGAATTCATTACATAAACAAAGTCACAAAACCCATTTTACTTGAATGTAAATTCGTGTATATGTATACATAAAGCGGAAGCAATTTAAAGTTTATGCATGTATAGTTTAAGCCTTTTAAACATGAATTCCATAAAAGATCTAGTCTTGAATAATACACTAAAATGTAAAATAGAGCTAGTAAGATGTTGTACCTACTCCAAAAGGAGGTGAATAAGAAGGATGAAGATGATGATGTTGAATGGAGCTTCAAATGGATGAAACCTCAAGAGATTATACCCCAAACTTGTAACCAACACCTTGTACTTTGGTTAGGATTTAATTTACACTTGAGATAGACTTGCAAAAAAGAAAAATGAACTCTCCTACCCTTAGGAAAGGTCACGGCAGCAGCTGCTCCAAAATGGGGAGTATGCAGAATTTTTCTTGCTAGTTTTGATGTGTATTGCATGTGTGTGTAGTCTCCAAGAGTACCTAGATACTTATTCCTCTTGAAAATGCAAGTAGCCATTCAAATGGGTAGTCAAATGGCATGCATACATGGACTCCAATGCCACTCACAAGATGTAATTAAAATAAGTTTTATAAAAGATTAATTTTTTTATAAAACTATTTCATGATACTTACATTCTTTAATTTATATAAACATTATATATATAAAACCAATTTATATAAAATGTAATATAAATTAACTAATTATTTAACCTATAAATAATTAAATCCATATTATATAAATTATTCCATAATTTATATAAATACACATCAAGTAATATTTAAGAAAACCATTTTTCTTAAAGTTCAAGTGTCGCGTATTTGATCAATGAACCAATCGTTAAAATCAAAGACGAATAAGGTGTCGGTGAGTTTGTTATTGGGTATGACCCGACTTGGGTCATAACACGTCAGCCACATTAATTTAGTATGTCTCTCGGGCATACGAAATACCTTCATTTTGGACGTTTGTGTCTTCAAATCTTCTTTTTCGCCTTTTGTCTTCGCACTTATTTATTTAAACAATTACAATGAAAATATAATACAATTACATATGAAAACCTATTATTTAGGAGGGATATTGCTATGAAATATATGTTCCTTTTTAGCCTTATCAAACATCCCCACACTTGAGCGTTGCTTGTCCTCAAGCAATACAGAATTTGAAATAAAAACATACATGAATCACTTTTTTATTCATCACACTTTGTACATCAGTGATTTTGATATGGTGGTATAAACAATGATAGTAACGATAGAACCATGGTTAAAGGTGGGTGTGTCATCCACAGTTGCCTCGGGTTTAGGTCAACGACACTTGCAATCAAATAGCCGATTTACTTTCGGTTTCCAAAGCAAAGTGCACATTTGAAAGGCGGTTTACAGTCCCACATGACTATGAAAATTTAGATCCGTAAGGAAATTGGATCTTTATGAAAACATTTGATCTTTTGAAAATTCAATCTAGTTTTTACCCTAGATAAGTTTTCCGGAATAACCCTTCACCGGTGTTTGCAAATTATTTTTGTGGGTTGTGTGGGTTTCAGATTTGAAAATTTTAGCTCAACACTTGTGGTTTTGTGTTAACCACTTGCTAACCTTGTATTGGGAAAGCAACACGTCCAGTATACTTGCTCCGTATATTACCTTTCGGTAAACTACCGTCCGGTTGTAAAGGAAAGCGATGAACAAGAAACTGTTAAGGCAATGTTCCATGACTTGCTTTTGATTATGGTCTATAAACGTGTCGGATGCTATTACTATCCTTTGTAGGAGCAATAGTAAAGATCATCCTATGATTTTTCGGTCTGGCACAAGGTCCTGTCTCCGACCATGCTATGCAACCACCGTTCTTACGGTTGACACCCGATTTGGTTCAGGTGACCTAATGAATTCCAGGTGAATTCCTAGGATTTTACGTTCAAAGGTAATGAACGCATTGAAAATGGGTTTTCAGAAAACAAATCGGTTTAATTTTTGATCAAAATATTTTCTCGTTCAAGCTCGAGTTTAGATATCATTGAATTCCATGAGTTTGTAATTCTCAATCTTTAAGGTCAATCTCAAGGATTGAGTAATATCAGGCTTAAAAGCTGATTTTTGATCTTTAAGGAGATTATCCTTTCTGGGGATCTGATTCATTAGTCTTATCAAGCTAATTTGCACGGTGCCCCCCCATTGTACGAGATAAATCCTTCTCATGGTTAGGATAAATCTGACCACTTGGCGACCCTGTTTGATGCTGAGGTCCGTGGATTTCCTGCTGATTTTAGAGATGACTTTTCTAGATTTTTCGTCAACCTACAGCTGGTCTGGACGACAACTTCATGACCTAAATCAAGAAGCGCGTGTCTTTTTCGGAAGACTTTACTTCCTTTTAATGATGAAATTGATTCATCGTGTAGATCCATCTTTTCTTTCAAATATATTACAGTAAATCGGGTAAAACAGTTAATTTAGTCCAAAACAAAAGCACCTGCAATAACTTTACAGAAACATGTGATATATAGTTTTTAATTGAATAACTTGGTACATTCTCCCCACACTTAGTTTCTTTCTTTGCCTTTTTATTCTCCTTTATTCCATTTTAAATGAATTCAATCGTTTTAGGGTGTTTCTCAATTTATGTCCTTTCCGAGGTAACGATAATTTCGGTATTAACACCTAGTTTTCACCGTTCATAATTATGTATAAACATGATTTTGAATTCATTTAGTTTAAAAATTTTCAAATTTTCATAAAATTTAGAAAATAAGCCAAGTATAAACCCGAGAGAATTTATAACCCTTCCCCACACTTGAGATCATGCAATGCCCTCATTTGCATGAAATCAGACTCTAATTATAAATTCATGAGGGTGATTAGTGTAGAAAAGTGATTGAAAATACCCAGTTTGTAATTATAAAGCTCATCGAATGATAGATGGCGCGGCTCATCGTTCATTCCTTCTTGTTTTATCACACATATTTTTCTTCAAAAACGGTTGTTTTTCTGAACTGTTTGCTAATCTTTAAAAATGCGTCTGTTACCCTAATTTATTATGCATGTTTATTAACGAGTTATGCACTAACCCGAACCCATAATTTAACGTTAAGTGGGGTTAAACTTCCCCACACTTAGCTGACGACATGTGAAGTCGGTAGAATAAGTTCCACGAATTAAAATAGTGAGCCAGTTATTTACATCTCGGGTGGTATAAAATATATTAATGGGTTTAAAGTTTAGACCCACCCGATCGTTACTACTTAATTCTTTTTTAAGTGTAGCTTTTAGTAAATGGATATGTCTCTTTTCTGGTTCTTGGTCAAATGGATCGATATACACCGACATACATATTATAGGGTGGACAATTTCTAACGTTTCCTTCCTTTTATTCTCGACGTCAAAGTTTTCACCTCTATTACCCAATTGGGTGAAATTCGAGGTGTCATTATCTATTACAGCTCGTAGTTCATTTCCGGTGGATGACTCGTCTATTGAGAATATTGGGTTGGAAGGTTGTGGAATGGTGAAGTTCGGTTTGGCCTTGGGGGTAAAATTTTCAACGTTATCGTATTCCCAGGAGTACCAATTTGTTACCCTTACTTCTTCTTTATCCATTGATGGATCGATGATTTCGTCGGTAGAGGCTAATGTGACGATATGTTGTGAAATTGGAAAAGCTGAATAAAAAGTATCATCGGGATAGTTGGTGATTTCGGAGCTCTCGAATTCATCAAAATTCGATGATATGAGATTTTCTTGCACACGACTCCTCAGATCAACAGGTGTGTAGTCTGATAGAGTTTCAGCTTGCCGGTTTACAAACTCTCTCATTTGTTCATTTTGAACATTGAGTTCTTCGAGTTTGATTTTCATATTGTCTAATAAATTTTCAGACACGTAATTTTCCTCGTCTACTGGTTGTTGAGTTTGGATATATTCTTGGGAATAATCCCAATTTGAATTGTATTCTTCATAATCATGCCATTCAGGTTCCGTGGGTGCGTAATTTTTCATAGGAACGTAATAATAACATTCCCATGTTGAGTGATAATCTCCACAGATTTCACAACCAGTTATTGTTTCGTCATTCGTGATCCAAGATTGACCGAACGAATTGTCATCAACACTCGTTTGAGAGTATTGATTTAATTGATTTTGGATATCAAAAAGAGTTTCCATATCCTTGTTTTCAAAATTTTCCATTTTATTGCGATGGCCAAATTTTAACTACAATGTGGTGCATTTACTAATTATCCTATTAGTTATAAAAATAGAAAAACTTATATAAGTAGTCCAATTAATAGACTTTTCTGCTTTTGCCCACGTTTCGAATAGCCAAAAGATGCAGCAGAGAGCCAGAACCCTTTAAATCGGAAGCTCACAACTCAGCCACTAACAAATCCAACTATTACTACGAAGCAGAAAATTGTCAACGTCCATTAATTTAACCACTTAAATAATTTTTCTTTCTGTTTGAGATATTAGATAAGAAATAGAGAAAATTTCTAAGTCCTAAAAACTAAAGCGTCGAGAAATAAGAAAGAAAAAGAATGCGCGACGAAAAACGTCGAAAAATAAAAATAAGAAAATAGCGCGTCGTAACTTAAAAAGGAATTAAAAACTAAGAATTAAAAGTTGCGTCTAAAAATATTAAAGCTTAAAAGAAAAACTATATCCCAAATGGTAATAACTTAAAAAGGTACTAAAATATAAAAACGGCGTCGCAAAATTCTAAAGCACCTAAATCTTAGTCTAAAGAAAAAGCACTTAAGGGATTTTACGGCAAAGCCTAAAAATATAGAAGTGAAAATAACTATGGCAAAAACTAAGTTTAAAACTAAATATGAGCTAAAAATACAAATATTACGCTAAAACGATTAAAAAGGGACAAAATATAAAAATATACAAAAATTTGTAAAAAGTACAATTTTTATAAAAATATTATTTTTATATTATTTATTTATTAAAACTATTAATTTTACATATAATAAAACTAATTAAAATTTAAAATACAATTTAATTAAAAAAAAACTTAAACTAATTATAATAATTAAACTAATTAGGGTTTATTAATAATAATAATAATAATAAAATCCGTAATTAATGTGAAATTAGGGTTCTGTCACGTGTGTCAGAGTGTCTCCGCGAGTCGCGGTATTTCAAGCAGCAAACTCCGCGAGTCGCGGGGTTCCAAAATTCAACTCTGGCACAGTTTTTAATTTGACATGTTTTTTTTTCTGTTTTATATTTTTCTGTTTTAAAATCTAAATATTTATATAATAAAAAATTATATTTAAAAATTAAAATAAAAATAGAACTACTTTATAATTTTATAAATAAAAATCGTAAAACTAGATTTATATATATTTTTTATTTTTTATTTTTTTTTCGGTTTTTTTTTTTTTTTTAAATTTGATATTGTTTTTCTAAAAATATATTTATACAAATATATATTACAAATATAGCGTTTCGCCAAGTCCCCGGCAGCGGCGCCAAAAACTTGATGTGGTAGCGTGGGGGTACGTGATAGTACTATATTTTACTACGAAATACGTTACAAATTACACAAGTTTTAATTATTTATTTACAAATGGGATATACCTAAACCTTGCTACAACACTATAGGCAGTGTACCTAATCGTAGAGTAGTATAGTTTTTAGTAAGTCCGGTTCGTTCCACAGGGAGCGGGCTTATTGCACACTATATTTTTAAACAACTATATTTGTACAAAATATATATAATTATATATAATAATATATAAAAGGGGGTTTACCGTTTAATGACCGGTTTGTCGATTTATATTTTAAGCGAAGCGTATAGTAAATGACGATATTTAAATAACAATATAAAATAAATAACAATAATTGAAATGACAATAAATAAAAGTACGAGGAAAAATGAAATAAAATATATTATGCTTATTTAAACTTCCGTAACCATGATGTTTGACGTTTTGACTTTAATTTATTATCCTGGGCTAATTATCCTTTGTCCTAGATGTATTTGAAACCTATCTGGTTTTTGTCCATAATAGTTCATCGGTCATAATTATAAACTGCTCGGCAAATTTAACCTTATACCCGAAGTCAAATATTCCAACTAACTGGGGATTCGAACTGTAACAAGGTCTTAATACTTTGCTTAATGAATACACCAGGTTATCGACTGTGTGTAAACCAAGGTTTTAATACTTTGTTAACAATTACACCAATTACCCTTGAATGTAATCCACCCCTATTTTAATGAGTCCATTGACTATTAATCCATCCCCGTGTCCGGTCAAATGAACAATAATTCGTACTTATAAATATCCCGCCCATCGTGTCCGATTAAGCGTATGTGGTTATTTATATCTACGTCAAATTGTAAATCTCTATATTAATTTAATGAGGTATCATTTAGTTAATATAAATCCCATTAATAGCCCATAGTCTAATTTTCACAAGTGTCATTCTTTTGTCCAAACCCCAATTATGGTACAAAGCCCAATAACCCCATCTTTAATATTTAGTCCAACATCATGATTACTTTGGCTCAAATAAGCATAATAATAACTTAAGTACGAGACATTAATTTAAAAAGGAGAACATAGCTTACATTGATTATTTATCGCGTAGTGTTACACGGACAGAGCTCCGACTTTAAAAACCCGTAAAAATAACTTTTACATAACCCAAACTAATCTAATATAACACTAATCTATACTATATATACATATATATATTTATTTATATTATACTAGGGAGTATTATTATTATTATGTTTTTTTTTTACTCGCAGAATTCGTGACCTTTTATAGGAATTTTGATTTCTGACAGCTCCGCGAGTCGTGGAGTTTTTAGCCTTAAAACTCCGCGAGTCGTGGAGTTTGAAAATCCAGCTCAGGATCATTTGTCTCATAGCTTGTCGACATAATTTTTAAATATATATAATATATAAATAATTTATATAATTATTTAAATATTATATTATATTCTTGTGCATAGTTGACTTGTAATTTTTGGTCCGTTGCGTCGGGCGTTGATAGTTGACTCATGTCCCGGTTCCGGATTTTCGAACGTCCTTGCGTACAATTTAATATCTTGTACTTTGCGTTTTGTAACTTGTACTCTTGTCATTTTTAGACGTTTTTCATCAATAAATTGAACCTTTTGAATTGTATCTTGAACATTTGAGCTTTTTGGACGTTTGTGTCTTCAAATCTTCTTTTTCGCCTTTTGTCTTCGCACTTATTTATTTAAACAATTGCAATGAAAATATAATACAATTACATATGAAAACCTATTATTTAGGAGGGATATTGCTATGAAATATATGTTCCTTTTTAGCCTTATTAACTACCTTTTTGATTTAAATCACGCCGTACTTTATTTATTCTGTACTTTCTTTTTCAAGCCCGTAAAGCACAACACTTGGCCCAACAGAAAATGTCGGCCCAACATGTATTCTGGCCCTACATTTTCACTTATTAAAAATAAAACGTCATAGCCTGCTTTCGAACCTAGGACCTCTTGCTTAAACACAAATACTCTAACCATCGAGCTGTTTATGATTTTCTGATTTAATTCGTATATTAAACATTTTAACCCATTATGCATCTGTCTTCTTCTTCATTATCAATCATAATTATAACTCATATTTATATTAAATTATCTTTATCATTCACGATCCTCATCATCATCATGATCATCACCATCGCTATACGATTATCAACTACTTCGTTATCATCATCAAAACACCATTACTATTATCATCATAAACCGAAACCGTTATGATCATACAGAACTTCAACGTCTTATTCGTTCATTTTCTCAGCCCAACAGAAAATCAAAGATGGATCACGGCCCATTAAGGTGACCCAGAACTACTCAAATGGCAGCCCAACGATTTTTGAAGGAAAGTTTAACAGAACTTTTGGTTTTTTTGAAATGAATTTGAACCGCAGAACAGATAAAGAAATACACATGCGATTAAAATAGAACAAGTGGGTTTATTTTATTTAAATTTGTCGGCCAGTAAGGGAAAGGAAACCCAAAAATCACCGACTTGGTTATCATATTTCAGTTCATAACTCACTTGATAATAGTTATTAATTTGATGAAGGTTTGTAACGGCTTTTGATCTCGGCAAACAAACAGCAACAGAAGTAAAACAGAAGATAATATCAACGGTTACAAGTGGTGGTTTGGAGTGGTATTGGGTGATAGAAGGTGATGGTTCGGTTGTTGCAGCAAGAAACAGAAATATGGCTGTAGTCGTGGAACAGGAAGTAGTAACAGAAGAGAGAAAGAATTTGATGGTTTAAACATAAAAGAGAATTATCACAGCCCTTTTATGTTCGTTGTTTTGGGTTCACAAAAAAATATTCACGAAAAATAGAGGAGAGAGAGATAAGAGATAGAGGGATTGAGATGGTGGTTCTAAGGTGGTTCGATAGAGGTGTGAGGTGATGCTATCCGGCAAGGTGGCTGTGATGAAGGTTGTGATGACCCAGAGATTTTCGATCAAATTTAAACTTTAATCTTTATATGGTTTCGACAAGATAAGCAAAGTCTGTAATGTTGGGTTACAAAATTTTGAAACTATTTCATGATAACATTTGACCTTTGACCATTTCCGACGATTCACGAATAATTATGTGTAAACAAAAATATATATAAATATAAATATATGTATAGGAAGAAATATAACTATAAGTATATATATTTGAAATATTAAAATACAAGTAAACATTAGAACTACGTATGTAAAAATATACAAGATGATAAGGTTGTTAAAATGAGTGTGTGTGTGTATATATATATATATATATATATATATATATATATATATATATATATATATATATATATATATATATATATATATATATATATATATATATATATATATATATATATTATAATATTACATAATGAATAAATTTAATTACAAGTTGAAAATATAATTGCTATATTAATATTATTATCATTACTTTCATTATTATTATTAATATTTGTATTATTAATATCATTATTTCTAATATAAAATATAGATATATATGAAAGTTGATATGTATAAGTTATTGTATTGTTATTATTATTGATATTATTATTATCATTAATAATATTAGTATTATTATAAGTAGTGTGATTGTTAGTATTATTAATAATATTATTGTTATCATTTTTATTATTAAACTTATTAAAATTATCAATTTTATGATTAGAATTATCATTTTTATCTATACTATTATTAATATATTTATTAGAATTATTGATATCATTAGTACTTTCATTATTATTAATGTTAATATCAATATTGGTAATATTGGATATTAATATTAGTATTATTATTTTTAGTAGTATTAATAAGATTATAAATATTATTAATAATAATATATTTATAGTTATTAATTACTAATATTAATTTTATATATATATATATATATCTATATATATATATATATATATATATATATATATATATATATGTAAAACTATAGCAAATTCCAAAAATTCTGTTGAAGATCACTCTCATATTTTTCTGGATTGTCTGCTAAAGTTAACAAGTCATAACCCGTTAATGATATGAAAACAAAATCAGATAGCTGTGATATCTTCTTTTATATTTTTTTATATATTTATGTGTACTGGAAGAATACTCCCGTCGACCCAATTGTTTGCTATCTTACAAAAATTGAACAAATATTGTTATTGCATTATTAAAACACCTACATTATATCATCTATTGCTGATTAATCGAAATTGAGAGAAACAGAGATAAGAGAAAAAGAAGCTGAAACGGTCTCCTACCCTGTTCGCAAACTCAAATTTACAAAAGCCCATTTTCAAACGAATTAACACAATCTTGAAATGCAGAAGTGTTAGTAACTTTTTAATCAAACTATCTGTACGAATTCACGTTCCAATTCCTTTTATTGATTTCGAATTTCTGAGTCAAAGTTTCATTTTAAAAAGTCAAACGTATGAACACTGATCAAATTCGAGTTGTCTGTTTCAATTGAAGTTAAATGGATGATTCCTAAAGTTTCTATGAATGATTTACCACATATTTTATGTTATGATCATAATCCAGAACAGTCTTAAAATCAAAAACGCGATTTAAGTTATTTGTTTATTATTTTCTTGCTCGAACGCTGCTTAGCAGTTTTTCTTTTCTTTTTATTTTATTTTCTCTGTATTTTTTTTTTCCTCTGAGTTATTCCAATCACCATTGAGTTGCTTCTGTTCAAAATCCATGCCCAATTAAAACCTATAAGGTGTTGAGTTGATTCGATTTTTTTTTAGAAGAAGGAGAGGAAGGATAAAAGAATAACACGGGTTATAAAAGTTTCCCTGGTAGATTATAACAGAAAACAGGAAGCAGAGGAATGGTATATGGGGTGTTGTAGGTTAGCAAGAGGTCGAGGGTTCGAGTCTAGGTTGAGGCATATTCTTTTTAGAAATTGATTTTAAGGTAGTCTCTTCTTCTTTTATTATTGTTATTATTATTGTTATATTAATTATTACTAGTACCTTAATTGTTATTATCATAAAAACTATTACTAGAACAAGTAGTATCATTAGTATTATAACTATTATAATTAATATTAATACTAATCAAAGATACCATGTATTATTATTAACATAATTAAAAATTATAATAATTATTATTATGGTTACTGCTAATATTATTACCATTAATAGTATTATTATTAAGTAGTATAATTATTAATATTATCATTTGTAATAAGGTTGTTATTATTATTGTTACCATTATAAGTATTATTATTATTGTTAATATTACTATTATTATGATTAGGATTATCAATATTTCTATCATTATGATGTAATACAAATTATTATCATATTCATAAGTATTATTATTAATATCACTATTATAAAAATAAGTAGTAATATTATTATTATTACTAAAGGTATCATAACTTTCAAATCTATCATTTTTATTAAAACTATTATTATTACTATCATTATTATTAATATTATTACTATCATTATACATATTCTAATATTATTATAATTATTATGTTGTAAATCAAAGATTTTCCAAGTAAAAATATATTCAAAAAATATATAAAATGAATTTATAATGAAATATGTAAGTTAATGGTATAAAAATTTATATCACTAATAGTAATATTTGTTCGATTACAATTATGTGTATTGATATATAAACAAATGATATAGGTTCGTGAATTCGAGGTCAACCCTGCTTTGTTCAGTTGTTTAATGTCGTCATATGTATTTTTACTACAAAATACATTAGGTGAGTTTCATTATTCCCTTTTTATATATATTTTTGGGCTGAGAATACATTCAATGTTTTAATAACTATTTTACAATATTTATATGCGTGAGTTTCATTTGCCTTTTTACCCTTTATATTTTTGGGCTGAGAATACATGCGCAATTTTTATAACTGTTTTACGAAATAGACACAAGTAATTGAAACTACATTATATGGTTGAATGATCGAAATCGAATACGCCCCTTTTTATTAAGTCTGGTAATCTAAGAATTAGGGAACAGACACCCTAATTGACGCGAACTCTAAAGATAGATCTATCGGGCCCAACAAGCCCCATCCAAAGTACCAGATGCTTTAGTACTTCGATGTTGTTTTATCATATCCGAAGGAGGATCCCGGAATGATGGGGATATTCTTATATGTATATTGTGAATGTCGGTTACCAGGTGTTCAATCCATATGAATGATATTTTTGTCTCTATGCATGGGACGTATGTTTATGAGAAATGGAAATATGAAATCTTGTGGTCTATTAAAATTATGAAATGATTATTTATGTTAAACTAATGAACTCACCAACCTTTTGGTTGACACTTGAAAGCATGTTTATTCTCAGGTATGAAAAGAAGTCTTCCGTTGTGCAATTGCTCATTTTAAAGATATTACTTGGAGTCATTCATGACATATTGCAAAAGACGTTGCATTCGAGTCGTTGAGTTCATCAAGATTATTATTAAGTCAATTATAGCTAGATATATTATAAAATGGTGTGCACGTCGTCAACCTTCGATGTAATTAAAGATTGTCTTTTCAAAAATGAATGCAATGTTTGTAAAATGTATCATATAGAGGTCAAGTACCTCGCGATGTAATCAACTGTTATGAATCGTTTATAATCTATATGGACATCGTTCAGATGGATTAGGACGGGTCCTTTCAGTGGGTATCAGAGCGGTGGTCTTAGTGAACCAGGTCTTGCATTAGTGTGTCTACCTAATGGTCGTTAGGATGCATTAGTAAGTCTGGACTTCGACCGTGTCTGCATGTCAAAAGTTTTGCTTATCATTTCGTGTCGGAAATCATCTGCTTATCATCCTTAGGAAATTACTTGCTCATTATTCTTAGTCTAGACACGTTTTACTGCATTGACTGCATGAATAGTGTATAGACAAAAATTCATATCTTAACGTATCTGACAATTCATATCTTAGTGTATCTGTTAATGTTGACCTTGCCTGATATCTCTCGTAAATTTCTCCTTAATTTAAGGGATCCTGGTATTATAAATATCTATACAAATTATGCATTGAGAATACCATCTAACTATCAATTGCTGTCACTAAACTCTTCATATAAAAAAAAATCTTTCCTGAGATCGCGTAAGATGACCTCTATGAATCGACCATGTTCCTCTGATTTCGAAGACAGCGTGACAGGAGCACACCAACCAATTAACTACCGTGGTTACTGGATAAAATGGGGGTGGGTCCGCGATATACTCACCCTATGGAGAAGGGAAGAAGGTACTCCATATCATGAACCGAATCTACCACCTACCCTTTGAGTACTCGACCCGCTCACCGGCGAACCTGTTCGCAACACCGTTTATACCCTTTTTGCTAGAAATTTTCGTCTTGTGACTACCATTAACGGAACTAGAGAAGATATCCGATCTCTACCTCACACTGATAACCAACCAGGGTTAGTAGAAGAAGTTAAAGAACTCTGAGCTCGAGTGTTAACTTTAGAGAGCACGGTACACAAATTGCAAGCACCAGCAGTATCACCAACACCAGTAACATCACCAACCTCAGCACCAACAGCACTAGTACTACCAACAACAACATCCGCATCACCAGCTTCGACATCTCATTCTGTACCTCGAGTATAATCATCGTTCTACATGACGTTCTACATCAATTATCTTCGTTCTTCATGGCGATTATGTAATCTCTAATGTTTTAGAGATTATATATCCTTGCTCTAACCGAAAATCATATGAGTTTAATATCATATTAACTCATTAAATCCATGATTACATCTGAAGAAAATATATACGTATATATATTTTCATAAAGATTGAAATTAAAAATTCTTTTGTACAAACTGTTAATGGTGAAAATATTTTAACGGGTAGGTAATACCCGAGGAATATTTAGATTTCACATTAATAGGTTACACTGTACATTCTTCGAACTTGATTCAACGATCATTTACTATCCTATTTACAACCACCGATTTACGTATCCGTTCACTAAAGAATAACTATTTTCATTCAAATTCAATTTCATATTTAGATTTTGATCTATCAGAATCCAACAAGTGGCATAATGAAGAAAACATTTGACAAAATAAAATTTATTAGAAACAAACAAATTAACTATGATAAATTTTGTTAAGAATTCACGCTAACGGTTCCTAGCTAATTGTTCCTAGCTAACTGATTACATTTTATTTATCGCAATTTACATTCTCGCAATTTTATTTATCGTCATTTAATTTCTGTTATTTACTTTACGCACTTTATTTATCGTTATTTAATTTCTGTTATTTACTTTACGCACTTTATTTATCGTTATTTAATTTCTGTTATTTACTTTACGCACTTTATTTATCGTTATTTAATTTCTGTTATTTATTTTACGCACTTTAAATATCGGGACACATATACAAGGTTTTGACATATCATATCGACGCATCTATATATATTATTTGGAATCACCATAGACACTATATATGCAGTAATGATCGAGTTTTCTATACAGGATTGAGGTCGATTCTACAATAATATATATAGTTTGAGTTGTGATCGAGTCTGAGATGTATACGGGTCACGACACGTATTAATTAATTCAAATATTATATATTAAACTATATATGAATTATTGGACTGTAAACTGTGGACTATCGACTGTGGACTAATAACATTGGACAATTAAAATGAATTAAAATATTGATTATAAAATATGAAACTAAACAATTCTTCAAGTTGCCACTTGATTTCGTCTTAAACATCATTTGTATCTTCACGATTACATTCTGCGTTCAAACCTTTCACGATTCTTAAAAACAACTCAATCGAGAGGATGAACTGACGATACTTCATCTACAGAAGGAAGGATTTATGCATATAGTTATACACCTGAAAAACTCTCAAAAACTGAGTAAACGTTTAACACGTAATTGTGCCAATTCCTTTAATGTTATTATTACCCAAAATAACTCTGCAGTTCTTTTTTAAAATAGCCAATTTTGTCACAGCTCCAGCATGACAACTTCGACTTTTCATTCGAAACAACTTTATTATAACTTTGATATATATGCGAACTCTTTTATTGTTACCGGGGAACCTTTTATATTTCATCTTATTACCAACAGACGTACCAGCAACCTTGTTGCTCTTTGGGCTTAAATCCCTCCGACAAAACACTACATTTATCTATTGGAGTCTCATCATATTCTCATCCGTATCTTGTAACAAGAATTGCCATACCAATTACCGGGAATCAGCAAATCTGTATCGTGAATCTCGCAACGTTTCCACATCAACAGTTATATGTATCCATATAACATTTATCTCTTAGAACTATGATCTTCCATTCTGAAATTCTGAAAAAAGCACCTAGTCTGCGAATTAATACTCTGAATGTTGAAAAAGTTGAATGAAGCAGCAGAAACCATAGACAACCGTAAACGACCTTAATCATCGGAAGTTTGATGATAAAGAATAGTATGTTGGAAAAGCTCAGAAAAGTTGGAACTGAAAAACGGATTGAGCTAACCACGAAGGAGACCAAGGACAAATACATGGACCAAACCCTATATTCAAAGAATCCAGGTAATTCTGGATCCAATGAAATCTTTAGAGAATATCTTGCTTCGAAGTCATGTTAAAATCTTGCGAAAAATTTTTCTCCATCAACCATCGAACTTAGAAATTCCAAAATATCATCATCAATATCTTCGATATTTTTGAGGATATTTTCATAAATATTCTCGTCCGAAATTATATACCTCTTCATGCTTCCTGTGTATCATTATATTAGAAACCTTCAATAGAAAATTTAGTACCGAAAAGCAGATTATGCGAAAATATGAAGGAAGTCGTGGACAAATCACAAAGAATAAGTTTGACTTCAAAGAATCCAAATGATTCTGTTTCTGATGAAATCTTTAGCGAATACCTTGCTTCCGAATCTAAACTTTTACGGACAAATCTTCTTCATTATCCCTCGATATTAGAAATTCCAAGATATCATCGTATCTTTCATTATAAATATCCTCCATATTTCTGAAGATATTTTCATAACTACTCTTATCTGAAATCAATAATCTCTTCGTGCTATCAGTGTTACATCATATAGAAACTGTTAGTTTCTATATTCTGTAAACTTTCGAGCTTAAAATATGAATGTTTTTGAAGTAGTGTTGGGAACTGATGCATGAGTTAGTATAATATAATGACACTTGATCAACGTGATTATATTACAGTAATTCATAATGAGTTTCTAATGGAACGTGATGATTCACAGAACATACCGTCATCATATGCCATTTACACGACTTTTACATTCTAACTAATCTCCAAATATATTAAGAGCACATCTTCTTAATAGTTCTATCTTTCCGAATATTCAGGTAATCTGACAAATCAAGATCGTGCCATTACGATTTCCTTCTTAGAACATTAACTATATTCATCCAAAACTTCATACCTACGAATCCTGGACCATTTCTAGCGGTGATTAATCGTAAGAAGAAGAAACGGAGGGACAAAGCTCCGTAACAGAAATTGAGGTATAAATCGTAGTAAATAAAAGAGAGCATTAACTGGGGATGACAATGATTATTGAAGACAGAAGCAGGGACATCGAAATATAAGGGAAGATATAAAACCCAACAACCACCCAGAAATTTTAAACCGTATATGCCAATGCATATAGCAATATAAAGCTCGATAACAACACATAAATTACAAACCATGCAAATCAATACGTATTGCCACGTAAAGGCACGTGAAAATTTATAACACTATAACCCCAAGATAGTAGTAAAAGTAAATAAAATTCTCCGGTGGTAGATGAAAGAGAAGAATGACAAATATGAAGGTTACGAGTATATCGAGAACCAGAACTGGATGGAGCATATTGACAAATGATTCAAAGTACTAATTAAAGGAGAAAGAATAGAAGGTGTGAGTTGTAAGGAAACGAAGGGGGGTGGATTTATAGTAAAATATCCGACAAAGCAATCAAAACAGATGATCGTATTTAAAGCGGATCCTAATTTCCTTAATTATCGAAGAATCAAATCTTATCACTAAGATTTTCTCCAAATCTTTTAAGCTTAGAAAAATCAATCCTATCTACGTCAAAAGATATGACGAACCTATACCTACTCATTTCACTCTTTGGTGATAGCTTCACTCGTACTCTTCACAAAATCAAATGGTTTTATCTATATTACTCAATGATGATAAAACTCTATTCATCAACACATATTCGTCATGAAAACATTTTTATAGTTAGCCATGATGACCTCGATCAAATTTCGGGATGAAATTTCTTTAACGGGTAGGTACTGTGATGACCCGGAGATTTTCGATCAAATTTAAACTTTAATCTTTATATGGTTTCGACAAGATAAGCAAAGTCTGTAATATTGGGTTACAAAATTTTGAAACTATTTCATGATAACATTTGACCTTTGACCATTTTCGACGATTCACGAATAATTATGTGTAAACAAAAATATATATAAATATAAATATATGTATAGGAAGAAATATAACTATAAGTATATATATTTGAAATAATAAAATACAAGTAAACATTAGAACTATGTTTGTAAAAATATACAAGATGATAAGGTTGTTAAAATATATATATATATATATATATATATATATATATATATATATATATATATATATATATATATATATATATATATATATATATATATATATATATATATATATATATATTAATATTACATAATGAATAAATTTAATTACAAGTTGAAAATATAATTGTTATATTAATATTATTATCATTACTTTCATTATTATTATTAATATTTGTATTATTAATATCATTATTTCTAATATAAAATATAGATATATATGAAAGTTGATATGTATAAGTTATTGTATTGTTATTATTATTGATATTATTATTATCATTAATAATATTAGTATTATTATAAGTAGTGTGATTGTTAGTATTATTAATAATATTATTATTATCATTTTTATTATTAAACTTATTAAAATTATCAATTTTATGATTAGAATTATCATTTTTATCTATAGTATTATTAATATATTTATTAGAATTATTGATATCATTAGTACTTTCATTATTATTAATGTTAATATCAATATTGGTAATATTGGATATTAATATTAGTATTATTATTTTTAGTAGTATTAATAAGATTATAAATATTATTAATAATAATATATTTATAGTTATTAATTACTAATATTAATTATATATATATATATATATATATATATATATATATATATATATATATATATATATATATATATATGTAAAACTATAGCAAATTCCAAAAATTCTGTTGAAGGTCACTCTCATATTTTTCTGGATTGTCTGCTAAAGTTAACAAGTCATAACCCGTTAATGATATGAAAACAAAATCAGATAGCTGTGATATCTTCTTTTATATTTTTTTATATATTTATGTGTACTGGAAGAATACTCCTGTCGACCCAATTGTTTGCTATCTTACAAAAATTGAACAAATATTGTTATTGCATTATTAAAACACCTACATTATATCATATATTGCTGATTAATCGAAATTGAGAGAAACAGAGATAAGAGAAAAAGAAGCTGAAACCGTCTCCTACCCTGTTCGTAAACTCAAATTTACAAAAGCCCATTTTCAAACGAATTAACACAATCTTGAAATGCAGAAGTGTTAGTAACTTTTTAATCAAACTATCTGCACGAATTCACGTTCCAATTCCTTTTATTGATTTTGAATTTCTGAGTCAAAGTTTCGTTTTAAAAAGTCAAACGTATGAACACCGATCAAATTCGAGTTGTCTGTTTTAATTGAAGTTAAATGGATGATTCCTAAAGTTTCTATGAATGATTTACCACATATTTTATGTTATGATCATAATCCAAAACAGTCCTAAAATCAAAAACGCGATTTAAGTTATTTGTTTATTATTTTCTTGCTCGAACGCTGCTTAGCAGTTTTTCTTTTCTTTTTATTTTATTTTCTCTGTGTATTTTTTTTTCCTATGAGTTATTCCAATCACCATTGAGTTGCTTCTGTTCAAAATCCATGCCCAATTAAAACCTATAAGGTGTTGAGTTGATTCGATTTTTTTTTTTTGAGAAGAAGGAGAGGAAGGATAAAAGAATAACACGGGTTATAAAAGTTTCCCTGGTAGATTATAACAGAAAACAGGAAGCAGAGGAATGGTATATGGGGTGTTGCGGGTTAGCAAGAGGTCGAGGGTTCGAGTCTAGGTTGAGGCATATTCTTTTTAGAAATTGATTTTAAGGTAGTCTCTTCTTCTTTTATTATTGTTATTATTACTTATTGTTATTATTATTGTTATATTAATTATTACTAGTACCTTAATTGTTATTATCATAAAAACTATTACTAGAACAAGTAGTATCATTAGTATTATAACTATTATAATTAATATTAATACTAATCAAAGATACCATGTATTATTATTAACATAATTAAAAATTATAATAATTATTATTATGGTTACTGCTAATATTATTACCATTAATAGTATTATTATTAAGTAGTATAATTATTAATATTATCATTTGTAATATGGTTGTTATTATTATTGTTACCATTATAAGTATTATTATTATTGTTAATATTACTATTATTATGATTAGGATCATTAATATTGCTATCATTATGATGTAATACAAATTATTATCATATTCATAAGTATTATTATTAATATCACTATTATAAAAATAAGTAGTAATATTATTATTATTACTAAAGGTATCATAACTTTTAAATCTATCATTTTTATTAAAACTATTATTATTACTATCATTATTATTAATATTATTACTATCATTATACATATTCTAATATTATTATAATTATTATGTTGTAAATCAAAGATTTTCCAGGTAAAAATATATTCAAAAAATATATAAAATGAATTTATAATGAAATATGTAAGTTAATGGTATAAAAATTTATATCACTAATAGTAATATTTGTTCGATTACAATAATGTGTATTGATATATACACAAATGATATAGGTTCGTGAATCCGAGGTCAACCCTGCTTTGTTCACTTGTTTAATGTCGTCATATGTATTTTTACTACAAAATAAATTAGGTGAGTTTCATTATTCCCTTTTTATATATATATTTTGGGCTGAGAATACATGCAATGTTTTAATAACTATTTTACAATATTTATATGCGTGAGTTTCATTTGCCTTTTTACCCTTTATATTTTTGGGCTGAGAATACATGCGCAATTTTTATAACTGTTTTACGAAATAGACACAAGTAATTGAAACTACATTATATGGTTGAATGATCGAAATCGAATACGCCCCTTTTTATTAAGTCTGATAATCTAAGAATTAGGGAACAGACACCCTAATTGACGCGAACTCTAAAGATAGATCTATCGGGCCCAACAAGCCCCATCCAAAGTACCAGATGCTTTAGTACTTCGATGTTGTTTTATCATATCCGAAGGAGGATCCCGGAATGATGGGGATATTCTTATATGTATATTGTGAATGTCGGTTACCAGGTGTTCAATCCATATGAATGATATTTTTGTCTCTATGCATGGGACGTATGTTTATGAGAAATATGAAATCTTGTGGTCTATTAAAATTATGAAATGATTATTTATGTTAAACTAATGAACTCACCAACCTTTTGGTTGACACTTGAAAGCATGTTTATTCTCAGGTATGAAAAGAAGTCTTCCGCTGTGCAATTGCTCATTTTAAAGATATTACTTGGAGTCATTCATGACATATTTCAAAAGACGTTGCATTCGAGTCGTTGAGTTCATCAAGATTATTATTAAGTCAATTATAGCTAGATATATTATAAAATGGTGTGCACATCGTCAACCTTCGATGTAATTAAAGATTGTCTTTTCAAAAATGAATGCAATGTTTGTAAAATATATCATATAGAGGTCAAGTACCTCGCGATGTAATCAACTGTTATGAATCGTTTATAATCGATATGGACTTCATCCGGATGGATTAGGTCGGGTCCTTTCAAAGGTTGTCTTAGTGGTCTTCGATCAGCTGCAACCCTCATATGGGTTTCGATAGCATAGAAAATAGAATTGCTGAAGAAGAAAGAAGAAGGGTTAGTGGGGTGGTTTCCTTTTACTCTGGAATTGATTAAATTAATTAATATTTGAGTGTCGACAGGTTTACTCACCTAGGTACGAAAAGGAAGAAAAAATATAAAAGTTGGTATCAACCCCTAACTAATTTTGGATACAAGTGTGTTAGATTTCGAATCTTAATACAGGATTGGGGACAAGAAACAAATCGGAGTACAGTTGGATTGACAAATTTTGATTCCCTAATTGTACGCAAGATTTTATGTATTAGGAATTCATAATTAATTAAATTTTTTAATAATATTAATAATATAATTAATAATAATAAATATAATTTTATCAAATGATACTAAAATTTGATATTATTAATATTATTAAAGATAAATGTAATAAATTGTATTATTTTCTAATAACTATAATAATGATAATAATAATTTATATTAATAATAATATTTCTTAATGATAATAATAATAATATCTAATAATTATAACTATAAATAATAAAAATTATAATATTAATTATAACGTTGATAATAATATTATTACTGATAATATTAATAAATTGAATTTATTTTTATGATAACTATAATAATAATAATGAATATAAAAGTAATAATAATGACCAAAATCATAGTCTTATTACTAAGTATAATAATAATGATATTAATATTGACATTAATGATAACAATGAATATAACAATTATATTCTAACTAATAATAATACTAATGATACTAATATTGATAATAATGAAAGTAATATTAATAATATTAATGTTACTACAATAACTATATTTTTATCTTGCAATTTAATATATTAATATTACATGTTATAATATTTTATAATTATATCATATATTTTATATTTTGGTACATACAGAATATTTATTATTTATATCTTCCAATATATTACAATATCCATATAGTCAATAATCATATATAGAATTCATATATATATATATATATATATATATATATAATTATGTTTTTAAATATCAAGTTTTAAATTATCTTAGGTTATCTGTCATAATACTAAATCACATAATAATTTAATTGATAATGTATAATTATTTACATATATACTTATTTATATATACATCTTTATTTATAACAATTATTCGTGAATCTTCGGGAATGGTCAAAGGGTAAATGCATTCATGTAATTCGTTTCAAAGTTTTCGAGACTTAACATTACAGACTTTGCTTATCGTGTCGGAATCATATAAAGATTAAGTTTAAATTTGATCGGAAATTTCCGGGTCGTCACAGTATTCTGCTTTTGTTGTAGATTGTTCAATCGTGCTCTTCTTAGAGCTCTTCCAATCAACTGTCTCGTCCATCATGACAAAGACACAGCCTGACTGGGATCGAGAATCATCTCGATCAGTTTGGAAACTAGCATCAGTATAAAACTTAATACTTAACTCTTTTTCCAAACCACCGTAAGCCAAGAACATATCTTTAGTACTCTACAAATACTTAAGAATATTCTTAACAACAATCCAATGTTCTTAACCTAGATTTTGTTGATAACGACTCGTCAAACTCAAAAATAACGAGACAATATTTTAGTTCATAACATGGCATACATAATGGATCCTATAGCCGAAACATATGGGATATATTTCGTTCGTCTTATCTCATCATGTGTGATAAGACTTTGAGACTTGCTTAAGGTCATGCCCTTTTGCACAGTCAATACTCCAAGGTTGGATTAATGCATGCTGAATCTCTGCAAGACTAGATATGTACATTAATTTAAACAATAAGTCATTTGAATCTATTTATATAGATCATGATACCTAGTATATAAATAGCTTCTCCAAAATCCTTTATGGAAAAACATTTTTCAAGTCAAGACTTGACATCTTGCAAGTTGAAATAGTATGTCATCAACATACAAGATCAAGAAGACTATTTTTCTCTCACTAGATTAAATGTAAACACATAGCTCATCCTGGTTTTTAGAAAAACCAAACTCTTTGATATTCTCATCAAACTTATGATTCTAGCTCCTGAATGCTTGCTTTAATCCATAAATGGATTTTAGAAGCTTGCATACCATAATAGGATGCTTCGGATATATAGATCCTTTCGGCTGAACCATATATACGTCCTCGCTTAGGTCGCCATTTAGAAAAGTGGTTTTGATATCCATTTACCATACTTCATAATCATGAAAAGTAGATATGGCAATAAGTATCCTAATGTATAAAGCTCGTGATCAGTGGAAAAGTTTCGTCATAACCTTTTGCCATGAATCGAGCTTTAAAAGTGTTTATATTACCGTCCATGCTAGTCTTCTCTTTGAAGACTCATTTACACCCCATTGTCTTACAATTGGGTGGAAGATCAATCAAGTCACATACTTGATTATCTTTCATGGACGACATATTTGAATTCATAGTATCTTGCCATTTTTTAAGATTCGTGATCTTATATGGCCTTACGGTAGCTAGAGGGTTCATAATCCTCTAGGTGAGGTTCATCCGAATTAATCAGATAATCAAACCTATTATGCCAATGAGGAGTTCTACCAGACCTATGAAGTTCAGGTGCAACACGTTCTGACTCACCAACAATGCTCAGATTTAACGTGTAGATTACTAGTGCTTATAGAAGGTATGTTACTTTATGGTTCTTGAATTTCTTCAAGATCTACTTTACTTGAAATGTCCCGTTCTTATTGATTAAAAACGTTCCATATTAATTGATTTCGTTGCGAGGTTTTGACCTCTATATGAGACGTTTTTCAAAGACTGCATTCATTTTTAAAACAAACCATAACCTTTATTTCATAAATAAAGGTTTAAAAAGCTTTACGTAGATTATCAAATAATGATAATCTAAAATATCCTGTTTACACAAGACCATTACATAATGGTTTACAATACAAATATGTTACATCGAAATCAGTTTCTTGAATGCAGTTTTTACACAATATCATACAAACATGGACTCCAAATCTTGTCCTTATTTTAGTATGCAACAGCGGAAGCTCTTAGTATTCACCTGAGAATAAACATGCTTTAAACATCAACAAAAATGTTGGTGAGTTATAGGTTTAACCTATATATATCAAATCGTAACAATAGACCACAAGATTTCATATTTCAATACACATCCCATACATAGAGATAAAAATCATTCATATGGTGAACACCTGGTAACCGACATTAACAAGATGGATATATATAAGAATATCCCCATCATTCCGGGACACCCTTCGGATATGATATAAATTTCGAAGTACTAAAGCATCCGGTACTTTGGATGGGGTTTGTTAGGCCCAATAGATCTATCTTTAGGATTCGCGTCAATTAGGGTGTCTGTTCCCTAATTCTTAGATTACCAGACTTAATAAAAAGGGGCATATTCGATTTCGATAATTCAACCATAGAATGTAGTTTCACGTACTTGTGTCTATTTTGTAAATCATTTATAAAACCTGCATGTATTCTCATCCCAAAAATATTAGATTTTAAAAGTGGGACTATAACTCACTTTCACAGATTTTTACTTCGTCGGGAAGTAAGACTTGGCCACTGGTTGATTCACGAACCTATAACAATATATACATATATATCAAAGTATGTTCAAAATATATTTACCACACTTTTAATATATTTTGATGTTTTAAGTTTATTAAGTCAGCTGTCCTCGTTAGTAACCTACAACTAGTTGTCCAAAGTTAGATGTACAGAAATAAATCGATAAATATTATCTTCAATCAATCCACGACCCAGTGTATACGTATCTCAGTATTGATCACAACTCAAATTATATATATTTTGGAATCAACCTCAACCCTGTATAGCTAACTCTAACATTCACATATAGAGTGTCTATGGTTGTTCCGAAATATATATAGATGTGTCGACATGATAGGTCGAAATATTGTATACGTGTCTATGGTATCTCAAGATTACATAATATACAATACAAGTTGATTAAGTTATGGTTGGAATAGAATTGTTACCAATTTTCACGTAGCTAAAATGAGAAAAATTATCCAATCTTGTTTTACCCATAACTTCTTCATTTTAAATCCGTTTTGAGTGAATCAAATTGCTATGGTTTCATATTGAACTCTATTTTATGAATCTAAACAGAAAAAGTATAGGTTTATAGTCGGAAAAATAAGTTACAAGTCATTTTTGTAAAGGTAGTCATTTCAGTCGAAAGAACGACGTCTAGATGACCATTTTAGAAAACATACTTCCACTTTGAGTTTAACCATAATTTTTGGATATAGTTTCATGTTCATAATAAAAATCATTTTCCCAGAATAACAAATTTTAAATCAAAGTTTATCATAGTTTTTAATTAACTAACCCAAAACAGCCCGCGGTGTTACTATGACGGCGTAAATCCGATTTTACGGTATTTTTCGTGTTTCCAGGTTTTAAATCATTAAGTTAGCATATCATATAGATATAGAACATGTGATTAGTTGATTTTAAAAGTCAAGTTAGAAGGATTAACTTTTATTTGCGAACAAGTTTAGAATTAACTAAACTATGTTCTAGTGATTACAAGTTTAAACCTTCGAATAAGATAGCTTTATATGTATGAATCGAATGATGTTATGAACATCATTACTACCTCAAGTTCCTTGGATAAACCTACTGGAAATGAGAAAAATAGATCTAGCTTCAAAGGATCCTTGGATGGCTTGAAAGTTCTTGAAGCAGAATCATGACACGAAAACAATTTCAAGTAAGATTTCCACTCGAAATAAGATTGTTATAGTTATAGAAATTGAATTAAAGTTTGAATATGATTATTACCTTGTATTATAAAGATAACCTACTGTAAGTAACAAAGGTTTCTTGATCTTGGATGATTACTTGGAATGGATTTAGAAAACTTGGAAGTAAACTTGCAATCTTGGAAGTATTCTTGATTTTATGAAACTAGAACTTTTAGAATTTATGTAGAACACTTAGAACTTGAAGATAGAACTTGAGAGAGATCAATTAGATGAAGAAAATTGAAGAATGAAAGTGTTTGTTGGTGTTTTTGGTCGTTGGTGTATGGATTAGATATAAAGGATATGTAATTTTGTTTTCATGTAAATAAGTTATGAATGATTACTCATATTTTTGTAATTTTATGAGATATTTCATGCTAGTTGCCAAATGATGGTTCCCACATGTGTTAGGTGACTCACATGGGCTGCTAAGAGCTGATCATTGGAGTGTATGTGCCAATAGTACATACATCTAAAAGTTGTGTATTGTACGAGTACGAATACGGGTGCATACGAGTAGAAT
The DNA here is from genome assembly GCF_046630445.1 of Rutidosis leptorrhynchoides. Lineage (NCBI taxonomy): Eukaryota > Viridiplantae > Streptophyta > Magnoliopsida > Asterales > Asteraceae > Rutidosis > Rutidosis leptorrhynchoides. The sequence continues at coordinate 168,076,000 of NC_092342.1, read as the reverse complement.
TGTTGATGAAACTGAACGAGGATGTAATTGTAAGCATTTTTGTTAAGTAGAAGTATTTTGATTAGTGTCTTGAAGTCTTTAAAAAGTGTATGAATACATATTAAAACACTACATGTATATACATTTTAACTGAGTCGTTAAGTCATCGTTAGTCGTTACATGTAAATGTTGTTTTGAAACCTTTAGGTTAACGATCTTGTTGAATGTTGTTAACCCATTGTTTATTATAACAAATGAGATATTAAATTGTTATATTATCATGATATTATGATATATAATATATCTTAGTATGATATATATACAGTTAAATGTCGTTACAATGATAATCGTTACATATATGTCTCGTTTCGAAATCATTAAGTTAGTAGTCTTATTTTTACATATGTATTTCATTGTTAATACACTTAATAATATATTTACTTATCATTTAACATAATTAACCAAGTGTATCAATATCTTAATATGATTCATATGTACCTAGTAAGACGTTGTTATAACGATAATCGTTATATATATCATTTTCGAGTTTCTTAAATTAATAGTCTCATTTTTATGTATATAACTCATTGTTAAAATACCTAATGAGATACATACTTATAATAAAATCATGTTAACTATATATATAACCATATATATGTCATCGTATAGTTTTTACAAGTTTTAACGTTCGTGAATCACCGGTCAGCTTGGGTGGTCAATTGTCTATATGAAACCTATTTCAATTAATCAAGTGTTAACAAGTTTGATTGCTTAACATGTTGGAAACACTTAGTCATGTAAATAACAATTTCATTTAATATATATATAAACATGGAAAAGTTTGGGTCACTACAGTACCTACCCGTTAAATAAATTTCGTCCCGAAATTTTAAGCAGTTGGAGGTGTTGACGTATCTTCTGGAAATAAATGCGGGTATTTCTTCTTCATCTGATCTTCACGCTCCCAGGTGAACTCGGGTCCTCTACGAGCATTCCATCGAACCTTAACAATCGGTATCTTGTTTTGTTTAAGTCTCTTAACCTCACGATCCATTATTTCGACGGGTTCTTCAATGAATTGAAGTTTTTCATTGATTTGGATTTCGTCCAACGGAATAGTGAGATCTTCTTTAGCAAAACATTTCTTCAAATTTGAGATGTGGAAAGTGTTATGTACAGCCGCGAGTTGTTGAGGTAGCTCCAGTTGGTAAGCTACTGGTCCGACACGATCTATAATCTTGAATGGTCCAATGTACCTTGGATTTAGTTTCCCCCGTTTACCAAATCGAACAACGCCTTTCCAAGGTGAAACCTTAAGCATGACCATTTCTCCAATTTCAAACTCTATATCTTTTCTTTTACTATCCGCGTAGCTCTTTTGTCGACTCTGGGCGGTTTTCAATCTTTGTTGAATTTGGATGATTTTCTCGGTAGTTTCTTGTATTATCTCCGGACCCGTAATCTGTCTATCCCCTACTTCACTCCAACAAATTGGAGACCTTCACTTTCTACCATAAAGTGCTTCAAACGGCGCCATCTCAATGCTTGAATGGTAGCTGTTGTTGTAGTAAAATTCTGCTAACAGTAGATGTCGATCCCAACTGTTTCCGAAATCAATAACAAAAGTTCGTAGCATGTCTTCAAGCGTTTGTATCATCCTTTCGCTCTGCCCATCAGTTTGTGGATGATAGGCAGTACTCATATCTAGACGAGTTCCCAATGCTTGCTGTAATGTCTGCCAGAATCTTGAAATAAATCTGCCATCCCTATCAGAGATAATAGAGATTGGTATTCCATGTCTGGAGATGACTTCCTTCAAATACAGTCGTGCTAACTTCTCCATCTTGTCATTTTCTCTTATTGGCAGGAAGTGTGCTGACTTGGTGAGACGATCAACTATTACCCAAATAGTATCATAACCACTTGCAGTCCTTGGCAATTTAGTAATGAAATCCATGGTAACGTTTTCCCATTTCCATTCCGGGATTTCAGGTTGTTGTAGTAGACCTGATGGTTTCTGATGTTCAGCTTTAACCTTAGAACACGTCAAACATTCTCCTACATATTTAGCAATATCGGCTTTCATACCTGGCCACCAAAAATTTTTCTTAAGATCCTTGTACATCTTCCCCGTTCCAGGATGTATTGAGTATCTGGTTTTATGAGCTTCTCTAAGTACCATTTCTCTCATATCTCCAAATTTTGCTACCCAAATTCTTTCAGCCCTATACCGGGTTTCGTCTTCCCGAATATTAAGATGCTTCTCCGATCCTTTGGGTATTTCATCCTTTAAATTTCTCTCTTTTAAAACTCCTTGTTGCGCCTCCTTTATTTGAGTAGTAAGGTTAGTGTGAATCATTATATTCATAGATTTTACTCGAATGGGTTCTCTGTCCTTTCTGCTCAAGGCATCGGCTACCACATTTGCCTTCCCCGGGTGGTAACGAATCTCAAAGTCGTAATCATTCAACAATTCAATCCACCTACGCTGCCTCATATTCAGTTGTTTCTGATTAAATATGTGTTGAAGACTTTTGTGGTCGGTATATATAATACTTTTGACCCCATATAAGTAGTGCCTCCAAGTCTTTAATACAAAAACAACTGCGCCTAATTCCAAATCATGGGTCGTATAATTTTGGTCGTGAATCTTCAATTGTCTAGACGCATAAGCAATCACCTTCGTTCGTTGCATTAATACACAACCGAGACCTTGCTTTGATGCGTCACAATAAATCACAAAATCATCATTCCCTTCAGGCAATGACAATATAGGTACCGTAGTTAAATTTTTCTTCAATAATTGAAACGCCTCCTCTTGTTCATCCTTCCATTCAAATTTCTTCCCTTTATGCGTTAATGCAGTCAAGGGTTTTGCTATTTTGGAGAAATCTTGGATGAATCTTCTGTAGTAACCAGCCAATCCTAAAAATTGACGTATATGCTTCAGAGTTTTTGGGATTTCCCACTTTTCAACGATTTCGATCTTTGTCGGGTCCACCTGGATACCTTCTTTGTTCACTATGTGACCGAGGAATTGAACTTCCAACCAAAATGCACACTTTGAAAACTTAGCGCACAGTTTTTCTTTCCTCAATATTTCTAGCACTTTTCTCAAATGTTCTTCGTGCTCTTGATCATTCTTTGAGTAAATAAGTATGTCATCGATGAAAACAATGACAAACTTGTCAAGATATAGCCCACACACTCGGTTCATAAGGTCCATGAACACAGCTGGTGCGTTAGTCAATCCAAACGGCATAACCATAAACTCGTAATGACCATAACGCGTCCTAAAAGCAGTTTTTGGAATATCATCCTCCTTTACTCGCATTTGATGATATCCAGAACATAAATCGATCTTCGAATAAACCGAAGAGCCTTGTAGTTGATCAAATAAGTCGTCAATTCTCGACAGTGGATAACGGTTTTTGATGGTAAGTTTGTTCAACTCTCTGTAGTCAATACACAACCTAAATGTACCATCCTTCTTCTTGACAAACAAAACAGGAGCTCCCCATGGTGATGTGCTTGGTCGAATGAAACCACGTTCTAATAGTTCTTGCAATTGGCTTTGCAGTTCTTTCATCTCGCTGGGTACGAGTCTATAAGGAGCACGAGCTATTGGTGCAGCTCATGGTACAAGATCTATTTGAAATTCAACAGATCGATGTGAAGGTAGTCCCGGTAATTCTTTCGGAAATACATCGGGAAATTCTTTTGCGACGGGAACATCATTGATGCTCTTTTCTTCAGTTTGTACTTTCTCGACGTGTGCTAGAATAGTATAGCAACCTTTTCTTATTAGTTTTTGTGCCTTCAAATTACTAATAAGATGTAGCTTCATGTTGCCCTTTTCTCCGTACACCATTAAGGGTTCTCCTTCTTCTCGTACAATGCGAATTGCATGTTTATAACATACGATCTCTGCTTTCACCTTCTTCAGCCAGTCCATGCCAACTATTACATCAAAACTCCTTAACTCTACTAGTATCAAATCAATCTTAAATATTTCGCTACCCAGTTTAATTTCTCGATTCTGGCATATATTATCTGCTGAAATTAATTTACCGTTTGCTAATTCGAGTAAAAATTTACTATCCAACGGCGTCAATGGACAACTTAATTTAGCACAAAAATCTCTACTCATATAGCTTCTATCCGCACCCGAATCAAATAAAACGTAAGCAGATTTATTGTCAATAAGAAACGTACCCGTAACAAGCTCCGGGTCTTCCTGTGCCTCTGCCGCATTAATATTGAAAACTCTTCCGCGGCCTTGTCCATTCGTGTTCTCCTGGTTCGGGAAATTTCTAATAATGTGGTCCAGTTTTCCACATTTATAACAAACTACATTGGCATAACTTGCTCCGACACTACTTGCTCCACCATTACTCGTTCCGACACCATTTGTTCCTTTCGTTCTGTTAACCCCTGGTCCGTATGTAGTGACCCGAACTTTTCCATGTTTATATATATTAATTGAGATTGATATTTACATGATTAAATGTTTCCAACATGTTAAGCAATCAAACTTGTTAAGACTTGATTAATTGAAATATGTTTCATATAGACAATTGACCACCCAAGTTGACCGGTGATTCACGAACGTTAAAACTTGTAAAAACTATATGATGACATATATATGGATATATATATAGTTAACATGATACTATGATAAGTAAACATATCATTAAGTATATTAACAATGAACTACATATGTAAAAACAAGACTACTAACTTAATGATTTTTAAACGAGACATATATGTAACGATTATCGTTGTAAAGACATTTAATGTATATATATCATATTAAGACATATTCATACATGATAATATCATGATAATATAATAATTTAAAATCTCATTTGATATTATAAACATTGGGTTAACAATATTTAACAAGATCGTTAACCTAAAGGTTTCAAAACAACACTTACATGTAACGACTAACGATGACTTAACGACTCAGTTAAAATGTATATACATGTAGTGTTTTAATATGTATTTATACACTTTTGAAAGACTTCAATACACTTATCAAAATACTTCTACTAAACAAAAATGCTTACAATTACATCCTCGTTCAGTTTCATTAACAATTCTACTCGTATGCACCCGTATTCGTACTTGTACAATACACAGCTTTTAGATGTATGTACTATTGGTATATACACTCCAATTATCAGCTCTTAGCAGCCCATGTGAGTCACCTAACACATGTGGGAACCATCATTTGGCAACTAGCATGAAATATCTCATAAAATTACAAAAATATGAGTAATCATTCATGACTTATTTACATGAAAACAAAATTACATATCCTTTATATCTAATCCATACACCAACGACCAAAAACACCTAAAAACACTTTCATTCTTCAATTTTCTTCATCTAATTGATCTCTCTCAAGTTCTATCTTCAAGTTCTAAGTGTTCTTCATATATTCTACAATTTCTAGTTACATAAAATCAAGAATACTTTCAAGTTTGCTAGCTCACTTCCAATCTTGTAAGGTGATCATCCAACCTCAAGAAATCTTTGTTTCTTACAGTAGGTTATCATTCTAATACAAGTTAATAATCATATTCAAACTTTGGTTCAATTTCTATAACTATAACAATCTTATTTCAAGTGATGATCTTACTTGAACTTGTTTTCGTGTCATGATTCTGCTTCAAGAACTTCGAGCCATCCAAGGATCCGTTGAAGCTAGATCCATTTTTCTCTTTTCCAGTAGGTTTATCCAAGGAACTTAAGGTAGTAATGATGTTCATAACATCATTCGATTCATACATATAAAGCTATCTTATTCGAAGGTTTAAACTTGTAATCACTAGAACATAGTTTAGTTAATTCTAAACTTGTTCACAAACAAAAGTTAATCCTTCTAACTTGACTTTTAAAATCAACTAAACACATGTTCTATATCTATATGATATGCTAACTTAATGATTTAAAACCTGAAAACACGAAAAACACCATAAAACCGGATTTACGCCGTCGTAGTAACACTGCGGGCTGTTTTGGGTTAGTTAATTAAAAACTATGATAAACTTTGATTTAAAAGTTGTTATTCTGAGAAAATTATTTTTATTATGAACATGAAACTATATCCAAAAATTATGGTTAAACTCAAAGTGGAAGTATGTTTTCTAAAATGGTCATCTAAACGTCGTTCTTTCGACTGAAATGACTACCTTTACAAAAACGACTTGTAACTTATTTTTCTGACTATAAACCTATACTTTTTCTGTTTAGATTCATAAAATAGAGTTCAATATGAAACCATAGCAATTTGATTCACTCAAAACGGATTTAAAATGAAGAAGTTATGGGTAAAACAAGATTGGATAATTTTTCTCATTTTAGCTACGTGAGAATTGGTAACAAATCTATTCCAACCATAACTTAATCAACTTGTATTGTATATTATGTAATCTTGAGATACCATAGACACGTATACAATGTTTCGACCTATCATGTCGACACATCTATATATATTTCGGAACAACCATAGACACTCTATATGTGAATGTTGGAGTTAGCTATACAGGGTTGAGGTTGATTCCAAAATATATATAGTTTGAGTTGTGATCAATACTGAGATACGTATACACTGGGTCGTGGATTGATTCAAGATAATATTTATCGATTTATTTCTGTACATCTAACTGTGGACAACTAGTTGTAGGTTACTAACGAGGACAGCTGACTTAATAAACTTAAAACATCAAAATATATTAAAAGTGTTGTAAATATATTTTGAACATATTTTGATATATATGTATATATTGTTATAAGTTCGTGAATCAACCAGTGGCCAAGTCTTACTTCCCGACGAAGTAAAAATCTGTGAAAGTGAGTTATAGTCCCACTTTTAAAATCTAATATTTTTGGGATGAGAATACATGCAGTTTTTATAAATAATTTACAAAATAGACACAAGTACGTGAAACTACATTCTATGGTTGAATTATCGAAATCGAATATGCCCCTTTTTATTAAGTCTGGTAATCTAAGAATTAGGGAACAGACACCCTAATTGACGTGAATCCTAAAGATAGATCTATTGGGCCTAACAAACCCCATCCAAAGTACCGGATGCTTTAGTACTTCGAAATTTATATCATATCCGAAGGGTGTCCCGGAATGATGGGTATATTCTTATATATGCATCTTGTTAATGTCGGTTACCAGGTGTTTACCATATGAATGATTTTTATCTCTATGTATGGGATGTGTATTGAAATATGAAATCTTGTGGTCTATTATTATGATTTGATATATATAGGTTAAACCTATAACTCACCAACATTTTTGTTGACGTTTTAAGCATGTTTATTCTCAGGTGATTATTAAGAGCTTCCGCCGTCACATACTTAAATAAGGACGAGATTTGGAGTCCATGCTTGTATGATATTGTGTAAAAACTGCATTCAAGAAACTTATTTTGTTGTAACATATTTGTATTGTAAACCATTATGTAATGGTCGTGTGTAAACAGGATATTTTAGATTATCATTATTTGATAATCTACGTAAAGCTTTTTAAACCTTTATTGATGAAATAAAGGTTATGGTTTGTTTTAAAATGAATGCAGTCTTTGAAAAACGTCTCATATAGAGGTCAAAACCTCGCAACGAAATCAATTAATATGGAACGTTTTTAATCAATAAGAACGGGACATTTCAGTTGGTATCCGAGCGGTGGTCTTAGAGAACCAGAATTTTGCATTAGTGTGTCTTATCGAGTTGTTAGGATGCATTAGTGAGTCTGGACTTCGACCGTGTTTACTTGAAAAATGATTGCTTAACAAATTTTGTTGGAAACTATATATTTTTAACATGTGAATATTATGTGATATATTAATCTCTTAACGCGTTTGATATTATGTGATAGATGTCTACCTCTAGAACAAGTCCCATTGACTCACTTAATAATAATGAAGAGTCAAATGTAAATTGGAATGATTCGTGAACTGATTCACAAGTTCCCGAAGAGGAACCGGAAGAAGAGTCGGAACCAGAAGAAGAATCGGAACCGGAAGAAAAATCGGAACCGGATGAAGAAATAGAACCGGTGGGGGAAATAATAAAACGGTTAAGTAAAAGAAAATCCTCAACCAACCGACCAAGGTTAATTATGGTCAATGGTGTTTCCGCTAAGGAAGCAAAATATTGGGAGGATTACCAATTCTCCGATGAATCGGATTCTGACGAGAATTCCGATGATGTTATAGAAATTACCCCAACTGAATTTAAAAAGGCAAAAGAAAATAATAAGGGAAAGGGCATAAAAATAGAGAAATCTAATTCCAACCCCGATGAACTTTATATGTATCGTCAACCCCCGAAGTCCTTAAGTTGTAACAATGACCCGGGAACCTCTAAACCACCAGGTTTTTCTAAACCAATGTGGAAAACGACGGCTCGTATTAGGGGAACATCATATATCCCTAGAAACTTGGAAAAACGAACCAAAACCGAAGAAGAAGAAACAAGCGAGTTGGAATAAGATAGTTGTATTCGTGTGGTGTAATATATGTAATATAGTGTGCTTATGCTTTATGATATATGTAAAAATTGCTTGTATTAATAAGTATTTTTTTTATGAATCTAACTCTTGTCTATTTTACAGTATAAAAACACAAAATGGATAGACAACCCAATATTTTAAGAGACCTACCCGGAGACATGATTGATGAAATCTTGTCTAGAGTCGGTCAGAATTCCTCGGCACAACTATTTAAGGCGAGATCAGTTTGTAAGACATTCGAAGAACGTTCCAAGAATGCCTTGGTTTATAAAAGGCTTTCGTTTGAAAGATGGGGGATATCACATTGGGAAATCCATAAGTTACGATGTGTTTACTTTGACGCATATATTGCGGGGAACCCAAATGCTATTTTACGCAACGGGTTAAGAAATTATTTTGACTCAATATATCCGAATATAGGACTTCGTGATTTAGAAAAAGCGGCTAACATGCAACATAAAGAAGCATGTTATGCTTACGGGTTAGTAATGTTCGCTTCTCACCAAAGTGAGAACAAGAACATCGGGCTACAACTATTAAACAAAACGTTCCCACAAGTGACGGAGTCTGTAATTGGGGTAAGAAATGAGGTTTTTAGATTGTTACGGGACTGTTGGACATTACGTAACCCTCGTCCCTTTGACGACGTTACAACACGCTGTGTTATCAACGGCCATAACAGTTATGTTCCACAAGACCAAGGATGGGAAGTAGTCCTAGTAAAACCAGAATGCATGACTTGTTTCTGGACGTATGAATTACGTGTCTTTATTGCCTTTGCTGAACGACTTGTGTACTAGCTAGAATTATCTTCACAACTATCTTGTATCAAAGTTATTGTGTGCTATATTTCATGCTTTATGTAAAATAAGCGGTATTGTAAGTTTGTAAAATATTGTATAAAAGTTTGAACGCGAAATATTATTACAATCAGTTTTTCATATAGAATTGTAGTAGTTGAATTGTATATTAGCTACTAAGTATGAACTTAACGGGTAGGTACTACCCGAATTTAAACTTATAAAACGCTAATATGAAGAAAAAGCTTTTATAAATGAGTTCATATTATGCTACGAAATACTATTAACTACTCTTAATATTCTGTATGATTAACTTGTTCCATTTGACTATTTTGAAGGAAATGGCACCGACTACTCGACACACCGTGAATATGAATGAAGAGGAATTTCGTACTTTTCTAGCTTCAAACATAGCCGCAGTACAGGCTGCGCTACATACCAACAATAACCTTGGATCTAGCAGTACAGGAAATCGTGTAGGATGCACCTACAAAGAATTCACTGCCTGCAAACCTTTGGAATTTGATGGAACCGAAGGACCGATCGGATTGAAACGGTGGACCGAGAAGGTCGAATCGGTGTTTGCCATAAGTAAGTGTACTGAAGAGGACAAAGTGAAGTACGCTACGCATACCTTCACAGGTTCTGCGTTAACATTGTAGTGACCCGAACTTTTCCATGTTTATATATATTAATTGAGATTGATATTTACATGATTAAATGTTTCCAACATGTTAAGCAATCAAACTTGTTAAGACTTGATTAATTGAAATATGTTTCATATAGACAATTGACCACCCAAGTTGACCGGTGATTCACGAACGTTAAAACTTGTAAAAACTATACGATGACATATATATGGTTATATATATAGTTAACATGTTTTTATTATAAGTATGTATCTCATTAGGTATTTTAACAATGAGTTATATACATAAAAATGAGACTATTAATTTAAGAAACTCGAAAACGATATATATAACGATTATCGTTATAACAACGTCTTACTAGGTACATATGAATCATATTAAGATATTGATACACTTGGTTAATTATGTTAAATGATAAGTAAATATATTAATAAGTGTATTAACAATGAAATACATATGTAAAAATAAGACTACTAACTTAATGATTTCGAAACGAGACATATATGTAACGATTATCGTTGTAACGACATTTAACTGTATATACATCATACTGAGATATATTATATATCATAATATCATGATAATATAACAATTTAACATCTCATTTGTTATAATAAACAATGGGTTAACAACATTCAACAAGATCATTAACCTAAAGGTTTCAAAACAACATTTACATGTAACGACTAACGATGACTTAACGACTCAGTTAAAATGTATATACATGTAGTGTTTTAATATGTATTCATACACTTTTGAAAGACTTCAAGACACTTATCAAAATACTTCTACTTAACAAAAATGCTTACAATTACATCCTCGTTCAGTTTCATCAACAATTCTACTCGTATGCACCCGTATTTGTACTCGTACAATACACAGCTTTTAGATGTATGTACTATTGGTATATACACTCCAATGATCAGCTCTTAGCAGCCCATGTGAGTCACCTAACACATGTGGGAACCATCATTTGGCAACTAGCATGAAATATCTCATAAAATTACAAAAATATGAGTAATCATTCATGACTTATTTACTTGAAAACAAAATTACATATCCTTTATATCTAATCCATACACCAACGACCAAAAACACCTACAAACACTTTCATTCTTCAATTTTCTTCATCTAATTGATCTCTCTCAAGTTCTATCTTCAAGTTCTAAGTGTTCTTCATAAATTCCAAATGTTCTAGTTTCATAAAATCAAGAATACTTTCAAGTTTGCTAGCTCACTTCCAATCTTGTAAGGTGATCATCCAACCTCAAGAAATCTTTGTTTCTTACAGTAGGTTATCATTCTAATACAAGGTAATAATCATATTCAAACTTTGGTTCAATTTCTATAACTATAACAATCTTATTTCAAGTGATGATCTTACTTGAACTTGTTTTCGTGTCATGATTCTGCTTCAAGAACTTCGAGCCATCCAAGGATCCATTGAAGCTAGATCCATATTTCTATTTTCCAGTAGGTTTATCCAATGAAATTAAGGTAGTAATGATGTTCATAACATCATTCGATTCATACATATAAAGCTATCTTATTCGAAGGTTTAAACTTGTAATCACTAGAACATAGTTTAGTTAATTCTAAACTTGTTCGCAAACAAAAGTTAATCCTTCTAACTTGACTTTTAAAATCAACTAAACACATGTTCTATATCTATATGATATGCTAACTTAATGATTTAAAACCTGGAAACACGAAAAACACCGTAAAACCGGATTTACGCCGTCGTAGTAACACCGCGGGCTGTTTTGGGTTAGTTAATTAAAAACTATGATAAACTTTGATTTAAAAGTTGTTATTCTGAGAAAATGATTTTTATTATGAACATGAAACTATATCCAAAAATTATGGTTAAACTCAAAGTGGAAGTATGTTTTCTAAAATGGTCATCTAGATGTCGTTCTTTCGACTGAAATGACTATCTTTACAAAAACGACTTGTAACTTATTTTTCCGACTATAAACCTATACTTTTTCTGTTTAGATTCATAAAATAGAGTTCAATATGAAACCATAGCAATTTGATTCACTCAAAACGGATTTAAAATGAAGAAGTTATGGGTAAAACAAGATTGGATAATTTTTCTCATTTTAGCTACGTGAAAATTGGTAACAAATCTATTCCAACCATAACTTAATCAACTTGTATTGTATATTATGTAATATTGAGATACCATAGACACGTATACAATGTTTCGACCTATCATGTCGACACATCTATATATATTTCGGAACAACCATAGACACTCTATATGTGAATGTTGGAGTTAGCTATACAGGGTTGAGGTTGATTCCAAAATATATATAGTTTGAGTTGTGATCAATACTGAGATACGTATACACTGGGTCGTGGATTGATTCAAGATAATATTTATCGATTTATTTCTGTACATCTAACTGTGGACAACTAGTTGTAGGTTACTAACGAGGACAGCTGACTTAATAAACTTAAAACATCAAAATATATTAAAAGTGTTGTAAAATATTTTGAACATACTTTGATATATATGTATATATTGTTATAGGTTCGTGAATCAACCAGTGGCCAAGTCTTACTTCCCGACGAAGTAAAAATCTGTGAAAGTGAGTTATAGTCCCACTTTTAAAATCTAATATTTTTGGGATGAGAATACATGCAGGTTTTATAAATGATTTACAAAATAGACACAAGTACGTGAAACTACATTCTATGGTTGAATTATCGAAATTGAATATGCCCCTTTTTATTAAGTCTGGTAATCTAAGAATTAGGGAACAGACACCCTAATTGACGCGAATCCTAAAGATAGATCTATTGGGCCTAACAAACCCCATCCAAAGTACTGGATGCTTTAGTACTTCGAAATTTATATCATATCCGAAGGGTGTCCCGGAATGATGGGGATATTCTTATATATGCATCTTGTTAATGTCGGTTACCAGGTGTTCACCATATGAATGATTTTTATCTCTATGTATGGGATGTGTATTGAAATATGAAATCTTGTGGTCTATTGTTACGATTTGATATATTTAGGTTAAACCTATAACTCACCAACATTTTTGTTGACGTTTAAAGCATGTTTATTCTCAGGTGAATATTAAGAGCTTCCGCTGTTGCATACTAAAATAAGGACAAGATTTGGAGTCCATGTTTGTATGATATTGTGTAAAAACTGCATTCAAGAAACTGATTTCGATGTAACATATTTGTATTGTAAACCATTATGTAATGGTCGTGTGTAAACAGGATATTTTAGATTATCATTATTTGATAATCTACGTAAAGCTTTTTAAACCTTTATTTATGAAATAAAGGTTATGGTTTGTTTTAAAAATGAATGCAGTCTTTGAAAAACGTCACATATAGAGGTCAAAACCTCGCAACGAAATCAATTAATATGGAACGTTTTTAATCAATAAGAATGGGACATTTCAGTTGGTATCCGAGCGTTGGTCTTACAGAACCAGAAAATTTGCATTAGTGTGTCTTATCGAGTTTGTTAGGATGCAATAGTGAGTCTGGACTTCGACCGTGTTTTCTTTAAAAATGATTGCTTAACATTTTTGTTGGAAACTATATATTTTTAACATATGAATATTATGTGATATATTAATCTCTTAACGTGTTTGATATTATGTGATAGATGTCTACCTCTAGAACAAGTCCCATTGACTCACCTAATAATAATGAAGAGTCAAATGTAAATTGGAATGATTTGTGGACTGATTCACAAGTTCCCGAAGAGGAACCGGAAGAAGAGTCGGAACCGGAAGAAGAATCGGAACCGGAAGAAGAATCGGAACCGGATGAAGAAATAGAACCGGTGGGGGAAATAATAAAACGGTTAAGTAAAAGAAAATCCTCAACCAACCGACCAAAGTTAATTATGGTCAATGGTGTTTCCGCCAAGGAAGCAAAATATTGGGAGGATTACCAATTCTCCGATGAATCGGATTCCGACGAGAATTCCGATGATGTTATAGAAATTACCCCAACTGAATTTAAAAAGGCAAAAGAAAATAATAAGGGAAAGGGCATAAAAATAGAGAAATCTAATTCCAACCCCGATGAACTTTATATGTATCGTCAACCCCCGAAGTCCTTAAGTTGTAACAATGACCCGGGAACCTCTAAACCACCAGGTTTTTCTAAACCAATGTGGACAACGACGGCTCGTATTAGGGGAACATCATATATCCTTAGAAACTTGGCAAAACGAACCAAAACCGAAGAAGAAGAAACGAGCAAGTCGGAATAAGATAGTTGTATTCGTGTGGTGTAATATATGTAATATAGTGTTCTTATGCTTTATGATATATGTAAAAATTGCTTGTATTAATAAGTATTTTTTTATGAATCTAACTCTTGTCTATTTTACAGTTTAAAAACACAAAATGGATAGACAACCCAATATTTTAAGAGACCTACCCGGAGACATGATTGATGAAATCTTGTCTAGAGTCGGCCAGAATTCTTCGGCACAACTATTTAAGGCGAGATCAGTTTGTAAGACATTCGAAGAACGTTCCAAGAATGTCTTGGTTTATAAGAGACTTTCGTTTGAAAGATGGGGGATATCACATTGGGAAACCCATAAGTTACGATGTGTTTACTTTAACGCATATATTGCGGGGAACCCAAATGCTATTTTACGCAACGGGTTAAGAAATTATTTTGACTCAATATATCCGAATATTGGACTTCGTGATTTAGAAAAAGCGGCTAACATGCAACATAAAGAAGCATGTTATGCTTACGGATTAGTAATGTTCGCTTCTCACCAAAGTGAGAACAAGAACATCGGGCTACAACTATTAAACAAAACGTTTCCACAAGTGACGGAGTCGGTAATTGGGGTAAGAAATGAGGTTTTTAGATTATTACGGGACTGTTGGACATTACGTAACCCTCGTCCCTTTGATGACGTTACAACACGCTGTCTTATCAACGGCCATAACGGTTATGTTGCACAAGACCAAGGATGGGAAGTAGTCCTAGTAAAACCAGAATGCATGACTTGTTTCTGGACGTATGAATTACGTGTCTTTATTGCCTTTGCTGAACGACTTGTGTACTAGCTAGAATTGTCTTCACAACTATCTTGTATCAAAGTTATTGTGTGCTATATTTCATGCTTTATGTAAAATAAGCGGTATTGTAAGTTTGTAAAATATTGTATAAAAGTTTGAACGCGAAATATTATTATAATCAGTTTTTCATATAGAATTGTAGTAGTTGAATTGTATATTAGCTACTAAGTATGAACTTAACGGGTAGGTACTACCCGAATTTAAACTTATAAAACGCTAATATGAAGAAAAAGCTTTTATAAATGAGTTCATATTATGCTACGAAATACTATTAACTACTCTTAATATTCAGTATGATTAACTTGTTCCATTTAACTATTTTGAAGGAAATGGCACCGACTACTCGACACACCGTGAATATGAATGAAGAGGAATTCCGTACTTTTCTAGCTTCAAACATAGCCACAGTACAGGCTGCGCTACATACCAACAATAACCTTGGATCTAGCAGTACAGGAAATCGTGTAGGATGCACCTATAAAGAATTCACTGCCTGCAAACCTTTGGAATTTGATGGAACCGAAGGACCGATCGGATTGAAACGGTGGACCGAGAAGGTTGAATCGGTGTTTGCCATAAGTAAGTGTACTGAAGAGGACAAAGTGAAGTACGCTACGCATACCTTCACAGGTTCTGCGTTAACATGGTGGAATACCTATCTAGAGCAAGTGGGACAAGATGATGCGTACGCACTACCGTGGTCAGCATTCAAGCACTTGATGAACGAGAAGTACCGTCCCAGAACCGAGGTCAATAAGCTCAAGACAGAACTTAGAGGGTTACGAACCCAAGGATTTGATATTACCACGTACGAAAGACGATTCACAGAATTGTGCCTATTGTGTCCGGGAGCATTCGAAGATGAGGAAGAGAAGATCGACGCGTTTGTGAAAGGATTACCGGAAAGAATCCAAGAAGATATAAGTTCACACGAGCCCGCCTCCATACAACAGGCATGTAGAATGGCTCACAAACTAGTGAACCAGATTGAAGAAAGAATTAAAGAACAGACTGCTGAAGAGGCCAATGTGAAGCAAGTCAAAAGAAAGTGGGAGGAAAACGGTGATAAGAATCACCAATACAACAACAACAGCAATTACAACAATAATCGCAACAATTATCCCAACAATCGCAACATCAATCGCAACTACAACAAACGGCCCAACAACAAGAACAATAATAACAACAGCAACTACAACAATCATCCCAACAACAATAATAACCGCAACAACAACAACAATCAGAAGCAGCTATGCCAAAGGTGTGAAAAGAATCACTCGGGGTTCTGCACCAAATTTTGCAACAAGTGTAAAAGAAATGGTCATAGCGCGGCGAAGTGTGAGGTCTACGGACCAGGGGTTAATAGAACGAAAGGAACAAATGGTGTCGGAACGAGTAATGGCGGAGCAAGTAGTGTCGGAGCAAGTTATGCCAATGTAGTTTGTTATAAATGTGGAAAACCGGGCCACATTATTAGAAATTGCCCGAACCAGAAGAACACGAATGGACAAGGCCGTGGAAGAGTTTTCAATATTAATGCGACAGAGGCACAGGAAGACCCGGAGCTTGTTACGGGTACGTTTCTTATTGACAATAAATCTGCTTACGTTTTATTTGATTCGGGTGCGGATAGAAGCTATATGAGTAGAGATTTTTGTGCTAAATTAAGTTGTCCATTGACGCCTTTGGATAGTAAATTTTTACTCGAATTAGCAAATGGTAAATTAATTTCAGCAGATAATATATGTCGGAATCGAGAAATTAAACTGGTTAGCGAGACATTTAAGATTGATTTGATACCAGTAGAGTTAGGGAGTTTTGATGTGATAATCGGTATGGACTGGTTGAAAGAAGTGAAAGCGGAGATCGTTTGTTACGAAAATGCAATTCGCATTATACGAGAAAAAGGAAAACCCTTAATGGTGTACGGAGAAAAGGGCAACACGAAGCTACATCTTATTAGTAATTTGAAGGAACAAAAACTAATAAGAAAAGGTTGCTATGCTGTTCTAGCACACATCGAGAAAGTACAAACTGAAGAAAAGAGCATCAATGATGTTCCCGTCGCAAAAGAATTTCCTGATGTATTTCCGAAAGAATTACCGGGATTACCCCCACATCGATCCGTTGAATTTCAAATAGATCTTGTACCAGGAGCTGCACCAATAGCTCGTGCTCCTTATAGACTCGCACCCAGCGAGATGAAAGAACTGCAAAGCCAACTGCAAGAACTATTAGAACGTGGTTTCATTCGACCAAGCACATCACCGTGGGGAGCTCCTGTTTTGTTTGTCAAGAAGAAAGATGGTACATTCAGGTTGTGTATCGACTACCGAGAGTTGAACAAACTTACCATCAAGAACCGCTACCCACTACCGAGAATCGAAGACTTATTTGATCAACTACAAGGCTCGTCTGTTTATTCAAAGATTGACTTACGTTCCGGGTATCATCAAATGCGGGTGAAAGAAGATGATATTCCAAAGACTGCTTTCAGAACACGTTACGGTCATTACGAGTTTATGGTCATGCCGTTTGGTTTAACTAATGCACCAGCTGTGTTCATGGACCTTATGAACCGAGTGTGTGGACCATACCTTGACAAGTTTGTCATTGTTTTCATTGATGACATACTTATTTACTCAAAGAATGACCAAGAACACGGTGAACATTTGAGAAAAGTGTTAGAAATATTGAGGAAGGAAGAATTGTACGCTAAGTTTTCGAAGTGTGCATTTTGGTTGGAAGAAGTTCAATTCCTCGGTCACATAGTGAACAAAGAAGGTATTAAGGTGGATCCGGCAAAGATAGAAACTGTTGAAAAATGGGAAACCCCGAAAACTCCGAAACACATACGCCAGTTTTTAGGACTAGCTGGTTACTACAGAAGGTTCATCCAAGACTTTTCCAGAATAGCAAAACCCTTGACTGCATTAACGCATAAAGGGAAGAAATTTGAATGGAATGATGAACAAGAGAAAACGTTTCAATTATTGAAGAAAAAGCTAACTACGGCACCTATATTGTCATTGCCTGAAGGGAATGATGATTTTGTGATTTATTGTGACGCTTCAAAGCAAGGTCTCGGTTGTGTATTAATGCAACGAACGAAGGTGATTGCTTATGCGTCTAGACAATTGAAGATTCACGAACAAAATTATACGACGCATGATTTAGAATTAGGCGCGGTTGTTTTTGCATTATAGACTTGGAGGCACTACTTATATGGGGTCAAAAGTATTATATATACCGACCACAAAAGTCTTCAACACATATTTAATCAGAAACAACTGAATATGAGGCAGCGTAGGTGGATTGAATTATTGAATGATTACGACTTTGAGATTCGTTACCACCCGGGGAAGGCAAATGTGGTAGCCGATGCCTTGAGCAGGAAGGACAGAGAACCCATTCGAGTAAAATCTATGAATATAATGATTCATAATAACATTACTACTCAAATAAAGGAGGCGCAACAAGGAGTTTTAAAAGAGGGAAATTTAAAGGATGAAATACCCAAAGGATCGGAGAAGCATCTTAATATTCGGGAAGACGGAACCCGGTATAGGGCTGAAAGGATTTGGGTACCAAAATTTGGAGATATGAGAGAAATGGTACTTAGAGAAGCTCATAAAACCAGATACTCAATACATCCTGGAACGGGGAAGATGTACAAGGATCTCAAGAAACATTTTTGGTGGCCGGGTATGAAAGCCGATGTTGCTAAATACGTAGGAGAATGTTTGACGTGTTCTAAGGTCAAAGCTGAGCATCAGAAACCATCAGGTCTACTTCAACAACCCGAAATCCCAGAATGGAAATGGGAAAACATTACCATGGATTTCATCACTAAATTGCTAAGGACTGCAAGTGGTTTTGATACTATTTGGGTAATAGTTGATCGTCTCACCAAATCAGCACACTTTCTGCCAATAAGAGAAGATGACAAGATGGAGAAGTTAGCACGACTGTATTTGAAGGAAGTCGTCTCCAGACATGGAATACCAATCTCTATTATCTCTGATAGGGATGGCAGATTTATTTCAAGATTCTGGCAGACATTACAGCAAGCATTAGGAACTCGTCTAGACATGAGTACTGCCTATCATCCACAAACTGATGGGCAGAGCAAAAGGACGATACAAACACTTGAAGACATGCTACGAGCATGTGTTATTGATTTCGGAAACAGTTGGGATCGACATCTACCGTTAGCAGAATTTTCCTACAACAACAGCTACCATTCAAGCATTGAGATGGCACCGTTTGAAGCACTTTATGGTAGAAAGTGCAGGTCTCCGATTTGTTGGAGTGAAGTGGGGGATAGACAGATTACGGGTCCGGAGATTATACAAGAAACTACCGAGAAGATCATCCAAATTCAACAACGGTTGAAAACCGCCCAAAGTCGACAAAAGAGCTACGCTGACATTAAAAGAAAAGATAGAGAATTTGAAATTGGAGAGATGGTCATGCTTAAAGTTGCACCTTGGAAAGGCGTTGTTCGATTTGGTAAACGAGGGAAATTAAATCCAAGGTATATTGGACCATTCAAGATTATTGATCGTGTCGGACCAGTAGCTTACCGACTTGAGTTACCTCAACAACTCGCGGCTGTACATAACACTTTCCACGTCTCGAATTTGAAGAAATGTTTTGCTAAAGAAGATCTCACTATTCCCTTAGATGAAATCCAAATCAACGAAAAACTTCAATTCATCGAAGAACCCGTCGAAATAATGGATCGTGAGGTTAAAAGACTTAAGCAAAACAAGATACCAATTGTTAAGGTTCGATGGAATGCTCGTAGAGGACCCGAGTTCACCTGGGAGCGTGAAGATCAGATGAAGAAGAAATACCCGCATCTATTTCCAGAAGATTCGTCAACACCTTCAACAGCTTAAAATTTCGGGACGAAATTTATTTAACGGGTAGGTACTGTAGTGACCCGAACTTTTCCATGTTTATATATATTAATTGAGATTGATATTTACATGATTAAATGTTTCCAACATGTTAAGCAATCAAACTTGTTAAGACTTGATTAATTGAAATATGTTTCATATAGACAATTGACCACCCAAGTTGACCGGTGATTCACGAACGTTAAAACTTGTAAAAACTATACGATGACATATATATGGTTATATATATAGTTAACATGTTTTTATTATAAGTATGTATCTCATTAGGTATTTTAACAATGAGTTATATACATAAAAATGAGACTATTAATTTAAGAAACTCGAAAACGATATATATAACGATTATCGTTATAACAACGTCTTACTAGGTACATATGAATCATATTAAGATATTGATACACTTGGTTAATTATGTTAAATGATAAGTAAATATATTATTAAGTGTATTAACAATGAAATACATATGTAAAAATAAGACTACTAACTTAATGATTTCGAAACGAGACATATATGTAACGATTATCGTTGTAACGACATTTAACTGTATATACATCATACTGAGATATATTATATATCATAATATCATGATAATATAACAATTTAACATCTCATTTGTTATAATAAACAATGGGTTAACAACATTCAACAAGATCATTAACCTAAAGGTTTCAAAACAACATTTACATGTAACGACTAACGATGACTTAACGACTCAGTTAAAATGTATATACATGTAGTGTTTTAATATGTATTCATACACTTTTGAAAGACTTCAAGACACTTATCAAAATACTTCTACTTAACAAAAATTCTTACAATTACATCCTCGTTCAGTTTCATCAACAATTCTACTCGTATGCACCCGTATTTGTACTCGTACAATACACAGCTTTTAGATGTATGTACTATTGGTATATACACTCCAATGATCAGCTCTTAGCAGCCCATGTGAGTCACCTAACACATGTGGGAACCATCATTTGGCAACTAGCATGAAATATCTCATAAAATTACAAAAATATGAGTAATCATTCATGACTTATTTACTTGAAAACAAAATTACATATCCTTTATATCTAATCCATACACCAACGACCAAAAACACCTACAAACACTTTCATTCTTCAATTTTCTTCATCTAATTGATCTCTCTCAAGTTCTATCTTCAAGTTCTAAGTGTTCTTCATAAATTCCAAAAGTTCTAGTTTCATAAAATCAAGAATACTTTCAAGTTTGCTAGCTCACTTCCAATCTTGTAAGGTGATCATCCAACCTCAAGAAATCTTTGTTTCTTACAGTAGGTTATCATTCTAATACAAGGTAATAATCATATTCAAACTTTGGTTCAATTTCTATAACTATAACAATCTTATTTCAAGTGATGATCTTACTTGAACTTGTTTTCGTGTCATGATTCTGCTTCAAGAACTTCGAGCCATCCAAGGATCCATTGAAGCTAGATCCATTTTTCTATTTTCCAGTAGGTTTATCCAAGGAAATTAAGGTAGTAATGATGTTCATAACATCATTCGATTCATACATATAAAGCTATCTTATTCGAAGGTTTAAACTTGTAATCACTAGAACATAGTTTAGTTAATTCTAAACTTGTTCGCAAACAAAAGTTAATCCTTCTAAGTTGACTTTTAAAATCAACTAAACACATGTTCTATATCTATATGATATGCTAACTTAATGATTTAAAACCTGGAAACACGAAAAACACCGTAAAACCGGATTTACGCCGTCGTAGTAACACCGCGGGCTGTTTTGGGTTAGTTAATTAAAAACTATGATAAACTTTGATTTAAAAGTTGTTATTCTGAGAAAATGATTTTTATTATGAACATGAAACTATATCCAAAAATTATGGTTAAACTCAAAGTGGAAGTATGTTTTCTAAAATGGTCATCTAGACGTCGTTCTTTCGACTGAAATGACTACCTTTACAAAAATGACTTGTAACTTATTTTTCCGACTATAAACCTATACTTTTTCTGTTTAGATTCATAAAATAGAGTTCAATATGAAACCATAGCAATTTGATTCACTCAAAACGGATTTAAAATGAAGAAGTTATGGGTAAAACAAGATTGGATAATTTTTCTCATTTTAGCTACGTGAAAATTGGTAACAAATCTATTCCAACCATAACTTAATCAACTTGTATTGTATATTATGTAATCTTGAGATACCATAGACACGTATACAATGTTTCGACCTATCATGTCGACACATCTATATATATTTCGGAACAACCATAGACACTCTATATGTGAATGTTGGAGTTAGCTATACAGGGTTGAGGTTGATTCCAAAATATATATAGTTTGAGTTGTGATCAATACTGAGATACGTATACACTGGGTCGTGGATTGATTCAAGATAATATTTATTGATTTATTTCTGTACATCTAACTGTGGACAACTAGTTGTAGGTTACTAACGAGGACAGCTGACTTAATAAACTTAAAACATCAAAATATATTAAAAGTGTTGTAAAATATTTTGAACATACTTTGATATATATGTATATATTGTTATAGGTTCGTGAATCAACCAGTGGCCAAGTCTTACTTCCCGACGAAGTAAAAATCTGTGAAAGTGAGTTATAGTCCCACTTTTAAAATCTAATATTTTTGGGATGAGAATACATGCAGGTTTTATAAATGATTTACAAAATAGACACAAGTACGTGAAACTACATTCTATGGTTGAATTATCGAAATCGAATATGCCCCTTTTTATTAAGTCTGGTAATCTAAGAATTAGGGAACAGACACCCTAATTGACGCGAATCCTAAAGATAGATCTATTGGGCCTAACAAACCCCATCCAAAGTACTGGATGCTTTAGTACTTCGAAATTTATATCATATCCGAAGGGTGTCCCGGAATGATGGGGATATTCTTATATATGCATCTTGTTAATGTCGGTTACCAGATGTTCACCATATGAATGATTTTTATCTCTATGTATGGGATGTGTATTGAAATATGAAATCTTGTGGTCTATTGTTACGATTTGATATATTTAGGTTAAACCTATAACTCACCAACATTTTTATTGACGTTTAAAGCATGTTTATTCTCAGGTGAATATTAAGAGCTTCTGCTGTTGCATACTAAAATAAGGACAAGATTTGGAGTCCATGTTTGTATGATATTGTGTAAAAACTGCATTCAAGAAACTGATTTCGATGTAACATATTTGTATTGTAAACCATTATGTAATGGTCGTGTGTAAACAGGATATTTTAGATTATCATTATTTGATAATCTACGTAAAGCTTTTTAAACCTTTATTTATGAAATAAAGGTTATGGTTTGTTTTAAAAATGAATGCAGTCTTTGAAAAACGTCACATATAGAGGTCAAAACCTCGCAACGAAATCAATTAATATGGAACGTTTTTAATCAATAAGAACGTTACATTTCAAACATGGTGGAATACCTATCTAGAGCAAGTGGGACAAGACGATGCGTACGCACTACCGTGGTCAGCATTCAAGCACTTGATGAACGAGAAGTACCGTCCCAGAACCGAGGTCAATAAGCTCAAGACAGAACTTAGAGGGTTACGAACCCAAGGATTTGATATTACCACGTATGAAAGACGATTCACAGAATTGTGCCTATTGTGTCCGGGAGCATTCGAAGATGAGGAAGAGAAGATCGACGCGTTTGTGAAAGGATTACCGGAAAGAATCCAAGAAGATATAAGTTCACACGAGCCCGCCTCCATACAACAGGCATGTAGAATGGCTCACAAACTAGTGAACCAAATTGAAGAAAGAATTAAAGAACAGACTGCTGAAGAGGCCAATGTGAAGCAAGTCAAAAGAAAGTGGGAGGAAAACGGTGATAAGAATCACCAATACAACAACAACAGCAATTACAACAATAATCGCAACAATTATCCCAACAATCGCAACATCAATCGCAACTACAACAAACGGCCCAACAACAACAACAACAACAACAACAGCAGCAACTACAACAATCATTCCAACAACAATAATAACCGCAACAACAACAACAATCAGAAGCAGCTATGCCAAAGGTGTGAAAAGTATCACTCGGGGTTCTGCACCAAATTTTGCAACAAGTGTAAAAGAAATGGTCATAGCGCAGCGAAGTGTGAGGTCTACGGACCAGGGGTTAATAGAACGAAAGGAACAAATGGTGTCGGAATGAGTAATGGCGGAGCAAGTAGTGTCGGAGCAAGTTATGCCAATGTAGTTTGTTATAAATGTGGAAAACCGGGCCACATTATTAGAAATTGCCCGAACCAGGAGAACACGAATGGACAAGGCCGCGGAAGAGTTTTCAATATTAATGCGGCAGAGGCACAGGAAGACCCGGAGCTTGTTACGGGTACGTTTCTTATTGACAATAAATCTGCTTACGTTTTATTTGATTCGGGGGCGGATAGAAGCTATATGAGTAGAGATTTTTGTGCTAAATTAAGTTGTCCATTGATGCTTTTGGATAGTAAATTTTTACTCGAATTAGCAAATGGTAAATTAATTTTAGCAGATAATATATGTCGGAATCGAGAAATTAAACTGGTTAGCGAAACATTTAAGATTGACTTGATACCAGTAGAGTTAGGGAGTTTTGATGTGATAATCGGTATGGACTGGTTGATAGAAGTGAAAGCAGAGATCGTTTGTTACAAAAATGCAATTCGCATTATACGAGAAAAAGGAAAACCCTTAATGGTGTACGGAGAAAAGGGCAACACGAAGCTACATCTTATTAGTAATTTGAAGGCACAAAAACTAATAAGAAAAGGTTGCTATGCTGTTCTAGCACACGTCGAGAAAGTACAAACTGAATAAAAGAGCATCAATGATGTTCCCGTCGCAAAAGAATTTCCCGATGTATTTCCGAAATAATTACCGGGATTACCCCCACATCGATCCGTTGAATTTCAAATAGATCTTGTACCAGGAGCTGCACCAATAGCTCGTGCTCCTTACAGACTCGCACCCAGCGAGATGAAAGAACTGCAAAGCCAATTACAAGAACTTTTAGAGCATGGTTTCATTCGACCAAGCACATCACCGTGGGGAGCTCCTGTTTTGTTTGTCAAGAAGAAAGATGGTACATTCAGGTTGTGTATCAACTACCGAGAGTTGAACAAACTTACCATCAAGAACCGCTACCCACTACCGAGAATCAACGACTTATTTGATCAACTACAAGGCTCGTCTGTTTATTCAAAGATTGACTTACATTCCGGGTATCATCAAATGCGGGTGAAAGAAGATGATATTCCAAAGACTGCTTTCAGAACACGTTACGGTCATTACGAGTTTATGGTCATGCCATTTGGTTTAACTAATGCACCAGCTATGTTCATGGACCTTATGAACCGAGTGTGTGGACCATACCTTGACAAGTTTGTCATTGTTTTCATTGATGACATACTTATTTACTCAAAGAATGACCAAGAACACGGTGAACATTTGAGAAAGGTGTTAGAAGTATTGAGGAAGGAAGAATTGTACGCTAAATTTTCAAAGTGTGCATTTTGATTGGAAGAAGTTCAATTCCTCGGTCACATAGTGAACAAAGAAGGTATTAAGGTGGATCCGGCAAAGATAGAAACTGTTGAAAAGTGGGAAACCCCAAAAACTCCGAAACACATACGCCAGTTTTTAGGACTAGCTGGTTACTACAGAAGGTTCATCCAAGACTTTTCCAGAATAGCAAAACCCTTGACTGCATTAACGCATAAAGGGAAGAAATTTGAATGGAATGATGAACAAGAGAAAGCGTTTCAGTTATTGAAGAAAAAGCTAACTACGGCACCTATATTGTCATTGCCTGAAGGGAATGATGATTTTGTGATTTATTGTGACGCATCAAAGCAAGGTCTCGGTTGTGTATTAATGCAACGAACGAAGGTGATTGCTTATGCGTCTAGACAATTGAAGATTCACGAACAAAATTATACGACGCATGATTTGGAATTAGGCGCGGTTGTTTTTGCATTAAAGACTTGGAGGCACTACTTATATGGGGTCAAAAGTATTATATATACCAACCACAAAAGTCTTCAACACATATTTAATCAGAAACAACTGAATATGAGGCAGCGTAGGTGGATTGAATTGTTGAATGATTACGACTTTGAGATTCGTTACCACCCGGGGAAGGCAAATGTGGTAGCCGATGCCTTGAGCAGGAAGGACAGAGAACCCATTCGAGTAAAATCTATGAATATAATGATTCATAATAACCTTACTACTCAAATAAAGGAGGCGCAACAAGGAGTTTTAAAAGAGGGAAATTTAAAGGATGAAATACCCAAAGGATCGGAGAAACATCTTAATATTCGGGAAGACGGAACCCGGTATAGGGCTGAAAGGATTTGGGTACCAAAATTTGGAGATATGAGAGAAATGGTACTTAGAGAAGCTCATAAAACCAGATACTCAATACATCCTGGAACGGGGAAGATGTACAAGGATCTCAAGAAACATTTTTGGTGGCCGGGTATGAAAGCCGATGTTGCTAAATACGTAGGAGAATGTTTGACGTGTTCTAAGGTCAAAGCTGAGCATCAGAAACCATCAGGTCTACTTCAACAACCCAAAATCCCGAAATGGAAATGGGAAAACATTACCATGGATTTCATCACTAAATTGCCAAGGACTGCAAGTGGTTTTGATACTATTTGGGTAATAGTTGATCGTCTCACCAAATCAGCACATTTCCTGCCAATAAGAGAAGATGACAAGATGGAGAAGTTAGCAGGACTGTATTTGAAGGAAGTTGTCTCCAGACATGGAATACCAATCTCTATTATCTCTGATAGGGATGGCAGATTTATTTCAAGATTCTGGCAGACATTACAGCAAGCATTAGGAACTCGTCTAGACATGAGTACTGCCTATCATCCACAAACTGATGGGCAGAGCGAAAGGACGATACAAACGCTTGAAGACATGCTACGAGCATGTGTTATTGATTTCGGAAACAGTTGGGATCGACATCTACCATTAGCAGAATTTTCCTACAACAACAGCTACCATTCAAGCATTGAGATGGCGCCGTTTGAAGCACTTTACGGTAGAAAGTGCAGGTCTCTGATTTGTTGGAGTGAAGTGGGGGATAGACAGATTACGGGTCCGGAGATTATACAAGAAACTACCGAGAAGATCATCCAAATTCAACAACGGTTGAAAACCGCCCAAAGTCGACAAAAGAGCTACGCTGACATTAAAAGAAAAGATATAGAATTTGAAATTGGAGAGATGGTCATGCTTAAAGTTGCACCTTGGAAAGGCGTTGTTCGATTTGGTAAACGAGGGAAATTAAATCCAAGGTATATTGGACCATTCAAGATTATTGATCGTGTCGGACCAGTAGCTTACCGACTTGAGTTACCTCAACAACTCGCGGCTGTACATAACACTTTCCACGTCTCGAATTTGAAGAAATGTTTTGCTAAAGAAGATCTCACTATTCCGTTAGATGAAATCCAAATCAACGAAAAACTTCAATTCATCGAAGAACCCGTCGAAATAATGGATCGTGAGGTTAAAAGACTTAAGAAAAACAAGATACCAATTGTTAAGGTTCGATGGAATGCTCGTAGAGGACCCGAGTTCACCTGGGAGCGTGAATATCAGATGAAGAAGAAATACCCGCATCTATTTCCAGAAGATTCATCAACACCTTCAACAGCTTAAAATTTCGGGACGAAATTTATTTAACGGGTAGGTACTGTAGTGACCCGAACTTTTCCATGTTTATATATATTAATTGAGATTGATATTTACATGATTAAATGTTTTCAACATGTTAAGCAATCAAACTTGTTAAGACTTGATTAATTGAAATATGTTTCATATAGACAATTGACCACCCAAGTTGACCGGTGATTCACGAACGTTAAAACTTGTAAAAACTATATGATGACATATATATGGATATATATATATAGTTAACATGATACTATGATAAGTAAATATATCATTAAGTATATTAACAATGAACTACATATGTAAAAACAAGACTACTAACTTAATGATTTTTAAACGAGACATATATGTAACGATTATCGTTGTAAAGACATTTAATGTATATATATCTTATTAAGACATATTCATACATGATAATATCATGATAATATAATAATTTAAAATCTCATTTGATATTATAAACATTGGGTTAACAATATTTAACAAGATCGTTAACCTAAAGGTTTCAAAACAACACTTACATGTAACGACTAACGATGACTTAACGACTCAGTTAAAATGTATATACATGTAGTGTTTTAATATGTATTTATACACTTTTGAAAGACTTCAATACACTTATCAAAATACTTCTACTTAACTAAAATGCTTACAATTACATCCTCGTTCAGTTTCATCAACAATTCTACTCGTATGCACCCGTATTCGTACTTGTACAATACACAGCTTTTAGATGTATGTACTATTGGTATATACACTCCAATTATCAGCTCTTAGCATCCCATGTGAGTCACCTAACACATGTGGGAACTATCATTTGGCAACTAGCATGAAGTATCTCATAAAATTACAAAAATATGAGTAATCATTCATGACTTATTTACATGAAAACAAAATTACATATCCTTTATATCTAATCCATACACCAATGACCAAAAACACCTACAAACACTTTCATTCTTCAATTTTCTTCATCTAATTGATCTCTCTCAAGTTCTATCTTTAAGTTCTAAGTGTTCTTCATATATTCTACAATTTCTAGTTACATAAAATCAAGAATACTTTCAAGTTTGCTAGCTCACTTCCAATCTTGTAAGGTGATCATCCAACCTCAAGAAATCTTTGTTTCTTACAGTAGGTTATCATTCTAATACAAGGTAATAATCATATTCAAACTTTGTTCAATTTCTATAACTATAACAATCTTATTTCAAGTGATGATCTTACTTGAACTTGTTTTCGTGTCATGATTCTGCTTCAAGAACTTCGAGCCATCCAAGGATCCGTTGAAGCTAGATTCATTTTTCTCTTTTCCAGTAGGTTTATCCAAGGAACTTAAGGTAGTAATGATGTTCATAACATCATTCGATTCATACATATAAAGCTATCTTATTCGAAGGTTTAAACTTGTAATCACTAGAACATAGTTTAGTTAATTCTAAACTTGTTCGCAAACAAAAGTTAATCCTTCTAAGTTGACTTTTAAAATCAACTAAACACATGTTCTATATCTATATGATATGCTAACTTAATGATTTAAAACCTGGAAACACGAAAAACACCGTAAAACCGGATTTACGCCGTCGTAGTAACACCGCAGGCTGTTTTGGGTTAGTTAATTAAAAACTATGATAAACTTTGATTTAAAAGTTGTTATTCTGAGAAAATTATTTTTATTATCAACATGAAACTATATCCAAAAATTATGGTTAAACTCAAAGTGGAAGTATGTTTTCTAAAATGGTCATCTAGACGTCGTTCTTTCGACTGAAATGACTACCTTTACAAAAGCGACTTGTAACTTATTTTTCTGACTATAAACCTATACTTTTTCTATTTATATTCATAAAATATAGTTCAATATGAAACCATAGCAATTTGATTCACTCAAAACGGATTTAAAATGAAGAAGTTATGGGTAAAACAAGATTGGATAATTTTTCTCATTTTAGCTACGTGAAAATTGGTAACAAATCTATTCCAACCATAACTTAATCAACTTGTATTGTATATTATGTAATCTTGAGATACCATAGACACGTATACAATGTTTCGACCTATCATGTCGACACATCTATATATATTTCGGAACAACCATAGACACTCTATATGTGAATGTTGGAGTTAGCTATACAGGGTTGAGGTTGATTCCAAAATATATATAGTTTGAGTTGTGATCAATACTGAGATACGTATACACTGGGTCGTGGATTGATTCAAGATAATATTTAACGATTTATTTCTGTACATCAAACTGTGGACAACTAGTTGTAGGTTACTAACGAGGACAGCTGACTTAATAAACTTAAAACATCAAAATATATTAAAAGTGTTGTAAATATATTTTGAACATATTTTGATATATATGTATATATTGTTATAGGTTCGTGAATCAACCAGTGGCCAAGTCTTACTTCCCGACGAAGTAAAAATCTGTGAAAGTGAGTTATAGTCCCACTTTTAAAATCTAATATTTTTGGGATGAGAATACATGCAGGTTTTAAAAATAATTTACAAAATAGACACAAGTACGTGAAACTACATTCTATGGTTGAATTATCGAAATCGAATATGCCCCTTTTTATTAAGTCTGGTAATCTAAGAATTAGGGAACAGACACCCTAATTGACGCGAATCCTAAAGATAGATCTATTGGGCCTAACAAACCCCATCCAAAGTACCGGATGCTTTAGTACTTCGAAATTTATATCATATCCGAAGGGTGTCCCGGAATGATGGGGATATTCTTATATATGCATCTTGTTAATGTCGGTTACCAGGTGTTCACCATATGAATGATTTTTATCTCTATGTATGGGATGTGTATTGAAATATGAAATCTGGTGGTCTATTATTATGATTTGATATATATAGGTTAAACCTATAACTCACCAACATTTTTGTTGACGTTTTAAGCATGTTTATTCTCAGGTGATTATTAAGAGCTTCCGCCGTCGCATACTTAAATAAGGACGAGATTTGGAGTCCATGCTTGTATGATATTGTGTAAAAACTGCATTCAAGAAACTTATTTTGTTGTAACATATTTGTATTGTAAACCATTATGTAATGGTCGTGTGTAAACAGGATATTTTAGATTATCATTATTTGATAATCTACGTAAAGCTTTTTAAACCTTTATTGATGAAATAAAGGTTATGGTTTGTTTTAAAATGAATGCAGTCTTTGAAAAACGTCTCATATAGAGGTCAAAACCTCGCAACGAAATCAATTAATATGGAACGTTTTTAATCAATAAGAACGGGACATTTTAGTTGGTATCCGAGCGTTGGTCTTAGAGAACCAGAATTTTGCATTAGTGTGTCTTATCGAGTTGTTAGGATGCATTAGTGAGTCTGGACTTCGATCGTGTTTACTTGAAAAATGATTGCTTAACAAATTTTGTTGGAAACTATATATTTTTAACATGTGAATATTATGTGATATATAAATCTCTTAACGCGTTTGATATTATATGATAGATGTCTACCTCTAGAACAAGTCCCATTGACTCACCTAATAATAATGAAGAGTCAAATGTAAATTGGAATGATTCGTGGACTGATTCACAAGTTCCCGAAGAGGAACCGGAAGAAGAGTCGGAACCAGAAGAAGAATCGGAACCGGAAGAAAAATCGGAACCGGATGAAGAAATAGAACCGGTGGGGGAAATAATAAAACGGTTAACTAAAAGAAAATCCTCAACCAACCGACCAAGGTTAATTATGGTCAATGGTGTTTCCGCTAAGGAAGCAAAATATTGGGAGGATTACCAATTCTCCGATGAATCGGATTCTGACGAGAATTCCGATGATGTTATAGAAATTACCCCAACTGAATTTAAAAAGGCAAAAGAAAATAATAAGGGAAAGGGCATAAAAATAGAGAAATCTAATTCCAACCCCGATGAACTTTATATGTATCGTCAACCCCCGAAGTCCTTAAGTTGTAACAATGACCCGGGAACCTCTAAACCACCAGGTTTTTCTAAACCAATGTGGAAAACGACGGCTCGTATTAGGGGAACATCATATATCCCTAGAAACTTGGCAAAACGAACCAAAACCGAAGAAGAAGAAACAAGCGAGTCGGAATAAAATAGTTGTATTCGTGTGGTGTAATATATGTAATATAGTGTGCTTATGCTTTATGATATATGTAAAAATTGCTTGTATTAATAAGTATTTTTTTATGAATCTAACTCTTGTCTTTTTTACAGTATAAAAACACAAAATGGATAGACAACCCAATATTTTAAGAGACCTACCCGGAGACATGATTGATGAAATCTTGTCTAGAGTCGGTCAGAATTCCTCGGCACAACTATTTAAGGCGAGATCAGTTTGTAAGACATTTGAAGAACGTTCCAAGAATGCCTTGGTTTATAAAAGGCTTTCGTTCGAAAGATGGGGGATATCACATTGGGAAATCCATAAGTTGCGATGTGTTTACTTTGACGCATATATTACGGGGAACCCAAATGCTATTTTACGCAACGGGTTAAGAAATTATTTTGACTCAATATATCCGAATATAGGACTTCGTGATTTAGAAAAAGCGGCTAACATGCAACATAAAGAAGCATGTTATGCTTACGGGTTAGTAATGTTCGCTTCTCACCAAAGTGAGAACAAGAACATCGGGCTACAACTATTAAACAAAACGTTCCCACAAGTGACGGAGTCGGTAATTGGGGTAAGAAATGAGGTTTTTAGATTGTTACGGGACTGTTGGACATTACGTAACCCTCGTCCCTTTGACGACGTTACAACACGCTGTCTTATCAACGGCCATAACGGTTATGTTCCACAAGACCAAGGATGGGAAGTAGTCCTAGTAAAACCAGAATGCATGACTTGTTTCTGGACGTATGAATTACGTGTCTTTATTGCCTTTGCTGAACGACTTGTGTACTAGCTAGAATTATCTTCACAACTATCTTGTATCAAAGTTATTGTGTGCTATATTTCATGCTTTATGTAAAATAAGCGGTATTGTAAGTTTGTAAAATATTGTATAAAAGTTTGAACGCGAAATATTATTACAATCAGTTTTTCATATAGAATTGTAGTAGTTGAATTGTATATTAGCTACTAAGTATGAACTTAACGGGTAGGTACTACCCGAATTTAAACTTATAAAACGCTAATATGAAGAAAAAGCTTTTATAAATGAGTTCATATTATGCTACGAAATACTATTAACTACTCTTAATATTCTGTATGATTAACTTGTTCCATTTGACTATTTTGAAGGAAATGGCACCGACTACTCGACACACCGTGAATATGAATGAAGAGGAATTCCGTACTTTTCTAGCTTCAAACACAGCCGCGGTATAGGCTGCGCTACATACCAAAAATAACCTTGGATCTAGCAGTACAGGAAATCGTGTAGGATGCACCTACAAAGAATTCACTGCCTGCAAACCTTTGAAATTTGATGGAACCGAAGGACCGATCGGATTGAAACGGTGGACCGAGAAGGTCGAATCGGTGTTTGCCATAAGTAAGTGTACTGAAGAGGACAAAGTGAAGTACGCTACGCAGACCTTCACAGGTTCTGCATTAACATGGTGGAATACCTATCTAGAGCAAGTGGGACAAGACGATGCGTACGCACTACCGTGGTCAGCATTCAAGCACTTGATGAACGAGAAGTACCGTCCCAGAACCGAGGTCAATAAGCTCAAGACAGAACTTAGAGGGTTACGAACCCAAGGATTTGATATTACCACGTACGAAAGACGATTCACAGAATTGTGCCTATTGTGTCCGGGAGCATTCGAAGATGAGGAAGAGAAGATCGACGCGTTTGTGAAAGGATTACTTGAAAGAATCCAAGAAGATATAAGTTCACACGAGCCCGCCTCCATATAACAGGCATGTAGAATGGCTCACAAACTAGTGAACCAAATTGAAGAAAGAATTAAAGAACAGACTGCTGAAGAGGCCAATGTGAAGCAAGTCAAAAGAAAGTGGGAGGAAAACGGTGATAAGAATCACCAATACAACAACAACAGCAATTACAACAATAATCGCAACAATTATCCCAACAATCGCAACATCAATCGCAACTACAACAAACAACCCAGCAACAACAACAACAACAACAACAACAACAACAACAACAGCAACTACAACAATCATTCCAACAACAATAATAACCGCAACAACAACAACAACAATCAGAAGCAGCTATGCCAAAGGTGTGAAAAGTATCACTCGGGGTTCTGCACCAAATTTTGCAACAAGTGTAAAAGAAATGGTCATAGCGCGGCGAAGTATGAGGTATACGGACCAGGGGTTAATAGAACGAAAGGAACAAATGGTGTCGGAACGAGTAATGGCGGAGCAAGTAGTGTCGGAGCAAGTTATGCCAATGTAGTTTGTTATAAATGTGGAAAACCGGGCCACATTATTAAAAATTGCCCGAACCAGGAGAACACGAATGGACAAGGCTGCGGAAGAGTTTTCAATATTAATGCGGCAGAGGCACAGGAAGACCCGGAGCTTGTTACGGGTACGTTTCTTATTGACAATAAATCTGCTTACGTTTTATTTGATTCGGGGGCGGATAGAAGCTATATGAGTAGAGATTTTTGTGCTAAATTAAGTTGTCCATTGACGATTTTGGATAGTAAATTTTTACTCGAATTAGCAAATGGTAAATTAATTTCAGCCGATAATATATGTCGGAATCGAGAAATTAAACTGGTTAGCGAAACATTTAAGATTGACTTGATACCAGTAGAGTTAGGGAGTTTTGATGTGATAATCGGTATGGACTGGTTGAAAGAAGTGAAAGCAGAGATCGTTTGTTACAAAAATGCAATTCGCATTATACGAGAAAAAGGAAAACCCTTAATGGTGTACGGAGAAAAGGGCAACACGAAGCTACATCTTATTAGTAATTTGAAGGCACAAAAACTAATAAGAAAAGGTTGCTATGCTGTTCTAGCACACGTCGAGAAAGTACAAACAGAATAAAAGAGCATCAATGATGTTCCCATCGCAAAAGAATTTCCCGATGTATTTTCGAAAGAATTACCGGGATTACCCCCACATCGATCCGTTGAATTTCAAATAGATCTTGTACCAGGAGTTGCACCAATAACTCGTGCTCCTTACAGACTCGCACCCAGCGAGATGAAAGAACTGCAAAGCCAATTACAAGAAATTTTAGAGCATGGTTTCATTCGACCAAGCACATCACCGTGGGGAGCTCCTGTTTTGTTTGTCAAGAAGAAAGATGGTACATTCAGGTTGTGTATCGACTACCGAGAGTTGAACAAACTTACCATCAAGAACCGCTACCCACTACCGAGAATGGAAGACTTATTTGATCAACTACAAGGCTCGTCTGTTTATTCAAAGATTGACTTACGTTCCGGGTATCATCAAATGCGGGTGAAAGAAGATGATATTCCAAAGACTGCTTTCAGAACACGTTATGGTCATTACGAGTTTATGGTCATGCCATTTGGTTTAACTAATGCACCAGCTGTATTCATGGACCTTATGAACCGAGTGTGTGGACCATACCTTGACAAGTTTATCATTGTTTTCATTGATGACATACTTATTTACTCAAAGAATGACCAAGAACACGGTGAACATTTGAGAAAGGTGTTAGAAGTATTGAGGAAGGAAGAATTGTACGCTAAATTTTCAAAGTGTGCATTTTGGTTGGAAGAAGTTCAATTCCTCGGTCACATAGTGAACAAAGAAGGTATTAAGGTGGATCCAGCAAAGATCGAAACTGTTGAAAAGTGGGAAACCCCGAAAACTCCGAAACACATACGCTAGTTTTTAGGACTAGCTGGTTACTACAGAAGGTTCATCCAAGACTTTTCCAGAATAGCAAAACCCTTGACTGCATTAACGCATAAAGGGAAGAAATTTGAATGGAATGATGAACAAGAGAAAGCGTTTCAGTTATTGAAGAATAAGCTAACTACGACACCTATATTGTCATTGCCTGAAGGGAATGATGATTTTGTGATTTATTGTGACGCATCAAAGCAAGGTCTCGGTTGTGTATTAATGCAACGAACGAAGGTGATTGCTTATGCGTCTAGACAATTGAAGATTCACGAACAAAATTATACGACGCATGATTTGGAATTAGGCGCGGTTGTTTTTGCATTAAAGACTTGGAGGCACTACTTATATGGGGTCAAAAGTATTATATATACCGACCACAAAAGTCTTCAACACATATTTAATCAGAAACAACTGAATATGAGGCAGCGTAGGTGGATTGAATTGTTGAATGATTACGACTTTGAGATTCGTTACCACCCGGGGAAGGCAAATGTGGTAGCCGATGCCTTGAGCAGGAAGGACAGAGAACCCATTCGAGTAAAATCTATGAATATAATGATTCATAATAACCTTACTACTCAAATAAAGGAGGCGCAACAAGGAGTTTTAAAAGAGGGAAATTTAAAGGATGAAATACCCAAAGGATCGGAGAAACATCTTAATATTCGGGAAGACGGAACCCGGTATAGGGCTGAAAGGATTTGGGTACCAAAATTTGGAGATATGAGAGAAATGGTACTTAGAGAAGCTCATAAAACTAGATACTCAATACATCCTGGAACGGGGAAGATGTACAAGGATCTCAAGAAACATTTTTGGTGGCCGGGTATGAAAGCCGATGTTGGTAAATACGTAGGAGAATGTTTGACGTGTTCTAAGGTCAAAGCTGAGCATCAGAAACCATCAGGTCTACTTCAACAACCCAAAATCCCGGAATGGAAATGGGAAAACATTACCATGGATTTCATCACTAAATTGCCAAGGACTGCAAGTGGTTTTGATACTATTTGGGTAATAGTTGATCGTCTCACCAAATCAGCACATTTCCTGCCAATAAGAGAAGATGACAAGATGGAGAAGTTAGCACGACTGTATTTGAAGGAAGTCGTCTCCAGACATGGAATACCAATCTCTATTATCTCTGATAGGGATGGCAGATTTATTTCAAGATTCTGGCAGACATTACAGCAAGCATTAGGAACTCGTCTAGACATGAGTACTGCCTATCATCCACAAACTGATGGGCAGAGCAAAAGGACGATACAAACGCTTGAAGACATGCTACGAGCATGTGTTATTGATTTCGGAAACAGTTGGGATCGACATCTACCATTAGCAGAATTTTCCTACAACAACAGCTACCATTCAAGCATTGAGATGGCGCCGTTTGAAGCACTTTACGGTAGAAAGTGCAGGTCTCCGATTTGTTGGAGTGAAGTGGGGGATAGACAGATTACGGGTCAGGAGATTATACAAGAAACTACCGAGAAGATCATCCAAATTCAACAACGGTTGAAAACCGCCCAAAGTCGACAAAAGAGCTACGCTGACATTAAAAAAAAAAGATATAGAATTTGAAATTGGAGAGATGGTCATGCTTAAAGTTGCACCTTGGAAAGGCGTTGTTCGATTTGGTAAACGAGGGAAATTAAATCCAAGGTATATTGGACCATTCAAGATTATTGATCGTGTAGGACCAGTAGCTTACCGACTTGAGTTACCTCAACAACTCGCGGCTGTACATAACACTTTCCACGTCTCGAATTTGAAGAAATGTTTTGCTAAAGAAGATCTCACTATTCCGTTAGATGAAATCCAAATCAACGAAAAACTTCAATTCATCGAAGAACCCGTCGAAATAATGGATCGTGAGGTTAAAAGACTTAAGAAAAACAAGATACCAATTGTTAAGGTTCGATGGAATGCTCGTAGTGGACCCGAGTTCACCTGGGAGCATGAAGATCAGATGAAGAAGAAATACCCGCATCTATTTCCAGAAGATTCATCAACACCTTCAACAGCTTAAAATTTCGGGACGAAATTTATTTAACGGGTAGGTACTGTAGTGACCCGAACTTTTCCATGTTTATATATATTAATTGAGATTGATATTTACATGATTAAATGTTTCCAACATGTTAAGCAATCAAACTTGTTAAGACTTGATTAATTGAAATATGTTTCATATAGACAATTGACCACCCAAGTTGACCGGTGATTCACGAACGTTAAAACTTGTAAAAACTATATTATGACATATATATGGATATATATATATAGTTAACATGATACTATGATAAGTAAACATATCATTAAGTATATTAACAATGAACTACATATGTAAAAACAAGACTACTAACTTAATGATTTTTAAACGAGACATATATGTAACGATTATCGTTGTAAAGACATTTAATATATATATATCATATTAAGAAATATTCATACATGATAATATCATGATAATATAATAATTTAAAATCTCATTTGATATTATAAACATTGGGTTAACAATATTTAACAAGATCGTTAACCTAAAGGTTTCAAAACAACACTTACATGTAACGACTAACGATGACTTAACGACTCAGTTAAAATGTATATACATGTAGTGTTTTAATATGTATTTATACACTTTTGAAAGACTTCAATACACTTATCAAAATACTTCTACTTAACAAAAATTCTTACAATTACATCCTCGTTCAGTTTCATCAACAATTCTACTCGTATGCACCCGTATTCGTACTCGTACAATACACAGCTTTTAGATGTATGTACTATTGGTATATACACTCCAATTATTTGCTCTTAGCAGCCCATGTGAGTCACCTAACACATGTGGGAACCATCATTTGGCAACTAGCATGAAATATCTCATAAAATTACAAAAATATGAGTAATCATTCATGACTTATTTACATGAAAACAAAATTACATATCCTTTATATCTAATCCATACACCAACGACCAAAAACACCTACAAACACTTTCATTCTTCAATTTTATTCATCTAATTGATCTCTCTCAAGTTCTATCTTCAAGTTCTAAGTGTTCTTCATATATTCTACAATTTCTAGTTACATAAAATCAAGAATACTTTCAAGTTTGCTAGCTCACTTCCAATCTTGTAAGGTGATCATCCAACCTCAAGAAATCTTTGTTTCTTACAGTACGTTATCATTCTAATATAAGGTAATAATCATATTCAAACTTTGGTTCAATTTCTATAACTATAACAATCTTATTTCAAGTGATGATCTTACTTGAACTTGTTTTCGTGTCATGATTCTGCTTCAAGAACTTCGAGCCATCCAAGGATCCGTTGAAGCTAGATCTATTTTTCTCTTTTCCAGTAGGTTTATCCAAGGAACTTAAGGTCATAATGATGTTCATAACATCATTCGATTCATACATATAAAGCTATCTTATTCGAAGGTTTAAACTTGTAATCACTATAACATAGTTTAGTTAATTCTAAACTTGTTCGCAAACAAAAGTTAATCCTTCTAACTTGACTTTTAAAATCAACTAAACACATGTTCTATATCTATATGATATGCTAACTTAATGATTTAAGACCTGGAAACACGAAAAACACCGTAAAACCGGATTTACGCCGTCGTAGTAACACCGCGGGCAGTTTTGGGTTAGTTAATTAAAAACTATGATAAAATTTGATTTAAAAGTTGTTATTCTGAGAAAATTATTTTTATTATGAACATGAAACTATATCCAAAAATTATGATTAAACTCAAAGTGGAAGTATGTTTTCTAAAATGGTCATCTAGACGTCGTTCTTTCGACTGAAATGACTACCTTTACAAAAACGACTTGTAACTTATTTTTCCGACTATAAACCTATACTTTTTCTGTTTAGATTCATAAAATAGAGTTCAATATGAAACCATAGCAATTTGATTCACTCAAAACGGATTTAAAATGAAGAAGTTATGGGTAAAACAAGATTGGATAATTTTTCTCATTTTAGCTACGTGAAAATTGGTAGCAAATCTATTCCAACCATAACTTAATCAACTTGTATTGTATATTATGTAATCTTGAGATACCATAGACATGTATACAATGTTTTGACCTATCATGTCGACACATCTATATATATTTCGGAACAACCATAGACACTCTATATGTGAATGTTAGAGTTAGCTATACAGGGTTGAGGTTGATTCCAAAATATATATAGTTTGAGTTGTGATCAATACTGAGATACGTATACACTGGGTCGTGGATTGATTCAAGATAATATTTATCGATTTATTTCTGTACATCTAACTGTGGACAACTAGTTGTAGGTTACTAACGAGGACAGGTGACTTAATAAACTTAAAACATCAAAATATATTAAAAGTGTTGTAAATATATTTTGAACATATTTTGATATATATGTATATATTGTTATAGGTTCGTGAATCAACCAGTGGCCAAGTCTTACTTCCCGACGAAGTAAAAATCTGTGAAAGTGAGTTATAGTCCCACTTTTAAAATCTAATATTTTTGGGATGAGAATACATGCAGGTTTTATAAATAATTTACAAAATAGACACAAGTACGTGAAACTACATTCTATGGTTGAATTATCGAAATCGAATATGCCCCTTTTTATTAAGTCTGGTAATCAAAGAATTAGGGAACAGACACCCTAATTGACGCGAATCCTAAAGATAGATCTATTGGGCCTAACAAACCCCATCCAAAGTACCGGATGCTTTAGTACTTCAAAATTTATATCATATCCGAAGGGTGTCCCGGAATGATGGGGATATTCTTATATATGCATCTTGTTAATGTCGGTTACCAGGTGTTCACCATATGAATGATTTTTATCTCTATGTATGGGATGTGTATTGAAATATGAAATCTTGTGGTCTATTATTATGATTTGATATATATAGGTTAAACCTATAACTCACCAACATTTTTGTTGATGTTTTAAGCATGTTTATTCTCAGGTGATTATTAAGAGCTTCCGCTGTTGCATACTTAAATAAGGACGAGATTTGGAGTCCATGCTTGTATGATATTGTGTAAAAACTGCATTCAAGAAACTTATTTTGTTGTAACATATTTGTATTGTAAACCATTATGTAATGGTCGTGTGTAAACAGGATATTTTAGATTATCATTATTTGATAATCTACGTAAAGCTTTTTAAACCTTTATTGATGAAATAAAGGTTATGGTTTGTCTTAAAATGAATGCAGTCTTTGAAAAACGTCTCATATAGAGGTCAAAACCTCGCAACGAAATCAATTAATATGGAACGTTTTTAATCAATAAGAACGGGACATTTCACCGTAGACCTCACACTTCGCCGCGCTATGACCATTTCTTTTACACTTGTTGCAAAATTTGGTGCAGAACCCCGAGTGATACTTTTCACACCTTTGGCATAGCTGCTTCTGATTGTTGTTGTTGTTGCGGTTGTTATTGTTGTTGGGATGATTGTTGTAGTTGCTGTTGTTGTTGTTGTTGTTGTTGTTGTTGTTGTTGTTGTTGTTATTGTTGTTGTTGTTGTTGTTGTTGTTGTTGGGCCGTTTGTTGTTGTTGCGATTGATGTTGCAATTGTTGGGATAATTGTTGCGATTATTATTGTAATTGCTGTTGTTGTTGTTGTATTGGTGATTCTTATCACCGTTTTCCTCCCACTTTCTTTTGACTTCCTTCACATTGGCCTCTTCAGCCGTCTGTTCTTTAATTCTTTCCTCAATCTGGTTCACTAGTTTGTGAGCCATTTTACATGCCTGTTGTATGGAGGCGGGCTCGTGTGAACTTATATCTTCTTGGATTCTTTTCGGTAATCCTTTCACAAACGCGTCGATCTTCTCTTCCTCATCTTCGAACGCTCCCGGACACAATAGGCACAATTCTGTGAATCGTCTTTCGTACGTGGTAATATCAAATCCTTGGGTTCGTAACCCTCTAAGTTCTGTCTTGAGCTTATTGACCTCGGTTCTGGGACGGTACTTCTCATTCATCAAGTGCTTAAATGCTGACCATGGTAGTGTGTACGCATCGTCTTGTCCCACTTGCTCTAGATAGGTATTCCACCATGTTAACGCAGAACCTGTGAAGGTGTGCGTAGCGTACTTTACTTTGTCCTCTTCAGTACACTTACTTATGGCAAACACCGATTCGACCTTCTCGGTCCACCGTTTCAATCCAATCGGTCCTTCGGTTCCATCAAATTCCAAAGGTTTGCAGGCAGTGAATTCTTTGTAGGTGCATCCTACACGATTTCCTGTACTGCTAGATCCAAGGTTATTGTTGGTATGTAGCGCAGCCTGTACTGCGGCTATGTTTGAAGCTAGAAAAGTACGGAATTCCTCTTCATTCATATTCACGGTGTGTCGAGTAGTCGGTGCCATTTCCTTCAAAATAGTCAAATGGAACAAGTTAATCATACAGAATATTAAGAGTAGTTAATAGTATTTCGTAGCATAATATGAACTCATTTATAAAAGCTTTTTCTTCATATTAGCTTTTTATAAGTTTAAATTCGGGTAGTACCTACCCGTTAAGTTCATACTTAGTAGCTAATATACAATTCAACTACTACAATTATATATGAAAAACTGATTATAATAATATTTCGCGTTCAAACTTTTATACAATATTTTACAAACTTACAATACCGCTTATTTTACATAAAGCATGAAATATAGCACACAATAACTTTGATACAAGATAGTTGTGAAGATAATTCTAGCTAGTACACAAGTCGTTCAGCAAAGACAATAAAGACACGTAATTCATACGTCCAGAAACAAGTCATGCATTCTGGTTTTACTAGGACTACTTCCCATCCTTGGTCTTGTGGAACATAACCGTTATGGCCGTTGATAAGACAGCGTGTTGTAACGTCGTCAAAGGGACGAGGGTTACGTAATGACCGTCAGTCTTGTGATAACCTAAAAACCTCATTTCTTACCCCAATTACCGACTCCGTCACTTGTGGGAACGTTTTGTTTAATAGTTGTAGCCCGATGTTCTTTTTCTCACTTTGGTGAGAAGCGAACATTACTAACCCGTAAGCATAGCATGCTTCTTTATGTTGCATGTTAGCCGCTTTTTCTAAATCATAAAGTCCTATATTCGGATACATTGAGTCAAAATAATTTCTTAACCCGTTGCGTAAAATAGAATTTGGGTTCCCCGCAATATATATGCGTCAAAGTAAACACATCGTAACTTATGGGTTTCCCAATGTGATATCCCCCATCTTTCAAATGAAAGTCTCTTATAAACCAAGACATTCTTGGAACGTTCTTCGAATGTCTTACAAACTGATTTCGCCATAAATAGTTGTGCCGAAGAATTCTGACCGACTCTAGACAAGATTTCATCAATCATGTATCCGGGTAGGTCTCTTAAAATATTGGGTTGTCTATCCATTTTGTGTTTTTATACTGTAAAATAGACAAGAGTTAGATTCATAAAAAAAATATACTTATTAATACAAGCAATTTTTACATATATCATAAAGCATAAGCACACTATATTACATATATTACACCACACGAATACAACTATCTTATTCCGACTCGCTCGTTTCTTCTTCTTCTTCAGTTTTGGTTCGTTTTGCCAAGTTTCTAGGGATATATGATGTTCTCCTAATACGAGTTGTCGTTTTCCACAACGGTTTAGAAAAACCTGGTGGTTTAGAGGTTCCCGGGTCGTTGTTACAACTTAAGGGCTTCGGGGGTTGACGATACATATAAAGTTCATCGGGGTTGGAATTAGATTTCTCTATTTTTATGCCCTTTCCCTTATTATTTTCTTTTGCCTTTTTAAATTCAGTTGGGGTAATTTCTATAACATCATCGGAATTCTCGTCGGAATCCGATTCATCGGAGAATTGGTAATCCGCCCAATATTTTGCTTCCTTGGCGGAAACACCATTGACCATAATTAACCTTGGTCGATTGGTTGAGGATTTTCTTTTACTTAACCGTTTTATTATTTCCCCCACCGGTTCTATTTCCTCCTCCGGTTCCTCCTCTTCAGGTTCTGATTCTTCTTCCGGTTCTGATTCTTCTTCCGGTTCTTCTTCGGGAACTTGTGAATTAGTCCAATATATATTCGACTCTTCGTTATTATTAGGTGAGTCAATGGGATTTGTGCTAGAGGTAGATATCTATCACACAATATCAAACATGTTAAGAGATTAATATATCACATAATATATACATGTTAATAATATATAGTTTCCAACAAAAATGTTAAGCAATCATTTTAAAAGAAAACACGGTCGAATTCCAGACTCACTAATGCATCCTAACAAGCTCGATAAGACACACTAATGCAAATTTCTGGTTCTCTAAGACCAACGCTCGGATACCAACTGAAATGTCCCGTTCTTATTGATTAAAAACGTTCCATATTAATTGATTTCGTTGCGAGGTTTTTACCTCTATATGAGACGTTTTTCAAAGACTGCATTCATTTTTAAAACAAACCATAACCTTTATTTCATAAATAAAGGTTTAAAAAGCTTTATGTAGATTATCAAATAATGATAATCTAAAGTATCATGTTTACACACGACCATTACATAATGGTTTACAATACAAATATGTTGCATCGAAATCAGTTTCTTGAATGCAGTTTTTACACAATATCATACAAAC
This sequence comes from Rutidosis leptorrhynchoides, assembly GCF_046630445.1. Lineage (NCBI taxonomy): Eukaryota > Viridiplantae > Streptophyta > Magnoliopsida > Asterales > Asteraceae > Rutidosis > Rutidosis leptorrhynchoides. Next base: position 168,031,830 of record NC_092342.1, on the reverse strand, counting down.
ATGGACTCCAAATCTTGTCCTTATTTTAGTATGCAACAGCGGAAGCTCTTAGTATTCACCTGAGAATAAACATGCTTTAAACGTCAACAAAAATGTTGGTGAGTTATAGGTTTAACCTATATATATAAAATCGTAACAATAGACCACAAGATTTCATATTTCAATACACATCCCATACATAGAGATAAAAATCATTCATATGTGAACACCTGGTAATCGACATTAACAAGATGCATATATATAAGAATATCCCCATCATTCCGGGACACCCTTCGGATATGATATAAATTTCGAAGTACTAAAGCATCCGGTACTTTGGATGGGGTTTGTTAGGCCCAATAGATCTATCTTTAGGATTCGCGTCAATTAGGGTGTCTGTTTCCTAATTCTTAGATTACCAGACTTAATAAAAAGGGGCATATTCGATTTCGATAATTCAACCATAGAATGTAGTTTCACGTACTTGTGTCTATTTTGTAAATCATTTATAAAACCTGCATGTATTCTCATCCCAAAAATATTAGATTTTAAAAGTGGGAAGTAAGACTTGGCCACTGGTTGATTCACGAACCTATAACAATATATACATATATATCAAAGTATGTTCAAAATATATTTACCACACTTTTAATATATTTTGATGTTTTAAGTTTATTAAGTCAGCTGTCCTCGTTAGTAACCTACAACTAGTTGTTCACAGTTAGATGTACAGAAATAAATCGATAAATATTATCTTGAATCAATCCATGACCCAGTGTATACGTATCTCAGTATTGATCACAACTCAAACTATATATATTTTGGAATCAACCTCAACCCTGTATTGCTAACTCTAACATTCACATATAGAGTGTCTATGGTTGTTCCGAAATATATATAGATGTGTCGACATGATAGGTCGAAATATTGTATACGTGTCTATGGTATCTCAAGATTACATAATATATAATACAAGTTGATTAAGTTATGGTTGGAATAGATTTGTTACCAATTTTCACGTAGCTAAAATGAGAAAAATTATCCAATCTTGTTTTACCCATAACTTCTTCATTTTAAATCCGTTTTGAGTGAATCAAATTGCTATGGTTTCATATTGAACTCTATTTTATGAATCTAAACAGAAAAAGTATAGGTTTATAGTCAGAAAAATAAGTTACAAGTCGTTTTTGTAAAGGTAGTCATTTCAGTCGAAAGAACGACGTCTAGATGACCATTTTAGAAAACATACTTCCACTTTGAGTTTAACCATAATTTTTGGATATAGTTTCATGTTCATAATAAAAATCATTTTCCCAGAATAACAACTTTTAAATCAAAGTTTATCATGGTTTTTAATTAACTAACCCAAAACAGCCCGCGGTGTTACTACGACGGCGTAAATCCGATTTTACGGTGTTTTTCGTGTTTCCAGGTTTTAAATCATTAAGTTAGCATATCATATAGATATAGAACATGTGTTTAGTTGATTTTAAATGTCAAGTTATAAGGATTAACTTTTATTTGCGCACAAGTTTAGAATTAACTAAACTATGTTCTAGTGATTACAAGTTTAAACCTTCGAATAAGATAGCTTTATATGTATGAATCGAATGATGTTATGAACATCATTACTACCTCAAGTTCCTTGGATAAACCTACTGAAATGAGAAAAATAGATCTAGCTTCAAAGGATCCTTGGATGGCTTGAAAGTTCTTGAAGCAGAATTATGAAACGAAAACAATTTCAAGTAAGATTTCCACTCGAAATAAGATTGTTCTAGTTATAGAAATTGAATTAAAGTTTAAATATGATTATTACCTTGTATTATAAAGATAACCTAATGTAAGTAACAAAGGTTTATTGATCTTGGATGATTACTTGGAATGGATTTAGAAAACTTGGAAGTAAACTTGCAATCTTGGAAGTATTCTTGATTTTATGAAACTAGAACTTTTGGAATTTATGAAGAACACTTAGAACTTGAAGATAGAACTTGAGAGAGATCAATTAGATGAAGAAAACTGAAGAATGAAAGTGTTTTTAGGTGTTTTTGGTCGTTGGTGTATGGATTAGATATAAAGGATATGTAATTTTGTTTTCATGTAAATAAGTCATGAATGATTACTCATATTTTTGTAATTTTATGAGATATTTCATGCTAGTTTCCAAATGATGGTTCCCACATGTGTTAGGTGACTCACATGGGCTGCTAAGAGCTGATCATTGGAGTGTATATACCAATAGTACATACATCTTAAAGTTGTGTATTGTACGAGTACGAATACGGGTGCATACGAGTAGAATTGTTGATGAAACTGAACGAGGATGTAATTGTAAGCATTTTTGTTAAGTAGAAGTATTTTGATAAGTGTCTTGAAGTCTTTCAAAAGTGTATGAATACATATTAAAACACTACATGTATATACATTTTAACTGAGTCGTTAAGTCATCGTTAGTCGTTACATGTAAATGTTGTTTTGAAACCTTTAGGTTAACGATCTTGTTGAATGTTGTTAACCCATGGTTTATTATAACAAATGAGATGTTAAATTATTATATTATCATGATATTATGATATATAATATATCTTAGTATGATATATATACAGTTAAATGTCGTTACAACGATAATCGTTACATATATGTCTCGTTTCGAAATCATTAAGTTAGTAGTCTTATTTTTACATATGTATTTCATTGTTAATACACTTAATAATATATTTACTTATCATTTAACATAATTAACCAAGTGTATCAATATCTTAATATGATTCATATGTACCTAGTAAACGTTGTTATAACGATAATCGTTATATATATCATTTTCGAGTTTCTTAAATTAATAGTCTCATTTTTATGTATATAACTCATTGTTAAAATACCTAATGAGATACATACTTATAATAAAATCATGTTAACTATATATATAACCATATATATGTCATCGTATTGTTTTTACAAGTTTTAACGTTCGTGAATCACCGGTCAACTTGGGTGGTCAATTGTCTATATGAAACCTATTTCAATTAATCAAGTATTAACAAGTTTGATTGCTTAACATGTTGGAAACACTTAATCATGTAAATAACAATTTCATTTAATATATATATAAACATGGAAAAGTTCGGGTCACTACATTACTCCCAATAAATTCTTATACGAGAAGATCTCTTTTTTAAGAATTCAGTAGTTCGAACAGAAAACACTTTGTTTTCAGTTTCGTAGTAGAAGTAGTAACCCAATGTTTCCTATGGGTATCCCATAAAGTGAAATTTAATACTTCAAGGTTTTAATTTGTTTGAAGTGTCATGCTTCACATACACTTCACAACCCCAGAATTTCAAATAAGACAACTTGGGAATCTTCCCATGCCATACTTCATATGGTGTCTTTTCTACCTTCTTGGTTGGAACCAAATTGAGTATGCCTGCAGAAACACTAGAATTTGTTGCGGTACAATCTACCTCCCAACATAATATTCTTCTTAGGAGAATTGCAATGATTAAGATGGAAATCATCGTATCTACGGTACATCAATTGGTTAAATTCCACACAGTCAAGAAGATAGCAACTCTAACTTCAACATACGATCGAAGTAAAGTAGTCATGGCGATTAGAGATACAATAGAAAGTCCTGGAGAATGTATACTCGAAGAAAAAGAAGAATTACCTTAGGAAGAGAAGGTATCGATCAATCCCATGTTCCCCGAGTAGCAAATCACTGTTGGGAAGCAATTATCTCCAGAATTAAAAACCAAGCTCCGAAAGCTCCTCCAAGCAAACTAAGATATCTTCGCATGGGAATACGGGGACATGACAGGGATATCAGGGGTTCTAAACATCCAAGGTAAAGATATCATCACCGAGCATCAGTTCAATGATTATAAACAAATGGAGCCAATTCACCAAAAGAAGAGAAACTTTGCCTCAGAAAGAGATGAAGCGGCCTGTAAAGAGGTAGACAAATTACTCAAAGCAGGGATCATCAGAGAAGCAAAATACCTAACGTGGATACCCAATCTAGTCATGGTAAAGAAGTCAGATGGAGGATGGCGAATGTGTGTTGACTTCACTAACATCAACAAAGCTTGTCCGAAGGATTGTTACCCACTTTCGGAGATTGATTGGAAAGTCGAATCTCTGAATGGGTACAAGCTAAAGTTTTTCTTAGACGCTTACAAAGGGTATCACCAAATTCAGATGGCCGAGGAGGACGAAGAGAAAACATCTTTCTACACTAGTAAGGGAATTTTCTGCTATCGATAAATGCCCTTTGGTTTGAAAAACGCTGGAGCCACATACCAAAGGCTCGTAGACAAGCTTTCCAGAAACAGCTTGAGGAAAACCTAGAAGCATACGTCGATGACATGGTAATCAAAAGTATCAAAGAAACCAATCTTTTAACAGATATCCAAGAAACGTTCAATAATCTACGAGGTATCAATAAGAAATTGAATCCAAGGAAATGTTCCTTTGGTGTGGAAGAGGGAAAATTCCTCGGATATTATATCACGAAAAAGGGGATTCGAGCAAATCCGGAGAAGGTCAACAAAATCAAGGAACTCAAAGCTCTAACAACGTTGAAAGATATTCAAAGCTTGAATGGAAAGTTGGCATCGCTCAGTCGCTTCTTGTCAAAGGGAGCAGAAAGGCAGTTACCCTTTTTCAAAATTCTAAAGGAGTGCTTGGGAAAGAAAAAGATCACATGGACGGCAGAGGCCGATCAAGCTTTCAACAAAATGAAGGCACATATCTCCATCCTCCCAACTCTCACCTCCCCTGTACGAGGGGAGACTTTGTATGTATACTTGGCATCTTCCAAAGAAAGCATCAGCGCTGTGTTGGTAGCAGAAAGAATGCGCAGTCAGATTCTGATATACTTCGTCATCAGAACATTACAAGGGGCTGAGATCAACTATCTGGAGCTCAAAAAGCTCACACTAGCACTAGTGCACACGGCCCGCAAGCTCCGAAGATATTTCCAAGCGCATCCGATCATTGTCTTGATGGATAAGCAAATCGAGCAAGTGCTCATGAAACCTGAGAAATAAGGGAGGATAGCTAAATGGGCTATCGAGCTAGGGGAACATGAAATCGAGTCCCATGTAAGGCACTCAATCAAGGGGCAGGTGTTGGCTGACTTCATAGCAGAAACAACACGTGAAGAAACGGGAGCAACCTCGATTCATGTTATCACTCCAACAACAGAATTAGAAGAATGGAAGTTATTCACTGACGGAGCTTCTAGCTCCGAAGGATTAGGGGCATGTATCACGTTGGTAAATCCCGAATGAAAAGAATATACCTACACATTACGCTTTGAATTCAGCACCACCAACAACGAAGCGGAATACGAAGCATTGCTGGCAGGGTTGAGACTCGCCAGAGAAGTGAACATTAGGCACCTAAAGGCCTACGTCGACTCACAGCTAGTTGCCAATCAAGTATCCGGAACCTTTGAAGCAAGACATCCAACGATACATCAGTATTTATCAAGAGTAAAAGAACAAGCAGAGCAGTTCAAAAGCTTCGTGATAGAACACGTGAGAAGAAGCCAAAACAAGAAAGTAGATGCTTTGAGTAAACTTGCTTCCATTAATTTCGAGCACCTCTCCAAGGAAGTCCTGGTGGAAACCTTGGGACAAAGGTCAATCGAAGAAAAAGAAGTGAATGATCTCATCCCAGATGAAGACAACACATGGATAAAACCACTGAAAGAATATCTGAGATCTGGTCTGATACCCACAGACAATAAAGAAGCAAGAAAGATCAGAGTCAAAGCATCCTCTTACAAACTACTGAATGATAGGCTATATAGGAGGTCTTTTCTAACACCTTGGCTTCGATGTGTAGGACCAAGCCAAGCTTCTTTCATCATCCAAGAAATGCACGAAGGAGTATGTAGTTTCCATGCTGGACCTAGATCCATTGTGGCCAAGATAATAAGGCTGGGATATTACTGGCCAACTATGGACCAAGATACGGTCGTTGCTCTCCACGCCTGTGAATCTTTCCAAATACATGCAAAAATCCCCAAACAGCACACTAATTTCAGTACTCTCAGCGTGGCCTTTTGCCAATTGGGAAATAGATATCGTCGGACCACCAACCGCAGCCCCGGGGGAAGTCTTGTTCCTAGTGGTAGCAGTAGATTACTTCACCAAATGAGTTGTAGAAAAACCACTGAAGAAAACCACAAGAAAAGATATTGAAAAATTCATATGGGAACACATAAAATGCAGATTTGGAATGCCTCAGAAAATCTTTTCGGAAAATGGAAAGCAGTTTGCAGAAGGAATCTTCCCAGGTTTCTGCGAAAGGTTAAAAATTAAGCAAACCTTCACATCAGTCTATCATCCCCAAGTAAATGGACAGGTTGAAGTAACCAACAAAGAAATAATAAAGGGAATTGAAAAAAGCGATTGGGAAAGAGTCACGAAGGATGGGTAGAAGAATTAGCGTTGGTACTATGTATAACACCCCGCTAAAAATTGCCATTGACGCGGATGTTAACTCTGGTCCCAGTGCTTGGCTTCACTTCTAAGTAACAGCAGATTTCTACAGCGGAAGCAAAATATCTAAGTACCTGAGACAAAACATGCTTAAAGTGTCAACTAAAAATGGTAGAGTGAACAACATAGGTTTAATAATCATAATAAGTTTTAGACCACAAGACTTAATTCAAAATATCAAAATGTTCAATATGCCATGAGTTATAATATCGAACTAAACATTAACCCCTGACACTGTACGGGTGTCGGCAATCATTATTATGTACCCCCTTGACGATCACGCCAATGGGTAAAGACATCACTATCAATAGGCCTACTCACAATAATTAAGCTTGCAAATTTCAATTCCAGCAATTAACGATATTATGGCGGGGATTCGCATGTAATAATAAATACATGTTTAACAAAAGTCTCACGAAATTGCATATCAAATAGTTTAGGTACTTGTGTCTAAATTGTAAATCATTTAAAAGCAAGCATGTGTCTCACCCCAAAGTTTATAAAACAGATAAGAAATAGTAGAAAGAGGGGCTATGAAGTTCACCTTAAATCGAAGATGAAGATAATTCCACGAATGAAATGAACGAGAGTATATACCAGTGTAGCGGCCCGACCAAATCGTCATTGACGGCGCCGTCTACTTAGGTCCCGTTACGTGGTCATAAGTCTTTAAAACAACGTTTGACCAAAAGATATGTCGCATTCATTTCAAATGTAAAGGTTGTTCAAGTTTTACAAGGATAGTTCCCCTACAAGTTACGATACAAAGTTTTAAGTACAAATGAAACTTATGCGACACAATTTAAAAGTATCCAAAAGACGCTCCATGTATGCATATATACTCGACATCCAATGCAAGTATCAAAATAATGAGCGGAAGCATGTATCATGTATCGTTCAAGGACCTGAGAAAAACATAGAAATCTGTCAACGAAAACGTTGGTGAAATCATAGGTTTAAGTAAGTAAGTACAAGTGAACCACAAGATTTGCATCAATGAAATAATAGTAATACATTCCAAAAGTTTGTTTCACGAGCACCCAATTATCAATGCTTAACATTTCCTTCCATTGAACCCCATCACTTAGTGCTAGAACATACACTGTTTCTCGAAAATATATTTCATTCGTAAACGGTAGCGAACCGTTTGAATGAGGGTTTGTCAAACCCATATGGATCCATACAACATAAGTTCTCGCTTACACCCGGCAAGTGTAACTAATGATAATCGAATTGAGGATTTTGTTCTAAACTCGTATGTAGAATGTTTGTTTTCCTGTACTTGTGTTCACTTAGTAAAGAAATGTTTATGTTTTCTCATCCCAAATGTAAGTTCAAAAAGAGTAAAAGTGGGACTATGATCTCACCTTGAGTGCACGAGTAGTAAAGTACTTCGACAAGTAAACGTGTGCAAAGAACAATGCTAGTCTTGACCTAAACAATAGGTTTGTATCAATAACGGTAAACACGATAGGTCAAGGATGTTCAATTAGTCCTATGGCTCGTTAAGACTCGATCATAATAGCATGTGAACCAAATTGTCATGTTTCATGCAAGGTACAAGTATAAAAACATGTTAGAACGATTGCACAAATATTTGGTTAAGTTTGATTAAAAGTCAAACTTTGGTCGGTCAAAGTCAACGAAAGTCAACACGTTCGGGTCGGGTTCCGAACTATTTTTCTGAGGTTTTTAATCATATATGAACATGTTAGAACAAGTTTCATGTGAATCGGAGGTCCGTAGTATGCCAAACATTTTCCATAAAATGGACACCGGAGACAGAAGCTGGGCACGGCTTATGCCGCGCCGCGGCACCCTTCTGTCGCGCCGCGACAATAGGCGGGTGCTGGTGCCTGGTCTGTTTCACTTGTCCAACTTGATCCAAACTTCAAATAAGCATAAAACGCAAACCACAAACACTTAGGACTCGCACCTTATATCGTTGGAAAGGTATTTTGACGAGGAATACAACTAAGCACTTATGGTCCAACAATAACATCATTTACAATAGCCGAAATCTCATCAAGCGAACAATAAAAGTCCATTTTCAAAGTTTCAAGTTCATCAATCGCATTTTGAGTTTCGGGAAACCAATTCACACATATGATATGCCGTTTTGAAGGTAATCAAGCATACAATCCAACTAAATACTTACTAATAATAATCCATGGCATTCAATGCATCAAATAATCACTTCAAGTTCTTCAAACCCTAACTCAATTCCACCAAAAATCAATAATCAAGCTCATGAAGTTTTCTAAGGCAACCTACACATCAAATTGAAGCTAGTGATGCTAGTAACACAATTAAAACATCAACTTTCAACATCTAACAACATATGATCATCCAAAATTCAAGAACAACACACCAAAATTCAAGTTCATGCTAGTTACACTAAAACAACGAGATCGAGCATATAAATCATATATTCATGTTAGACTTGAGCCATAGACACTAATTAACACTTTTATAAGTTAAAAACATCAAGAACACAAAATCTAGTGATTTTAGAAAGTTACCCAAATGAGATGAAGTTGGTACCAAAATGAAGAGGATGAAGAGAGGATCACGAATATGTAATTTATTTGGTTGCTAGCTCCCTAATCCGGATTTAGATGATGAATGAATGAGAAAGGAAATTGGGTGTGTTCTTGCTAGAGAGAAAGAGAGAGAGATAGGGAGATGGTAATGAATGGGTGAAAGGGGTTTGACCCTTTGACCTAGTCAAGGGTTTGATCCCTTGTCAAGTTTAGTCCCTCAACTTTCGTTCGGGTGCGGGAATTACCTAAACGAGATAATTTAAAACGCGTATCAACGGGAGATGTTATAAACATATAACGAAGTTTAAATTAGTATAACGGAAAAGTAAATGGAAAAAGGCGGGATGTTACATTACCTACTCCTTAAAAGAAATTTCGTCCCGAAATTTAAGTAGGCGTAGTAGTCGTTGTTTCTTCCTCGAGATCTTGCGTTTCCGAATTCACGAATAGATGAGGATACTTCCTTTGCATTTGATCTTGTCTTTCCCAAGTAAACTCGGGTCCTCTTTTGGCATCCCAACGAACCTTGACAATCGGGATTCGGCTTTGTTTCAATGTCTTGACGGAGGTGTCCACAATTTCAACCGGTTCCTCCACAAAATGAAGTTTGTCATCAATAGTAAGTTCCTCGAGAGGGATGACGATATCGGGTTCGGCAAGACACTTTTTCAAGTTAGATACATGGAAGGTAGGATGAACGGAGTTCAATTGAGGCGGAAGATCTAAACGATAAGCAACGGTTCCAATACGCTCCAAGATTTCGAAAGGACCAATATACCGCGGATTTAGCTTCCCGCGTTTCCCAAAACGGATTACACCCTTCCAAGGTGCGACTTTTAACATTACTCGGTCACCGACTTGAAATTCAAGATCGTTGCGTCGTTTGTCGGTATAGCTCTTTTGACGACTTCGGGCCGTCCTAAGCCTATCTCGGATTTGAACGATTTTCTCGGTGGTTTCGTGAATGAGTTCGGGTCCGGTGATTTGCACGTCGCCTACCTCGGCCCAACAAAGAGGTGAACGACATTTGCGGCCATATAGCGCTTCAAAAGGTGCGGCTTTAATACTCGCGTGATAACTATTGTTGTAAGAGAACTCGGCGAGAGGTAAGTGCTTGTCCCAAGCTTTTCCGAAATCAACCACGCAAGCTCGTAACATGTCCTCTAAGGTTTGAATTGTACGTTCGCTTTGTCCATCGGTTTGAGGATGATATGCGGTGCTCATGTCTAAACGCGTTCCCAACGCTTCTTGCAATGTACGCCAAAATCTAGAAACGAAACGGCCATCTCGGTCGGAGATAATCGATAAAGGTACACCGTGTCGGGCTACGATCTCCTTAATGTAAAGTTGTGCAAGTTTCTCCATTTTGTCCGTTTCTTTCATGGCAAGGAAGTGTGCGGATTTGGTGAGACGGTCAACAATAACCCAAATGGTATCATAACCGCCCGTCGTTTTTGGTAGTTTGGTGATAAAATCCATCGTTATCCTTTCCCACTTCCATTGCGGGATCTCGGGTTGTCGAAGTAGTCCGGACGGTCTTTGGTGTTCGGCTTTGACTTTGGAACATGTCAAACACTTGGAAACATAAGTAGCTACGTCCCTTTTGATGTTCGGCCACCAATATAGTTGTTTAAGGTCGTGGTACATCTTATTGGCACCGGGGTGAATCGAGTATCGTGACTTATGGGCTTCATCTAAAATAAGGCTTCGTAGATCCCCATAACTAGGCACCCAAATTCTTCCGGCGAAATATCGGAGTCCGGTTTCTTTAACTTCGAATCGAGAGGTGAGGACGTTCAAGTGTTCGAGAGAGATGTTTTCATCCTTGAGAGCCTCATCTTGGGCTACCCGAATTTGGCTATTAAGGTTGGTGTGAATGGTGATGTTTAAAGCTCGGACACGAAGAGGCACTGCTCTTTCTTTTCGACTTAAGGCATCGGCTACTACGTTTGCCTTCCCGGGATGGTAACGAAGCTCGCAATCGTAATCGTTCAAAGTTTCAATCCACCGTCGTTGTCTCATGTTTAGTTGCTTTTGATCGAAAATGTGTTGGAGACTTTTGTGGTCGGTAAAGATAGTACTCTTGGTTCCATAAAGATAGTGTCTCCACATTTTAAGTGCAAAGACAACGGCTCCGAGTTCGAGATCATGTGTCGTATAGTTTCGTTCATGAATTTTGAGTTGTCGAGAAGCATAAGCAATGACTTTCGTTCGTTGCATCAATACACACCCAAAACCATGTTTTGAGGCATCGCAATATACAACAAAGTCATCATTGCCTTCGGGAAGTGACAAGATAGGAGCGGTGGTTAGCTTCGTTTTCAAGATTTGGAATGCGGATTCATGTTCGGTCGCCCAAATGAATTTCTTTCCCTTGTGAGTCAATGCGGTTAGAGGACGTGCAACCAAAGAGAAATTTTCGATGAATCTACGATAGTACCCGGCGAGACCCAAAAATTGACGAATGTGAGTAGGAGTAGTAGGAGTCTCCCATTTGCTAATGGCTTCGATTTTCGTTGGATCGACTTTAATACCTTGGTCACTTACAACATGACCAAGAAATTGAACTTCCTTTAACCAAAATTCACACTTGGAGAATTTGGCATAGAGTTGTTCTTGTCTTAAAAGTTCAAGCACAAGTCGGAGGTGTCCCTCGTGTTCTTCTTCGCTTTTTGAATAGACTAAAATATCATCAATGAACACGATAACGAATTTGTCAAGATACGGTTTGCACACGCGGTTCATTAGATCCATGAACACCGCCGGTGCGTTAGTGAGACCAAATGGCATTACAAGAAATTCATAACTACCATAACGAGTTCGGAAAGCGGTTTTGGAGACATCTTCCCCCTTAACCCTTAATTGATGATAACCCGAGCGGAGATCGATTTTCGAATATACACAAGACCCTTGTAGTTGATCAAAGAGGTCATCGATGCGAGGAAGAGGATATCGGTTCTTAACCGTCAATTTATTTAGTTCACGATAATCAATGCACATTCGTAGGGATCCGTCTTTCTTTTTAACAAACAAAATCGGAGCGCCCCAAGGTGAATGGCTAGGTTGGATAAAACCACGGTCAAGTAGTTCTTGGATTTGACTTTGCAATTCTTGCATTTCGGATGGAGCAAGTCTATACGGTGCACGTGCTACGGGTGCGGCTCCCGGAATAAGATCGATTTGGAATTCAACCGGTCGATGAGGCGGAAGACCCGGCAATTCGTCGGGAAATACATCGGAATAGTCACTAACAATTGGCACATCATCGATGTGCTTCTCATCGGACTCGACTTTCTTAACGTGGGCAAGGATCGCAAAACAACCCTTACGGAGTAGTTTTCTAACTTTAAGGCACGAAACGAGGTTGAGTCTGGTGCAACTCTTATCGCCATAAACAATCAAAGGTTCACCATTCTCGATAGGAATTCGGATTGCGTTAAGATCACAAAGAATGTGAGATTTCGTTTTGACTAACCAATTCATACCGATTATTACATCAAAGCTTCCTAATTCCATGGGTATCAAGTCAATTTCAAATTCCCTACCCAAAATGTTTAACGTACACCCCCGGTAATATGTGTCGGCACTTAATAGTTTTCCGTTAGCCACTTCAATGGTATAAGTGGTATCTAATGGAAGAGGTGGAGTGCTAAAAGAATGAGTCAAAGTCTTGGATACAAAGCATTTATCGGCACCCGAATCGAATAAGCAAGAGACATAAGAATTGTTGAGAAGAAACGTACCCGTGACTAGTTCAGTGTCATCCCGGGCTTCCTCGGTGTTTATGTTGAAAGCTCGGCCGCGCGTATTGGGGTTATCTTTCCTCTTCGGGCATGCATTTCTATAATGGCCCGTTTGGCCACATTCATAACAAGTGCCCGTCTTTGGTGCATTGGGCCACTTTCGAGCGACGGGAGTGGCACTTTTACAATCGTTGGCCTTATGACCAACTCCTTGGCACCGGTGGCAAATTATCTTACTACATTCGCCAAAGTGATGTTTGTTGCATTTGTTGCAAAGAGGCAGGTTCCCGGCATAACCTTTCTTGCCGTCGGAGGTGTAAGGCTTCTTAACAAAGTTGTTGTTGCTTGATTGGGAGGGTTCCCACTTTCTTTTGTTGCCGCCCGATTTATCCTCGGCCTTAGGTGCCGAAACTACGATTTCGTCAACCGTTTCAATTAGTTGGCGAGCCATGTTCATAGCGGCTTGATGAGTAGTGGGTTTGGATGACATCACCCCTTGTTTGATGCTTTTTGGAAGACCGAGCATGTAGAGCTCAATCCTTTGAGATTCGGGGTTAACAAGATTAGGACACATCAAGGATAGTTCGGCGAAGCGTTGATTATAAGCTTTAAGATCGTTTCCGACCGCTTTCAAAGCTCTTAGTTCTTCCTCAAGCTTTCGGGTTTCTTCGCGCGGAAAATATTCAACAATCATCTTTTCCTTTAGATCGGCCCAAGAGAGGGCATGAGCTTCATCGGTACCCACCGATTGAACATAGGTGTTCCACCATGTTAGAACAATTCCGGAGAAAGTGTGAGTGGAGTATTTGACCTTGTCTTGGTCCCGACAACCGCTTATGCTAAAGACGGCTTCCGTTTGCTCAAACCATCGGGTGAGCACGACCGGTCCCCCGGTTCCATCAAAAGTGTGAGGTTCGCACCCCATGAAAGCTTTATAGGAGCATCCCTCGTTTGAGTTTCCGGCTCCATTGTTGTTGTTGTTGTTGTTGTTGTTGTTGTTGTTGTTGTGGTTGTTATTATTATTGTTGTTGGATGAGTGACCGGCCATGGCCGCATCTACGGCGGTAGCTATCATCCGTTCGAGAGCTTGTTCGGGAGTTTCATTGCGGCGTACACGACGAGGAGCCATTGTTCCTTTAAGACACAAGAATATCATTGATTAGTATTCTCAATAATACTAACCGTGATATAGAATAAAGATAAAGAGAAGTTTTTTTTTTTTTTTTTTTTTTCCCTCGACTCGCCTTAAATTCTTTATGTCATAATGCCGGAACGTTCATATGAGTCACCGTAATATAATCTCGGAAATTATATTACCCTGATTCATATGTGCATTCGACATCATTTCATATAGTCAAGGTGGCGCGTCAATCAAATTAAACAACGTGAGATTAAGATGAACTAAGAGTAGATATGAGTAGAAGCGTTCGAGTATAAATGCACAAGTAGTCAAGTAATTCCTACTTCAAGTCTATATGCCGGTTGTAGTCTAGACTCATCAATGTACCCTATGACTCGGGGTTGACACTAATGAACTCTAAATCCCTACAACCAACGCTCTGATACCATCTGTAGCGACAGATGGGGTAAAAACCCACCCAGTGCCTTTCCAGCTAACCGCTTGGTGACCACTGAGTGTACCTCAGACACTGATTTTACGGCCCGCATTTCTGCCAAACTGCCAACCCTCAAATTCCAAGGGATCGCAAGGGGTAAGAGCCAATGCTTCGTCACAGGTAACACTGTGAGAACCCCCTCTACGATTAACCCGCCAAAAAGCATAGTCCGTATGAGTGCCCGGCCTGACAGCCGGCGCGCGTGACTACCTTTACGGCTAAGGTTAAACTAGCTCTGATACCATCTGTAGCGGCCCGACCAAATCGTCATTGACGGCGCCGTCTACTTAGGTCCCGTTACGTGGTCATAAGTCTTTAAAACAACGTTTGACCAAAAGATATGTCGCATTCATTTCAAATGTAAAGGTTGTTCAAGTTTTACAAGGATAGTTCCCCTACAAGTTACGATACAAAGTTTTAAGTACAAATGAAACTTATGCGACACAATTTAAAAGTATCCAAAAGACGCTCCATGTATGCATATATACTCGACATCCAATGCAAGTATCAAAATAATGAGCGGAAGCATGTATCATGTATCGTTCAAGGACCTGAGAAAAACATAGAAATCTGTCAACGAAAACGTTGGTGAAATCATAGGTTTAAGTAAGTAAGTACAAGTGAACCACAAGATTTGCATCAATGAAATAATAGTAATACATTCCAAAAGTTTGTTTCACGAGCACCCAATTATCAATGCTTAACATTTCCTTCCATTGAACCCCATCACTTAGTGCTAGAACATACACTGTTTCTCGAAAATATATTTCATTCGTAAACGGTAGCGAACCGTTTGAATGAGGGTTTGTCAAACCCATATGGATCCATACAACATAAGTTCTCGCTTACACCCGGCAAGTGTAACTAATGATAATCGAATTGAGGATTTTGTTCTAAACTCGTATGTAGAATGTTTGTTTTCCTGTACTTGTGTTCACTTAGTAAAGAAATGTTTATGTTTTCTCATCCCAAATGTAAGTTCAAAAAGAGTAAAAGTGGGACTATGATCTCACCTTGAGTGCACGAGTAGTAAAGTACTTCGACAAGTAAACGTGTGCAAAGAACAATGCTAGTCTTGACCTAAACAATAGGTTTGTATCAATAACGGTAAACACGATAGGTCAAGGATGTTCAATTAGTCCTATGGCTCGTTAAGACTCGATCATAATAGCATGTGAACCAAATTGTCATGTTTCATGCAAGGTACAAGTATAAAAACATGTTAGAACGATTGCACAAATATTTGGTTAAGTTTGATTAAAAGTCAAACTTTGGTCGGTCAAAGTCAACGAAAGTCAACACGTTCGGGTCGGGTTCCGAACTATTTTTCTGAGGTTTTTAATCATATATGAACATGTTAGAACAAGTTTCATGTGAATCGGAGGTCCGTAGTATGCCAAACATTTTCCATAAAATGGACACCGGAGACAGAAGCTGGGCACGGCTTATGCCGCGCCGCGGCACCCTTCTGTCGCGCCGCGATAATAGGCGGGTGCTGGTGCCTGGTCTGTTTCACTTGTCCAACTTGATCCAAACTTCAAATAAGCATAAAACGCAAACCACAAACACTTAGGACTCGCACCTTATATCGTTGGAAAGGTATTTTGACGAGGAATACAACTAAGCACTTATGGTCCAACAATAACATCATTTACAATAGCCGAAATCTCATCAAGCGAACAATAAAAGTCCATTTTCAAAGTTTCAAGTTCATCAATCGCATTTTGAGTTTCGGGAAACCAATTCACACATATGATATGCCGTTTTGAAGGTAATCAAGCATACAATCCAACTAAATACTTACTAATAATAATCCATGGCATTCAATGCATCAAATAATCACTTCAAGTTCTTCAAACCCTAACTCAATTCCACCAAAAATCAATAATCAAGCTCATGAAGTTTTCTAAGGCAACCTACACATCAAATTGAAGCTAGTGATGCTAGTAACACAATTAAAACATCAACTTTCAACATCTAACAACATATGATCATCCAAAATTCAAGAACAACACACCAAAATTCAAGTTCATGCTAGTTACACTAAAACAACGAGATCGAGCATATAAATCATATATTCATGTTAGACTTGAGCCATAGACACTAATTAACACTTTTATAAGTTAAAAACATCAAGAACACAAAATCTAGTGATTTTAGAAAGTTACCCAAATGAGATGAAGTTGGTACCAAAATGAAGAGGATGAAGAGAGGATCACGAATATGTAATTTATTTGGTTGCTAGCTCCCTAATCCGGATTTAGATGATGAATGAATGAGAAAGGAAATTGGGTGTGTTCTTGCTAGAGAGAAAGAGAGAGAGATAGGGAGATGGTAATGAATGGGTGAAAGGGGTTTGACCCTTTGACCTAGTCAAGGGTTTGATCCCTTGTCAAGTTTAGTCCCTCAACTTTCGTTCGGGTGCGGGAATTACCTAAACGAGATAATTTAAAACGCGTATCAACGGGAGATGTTATAAACATATAACGGAGTTTAAATTAGTATAACGGAAAAGTAAATGGAAAAAGGCGGGATGTTACAACCAGGCCTTCAACCTAGAGATATATAGGCTTAATCAGAAATGTCCAATTGACAAATGAAGAATCCTAGGTACATTAAGGATTGACTAAACATACGTTTATCGTTATGATTATAGTATTCACTAGTTGTATGTGTGTATAGGAATACAACGCTTAATAGATTACTTGTACATACATTTAATACATGTTATATATATATAATAAGATATTATATATTATATAAATATTATTTAATTGTTTGTATTATATATATTAATTAATTAATATTATATATTAATAGTTATGATATATTAAGTATTTAAGTACTTGTTGTATTACTTGTTATACGTTAATAGTTATATTATATTAAGTATATATAAGTTTAGATTTATTATGTTATTATATTTAATATAAATGAATTATTAAAGTATATATTTGTATAATCTATATTATATACTTTATAAAGTTTATGTATTATATTAAATTGGTTATGTATTAGTAGTATTTATTATATATATTAGTAACATATATAATTATTATTTAAGTAATTATTTATAGATTTTTATATTTAGAAACAATAATATTTAATTATTATAATTTATATGTATTATAGTTATCCCAAAAATAGATATATACTTCCTAAATTCGTTTTTAATTAAAATAATTATCAAATAATAAAGTTTATAATTTCTATAAGTTTCCTTTAGTGCAAAAACCTGTAGAAAATTTTATAAAATTATTCTACCTTGTTTTTGTATTTATTTGTGTTTATTTTCTTATTTATCTTCTAGGTTTATATGGAAACAAAGTTAATTATGCATAAAATACTAATTTGACTTAAACAATAAATCTTATAATTTTTATATATAAGTTCTATATACAGGATATTCAAAAATAAAACAACCTAAGACAATGAGTACCTACCCTTATCCCCACACATAAACACTGGATTTTCTTTTCCCTTCTCCTAAGAAGGAGACATTCCAAGCTTAAATAGCATCGAATAAGGAAACGTAGAAGCGATTATCGGATGACGAAAAATTCTACCAAAAAGAGGATCGCTCTTTGCAGCCTCAGGAATATGGTCATTGTACTCCTTGGGAATAACAGCTTTAGATGGATCAACAACGTTCGAGTAAAGGTGAGGAGAAAAGAAACTCTCCTACATGTAAACAAAATGGCTTTTCCAGCCACGAACATCAGGAACAAGGGGAGAAAAGCAAACAGGGGTTTCAGAAGCCTGACCCTTTTTCTTACGACGTTTAGCAATAGTAAACAAATTACCAGTGTCGCCGATATTGAAAAAATAGCGAAAAAGATCTACAGAAGGTTCACTACCATATGCTCTACACATAACCTCAAAGGCCATAATTTTCTTAGTTTCCAAAGGGTGTAAAATTAAAATATGCACCTTAAAGTGATTTAAGACGCTAAGATAAAAAGATGAAATTGGCAACCTACCGTTGCATTCAGTAAACAAGCAAGTATAAACTCCCACATACCCTTTCGGGAAATCAAGTAATTTCTATTTAAAACCAGGCAAGAAGATATCAGCCACACCTAGGGTTTTGTTAAGTTGCAAACAATGATCGACACTTACAGATATAAATGTAGTGTGCAAACCTTGTTTCTCCATAAAAAGAAGAAGAAAAGATAGAGAAGATTACATTGAAGATGGAGGGAGAACTTGATCTAAAAAGAAAAAAGGAAGAAGAAAAATGAGAAATTAGGGCTCAAATAATAAGTATTAAATAGGGAAGGGTCTGCCAACCATCAAATCAAACTGCAATTCTCGAGAGACGAAATGTAAAATTACCATAGTACCCTTACTGAGTGGAGAGATAATATCTCAGCGGTAAAGGGCAAAAGCGACATTCGACATGAAACATGCAATTATGATGGCTGCGAGCTGTCTAATCGGATGCTTAACGAGGCTTAGAGTTTAATTTCATGAAGCAATATATAGCAAAATGTTTCGTAAATTTAAACTGGGGGGCTTGATAGTATACCCCATGTCTCAGTAATAATCTGGATGCCACGAAGGTATTTCACGAAGATAATCGGCTACGAAGATGTCACGATAACCTAGACCGAAGGGCTGGACTAGATCACGTGTTTACATAAGTCAAACGGATATGGAAAATATTCCATACAAATAGTGGGCGACGCCACCAAGGCAATTAAGGAAAGCATCTAGCTTGCTTTCCTCCGTCACTGTAGCACCGTCACACTTCTAATGGAGAGTTTACCAACACTTCCATAATCGCCCTGGAACTTGATCAAACGCGTTGAAGCCTGGGATAAGCACCTCGGCCAGGCTATAAAAAGGGAAGCATGATCCTTGAATGATGTTCCACTCAATCACAACACACAATGTGATGACCCGGGAATTTTCGACCAAATTTAAACTTTAATCTTTATATGTTCCCGACACGATAAGCAAAATCTGTAATATTGAGTCTCGAAAACTTTGGAACTATGTTCATATGTTTAATTACCCTTTGACTGTGCCCAATGATTCACGAACAATTGTGTGTAAATTAATATGTAAATATATTCATATATATATAAATATGAATATATATAAATATATATATATATATATATATATATATATATATATATATATATATATATATATATATATATATATATATATATATATATATGAATGTGAATATATATAGTAATTTGAATCTATAAAAAAAAATATTTAAACATTAAAATGAAATATGTAAAATAAGTTACAAAATAAATATGATGTAATTTAAAATGAATCTATATATATAAATATGTATAATTTCTATGTATAATTATTATTATAGGTACATTAAAACATATAAACAAAAATGATTCAATAGAAATTATTACATAATATATTATATAATTAGTAAATATGAAATAAATAATAATAAGTAATATTGATTACAAGTTAAAATATGATGGTTGGATTAATACTAATATTATTATTACTACTTTCTTTATTATATTCAATATTAGTATTATTTATATCATTAGGTATTAACATTATTATTGATAAATACCATTATACTTGTTATTTGTATCATTATTATTACTCTTATGATTATTATTATTATTATTATTAGTAATAACTTGTATTATTATTATTAGAATAATTATTAATTATTAATAGTAATTATAAATTTATAAAAATCAAGATAAATACAAGTGATATGTTACATTTAACATTCAAATTTTATTTGCTGCTTACCCTACATGTCAGTCGATTATTGCAGAAAAAGCCAATCGAATATTTATCACAATCAATTGTACGATTCTGTTAAATCTTTATATCTACTTTTTATATTTTTTTTTTTTTTGGTTCTTCTCCTTGTTTGATATATGGCTGTCGAATCCTCCTCCTTTATAAACCAACGAGCTACTCTTAATGATGGATTTAAACATCCAAATTAACACCCTTAATATCAATTAAAACAACCAACAAGGATTTAAATCAGTTAAATTCATCATATTTTTTTTAGACACAGCTCGACACTCTGTAAGTCAACTTTTTCACCATATGTCGATTTTGAACGAATCTTCAAAATGTATAAATACAGTGCAGTCAGGAATTTCATTTTAAATCTATCCTCAAAATCTCAATCTTCAATTCCTTCTAACACGTACGAATTTTGGAGTCAAACATATAAATTAAAAAGTTAAACAATTTGTTCATAAGGAAATTCGAGTTCGTTTTTGAATTTATGGAACAATTGATGGTTCCTCAAGTTTTTATACATGATTTCCAAACTATTTTGTATAGAATGTTTTTGTTAAAACGCTCTTAAAACCGAAAATCATTTTTTTTTTAAAAGCTGCGACAGCAGCAAGGGTATTTTAGTTTCATTTAATTTTTTTTGTTGTTTTAATTAATTGAATTGATCACTAGTCATTTATGTATCATTTATAAACACTAAAATTATATAAAATAGGGATTTATCCCTGATCCTTACATGTTTGGTCGATTGAGTTTTCAAAGAGAAGAAGAAGAACTAGGGAAGCATGAGGGACGGTTTAATAGATTTTAAATTAGTAATGAATCAGAAAAGCAATTGGCAGAAGAGTGGTTAAGAGGGGTGTTTGGTGAACAAGTGGTCATGGGTTCGAAACCTTGAACCTGCGAGTTTTTATTTTATTTTATAAAGAGCTACTTAAGAGGGGTGGATTGTATGGGCCGAGAACTATTAAATTTAGTTGGGCCAAGTTCCATTTTGTGTTGGGCCGAATCCCTTTTCCTCCTGTTGGGCCGAAATGAAATTCTAAGGGTTAAATAAACCAAAGTCTAGTATTAATCAGGAAATTTGAAATGGAAGGTTGGTAAAGGAGGTGGATGAGTGAATGAGAGGTCGCGGGTTCGAGTCTGTACAATGTCATTCTATTCTTTTTGAAGCCCATTTTATGTGAGGTAGTATTTTCTTTTTGTTATATTATTATTATTATTATTATTATTATTATTATTGTTATTGTTATTGTTATTGTTAGTGTTAGTATACTTGTTGTTATTATTATTATTATTATTATTATTGTTATTGTTATTGTTATTGTTAGTGTTAGTATACTTGTTGTTATTATTATTATTATTATTATTATTATTATTATTATTATTATTATTATTATTATTATTATTTGGTTAACTTATAAAGTTATGAGGATATATATAACTATATGAGAGAATCACATGAATTTATATATATAATACATAAAGGATTAAAATTTAACATAAATATTACTGAGGACTTAATTAATAATTACTATTTATAATGTTCAATAACTTTAAAACGAAATGTTAGTTATATAGGAATCTTATATATATATATATTAAAAGTACAAATAATAATCATTTTAAATATATATACAAATCAAATAACTACTATATAAAGTTAGAATATATAAATTTGTTCGATTACGATCATATATTTTAACATATATAAATAAATGATATAGGTTCGTGAATCCGAGGCCAACCCTGCATTGTTCAATATAGTCATATGTATTTTTACTACAAAATACAGTATGGTGAGTTTCATTAATCCCTTTTTAAATGCTTTTGCAATATATATTTTTGGGACTGAGAATATATGCGCTGCTTTTATAACTGTTTTACGAAATAGACACAAGTACATGAAACTACATTCTATGGTTGAATTATTGAAATTGAATATGCCCCTTTTTATTAAGTCTGGTAATCTAAGAATTAGGGAACAGACACCCTAATTGACGCGAACTCTAAAGATAGATCTATCGGGCCCAACAAGCCCCATCCAAAGTACCGGATGCTTTAGTACTTCGAAATTTATATCATGTCCGAAGGAGGATCCCGGAATGATGGGGATATTCTTATATACATATTGTGAATGTCGGTTACCAGGTGTTCAATCCATATGAATGATATTTTGTTTCTATGCATGGGACGCATGTTTATGAGAAACGGAAATATGAAATCTTGTGGTCTATTAAAATTATGAAATGATTATTTATGTTAAACTAATGAACTCACCAACCTTTTGGTTGACACTTGAAAGCATGTTTATTCTCAGGTACGAAAGAAATCTTTCGCTGTGCATTTGCTCATCTTAGAGATATTACTTGGAGTCATTCATGACATATTTCAAAAGACGTTGCATTCGAGTCGTTGAGTTCATCAAGATTATTATTAAGTCTATTATAGTAAGATATATTACGAAATGGTATGCATGTTGTCAACTTCGATGTAATGAAAGATTGTCTTTTCAAAAACGAATGCAATGTTTATAAAATGTATCATATAGAGGTCGAATACCTCGCGATGTAATCAACTGTTGTGAATCGTTTATAATCGATATGGACTTCGTCCGGATGGATTAGGATGGGGCATCACAGTTGGTATCAGAGTTGTGGTCTTAGCGAACCAGGTCATGCATTAGTGTGTCTAACTTGTAGTCGTTAGAATGCATTAGTGAGTCTGGACTTCGACCGTGTCTGCATGTCAAAAGTTTTGCTTATCATTTTTGTCAGAAATCGTCTGCTTATCATTCTTAGGTAATCACTTGCTTATTATTCTTAGTCTAGAAACATTTTACTGCATTGACTGCATGAATAGTGTATAGACAAAATTCATATTTTAGCGTATCTGTTATTGTTACCTTTGCCTGATAGCTTCCGTAGATTCCTCCGTAACTTATGGGATTTTAGTATTATATATGCATATGTAAATTATGTATTGCAGGGTACTAATCTACATCCTATAATCTATTTCTTATTTTAAATCCTTCATCTGATCGTACGAGATGAATCCCTCAACCAGTTCGAATTTCCTCGGATTCCGACAGCTATTTCGATATGAAGTTTCACCTATCAGTGTCACTGGAATGAATCAACCAATCAGTCATCCCCAATTCATCTGATGGGTTCATAGTCAACTTAATCATTGGAGACAAGAAGAAACGATCCCTTTCATCCACCAAATTGTCCTCTTGGCGAAGAACCTGAAGCACCTACCGGCTAGTTTATCCGAAACACCATTTTCAGTCTCATTTCTAGGATATCTCGACACGATTATATTCTATCTACAATTCTAAACCTTATTCATCCACTTGTTCTGACTGATAATCATCCCGGAGTAATAGCAGAAGTCAACGAGCTTCGCACCCGAGTTGTAGCCTTGGAAAATATGGTGCAAAACGTACCAGCTTCAACAACATCACCGACACCAACAGTACCACCAACAACCCAAGTTTCAACATCACATACCTCAACATCTCATTCTGTACCTTCAGTATAATCATCGTTCTACATGACGTTCTACATCATTTATCTTTGTTCGACATGACGATTATATAATCTTTAATGTTTTAGAGATTATATATTTTTATTCTAACGGTAACTCAAATGAGTTTAATATCATATTGACTCATTAAATCCATGATTACATCTAAAGAAAATATATATGTATATATGTTTTCATAAAGATTGTAATTAAAAATTCTTTCGTACAAAGTGTTAATTGTGAAAATATTTTAACAGGTAGGTAATATCCGAAGAATATTTAGATTTCACATTAATAAATTACACTGTACATTCTTCGAAGTTGATTCAACAGTCATTTACTATCCTACTTACATCCACCGATATACAAATCCGTTCACCACAGAATAACCATATTCATCCAATTCCATATTTGGATTTTGATTTATCAGAATCCAACAAGTGGCATAATGAAGAAATAATGGACACAATAAAAATTGATTAGAAACAGACTAATTGACAATATGAAATTTTGTTAAGAAACCACGCTAACAAAATCCTAGCTAACTGTTCCTAGCTAATTGTTAATTCCATATTACATTTTACTTATCGCAATTTAATTATCGCAATTTATTTTATCGCAATTTTAATTCTCGCAATTTTATATATCGTTATTTAATTTCTGTTATTTACTTTACGCATTTTATTTATCGTCATTTAATTTCAGTATTTATTTTACGCACTTTAAATATCGGGACACGTATACAAGGTTTTGACATATCATATCGACGCATCTATATATATTATTTGGAATCACCATAGACACTCTATATGTAGTAATGATCGAGTTCTCTATACAGGGTTGAGGTTGATTCTATAATAATATATATAATTTGAGTTGTGATCGAGTCTGAGACGTATACGGGTCACGACACGTATTAATTAATTCGAATATTGTATATTAAACTATATATGAATTATTGAACTGTTACTGTGGACTATCGAATGTGGACTAATAACATTGGACAATTAAAAAGAATTAAAATATTGATTATAACATATGAAACTAAACATTCTTCAAGTTTGCCACTTGATTTCATCTTAAACGCCATTTATATCTTGACAATTCTAATTTACGTTCAAACCATTCATGATTCTTGAAAACACCTCAATCGAGAGGATGAATCAACCGCACTTCATCTACGGAAGAAAAGATTGATGTATATAATTATGCATTTGAAAACATTCGGAACTTGTGTAAACATTTAACACGTATCTGTGCTAACTTCTTTGGCGTGTTATTATCGAAAATAACTTTACAACACCTCTCCAAATTAGCCAATTTTGTCACAGCTCCAACAAATCAACTTCAATTTTCATTCGAATTAGCCTTATTATAACCTCGATATATAAGTTGCCTGTCGTCATCGTTACCAGAGAACCGTTGATATTTCACCATATTAGCAGTAAAATTACCAGCAACTTCAATGAATTTGGACTTTCCGAAAAATCATTATATTCATTGAAACCCCATCTGGTATTCATCTATACCCTGTAACAATAATTGCCATACCAATTACCGGGAATCAGCAATCAGTATTTCGAATCTCGTAGCATTTCTACATCAATAGTTATATGTATACATATAACAATTTTCTCCTAGAATTACAATCTTCAATTCTGAAATTTTGAAAAGGCACCCAGCTTACAAATCAATACATTGAACTTTGAGCTGAATGAAGCAGCAAAAACTGTAGACAACCGTAAACGACCTTAGTCGTCCGAAGTTTGATGATAAAGAATAGTATGTTGGAAAAGATCAGAAACGTTGGAACTAGAAAACGGATTGAGCTAACCACGAAGGAGACCAAGGACAAATACAAGGACCAAATCCTATATTCAAAGGATTCAGGTAATTCTGGATCCGTTGAAATCTTTAGAGAATATCTTGCTCCGAAGTCATGTTAAAATCTTGCGGAAAATCTTTCTCCATCAACCATCGAACTTAGAAATTCCAAAATATCATCATCAATATCTTCGATATTTCTGAGGATATTTTTATAAATATTCTCGTCCGAAATTATATACCTCTTCGTGCTTCCTGTGTATCATTATATTGGAAACATTCAATAGAAAATTTAGTACCGAAAAGCAGATTATGCGAAACTATGAAGGAAGTCGTGGACAAAACACAAAGAATAAGTTTGACTTCAAAGAATCCAAATGATTCTGTTTCTGATGAAATCTTTAGCGAATACCTTGCTTCCGAATCTAAACCCTTACGGATAAATCTTCTTCATCATCCATCGATATTAGAAATTCCAAGATATCATCGTATCTTTCATTATAAATACCCTCTTTATTTCTGAATATATTTTCATAACTATTCTTATCTGAAATCAATAATCTCTTCGTGCAAACAGTGTTACATCATATAGAAACTGTTAGTTTCTATATTCTGCAAACTTTCAAGTTTAAAATATGAATGTTTTTAAAGTAGTGTAGGGAACTGATGCATGAGTTAGTATAATATAATGACACTTGATCAATGTAATTATATTACAGTAAGTCATACTGAGTTTCTAAATGGAACATGATGAATCACAGATTATAACATCATCATGTGTCATGTTACATAACTCTTTCATTCTGTTTAACTTCTGAACATATCAAGAAAATATGTTCTTGATAGTTCTATTCTCAGTGACTCTGGTAATTTGACAAATCAAATCGTGCGATCACGTTCTTTCTTGCTTAGAACATGGAGTTCATTCAAAATTCCATATTTACGAATTCTGGACCATTACTCGCTTTACTAGAGGTCGAAAAGAGAATAAAAAGGAAAAGAGCCCCAAAATATAAGAGAAAATATAAAGCCCAATAACAACATGGAGATTACAAACCGTGGATATTAATACGGATAGCAATATAAAGACACGGGAGAATGAATAACACTATAACCCCAAGATAATAGTAGAAGTAAATAAAATCCTCTGGTAATAGATGAAAGAGAAGAAAGACAGATAGAAAGGTTAGGAGTATATCAAGGATCAGAACAGGATGGAGCATATGGACGAATATTTTAAAGTATGAGTTGAGGGAGAAAGAATAGAAGGTGTGAGTTGTAAGGAAACGACGGGGTTGGATTTATAGTAAAATATCCAACAGAGCAATCAAAACAGATGATCGCATTTAAAGCGGATCCTAATTTCTTTATTCGCCGAAGAATCAAATCTTTTAGATTTCGAAGATTTTCTTTATATCCCTTGAATTCCGGAATTCAATCAAGACAACGTCAAAAGCTAAGACGCACCTTAATTTCTAGTTCAACCGTAACCACGTCAAAAGTTAGAACGAATCTTGAATTCCTAATTTCACTCTTTGGCGATAGCTTCATTCATACGTTTCGGTTAACCGAATTGTTTTATCTATATTACTCAATGATGATAAAACTCTATCTATCAACTCAATTTTCGTCATGAAAACATTTTAATTGTTAACCATGACCACTTTACTCAAATTTCGGGACGAAATTTCTTTAACGGGTAGGTACTGTGATGACCCGGGAATTTCCGACCAAATTTAAACTTTAATCTTTATATGTTCCCGACACGATAAGCAAAATCTGTAATATTGAGTCTCGAAAACTTTGGAACTATGTTCATATGTTTAGTTACCCTTTGACTGTGCCCAATGATTCACGAACAATTGTGTGTAAATTAATATGTAAATATATATATATATATATATATATATATATATATATATATATATATATATATATATATATACATATATATATATATATATATATATATATATATATATATGAATGTGAATATATATAGTAATTTGAATCTATAAAAAAAATATTTAAACATTAAAATGAAATATGTAAAATAAGTTACAAAATAAATATGATGTAATTTAAAATGAATCTATATATATAAATATGTATAATTTCTATGTATAATTATTATTATAGGTACATTAAAACATATAAACAAAAATGATTCAATAGAAATTATTATATAATATATTATATAATTAGTAAATATGAAATAAATAATAATAAGTAATATTGATTACAAGTTAAAATATGATGGTTGGATTAATACTAATATTATTATTACTACTTTCTTTATTATATTCAATATTAGTATTATTTATATCATTAGGTATTAACATTATTATTGATAAATACCATTATACTTGTTATTTGTATCATTATTATTACTCTTATGATTATTATTATTATTATTAGTAATAACTTGTATTATTATTATTAGAATAATTATTAATTATTAATAGTAATTATAAATTTATAAAAATCAAGATAAATACAAGTGATATGTTACATTTAACATTCAAATTTTATTTGCTGCTTACCCTACATGTCAGTCGATTATTGCAGAAAAAGCCAATCGAATATTTATCACAATCAATTGTACGATTCTGTTAAATCTTTATATCTACTTTATATATATATATATATATATATATATATATATATATATATATATATATATATATATATATATATATATATTTTGTTTTTTTTTTGTTCTTCTCCTTGTTTGATATATGGCTGTCGAATCCTCCTCCTTTATAAACCAACGAGCTGCTCTTAATGATGGATTTAAACATCCAAATTAACACCCTTAATATCAATTAAAACAACCAACAAGGATTTAAATCAGTTAAATTCATCATATTTTTTTTAGACACAGCTCGACACTCTGTAAGTCAACTTTTTCACCATATGTTGATTTTGAACGAATCTTCAAAATGTATAAATACGGTGCTGTCAGGAATTTCATTTTAAATCTATCCTCAAAATCTCAATCTTCAATTCCTTCTAACACGTACGAATTTTGGAGTCAAACATATAAATTAAAAAGTCAAACAATTTGTTCATAAGGAAATTCGAGTTCGTTTTTGAATTTATGGAACAATTGATGGTTCCTCAAGTTTTTATACATGATTTCCAAACTATTTTGTATAGAATGTTTTTGTTAAAACGCTCTTAAAACCGAAAATCATTTTTCTTTTTTTTTTTAAAAAGCTGCGACAGCAGCAAGGGTATTTTAGTTTCATTTAATTTTTTTTGTTGTTTTAATTAATTGAATTGATCACTAGTCGTTTATGTATCATTTATAAACACTAAAATTATATAAAATAGGGATTTATCCCTGATCCTTACATGTTTGGTCGATTGAGTTTTCAAAGAGAAGAAGAAGAACCAGGGAAGCATGAGGGACGGTTTAATAGATTTTAAATTAGTAATGAATCAGAAAAGCAAGTGGCAGAAGAGTGGTTAAGAGGGGTGTTGGGTGAACAAGTGGTCATGGGTTCGAAACCTTGAACCTGCGAGTTTTTATTTTATTTTATAAAGAGCTGCTTAAGAGGGGTGGATTGTATGGGCCGAGAACTATTATATTTAGTTGGGCCAAGTTCCATTTTGTGTTGGGCCGAATCCCTTTTTCTCCTGTTGGGCAGAAATGAAATTCTAAGGGTTAAATAAACCAAAGTCTGGTATTAATCAGGAAATTTGAAATTGAAGGTTGGTAAAGGAGGTGGATGAGTGAATGAGAGGTCGCGGGTTCGAGTCTGTACAATGTCATTCTATTCTTTTTGAAGCCCATTTTATGTGAGGTAGTATTTTCTTTTTGTTATATTATTATTATTATTATTATTATTATTATTATTATTATTATTATTATTATTATTATTATTATTATTATTATTAT
The DNA here is from genome assembly GCF_046630445.1 of Rutidosis leptorrhynchoides. NCBI lineage: Eukaryota > Viridiplantae > Streptophyta > Magnoliopsida > Asterales > Asteraceae > Rutidosis > Rutidosis leptorrhynchoides. The sequence goes on along the minus strand of NC_092342.1, from coordinate 168,002,424 downwards.
TATTATTATTATTATTATTATTATTATTATTATTATTATTATTATTATTGTTAGTGTTAGTATACTTGTTATTATTATTATTATTATTATTATTATTATTATTATTATTATTATTATTATTATTATTATTGGGTTACGTTATAAAGTTATGAGGATATATATAACTATATGAGAGAATCACATGAATTTATATATATAATACATAAAGGATTAAAATTTAACATAAATATTACTGAGGACTTAATTAATAATTACTATTTATAATGTTCAATAACTTTAAAACGAAATGTTAGTTATATAGGAATCTTATATATATATATTAAAAGTACAAATAATAATCATTTTAAATATATATACAAATCAAATAACTACTATATAAAGTTAGAATATATAAATTTGTTCGATTACGATCATATATTTTAACATATATATATAAATAATATAGGTTCGTGAATCCGAGGCCAACCATGCATTGTTCAATATAGTCATATGTATTTTTACTACAAAATACAGTATGGTGAGTTTCATTAATCCCTTTTTAAATGCTTTTGCAATATATATTTTTGGGACTGAGAATACATGCGCTGCTTTTATAACTGTTTTACGAAATAGACACAAGTACGTGAAACTACATTCTATGGTTGAATTATCGAAATTGAATATGCCCCTTTTTATTAAGTCTGGTAATCTAAGAATTAGGGAACAGACACCCTAATTGACGCGAACTCTAAAGATAGATCTATCGGGCCCAACAAGCCCCATCCAAAGTACCGGATGCTTTAGTACTTCGAAATTTATATCATGTCCGAAGGAGGATCCCGGAATGATGGGGATATTCTTATATACATATTGTGAATGTCGGTTACCAGGTGTTCAATCCATATGAATGATATTTTGTCTCTATGCATGGGACGCATGTTTATGAGAAATGGAAATATGAAATCTTGTGGTCTATTAAAATTATGAAATGATTATTTATGTTAAACTAATGAACTCACCAACCTTTTGGTTGACACTTGAAAGCATGTTTATTCTCAGGTACGAAAGAAATCTTCCGATGTGCATTTGCTCATCTTAGAGATATTACTTGGAGTCATTCATGACATATTTCAAAAGACGTTGCATTCGAGTCGTTGAGTTCATCAAGATTATTATTAAGTCTATTATAGTAAGATATATTACGAAATGGTATGCATGTTGTCAACTTTCGATGTAATGAAAGATTGTCTTTTCAAAAACGAATGCAATGTTTGTAAAATGTATCATATAGAGGTCAAATACCTCGCGATGTAATCAACTGTTGTGAATCGTTTATAATCGATATGGACTTCGTCCGGATGGATTAGGACGGGGCATCACACACAACACATTAAAAGCACTTCAATGTCACATTCAAACCTTTGTGGCGTAAAGTGAGGAATATCCTCACTACCTTCGGGGAATCGCCAACAAATTCTCTAAACATCATTCATATCATTCACATTATTCTAGTCGATGGATAGCAAAACCTGATCAACCGAAACTTATGTCTTCTTAAATTGGCTCGAAAAAGTGTACAAACAATCATAACTTTCTTTTTACAAATAATTTTTTACGTATTTGTTAATATCCACATCCAACAGCACTAATTCTTCTTTATCATATTTGCAGATTCCAAACACTGAATATTTAAGCTCCAAGGTTCGTTATATCTAATTATTATAATGTATGTTCAATTGCATGATATTTTCCATTTATTTATGTAATTTTAACTGAACATCTTATCTTAGATATTTAAATTTTTTATTTATATTTCATTTAATGAATGGGCAAATTGTCCATAAAGTTAACATAAAAACCAATTTTTTCCGATAAAGGGTATATCAATTTTTTCTTAACCCATAAAGGAGTGTGATTTCAATTTAATGCATAGAAGGGTGTGTGATTGCAAAATGGTTGCAATTGAGGTATAATTTGATACCTTGGAATTTTTTTTATTTTTTTTAGATGAACAGGTACAATCGAAATCTAAAAACTAGATTCGAAATTAATACACTTTATATGAACAACTACAATCGAAATCGAAATCGAAATGGACGAGATCTGATTCCGGTGTTGATATCTGTTTCCGGTGACAATCATCTGATTCCGGTGTTGTTCATCTGATTCCATGAAACTACACTCCTACTAAGATTTTGTTCAGGACTATTTTAAGCGACTTGAATCGGGAACGAATTCAAATAAGAGTTAATCTCCAGTGTTCTCAATTGAAGATAATTTCATATAATAGTTAAAATATTTGGATCAGGAACATTCTGAATGATTTAAACGAAGAAGTATAAGTAAAAATTAAATAAAATAAAAATTAATGATGTGGCAATAGACGTAGACACATGGAATATACACATCACCAAAAAGAAAAATTAAAATTGCCAAATGTCAAAAATTATCCCAATTGCAATCATTTTGCAATCACACACCCTTCTAAGCATTAAATTGAAATTACACTCCTTTATGGGTCAAAGAAAAAATTGATATATCATTTATCGGAAAAAATTGGTTTTTATGTTACCTTTATGGACAATTTGTCCTTAATGAATTAAATTAGCATGACAGATTAATAAGAACGAAAAAGGAATTTTATAATTATTTATAATTGTGTAGCAATCCTTCCTATGATATAAAATTACAAATTATAAGTTATAGACACATGTATGTCACTTTGACTAGAAATTTCGTTAAAAATATACGACTAATATTATATATTTTTATTTACTTCTATATAATATAACAAATATAAATATATACATAAAATTTATAGTTGTTACGTCAAGTAACAATATTTATTTAACTAGCGTAACGTTTATTAAAATTTACTTTCGTATGTGGCATTCTAAATATAAAGACGTGTTATGATTATGAATGTGATGTGACATTGTGATCGTTCATCTTACCTGTTTGCCCAAATTCTCAAACAATCATTGTTTAATTTCATGATTAATACAATATGTTTTTAATAATTGAGAAGTGATATTTCCACTTCGCATTTTACTATTTATTTTTTTTATTTTTATTTTTTACAAAAATATTAATATGTATATATATAAAAGAACCGAGGTTCCGGTGGTAAAACATTAAACAACATTAAATAGATCATAACGATCTCTAGAAAAATTATGTTCGTTCTAAACAAATATGAACGACACATACGCACTATAAGAATTACAATTAAAAAGTGAAACAAAGACAACCCACCAAACCTAAACCTAAAACATAGATACATAAACTCGATCCCGAATTCAACCTCGCAATAGCACTCCTCAGAAACCGCAAATACAAACCAATCACCGGGCAAACCAAGAACACCTAACCCGGGGCCTATTTACCGAAGTCAACTAAGTCAAAACGCCAGCAACAACATCGAACCCGCAAAAGACCCGACGACGAGAGAGATGGAGTGAATGAACTAAACCAGCAGCTACCGAACAGAACCAAAAGCCGAATCAAACCATGAAGGAATATGACAAGAATATCCTTCATCCACCATTATTTCATGTTTTTATTCCAAAAATATCCTTCAATAAACTATGACAAGAAATTTATCTAGTACATCATTTAAGGATAACTTAGGTAATTTAGGTGGAACAAGTAAAAGTGTTGTTGGATATATCAATTCCCATAATTAGTTATGTCAATAAAATTGTACACATGAATGCTGCGTTTATTTACCTCTTAATTAAATGCTTTAGCGCTGAATGTTGAACCATTCAACCTTTAGTGTGTTTATTTTTCACCTCTGAATGACAGATGGTTCTGAATGGTTCAACATTCAGTGCTGAACCATTAAGAGCAGGAACCATCTCTTGACCATTAAACACCTAAATCTTATGTGATATGCTCTTTAAATTATATTTTAAAAACTTATTAAACGACTTTATTATAGTTTTTATTTATGTCAAAGGTTAATAAGGTAATTTAACATCATTCACATTATTCGTTTAAAATGATTATCAAACGGGTTATTTTCATTCGGAAGCAACTTCATTCAAAACCTTTGAATCGTTCATATTATGAACCATTCAACGCTAAATTATTCAGTTCTATTAAACGCACCCTAAGTTATACTCCATCCTTCCCAAATCTATGGTTCATTATTCATTTTTAGGATGTCTCAAATTAATTATCCACTTTTATAAATGAAAAAAAATAATAGTGTGATAATGTTTATTTTTGCCCCTACTTTATATATGTAAGATAAAAATTAGGTAAAAGGTAAGAGGTAAAACTGAAAAGTTAACAAAAAAGTACATTCAACAGTCACCCTTTCTTAATTAAATTGTGTGTTTTTTGTCTAGAGACTATAGATACGGGACGACGAGTGTAATTCATTTAAAACATTTAAATTAACTTTCTTTCTAATTACTTCGTATAGAGTTAACGAGTGACAGGATTGCATTAATGGCGAGGTCTTTATTATTACTGATTTGGAGTGTGTTGGGCAATGATGTTGATTTATGCTTAACGATAATATTAATCTTAATTAATATCATGCACATAACTAAAGGTGATGGTAGAAATCTTAACATAAATATACAAGTTCACTAATTCACACTTACTCTACCAAAATACCAAACTAAATGAAGCTTAAACTAAAATATATGCCACACGGTTTGGTCCACGGTCGACCGCAGGTCAGACCGTGGAAGCCCTGCACCCTGGTTTATGAAACCAAGTGCACGGTCGACCTTACGGCTGACCGTGGGTCGACTGCAGAAGGTTCGGTCCAAATCTTTGATCAAATAAATCTTGACCACTTTGGGGCATCAATAATTTATGAAACTTGTTTCAACATGCTTAAAATAGTTGACCTCCTTCATATCCAAAAGAGTTTTGGTCACTAAAATGCTAATCTTGGTTAATCACATCTAATGACATCTTACTGGACGTTTTAGTCTTGATTAAGGATAAAACATAAGTGTTATAGGAAAACTTGTGCTCCTAAAATGTATTTAGACATACTTAGGATGGTCATCAATGTAACATCCCGCCTTTTTTCCGTTTATTTTCCGTTTATTTATTTAAAGTCCATTATATGATTATAACATCTTCCATTAAAATGTGTTTTAAAATATCTCGTTTAGGTAATTCACGCACCCGCTTTTAAAGTCGAGGGACTAAACTTGCCAAAAGACCAAACTCTTGACTAGGTCAACTAGTCAACCATGAACTCTCATCCATTCATTCACCTCCTTCTCTCTTTCAATACTTCAACTTTTTCTCTCAAACACCAATTCAAAGATTCATCATCCATTTCCAATCTAGCAATCAAACATCAAAACAAATTACATATTTGGAATCCTTGCATCTTCCTCTTCAATTCCATACCGATTTCATCAAGTTTGGGTAACTTTCAAAAATCACTAGATTCTTTGTTCTTGATGTTTTTAACTTATAAAAGTGTTAATTAGTGAAATGTCCCGTTCATATTGATTATAAACGTTCCATATTAATTGATTTCGTTGCGAGGTTTTGACCTCTATATGAGACGTTTTTCAAAGAATGCATTCATTTTTAAAACAACCATAACCTTTATTTTATCAATAAAGGTTTAAAAATAACATTACGTAGATTATCAAATAATGATAATCTAAAATATACTGTTTACACACGACCATTACATAATGGTTTACAATAGAAATATATTACATCGACATATGTTTCTTGAATGCAGTTTTTACATAATATCATACAAACATGGACTCCAAATCTTGTCCTTATTTTAGTATGCAACAGCGGAAGCTCTTAGTATTCACCAGAGAATAAACATGCTTTAAACGTCAACAAAAATGTTGGTGAGTTATAGGTTTAACCTATATATATCAAATCGTAACAATAGATCACAAGATTTCATATTTCAATACAAATCACAGACATAGAGATAAAAATAATTCATATGGTGAACACCTGGTAACCGACATTAACAAGATGCATATATAAGAATATCCCCATCATTCCGGGACACCCTTCGGATATGATATAAATTTCGAAGTATTAAAGCATCCGGTACTTTGGATGGGGTTTGTTAGGCCCAATAGATCTATCTTTAGGATTCGCATCAATTAGGGTGTCTGTTCCCTAATTCTTAGATTACCAGACTTAATAAAAAGGGGCATATTCGATTTCGATAATTCAACCATAGAATGTAGTTTCACGTACTTGTGTCTATTTTGTAAATCATTTATAAAACCTGCATGTATTCTCATCCCAAAAATATTAGATATTAAAAGTGGGACTATAACTCACTTTCACAGATATTTCCTTCCTCGGAAATAAGACTTGGCCACGGATCGATTCACGAACCTATACAAATATGTACATATATATCAAAGTATGATCAAAATATAATTACAACCATTTTTATTATGTTTTAAAGATTTGAGTGTATTAAGTCAGCTGTCCTCGTTAGTAACCTACAACTAGTTGTCCACAGTTAGATGTACAGAAATAAATCGATATATATTATCTTGAATCAATCCACGACCCAGTGTATACACGTCTCAGGCTAAATCATGTGACGACCCGGAAATTTTCGATCAAATTTAAACTTAATCCTTATATGTTTCCGACACGTTTAGCAAAGTCTGTAATGTTGAGTCTCAAAATTTTGAACTATTTTCATATATGCAATTACCCATTGACTGCTCCCGACGATTCACGAACAATTAATTATAAATGGATATGTGTGTGTGTGTGTATATATATATATATATATATATAATAATTAGATGTATAAGTTGAAATATTAATGGTTGTTGTTATTAAAATTAATTAAGTAAAATAAATAAAGAAATTTAACTTAAAAATATAGGATTTTTCTGTGTGCTTTTGTCCGCCATTGATTAACAACTGAGTACGATATAATACATCTATTAAAACTGTCAGCATAAGGTTACAATTACATGGTTGCTATAATGTTAGTATTACGTTTTCTGAATCTTTGATATTTTTAAAGTTATATTATTTTATTATTTAACTCTTCAACTTGTTTAGTTTAATAGGATATTAGTTATAGATAGATGAAAGTGAATATATTGATTGAATGGATGTATGCTGTTTTCATTTCCTTTCTCATAATTTTAATCGAATGATTGACTAATAGCACATCCCCACCTCTTTTTCCCCTACATATATACAAACAAAATTTCCCAATTACACATATCACCTTTCTGTTTTAAATCACTATCTATCTAATCTAATACTACATATCACTTATGTAAATTAAGAATCCATCTCTGTATATTAGTGTGTATGTAAATCATCCCATCCTTCATGAACTAGCAAACCAACCATCTATCTCTTTTTCTGTTCTTTCTTTCCTTGCAGACAATTCCAAACCCATATGAGATTTGAGAATATATTTCTGTTTCCTTTCCCTGTCAATCACACTTTTAAATCACTTTATTATATTTGCATACACACAAACACTGCATGTGCTTCTACACCATTTCAATGATTATGAATCATATTTTAATTATCTTCTTTCTCAATCCAGTGACACAAAAGTCTTAACAAGACCCTCAATATACTCAAACATATATATAAAATAAATGGAATATGTAAACAATGCACACTTGGAATTACCTATTAAATATCTTTATGTTTTTCATTAACATCACAAAGCCAACGAATTAGTACACATACTTGGCAATATTCGTTCAAGAGCGCCTTACCACTTGGGCCATTATTCACTCCAACACCACCATGAAGTCATCATCAAAATACCATAGCTTGAAACTACTAACATCGGATTACACTTTGGTTTATGATACGGTTCAACCACACCCCACCTTCGAACAGCTCAAATCACCACCACAATACTACCTGTTACTGTTTTGGTACAGCTGCAAAACCACCTTAAATCACCACCTATCCTTCTCCTGTTTACATTCGAAAACAGTCACCAACTAACACCACAATCTTTGACGCTATTGATGTTTGAACCCGTCTGGTTGAGGGTCTAAAACCCAATGAAAAACCACCACCACTTTTCAAAACAAGTACAACACTTATACGCTGCTACTGCTGCTACTGTAGCTACAGAGCTCGTGTATTACTATTTCAAAAACCAAAGAAAACCAACCTGTAACCTGCCTGTTTGCGGTACATCTGCTGCAGCACACTTCCTGTTTTTTTTTTCCTGTTTCTTTTCTTCTCCACGAACCATCATTGTTGCTACTGCATCTGGTTTCTGTTTAACCATTAAAACCATCCCAAACACCCTTCAAATATTCTTGATTACTGCTGCAAACCGTCCTTACAACCCCCACTTCTGCTATTCTCTGTTCAAACTGCAAAATCACACTCATAATTAGATAAAGTACTACAGTTTCTGTGTGTTGTTCCTATTTCAAACCATCGCAACACAACACCTCAAAACCACCTACGACTGTTACTCTATTCCTGTTCCTACTCCTTTATTTCTATTCAACCAAATAACATACGCCCTTAATTGTTCAATGTTATTCACTATTGCTTCAATTCATAATCAAAACCACAAACAGGTCAGTAACTATTATCGACTATCACTAAACCCTTCAAGAACACAATCTATTACTACTTGTGTTCAATTAGTTAAAAAGTACAGAATATATATAAATGGATGAAAGAATTAAAAGAATATTAATGAACCAATTACCAATAATATCAATCATTTAATCGATTATTTGATCGATTGAGATAGGATGATGAATCACAATGATGAAGAAGACCGATGATGACGAGGATGTTGATGAATCGAAGACCTGTTGTTCCTCGATGATGATTGTTGGATCGATTGATCGATTAAAGAACCGGAGGTATCATAAACCGTGATTCATTCTGCGTTTTGGTTTCTCTGCCTTGCTCGATCTGTCTGTGATTAGGTTCAACTACATATACCGTATCAGATTACTCTTTAAACGGGCCACTTAACCTATTTTGGGATCGAGCTTTATTTGGGCCAATTGTATCATATGTAGAACTTGGGCTTTTGTTTGGACTTCATCATCATTCTATCTAATTAAAAGGTATATATTTCTAATACTATTATCATTATAATTATAATTATAATTATTATAATTATAATTATAATTATTATAATTATAATTATTATAATGATTATTATCATTATTATTATTATTATTATCATTATTATTATTATTATTATTATTATAATTATAATTATTATTATTATTATTATTATTATTATTATCATTATTATTATTATTATTATTATTATTATTATTATTATTATTATTATTATTTTTATTATTATTATTATTATTATTATTATTATTATCATCATCATCATTAATATTAATAGGATTATCAAGCTTATTATTATTATTGTTATTATTTGTATTATTATCATAAGTACTAGTATTATTATTAGTAGTATTATTATCATTATAGTTATTAATATAAATATTAATATCATTATTATTATTAGTAAAATCACTATTTTTAGAGTTATTATTATTAGTACTCATTATTATTAAAGTTAACATTTTTATTAAAAAGTATTTTTATTTTATTTTATTAAAGTTATCATTTTTATCATTTATATTAAAAGTATCATTTTTACTCTATCATCATTATTACTATTTTTTATCATTACTAATATTATTTTAGTATTATTATAATTCTAACAAACAAACGATATATATATACAAAAATATATTTAATACATATAACATAATATTTTTTTATTTTTATTTATTACAAATATATAAAATGAGTATATGAAACATATAGGTTATTAATATAAAAATGATATAACTAATATATATATATATATATATATATATATATATATATATATATATATATATATATATATATATATATATATATATATAATTTTGTTCGATTACAATTATGTGTGTTAATATACATATATAAATTATATAGGTTCGTGAATCTGAGGTCAACCCTACTCTTCTTAAATGACGTCATATGTATTTTTACTACAAAATACAGTATGGTGAGTTTCATTTACCCTTTTTACTCTTTACGTTTTTGGGCTGAGAATACATGCAAATGCTTTATTAACTGTTTTACAATATTTATATGCGTGAGTTTCATTTACCTTTTTAACCTTTATATTTTTGGGCTGAGAATACATGCGCAATTTTTATAAATGTTTTTACGAAATAGACACAAGTAATCGAAACTACATTATATGGTTGAATGATCGAAATCGAATATGCCCCTTTTTATTAAGTCTGGTAATCTAAGAATTAGGGAACAGACACCCTAATTGACGCGAACTCTAAAGATAGATCTATCGGGCCCAACAAGCCCCATCCAAAGTACCGGATGCTTTAGTACTTCGAAATTTATATCATGTCCAAAGGAGGATCCCGGAATGATGGGGATATTCTTATATGTATATTGTGAATGTCGGTTACCAGGTGTTCAATCCATATGAATGATATTTTTGTCTCTATGCATGGGACGTATGTTTATGAGAAATGGAAATATGAAATCTTGTGGTCTATTAAAATTATGAAATGATTATTTATGTTAAACTAATGAACTCACCAACATTTTGGTTGACACTTGGAAGCATGTTTATTCTCAGGTATGAAAGAAATCTTTCGATGTGCATTTGCTCACTTTAAAGATATTACTTGGAGTCATTCATGACATATTTCAAAAGACGTTGCATTCGAGTCGTCGAGTTCATCAAGATTATTATTAAGATAATTATAATTAGATATATTATGAAATGGTATGTATATCGTCAATTTTCGATGTAAGGAAGTTTGTCTTTTCAAAACGAATGCAATGTTTGTAAAATGTATCATATAGAGGTCAAGTACCTCGCGATGTAACAAACTATTGTGAATCGTTTGTAATCGATGTGGTCTTTGTCCGGATGGATTAGGACGGGTCTTCACAGTTGGTATCAGAGCGGTGGTCTGAGTGAACCGGGTCTTGCATTAGTGTGTCTAACTGATAGTCGTTAGGATGCATTAGCGAGTCTGGACTTCGGCCGTGTCTGCATGTCAAAGGTTTTGCTTATCATTTTTGTCGGAAAATTATCTACTTATCATCCTTAGGAAATTACATGTTCATTATTCTTAGTCTAGACACGTTTTACTGCATTGACTGCATGAATAAGTGTATAGACAAAATTCATATCTTAGCGTATCTAACAATTCATATCTTAGCGTATCTGACAATTCATATCTTAGCGTATCTGACAATTCATATCTTAGTGTATCTGACAATTCATATCTTAGAGTATCTGACAATTCATATTTTAGCGTATCTGTTACTGTAGACCTTGCCTGATATCTCTCGTATATTTCTCCTTAAATTAAGGGATCCTGGTACTATATATATCTATGTAAATTATGCATTGAGAATACCATCCAACTATCAATTACTGTCACTAAACTCTTCATATCAAAAATCTTTCCTGAGATCGCGTAAGATGACCTCTACGAATCGACCAAGTTCCTCTGACTCCGAAGACAGCGTGACAGGAGCACATCAATCAATCAACTATCGTGAATACTGGAGAAAATGGGGGTGGGTTCGTGACATACTCACCCTATGGAGAAGAGAAGAAGGTACTCCATATCATGAACCGAATCTACCACCTAACCTTGGAGTACTCGACCTGCTCACCTGCGAACCTATTCGCAACACCGTTTATACCCTTTTTGCCAGAATTTTTCGTCTTGAGACTACCATTAACGGAACTAAAGAAGATATCCAATCTCTACCTCACACTGATAACCAACCAGGGTTAGTAGAAGAAGTTAAAGAACTCCGAGCTCGAGTGTTAACTTTAGAGAGCGCGGTACACAGTTTGCAAGCACCATCAGTATCACCAACACCAATCACATCACCAACCTTAGCACCAACAGCACTAGTACCACCAACAACAACATCCGCATCACCAGCTTCGACACCTCATTCTGTACCTCGAGTATAATCATCGTTCTACACAAACTATCTTCGTTCTTCATGACGATTATGTAATCTCTAATGTTTTAGAGATTAGGTACTCTAGTTCTAGCCGTAAATCTGATAAGTTTAATATCACATTGACTCATTAAATCCATAATTACGTCTGAAGAAAATATATATGTATATATGTTTTCATAAAGATTGTAATTAAAATTTTTATTGTACAAACTGTTAATGGTGAAAATATTTTAACGGGTAGGTAATATCCGAGGAATATTTTGATTTCACATTAATAAGTTACACTGTACATTCTTCGAATCTAATTCAACAGTCGTTTACTATCCTACTTACGTCTACCGATATACAAATTCGTTCACCACAGAATAATCGTATTCATACAATTTCATATTTGGATTTTGATTTATCAGAAATCAAGTGGCATAATGAAGGAAACATTTGACAAAATAAAATTTGTTAGAAACAAACAAATTAACTATAAGAAATTTTGTTAAGAATCCACGCTAACTATTCCTAACTAATTGTTCCCAGCTAACTGATTACACTTTATTTATCGCAATTTAATTATCGCAATTTACATTCTCACAACTTTATTTATCGTCATTTAATTTCTGTTATTTATTTTACGCACTTTAAATATCGGGACACGTATACAAGGTTTTGACATATCATATCGACCCATCTATATATATATATATAGTTTGAGTTGTGATCGAGTCTGAGACGTATACGGGTCACGACACGTATTAATTAATTCGAATATTATATATTAAACTATATATGAATTATTGGACTGTCAACTGTGGACTATCGACTGTGGACTAATAAAATTGGACAATTAAAAATGAATTAAAATATTGATTATAACATATGAAACTAAACAATTCTTCAAATTTGCCACTTGATTTCGTCTTAAACATCATTTGTATCTTCACGATTACATTCTGCTTTCAAACCTTACATGATTCTTGAAAACACCTCGATCGAGAGGATGAACCAACCGCACTCCATTTACGGGAGAAAAGATTTATGCATATAGTTATGCACCTGAAAACACTCGGAATCTGAGTAAACGTTTAACACGTAGATGTGCTAATTCATTTAGAGTTATTATTACCAAAACTAACTTTGCATCTGCTGTTCGAGATAGCCAGTTTTGTCACAGCTCCAGCAAGACAACTTCGACTTTTCGTACGAAACAACCTTATTATAACGTTGATATATACGCGTGCTCTTTTATTGTTACCAAGGAACTTTTCATATTCCGCCATATTACCATCAGCGTTTAATCATCTAAAAACAAAATTTTCCTGAAACCACCTCGGATTAATAACCGATGATTCAGATATCATAGCATTAAATGCAGAGGAAACAAAAAAATGGTAGATGGTCTAAAACGACCAAAAGTTTGATGATAAAGAAAGGAGTGTTAGGAACGCTCGATAGAAAATGGGGTATTGAAAAACAGATTGAGCTACCCATGAAGGAGACCAAGGACAAATACAAGGACCAAACCCTATATTCAAAGGATTCAAGTAATTATGGATCTGTTGAAATCTTTAGAGAATATCTTGCTCCGAAGTCATGTTAAAATCTTGCGGAAAAATCTTTCTCCACCAACCATCGAACTTAGAAATTCCAAAATATCATCATCAATATCTTCGATATTTCTGATGATATTTTCATAAATATTCTCGTCCGAAATTATATACTTATTCGTGCTTCCTGTGTATCATAATATTGGAAACATTCAACAGAAAATTTAGTACCAAAAAGCAGATTATGCGAAACTATGAAGAAAGCCGTGGACAAGTTACAAAGAATAAGTTTGACTTCAAAGAAAATAAATGATTCAATGTCTGCTGAAGTGTAACAACCCAAACCAACCCTCGACCAAACCACGCGAAAATACAAAATTTTTTTTTTCCTTTGCAGCATACCCGCGCGGCGGGCCAGGTAGGGGCGCGGCGCGCCAAAGTGGTCTGTCCAGAAAGTTTTAAAATGCGAAAAAGATCGGCTAGTTCCCGACATTTTTAGACGACACGCTTTTAACCACACATTCAAATATGTAAAACTATCACGATTCAAACATAAAAATGATGTTTTACAAGTGGGGCCTACATCGGCCGTTTTACGAGTTTAATACAATCTACGAGTTTCGACCACCAAAAAGTTTAAGTTCCAAACTACACAATGAGCATGGCGTTTGGGATAAAACTACCCAACTATCGGTCAAACTCCAAGAGCAACTAAAGCCAAAAGCGTCCCCTAGCATCAAGCGGGATCTCTAGTCCAAAACGATGCCCTTACCCTTGTCCAAAACCGAACCTATAAAATGGTAAACAACGAGAGGGTAAGCAAAGCTTAGTGAATGCAATAATTATACGAATACATATATAATTATACCTACTTGCATACACTTACACACCAAACCGCAAACACGCTAGCATACACACTTAGCTTACCGTCACAATAACGAGCTATAAATCACCAATACTACAAACTAGCATAATAACCGCATATGAATATAACTCGAATAATATAATATGCTTACAACACAAATAACCATGGTCGACCAATAGTACAAGGGAACGGCGATCGCGAAAACGCCATCGGTGTTCATAACATCCGTTAGGGCACTTAACACCTCGCACCACTAACCCCTAGGGTGGCACCTTAACACCTCGGCACATCACCCCGAGTGGCATCTTAACACCTCGATGCAACACTCATTATTTTACGGAGTGGTGTCTTAACACCTCGACACTACACTCCTAGGTGGCATCTTAACACCTCGATGCTACACCTGAGTGGCATCTTAACACCTCGATGCTACACTCTTCACGTGAAACGTGGTGTCTTAACATCTCGACACTACACCTTTCATGCTACAACAAATAGATACATTATATACATACGCATATAATTATTCCACTCACCTCAAAGTCTTGTGAAAAGATACCTGAGCTTGCAAGACCTCAAAGTAACGTACCTATCATATTATACACATCATCAAACGCAAACTCAAGTCGGTCAACCAAACCCTTTCACCATTCTAAGCCATTTTGACCCAATGGTGCAATTTCAACCTATTTGCACCCTTAACCCTAAATTGGGTCAACACACACCAAAACCCTAATCATTCGTCAAGATGGGTTTAAAACACATTTAGGTCACAAGGCTAACTCGTTTTCATAATTGCTAGGCCACTTAGGTCATTAAAGACTCATTTGACCCATTTCAAGGTCAACACACCCATTTGGGTCATCCATACCCAATAACACCCATTTACATATTATTAAAGTGTTCTAGCACTAACTAACTAAATTTAAGACTCAAAAGTCCAATTAACACATTCAAACCCTAGGTTAGTCATCAATGAGCCTTCATAACCCATATTCACCCAAAATCCCTAAAATACTAACAAAATGGGTCTTTGGTTCATCACTAGCCCAAAACCTAACCCTTAAAGCAATTAAAGTAAGAAATTGGGTTTTATAACTTACCAACACAATCACCACATAGCTATCGACTAGATGAACGACTTTATAACTTGCACCGAGACCCGATTCAACCTCTTTTACCCTTTAATGGAGCTTTCTCTCTCAAGGATTGCACTCTCTCTCTAGAGTTTGATTGGAGAAGATGAGGTTGTTGTGGGAGTAGTAAATGAGCTCCCCAAAACTGATCTAGGGTATTAAATTCGGCCCCAAAGTGAAATTACACAATCGCCCTCAAAATATCTATTTTAAAAAGAAGAAAGGAATCTGTCGCAGACAGATGGCGCGGCGCGCCACCTAGCCGCGCGGCGCGCGACCTCCCAGTTCAGCATCTTTTGTCTTTTTAATTATGTGCAACAAAAGCCCCAAACTTGAGTAACTCATATACACATATGTACACTACGAATATTCGGGTCTTACAACTCTCCCCCACTTATTCGGATTGCGTCCTCGCAATCCAAGCAGCATGACACGAGGGAAGATAAACTAACACGAACTCTTCGGGCTCCCAAGTGAACTCGGAACCTTTACTTCGTCGCCATTGAACCTTAAAGGTCCTCACCTCTTTATTCCTCAACATTTTCACCTTCTCGTCAAGGATAGCAATCGGTTCTTCGACATATTCTAACTTGTTGTTTAGCTCGATCTCGTCTAAAGGCATCCATGAGGAATCATCCTCAAGACACTTACGGAGGTGGGAAACATGAAATGTATTATGGATCCCCGCAAGCTCTTCGGGTAATTCTAATCGATATGCAACTTCACCAACACGAGCTAAAACCTTGAACGGTCCAATAAACCGAGGAGCTAACTTTCCCCGTTTTCGAAATCGAATAATACCTTTCCATGGCGAAACCTTAAGCATCACCATATCGCCTTCTTGGAATTCAATCAATTGCCTACGTCTATCGGCATACGACTTTTGCCTATCTTGAGCCTTCTTCAAATGTTCCCGAATCAAATCAATCTTGCTATTAGTCTCTAAAACCAAATCGGTACTCCCGATCTCTCTTTGACCCACTTCTCCCCAACAAACGGGAGTTCGAAACCTACGCCCATAAAGCATTTCGTAAGGTGGCATCCCGATACTAGTATGATAACTATTATTGTACGAGAATTCCACCAAAGGCAAATGCTCATCCCAACTACCACCGAAGTCAATGATGCACGCTCGTAGCATATCTTTCAAAGTTTGATTCGTACGTTCGGTTTGACCGTCCGTTTGAGGATGATACGCCGTGCTCAACTTCAATTGCGTACCCATATCTTCATGAAACTTTTCCCAAAACCGAGATGTAAAACGGGTATCTCGATCCGAAATAATAGATATAGGAACCCCATGTCGCGAGACCACTTCCTTGATAAATAACTTAGCCAAGGTCTCCGACGATATCGCTTCTTTAATGGGAAGAAACAAAGCACTTTTTGTCAATCGGTCAACTATAACCCAAATCGAATCGAATTGGGTTCTCGCCGTTTTAGGTAACTTTGTAATGAAATCCATGGTAATGTGCTCCCATTTCCATTTCGGGATTTCTAACGGTTGCAACTTACCATACGGCTTTTGGTGTTCGGCTTTTACTTGTAAACACGTGACACATTGCTCAACATACTTCACAACATCACGTTTCATGCCCGGCCACCAATAATCTTTCTTCAAGTCATGATACATTTTTGTCGCGCCCGGATGAATGGAATATTTTGACTTATGTGCTTCATCAAGTAGCATCCGTCGGTAATCACCCATCTTAGGCACCCACACCCTTCCTTGAAAGGACAACAAACCACGCGGGCCCATAGTAATGAACTCCGATTGGCCCACGATTCGTTCCACATGCTTATTGTGAACGTAAGCCTCTATTTGAATCTCGCCAAGCTTCTCAAGAAAATCATTGGAAATAATCAAACGTAACGACCCCACTTTTATCGCCGGATGTTGACTCTTTCGACTCAACGCATCCGCGACAACATTCTCCTTACCCGGATGATAAAGTATTTCACAATCGTACTCTTTCACCACATCCATCCACCTACGTTGGCGATAATTCAAATCTCATTGATTAAAGAGATGTTTCAAACTCTTATGATCCGAATAAATCGTACACTTGACACCATACAAGTAATGGCGCCAAATTTTCAACGCATGCACTACCGCCGCCAACTTAAGATCATGAGTCGGATATCTTGTTTCGTGTTCCTTTAATTGTCGAGAGGCATAAGCGAAGACTTTACCTCTTTGCATTAGAACACACCCGAGCCCATTTAACGAAGCATCACAATAAACCGTCATATCTTCCACACCTTCCGGTAATACTAACACCGGAGCTTGACACAACTTCACTTTTAACAATTGAAAAGAAATTTATTGTTCGTTCTCCCAAATAAACTTAGCATTCTTCCTCGTCAACTTCGTTAATGGAGAAGCAATCTTAGAAAAGTCTTGGATAAACCGACGATAATAACCGGCCAATCCGAGAAAAATTCGGATTTCCGTAGGTGTAGTCGGTCGTCCCCAACTCTTCACCGTCTCTATCTTCCCCGAATCTACTTGAATACCGTCTTTGTTCACAATATGACCAAGGAATTGGACTTCCCTTAGCCAAAATTCACATTTGGAGAACTTAGCATACAACTTCTCCTTTCGTAGCGTCTTCAATACTTCACGCAAATGACGCTCATGCTCGTTCATACCTTTCGAGTAGACTAGTATGTCGTCAATGAACACTATTACCGACTTGTCCAACATAGGTTGGCACACTCGGTTCATAAGATCCATGAATGCCACCGGTGCATTCGTAAGGCTAAAAGGCATCGCCACAAACTCAAAATGCCCATACCGCGTTCTAAAAGCCGTTTTCTCAATATCTTCCTCACGGACCCGCATTTGGTGATAGCCGGACCGTAGGTCGATCTTAGAGAAATACGTTGCACCTTGAAGTTGATCAAATAAATCGTCAATCCTAGGTAATGGATAACGATTCTTGATCGTCACTTTATTCAACTCACGGTAATCAATGCACATACGCATACTACCATCTTTCTTCTTCACAAATAACACCGGAGCACCCCACGGTGAAGCACTCGGTCGAATAAAACCCTTCTCGAGCAATTCTTGAATTTGATTTAACAACTCTTGCATCTCCGTTGGCGCTAAACGATAAGGAGTTTTAGCAATGGGGTAGCCCCCGGAACCAACTCGATGCGAAATTCAACTTGTCTTTCCGCCGGAACACCCGGTAATTCGTCCGGAAAAACGTCTTCGAAATCACTAACAACCGGAATTCCACGAATGGGTGGCGGCTCATCACGAGTATCAACAACATGAGCAAGGAAAGCCATGCCGCCGGTAACAACATGACGATGTGCCCGTGCAAAAGTGCATATCGGCACCGGTCTCCTCCGCCTATCACCATGAATAATCAACTCTCCCCCACTTGGGGTCTTCACACGAATAAACTTATCATGGCATGCAATATCGGCTCTATAACGATCAAGCCAATCCATACCAACGACAATATCAAAGTCGCCGAAGGTCATTGGAATAAGATTAATTTTAAAGCTTTTGGCACCAAAAACAACATCACAATTTTCACACACATCAACCACTAGCACCGTCTTGCCGTTCGCTATTTTGACTTCTACCGGACGACTCAACTTAGCTAATGGTCTATCAAGTTTAGGCACAAATTTAGGAGACACAAACGACAAATTTGCACCGCTATAAAAAAGAATCCTTGCCGGATTAGAATTAACCATGAAAGTACCTGAGACAACTTCGTTCGATTGTTTGGCTTCATCATTAGTCATCAAGTAGTTGCGACCCCTAGCCGTACCCGCCGCCTTCTCTAACCGCTTCACATTATCATTTCGCAAATCGGGACACTCCGGCTTCTTATGCCCCTCTTTGTCGCAATTAAAACAAGTGATTTTGTTTCCGGAACGTGGTTTCGGACACTCACGAGCCATATGACCAGGTTCCCCACAGTTGTAGCACGTATAAGAAAACCCGCCGGTAGTGCCCTTCTTCGCACTATTGACACTTTCGGCCCCCCTCTTGCTCTTGCTCTTCTTACTTGAGGCATTAGAGTAACTAGAACCTTCAAACTTTCTTTTGGAAAACATGAAATCACTCTTTCTTGGAACCTCCGGCTCAAAACCCCGAGCCAACTCGAACAATTCATCAAAAGACTTAGCCATACCCCGACTAATCTTCCCCTTGTACTCATCATTCAAAGTACGGTAGAAATCCTTCATGAGCTTATGATCATCACCCACATATTCCGGGCAAAAATGAGTCTTTGCCAAGAATGTAGACTTGAGGGTAACCAAATCCATGGAACCTTGTTGCAAATGGTGCAACTCGTCCCGGATTCTATCGAGATCAGATGAAGTTCGGTATTCTCTGAAAAATTCTTTCTTGAACTCCTCCCATGTCAAGCCCATACATTGTTCTTCACCATACAAGTTGATTTTATCGTCCCACCACAACTTAGCTTCTTCGAGTAACATGCTAGAACCATACCTCGTCTTCCTTTCGGGAGGACATTCCGCGATACGGAAAGCTCCCTCAATATCGGAGATCCAACATGTACTTTTCAAAGGATCCCGCACCCCATTAAACATCGGGGGTTGAGCATCCTTGAAGTTCTTGTAGTGGAAGTCCCGCCTTCCTTCACCTCCTTCACCGCGAGGGTAGATATTCCTAGCGTCAAGGGCCTCTTCGATAGTGGCCTTCATTCGTTCATTAATTAGATCGGTTATTAGCTCATCAATCGAATCTTGGAAGACCTTTCGAACGTCCACAAGAAAATCCGATTTTAACTTCTTAAAGATGCCCTTAACCTTGGTTGAGAACTCGGCGTCCCCGCTTGTACTTCCATTATCATGTTCGGGACCGTTTCTCGTCTTCATTCTATAAAACGAATTAGGTTAAACCACAAAACGGAAGGACAGATTACATATATACATACATATACGCCACACTACTCCATCTCGCTCAACAATCGTCGTACATTACTTGTTTGACACGATTCGCACTCGTAGTGATGGTAGCTAGTCATTACTACGCGAGCACGTCGCGTTAACTCGCTAGTACAACGTCCATCTCGCTTGATGATTGCTAAACACAACACAACAAATAGCGCATGATTAGTTCACATAAACCTATGCACTAACCATCCCGATCCGACTCAAAGTCCTACAAGTCCCGCATAACACGCACACAAAAAGTCTAAGTCTAGGCGCCTATCTCAAGTGACCTAAATCCCTTAGACCATGCTCTGATACCACTTGTAACAACCCAAACCAACCCTCGACTAAACCACGCGAAAATACAAAAAAAAAAAAAAAATTTCCTTTAAAGCATACCCGCACGGCGCGCCAGGTAGGGGAGCGGCGCGCCAAAGTGGTCTGTCCGGAAAGTTTTAAAATGCGAAAAAGATCGGCTAGTTCCCGACATTTTTAGACGACACGCTTTTAACCACACATTCAAATATGTAAAACTATCACAATTCTAACATAAAAATGATGTTTTACAAGTAGGGCCCACATCGGTCGTTTTACGAGTTTAATACAATCTACGAGTTTCGACCACCAAAAAGTTTAAGTTCCAAACTACACAATGAGCATGGCGTTTGGGATTAAACTACCCAACTATCGGTCAAACTCCAAGAGCTACTAAAGCCAAAAGCGTCCCCTAGCATCAAGCGGGATCTCTAGTCCAAAACGATGCCCTTACCCTTGTCCAAAACCGAACCTATAAAATGGTAAACAACGAGAGGGTAAGCAAAGCTTAGTGAATGTAATAATTATACGAATACATATATAATTATACCTACTTGCATACACTTACACACCAAACCGCAAACACGCTAGCATACACACTTAGCTTACCGTCACAATAACGAGCTATACATCACCAATACTACAAGCTAGCATAATAACCGCATATGAATATAACTCGAATAATATAATATGCTTACAACACAAATAACCATGGTCGACCAATAGTACAAGGGAACGGCGCTCGCGAAAACGCCATCGGTGTTCATAACATCCGTTAGGGCACTTAACACCTCGCACCACTAACCCCTAGGGTGGCACCTTAACACCTCGGCACATCACCCCGAGTGGCATCTTAACACCTCGATGCAACACTCATTATTTTACGGAGTGGTGTCTTAACACCTCGACACTACACTCCTAGGTGGCATCTTAACACCTCGATGCTACACCCGAGTGGCATCTTAACACCTCGATGCTACACTCTTCACGTGAAACGTGGTGTCTTAACACCTCGACACTACACCTTTCACGCTACAACAAATAGATACATTATATACATACGCATATAATTATTCCACTCACCTCAAAGTCTTGTGAAAAGATACCCGAGCTTGCAAGACCTCAAAGTAACGTACCTATCATATTATACACATCATCAAAAGCAAACTCAAGTCGGTCAACCAAACCCTTTCACCATTCTAAGCCATTTTGACCCAATGGTGCAATTTCAACCCATTTGCACCCTTAACCCTAAATTGGGTCAACAAACACCAAAACCCTAATCATTCGTCAAGATGGGTTTAAAACACATTTAGGTCACAAGGCTAACTCGTTTTCATAATTGCTAGGCCACTTAGGTCATTAAAGACTCATTTGACCCATTTCAAGGTCAACACACCCATTTGGGTCATCCATACCCAATAACACCCATTTACATATTATTAAAGTGTTCTAGCACTAACTAACTAAATTTAAGACTCAAAAGTCCAATTAACACATTCAAACCCTAGGTTAGTCATCAATGAGCCTTCATAACCCATATTCACCCAAAATCCCCAAAATACTAACAAAATGGGTCTTTGGTTCATCACTAGCCCAAACCCTAACCCTTAAAGCAATTAAAATAAGAAATTGGGTTTTATAACTTACCAACACAATCACCACATAGCTATCGACTAGATGAACGACTTTATAACTTGCACCGAGACCCAATTCAACCTCTTTTACCCTTTAATGGAGCTTTCTCTCTCAAGGATTGCACTCTCTCTCTAGAGTTTAATTGGAGAAGATGAGGTTGTTGTGGAAGTAGTAAATGAGCTCCCCAAAACTGATCTAGGGTATTAAATTCGGCCCCAAAGTGAAATTACACAATCGCCCTCAAAATATCTATTTTAAAAAGAAGAAAGGAATCTGTCGCAGACTGATGGCGCGGCGCGCCACCTAGCCGCGCGGCGCGCGACCTCCCAGTTCAGCATCTTTTGTCTTTTTAATTATGTGCAACAAAAACCCCAAACTTGAGTAACTCATATACACATATGTACACTACGAATATTCGGGTCTTACATGAAGCATTTTCACAGAAATGATGGAAGATTGAAAAGGAGGATGACAGAAATGATAATTAGAAAAATATCAAGGATTAGAAATGGATTAAGCATTTTCACAATCTTTTGGGTGTATGGACTAAGAAAGAAAGTATAGGAATGGTGAGAATAATGGAACGGAAGAGTTTAATTTATAATGGGAATATCAGATAGAGTAATCGAAGCAGATCACCGTATCTAATTATGGAGATCTTAATTTCCTTAAATCCCGAAGAATTAGATCTTATAGATTTCGAAAATTTTCTTTAAATCCATTAAATTCCGGAAATCAACTATGACTACGTCACCGGTTAAGTTGAACCTGCATTTACTCATTCCACGCTTTTGTGATAGCTTCACTCGTATTCTTTAAATAAACGAATTGTTTATTCCATATTACTCACTGATGATAAAACTCTATTTATCAACTTATATTTGTCATGAAAACATTTCTATTGTTAACCATGACAACCACCTTCAAATTTCGGGACGAAATTTCTTTAACGGGTAGGTACTGTGACGACCCGGAAATTTCTGATCAAATTTAAACTTAATCCTTATATGTTTCCGACACGTTTAGCAAAGTCTGTAATATTGAGTCTCAAAATTTTGAACTATTTTCATATATGCAATTACCCATTGACTGTTCCTGACGATTCACGAACAATTAATTATAAATGGATATGTGTGCGTGTGTGTGTATATATATATATATATATATATATATATATATATATATATATATATATATATAATAATTGGAAGTATAAGTTGAAATATTAATGGTTGTTGTTATTAAAATTAATTAAGTAAAATAAATAAAGAAATTTAACTTAAAAATATAGGGTTTTTCTGTGTGCTTTTGTCCGCCATTGATTAACAACTGAGTACGATATAATACATCTATTAAAACTGTCAGCATAAGGTTACAATTACATGGTTGCTATAATGTTAGTATTATGTTTTCTGAATCTTTGATATTTTTAAAGTTATATTATTTTATTATTTAACTCTTCAACTTGTTTAGTTTAATAGGATATTAGTTATAGATAGATGAAAGTGAATATATTGATTGAATGGATGTATGCTGTTTTTGTTTCCTTTCTCATAATTTTAATCGAATGATTGACTAATAGCACATCCCCACCTCTTTTTCCCCTACATATATACAAACAAAATTTCCCAATTACACATATCACCTTTCTGTTTTAAATCACTATCTATCTAATCTAATACTACATATCACTTATGTAAATTAAGAATCCATCTCTGTATATTAGTGTGTATGTAAATCATCCCATTCTTCATGAACTAGCAAACCAACCATCTATCTCTTTTTCTGTTCTTTCTTTCCTTACAGACAATTCCAAACCCATATGAGATTTGAGAATATATTTCTGTTTCCTTTCCCTGTCAATCACACTTTTAAATCACTTTATTATATTTGCATACACACAAACACTGCATGTGCTTCTACACCATTTCAATGATTATGTATCATATTTTAATTATCTTCTTTCTCAATCCAGTGACACAAAAGTCTTAAGAAGACCCACAATATACTCAAACATATATATAAACTAAATGGAATATGTAAACAATGCACACTTGGAATTACCTATTAAATATATTTCTGTTTTTCATTAACATCACAAAGCCAATGAATTAGTACACATACTTGGCAATATTCGTTCAAGAGCGCCTTACCACTTGGGCCATTATTCACTCCAACACCACCATGAAGTCATCATCAAAATACCATAGCTTGAAACTACTAACATCGGATTACACATTGGTTTATGATACGGTTCAACCACACCCCACCTTCGAACAGCTCAAATCAACACCACAATACTACCTGTTACTGTTTTGGTACAGCTGCAAAACCACCTTAAATTACCACCTATCCTTCTCCTGTTTACATTCGAAAACAGTCACCAACTAACACCACAATCTTTGACGCTATTGATGTTTGAACCCGTCTGGTTGAGGGTCTAAAACCCAATGAAAAACCACCACCACTTTTCAAAACAAGTACAACACTTATACGCTGCTACTGCTGCTACTGCAGCTACAGAGCTCGTGTATTACTATTTCAAAAACCAAAGAAAACCAACCTGTAACCTGCCTGTTTGCGGTACATCTGCTGCAGCACACTTCCTGTTTTTTTTTTCTTGTTTCTTTTCTTCTCCACGAACCATCATTGTTGCTACTGCATCTGGTTTCTGTTTAACCATTAAAACCATCCCAAACACCCTTCAAATATTCTTGATTACTGCTGCAAACCGTCCTTACAACCCCCACTTCTGCTATTCTCTGTTCAAACTGTAAAATCACACTCATAATTAGATAAAGTACTACAGTTTCTGTGTGTTGTTCCTATTTCAAACCATCGCAACACAACACCTTAAAACCACCTACGACTGTTACTCTATTCCTGTTCCTACTCCTTTATTTCTATTCAACCAAATAACATACGCCCTCAACTGTTCAATGTTATTCACTATTGCTTCAATTAATAATCAAAACCACAAACAGGTCAGTAACTATTATCGACTATCACTAAACCCTTCAAGAACACAATCTATTACTACTTGTGTTCAATTAATTAAAAAGTACAGAATATATATAAATGGATGAAAGAATTAAAAGAATATTAATGAACCAATTACCTACAATATCAATCATTGAATTGATTATTTGATCGATTGAGGTAGGATGATGAATCACAATGATGAAGAAGACCGATGATGACGAGGATGTTGATGAATCGAAGACCTGTTGTTCCTCGATGATGATTATTGGATCGATTGATCGATTGATCGATTAAAGAACTGGAGGTATCATAAACCGTGATTCATGCTGCGTTTTGGTTTCTCTGCCTTGCTCGATCTGTCTGTGATTAGGTTCAACTACATATACCGTATCAGATTACTCTTTAAACGGGCCACTTAACCTATTTTGGGATCGAGCTTTATTTGGGCCAATTGTATCATATGTAGAACTTGGGCTTTTGTATGGACTTCATCATCATTCTATCTAATTAAAAGGTATATATTTTTAATACTATTATCATTCTAATTATAATTATAATTATTATAATTATAATTATAATTATAATTATTATTATTATTATTATTATTATTATTATCATTATTATTATTATTATTATTATTATTATTATTATTATTATTATTATTATTATTATTATTATTATTATTATTATTATTATTATTATTATTATCATCATCATCATCATCATTAATATTAATAGGATTATCAAGCTTATTATTATTATTGTTATTATTTGTATTATTATCATAAATACTAGTATTATTATTAGTAGTATTATTATCATTATAGTTATTAATATAAATATTAATATCATTATTATTATTAGTAAAATCACTATTTTTTTAGAGTTATTATTATTAGTACTCATTATTATTAAAGTTAACATTTTTATTAAAATGTATTTTTATTTTATTTTATTAAAGTTATCATTTTTATCATTTATATTAAAAGTATCATTTTTACTCTATCATCATTATTACTATTTTTTATCATTACTAATATTATTTTAGTATTATTATAATTTTAACAAACAAACGATATATATATACAAAAATATATTTAATACATATAACATAATATTTTTTTATTTTTATTTATTTCAAATATATAAAATGAGTATATGAAACATATAGGTTATTAATATAAAAATGATATAACTAATAAATTTATATATATATATATATATATATATATATATATATATATATATATATATATATATATATATATATATATATATATATATATATATATATATATATATATATAATTTTGTTCGATTACAATTATGTGTGTTAATATATATATATAAATTATATAGGTTCGTGAATCTGAGGTCAACCCTACTCTTCTTAAATGACGTCATATGTATTTTTACTACAAAATACAGTATGGTGAGTTTCATTTACCCTTTTTACTCTTTACGTTTTTGGGCTGAGAATACATGCAAATGCTTTATTAACTGTTTTACAATATTTATATGCGTGAGTTTCATTTACCTTTTTAACCTTTATATTTTTGGGCTGAGAATACATGCGCAATTTTTATAAATGTTTTTACGAAATAGACACAAGTAATCGAAACTACATTATATGGTTGAATGATCGAAATCGAATATGCCCCTTTTTATTAAGGCTGGTAATCTAAGAATTAGGGAATAGACACCCTAATTGACGCGAACTCTAAAGATAGATCTATCGGGCCCAACAAGCCCCATCCAAAGTACCGAATGCTTTAGTACTTCGAAATTTATATCATGTCCGAAGGAGGATCCCGGAATGATGGGGATATTTTTATATGTATATTGTGAATGTCGGTTACCAGGTGTTCAATCCATATGAATGATATTTTTGTCTCTATGCATGGGACGTATGTTTATGAGAAATGGAAATATGAAATCTTGTGGTCTATTAAAATTATGAAATGATTATTTATGTTAAACTAATGAACTCACCAACCTTTTGGTTGACACTTGGAAGCATGTTTATTCTCAGGTATGAAAGAAATCTTCCGCTGTGCATTTGCTCACTTTAAAGATATTACTTGGAGTCATTCATGACATATTTCAAAAGACGTTGCATTCGAGTCGTCGAGTTCATCAAGATTATTATTAAGATAATTATAATTAGATATATTATGAAATGGTATGTATATCGTCAATTTTCGATGTAAGGAAGTTTGTCTTTTTAAAACGAATGCAATGTTTGTAAAATGTATCATATAGAGGTCAACTACCTCACGATGTAACCAACTGTTGTGAATCATTTGTAATCGATGTGGACTTTGTTCGGATGGATTAGGACGGGTCTTCACAAATCACAACTCAAAGTATATATATTTTTGGAATCAACCTCAACCCTGTATAGCTAACTCCAACATTACTGCATATAGAGTGTCTATGGTTGTTCCAAATAATATATATACATGGGTCGATATGATATGTCAAAACATTTTCTTACGTGTCTATGGTATCCCAAGATTGCATAATATATTAGAATACATGTATAATATAATATAAGTTAGCTAGTATATGATTTGTATAGATTTGTTAAACATTTCCCGTAGCTAAAAAGATCAAAAATATCCAATCTTGTTTTACCCATAACTTCTTCATTTTAAATCCGTTTTTAGTGAATAAAATTGCTATGGTTTCATATTGAACTCTAATTTAAGAATCCAAACATAAAAAGTATAGGTTTATAGTCAAAAATTTATGTTACATGTCAATTACAAAAGAGGTAGTCATTTCCGTCGAAAGAACGACATCTTGATGACCATTTTGAAAAACATACTTTCACTTTGAGTTTAACCAAGATTTTTGGATATAGTTTTATGTTCATATGAAAAATCATTTTCTCAGAAGAACAACTTTTAAATCAAAGTTTATCATAGTTTTTAATTATCCAAACCAAAACAGCCCCTGGTTTCAGTACAACGGCGTATATCCGATTTTATGGTGTTCATCGTGTTTCCAGGTTTTAAATCATTAAGTTAGCATATTATATAGATATAGAACATGTGTTTAGTTGATTTTAAAAGTTAAGTTAGAAGGATTAACTTTTGTTTGCGAACAAGTTTAGAATTAACTAAACTATGTTCTATGATTTCAAGTTTAAACCTTCGAATAAGGTAGTTTTATATATATGAATCGAATGATGTTATGAATATCATTACTACCTCAGGTTTTGTGGATAAACCTACTGAAAATGAGAAAAATAGATCTAGCTTCAAAGGATCATTGGATGGCTTGAAAGTTCTTGAAGCAGAATCATGACACGAAAACAGTTCAAGTAAGATTTTCACTCGAAATAAGATTATTATAGTTGTAGAAATTGAATCAAAGTTTGAATATGAATATTATCTTGAATTAGAAAGATAACCTACTATAAATAACAATGGTTCCTTGATCTTATATGATTACTTGGAATGGATTAGAAAGCTTGGAAGTAGACTTGCAAACTTGGAAGTATTCTTGATTTTTATGAAACTATACTTATGGAATTTATGAAGAACACTTAGAACTTGAAGATGGAACTTGAGAGAGATTAATTAGATGAAGAAAATTGAAGAATGAAAGTGTTTGTAGGTGTTTTTGGTCATTGGTATATGGATTAGATATAAAGGATATGTAATTTTGTTTTCATGTAAATAAGTCATGAATGATTACTAATATTTTTGTAATTTTATGAGATATTTAATGCTAGTTGCCAAATTATGGTTCCCACATGTGTAAGGTGACTCACATGGGATGCTAAGAGCTGATCATTGGAGTGTATATACCAATAGTACATACATCTAAAAGTTGTGTATTGTACGAGTACGAATACGGGTGCATACGAGTAGAATTGTTGATGAAACTGAACGAGGATGTAATTGTAAGCATTTTTTTTAAGTAGAAGTACTTTAATATGTGTCTTTAAGTCTTTCAAAAGTGTAAGAATACATATCAAAACACAACATGTATATACATTCTAATGGAGTCGTTAAGTCTTTGTTAGTCGTTACATGTAATTGTTGTTTTGAAACCTTTAAGTTAATGATCTCAATTAATGTTGTTAACCCAATGTTTATTATATCAAATGAGATGTTAAATTATTATATTATCATGATATTATGATGTATGAATATCTCTTAATATGATATATACATTAAAATATTGTTACAACGATAATCGTTACATATAAGTCTCGTTTCGTAATTCTTGGGTTAGTAGTCTTGTTTTTACATATGTAGTTCATTGTTAACACACTTAATGATATATTTAAATATCATTTTATCATGTTAAATATAGTGTATCAATATCTTAATATGATACATATGTATTTAGTAGACGTTATCATAACGATAATCGTTATATATATCATTTCGAGTTTCTTAACTTAGTAATCTCATTTCTTATGTATATCACACATTGTTAATATACTTAGTGCGATACTTACTCATCATAATCTTATGTCAACCATATATATATATGTCTATATATACCACAACATGTAGTTTTTACAATTTTGTAACGTTCGTGAATCGTCGGTCAACATGGGTGATCAATTGTCAATATGAACCTTATTTCATTTAATCAAGTCTTAACAAGTTTGATTGCTTAACATGTTGGAAACATTTAGTCATGTAAATATCAATCTCAATTAATATATATAAACATAGAAAAGTTCAGGTCACTACAGTTAGTGTCTATGGCTCAAGTCTAACATGAATATAAGATTTGTATGGTCGATCTTGTTGTTTTAGTGTAACTAGCATGAACTTGAAATTTGGTGTATTTGATCTTGTGATTTGGTTACTTAAATGTTGTTAGATGTTAAAAGTGCATGTATTAAATGTGCTACTAGCATCACTAGCTTCATTTTGATGTGTAGGTTGATTAGGAAAACATCACTAACATGATTATTTAATTTATGATTTTGAGTTAGGGTTTATAGAGGTAAAATGAACTTTTGATGCACCAAATGCTATGAAATGTTGTTGGTAATGTTTAGTTGCAATGTGTGTTTAATTACATTCGAAACGGCATATCATATATGTAAATTGGATCACCGAATCATGAAACGCATTTAATGAACTTGAATGTATTAAATGATGGGCATTTAATGCGATTTTAGTTGTTGTAAATGTTGAATTAATTGATGAAATGTGTTTAGTTATTTTCCTCGTCAAAACACCTTTCCGATGATATAAGATACATGTTATGATTGTTTGCGGATCATAAATTGGGATTGTTTGAGTTTTGGTTCGTGCACTTGTGTAATTTCAGCAAGCAGGATCTGTATACTGATTTGGACGCCGTCCAACCATCTGGACGCCGTCCAACCTTTCACATCTGGACGCCGTCCAGAACTTTTGGACGCCGTCCAAATGAACTAACAGGGACTGATCCACTTGGTCATTTACCGTTTAATTCTAACTATGCTACGCACCTCCGATTAACATGTAACTTTTTCTAACATGCTTATATATGATTAAAAACCTCAGAAAATAGTTCGGGACCCGACCTGAACGTGTTGACTTTGACTTGACCAAAGTTGACTTTTGTTTAAATTTAACCAAATACTTATGTAATGATCCTAACATGCTTTTATATTTGAATCATTCATGAAACTTGGCAACATGATTCACATGCTATATGTAATCGAGTCGTAACGAGCCATAGGACTAATTGAACAACTTTAACCTATCGTGTTTACCGTTATTGATACAACCTACTTGTTTAGGTCAAGACTAGCAATTGTCCTTGCACACGTTTACTTGTGAAGTACTTTATTACTCATGCACTCAAGGTGAGATCATAGTCCCACCCTTACTCTTTTAAACTTACATTTGGGATGAAAAAACATAAACGTTTCATTTTACAAAGTGAACACAAGTACGAAAACAAACATTCTACATACGAGTTAGAATAAAATCCTCAATTCGATTATCATTAGTTACACTTGTCGGGAGTAAGCGAGAACTTATGTTGTATGGCCATATGGGTTTGACAAACCCTCATTCGGACGGTTCGCTACCGTTATTCGAATGAAATATATTTTCGAGAAACAGTGTATGTTCTAACACTATTGTGATGGGGTTCTATGGATGGAAAGATAAGCCTTGATAATTGGGTGCTCGTGATAACAAATTTTAGAATGGATTACTATTATTTCAATGATATAAATCTTGTGGTTCATTTGTACTTACTTACTTACTTACTTAAACCTATGATTTCACCAACGTTTTCGTTGACAGATTTCTATGTTTTTCTCAGGTCCTTGAACGTTTTGTGATACATGCTTCCGCTCATTATTTTGATACTTGCATTGGATGTCGAGTATATATGGATACATGGAGCGTCTTTTAGCTACTTTTATATTGTGTCGCATAGGTTTCATTTGTATTTATAACGTTATAACGTAACTTTTGGTTGAACTATTCTTGTAAACTTTGAAACAATCTTTACATTTGAAATGAATGGGACATATTTTTGGTCAAACATTATTTTATAGACTTACGACCAGGTAATGGGACCTAAGTAGATGGCGTCGTCAATGATGATTTTGTCGTGTCGCTACATATGGTATCAGAACATTGGTTGTAGGGATTTAGAGTTCATTGGTGTCAACCCCGAGTCAAAGGGTACATTAGTGAGTCTAGACTACAACTGACATATAGACTTGAAGTAGTAATTACTTGACTACTTGTGCATTTATACTCGAACTCTTCTATTCATATCTAACTTTTATTCCATCTTAATCTCACGTTATTTAATTTGATTGACACGCCACCTTGACTTAGTGAAATAATGTCGAATTCACATATGAATTGGGGTAAAATAATTTTCGGGATTATATTACGGTGACTCATATGAACGTTCCGACATTATGACATAAAGAATTTAAGGCGAGTCAAGGAAAATTTTCTCTTTATCCTCATTCCATATCACGGTTAGTATTATTGAGAATACTAATCAACTATATTCTTGTGTTTTGAAGGAATAATACCTCCTTGCCGTGTACCACGCCATGAAACACCCGAACAAGCTCTACAACGAATGATAGCCACCACCATGGATGCGGCCATGGCCGGTCACTCATCCAACAACAATAACAATAACAACAACCACAACAACAACAACAACAACAACAACAATGGAGCCGGTAATTCAAACTAGGGATGCTCCTATAAAGCTTTCATGGGGTGCAAACCTCACACCTTCGATGGAACCGGGGGACCGGTTGTGCTCACTCAATGGTTTGAGTAAATGGAAGCCGTCTTTAGCATAAGAGGTTGTCAGGACCAAGACAATGTCAAGTACTTCACCCACACTTTCGCCGGTGTCGCGCTCACTTGGTGGAACACCTATGTACAATCGTTGGGTACCGATGATGCGCACGCCCTCTCTTGGGCCAATTTATGGGAAAAGATGATCATCGAATATTTTCCTCGTGAAGAAACCCAAAGGCTCGAACAAGAGCTAAGAACTTTAAAAGCGGTCGGAAACGATCTCAAGGCCTACAATCAACGATTTTCCGAACTAGCCATGATGTACCCAAACCTTGTGAACCTCGAGTCTTTAAGGGTTGAACTTTACATGGATGGTCTTCCAAAGAGCATCAAACACGGGGTAATGTCATCCAAACCCGCTAATCATCAAAAAGCTTTGAAGATGGCCCACAAATTGATAGAAACGGTGGACGAAATTGTAGTACCGGCACCTAAGGTTGAGGATAAAGCGGGTGGCAACAAAAGAAAGTGGGAAGCCCCCCAATCAAGCAACAACAACAACAACTTCGCCAAGAAGTGTTTCACCTCCGACGGCAAGAAGGGTTATGCCGGAAACCTACCTCTTTGCAACAAATGTAACAAGCATCACTTTGGTGAATGTGACAAGCTAATTTGCCACCAGTTCCAAGGAATTGGTCATAAGGCCAACGATTGTAAAAGTGCCGCCCCCGTCGCTCGAAAGGGGCCCAATACACCAAAGAAGGTCACTTGTTACGAATGTGGTCAAACGGGTCATTATAGAAATGCATGCCCAAAGAAGAAAGATAACCCCAATACGCGCGGCCGAGCTTTCAACCTTAACACCTAGGAAGCCCGAGATGAAAATGAACTAGTCACGGGTACGTTTCTTCTCAACAATTCTTATGTCTCTTGCTTATTCGATTCGGGTGCCGATAAGAGTTTTGTATCCAAAACTTTGACTCATTCTTTTAGCACTCCACCACTCCCACTAGATACTACTTATACCATTGAAGTGGCCAACGAGAAACTATTGAGTGCCAACAAATTTTATCGGGGGTGTACGTTAAACTTAATGTGTAAAGAGTTTGAAATTGACTTGATACCTATAGAACTAGGGAGCTTTGATGTAATCATTGGTATGGATTGGCTAGCCAAAATGAAATCTCACATTCTTTGCAATCTTAAAGCGATTCAAATTCCTATCGAGAATGGTGAACCCTTGATTGTCTATGGCGATAAGAGTTTCACCGGACTCAACCTCGTCTCGTGCCTTAAAGTTGAAAAATACCTTCGTAAAGGTTGTTTCACGATTCTAGCCATGTTAAGAAAGTCGAGATCGACGAGAAGCATATCAATGATGTGCCAATTGTTAGTGACTTTTCCGATGTATTTCTCGACGAATTGCCGGGTCTTCCACCTCATCGACCGGTAGAATTCAAAATTGATCTTATTCCGGGAGCCGCACCCTTAGCACGTGCACCGTATAGACTTGACCATCTGAAATGCAAGAATTGCAAAGTCAAATTCAAGAACTACTTGACCGTGGTTTTATCCAACCTAGCCATTCACCATGGGGCGCTCCGATTTTATTCGTTAAGAAGAAAGATGGATCCCTACGAATGTGTATCGACTATCGTGAACTAAACAAATTGACGGTTAAGAATCGATATCCTCATCGACGCATCGATGACCTCTTTGATCAACTATAAGGATCTCGTGTATATTCGAAAATCGATCTCCGCTCGGGTTATCATCAATTAAGGGTTAAGAGGGAAGATGTCTCCAAAACCGCTTTCCGGACTCGTTATGGTAGTTATGAATTTCTTGTAATGCCATTTGGTCTAACAAATGCACCGGCGGTTTTCATGGATCTTATGAAAAGTGTGTGCAAGCCATACCTCGACAAATTCGTTATCGTGTTCATCGATGATATTTTGGTCTATTCTAAAAGCGAAGAAGGGCTCGAACAACATCTCCGACTTGTGGTTGAACTCTTGAGACAAGAACGACTCAATGCCAAATTCTCCAAGTGTGAATTTTGGTTGAAGGAAGTTCAATTTCTTGGTCATGTTGTAAGTGATCATGGTATTAAAGTCGATCCCGCAAAAAATCGAAGCCATTAGCAAATGGGAGACCCCTACTACTCCTACCCACATTCGTCAATTCTTGGGTCTCGCCGGGTACTGTCGTAAATTCATCGAAACTTCTCTTTGGTTGCACGTCCTCTAACCGCGTTAACTCACAAGGGAAAGAAATTCATTTGGGCGATCGAGCAAGAATCCGCGTTTCAAATCTTGAAGACAAAGCTAACCACCGCTCCTATCTTGTCACTTCCCGAAGGCAATGATGATTTTGTTGTATATTGCGATGCCTCGAAATATGGTTTTGGGTGTGTATTGATGCAACGAAAGAAAGTCATTGCTTATGCCTCTCGACAACTAAAAATTCATGAACGGAACTACACGACACATGATCTCGAGCTCGGAGCCGTTGTCTTTGCACTCAAAATGTGGAGACATCATCTTTATGGGACCAAAAGTACTATCTTCACCAATCACAAAAGCCTTCAACACATCTTCGATCAAAAGCAACTAAACATGAGACAACGAAGGTGGATTGAAACTTTGAACGATTACGATTGTGAACTTCGTTACCATCCAGAAAGGCAAATGTAGTAGCCGATGCCCTAAGTCGAAAAGAAAGAGCGGTACCTCTTCGTGTCTGAGCTTTAAACATCACCATCCACACCAATCTTAATAACCAAATTCGGGTAGCCCAAGATGAGGCTCTTAAGGATGAAAACATATCTCTTGAACGCTTGAACATCCTCACCTCACGATTCGAAGTTTAGGAGACCGGACTCCGATATTTCACCAGAAGAATTTGGGTGCCTAGTAATGGGGAATTACGAAGCCTTATTTAAGATGAAGTCCATAAGTCAAGATATTCGATTCGCCTCGGTGCCAATAAGATGTACCACGACCTCAAGGAACAATATTGGTGGCCGAACATTAAAAGGGACGTTGCTACTTATGTTGGAAGGTGCCTAACTTGATCCAAAGTCAAAGCCGAACATCAAAGACCGTCCGGACTACTTCAACAACCCGAAATCCCGCAATGAAAGTGAGAAAGGATAACGATAGATTTTATCACCAAACTACCAAAGACGGTGGGCGGTTATGATACTATTTGGGTTATTATTGACCGTCTCACCAAATTCGCGCACTTCCTAGCCATGAAGGAAACCGACAACATCGAAAAACTTGCACAACTTTATATTAAAGAGATCGTAGCCCGTCACGGTGTGCCTTTATCGATTAATTCCGACCGAGATGGCCGTTTTGTTTTTAGATTTTGGTGTACTTTAAAAGAAGTGTTGGGAACACGTTTAGACATGAGCACTGCATATCATCCACAAACCGACGGACAAAGCGAACGCACAATTCAAAAATTGGAAGATATGCTACGAGCTTGTGTTATCGATTTCGGAAAAGCTTGGGACAAGCACTTTCCTCTCGCTGAATTCTCTTACAACAATAGTTACCACGCGAGTATCAGCGCCGCACCTTTCGAAGCTTTGTATGGCCGAAAATGTCGTTCTCCTCTTTGTTGGGCCGAAGTAGGCGACACGGAAATCACCGGACCCGAACTCATTCATGAAACAACCGAGAAGATCGTTTAAATTAGAGATAGGCTTAGGACTGTCCGAAGTCGTCAAAA
This sequence comes from Rutidosis leptorrhynchoides, assembly GCF_046630445.1. Taxonomy (NCBI): domain Eukaryota; kingdom Viridiplantae; phylum Streptophyta; class Magnoliopsida; order Asterales; family Asteraceae; genus Rutidosis; species Rutidosis leptorrhynchoides. The sequence continues at coordinate 167,966,069 of NC_092342.1, read as the reverse complement.
GAGCTATACCGACGCCAGACGAAACGACCTCGAATTCCAAGTCGGTGATCGCGTAATGTTAAAAGTCGCACCTTGAAAAGGTGTAATCCGTTTCGAGAAACGCGAGAAGCTAAATCCGCGGTATATTGGTCCTTTCGAAATTTTGGAGGGTGTTGGAACCGTTGCTTATCGTTTACTTTCCGTCTTTTTCCGTTTACTTTCCGTCTATTTATTTAAACTCCGTTATATGATTATAACATCTTCCATTAAAACGCGTTTTAAAATATCTCGTTTAGGTAATTCACGCACCCGCTTTTAAAGTCGAGGGACTAAACTTGCCAAGAGACCAAACTCTTGACTAGGTCAACTAGTCAACCATGAACTCTCATCCATTCATTCATCTCCTTCTCTCTTTCAATACTTCAACGTTTTCTCTCAAATACCAATTCAAAGATTCATCATCTATTTCCAATCTATCAATCAAACATCAAAACAAATTACATATTTGAAATCCTTGCATCTTCCTCTTCAATTCCGTACCGATTTCATCAAGTTTGGGTAACTTTCTAAAATCACTAGATTCTTTGTTCTTGATGTTTTTAACTTATAAAAGTGTTAATTAGTGTCTATGGCTCAAGTCTAACATGAATATATGATTTGTATGGTCGATCTTGTTGTTTTATTGTAACTAGCATGAACTTGAAATTTGGTGTGTTTGATCTTGTGATTTGGTTGCTTAAATATTGTTAGATGTTAAAAGTGCAGGTATAAAAATGTGCTACTAGCATCACTAGCTTCATTTTGATGTGTAGGTTGATTAGGAAAACATCAGTAACATGATTATTGAATTTATGATTTTGAGTTAGGGTTTGATGGTGGTAAAATGAACTTTTGATGCACCAAATGCTTTGAAATGTTGTTGGTATGTGTTTAGTTGCAATGTGTGTTTAATTACCTTCGAAACGGCATATCATATATGTAAATTGGATCACCGAATCATGAAACGCATTTAATGAACTTGAAGGTATTAAATGATGGGCATTTAATGCGATTTTAATTTTTGTAAATGTTGAATTGATTGATGAAATGTGTTTAGTTGTTTTCCTCGTCAAAACACCTTTCCGATGATATAAGATACATGTTATTATTGTTTGCGGATCATAAATTGAGATTGTTTGAGTTTTGGCTCTTGCACTTGTGTAATTTCAGCAAGTAGGATCTGTATACTGATTTAGACGCCGTCCAACCATCTAGACGCCATCCAGCCTTTCACATCTGGACGCCGCCCAGAACTTTTGGACGCCGTCCAAATGAACTAACAGGGACTGACCCACTTGGTCATTTACCGTTTAATTCTAACTATGCTACGCACCTCCGATTAACATGTAACTTTTTCTAACATTCTTATATATGATTAAAAACCTCATAAAATAGTTCGGGACCCGACTCGAACGTGTTGACTTTCTCATTGACTTTGACTTGACCAAAGTTGACTTTTGTTTAAACTTAACCAAATACTTATGCAATCACCGTAACATGCTTTTATATTTGAATCATGCATGAAACTTGGCAACGTGATTCACATGCTATATGTAATCGAGTCGTAACGAGCCATAGGACTAGTTGAACAACTTTGACCCATTGTGTTTACCGTTATTGATACAACCTACTTGTTTAGGTCAAGACTAGCAATTGTCCTTGCACACATTTACTTGTGAAGTACTTTATTATTCGTGCACTCAAGGTGAGATCATAGTCCCACCTTTACTCTTTTAAACTTACATTTGGGATGAGAAAACATAAACGTTTCATTTTACAAAGTGAACACAAGTACGAAAACAAACATTCTACATACGAGTTAGAACAAATTCCACAATTCGATTATCATTAGTTACACTTGCCGGGTGTAAGCGAGAACTTATGTTGTATGGACATATGGGTTTGACAAACCCTCATTCGGACGGTTCGCTACCGTTATTCGGATGAAATATATTTTCGAGAAACAGTGTATATTCTAACACTATTGTGATGGGGTTCTATGGATGGAAAGTTAAGCCTTGATAATTGGGTGCTCGTGATAACAAATGTTAGAACGGATTACTATTATTTCAATGATATAAATCTTGTGGTTCATTTGTACTTACTTACTTACTTAAACCTATGAGTTCACCAATGTTTTCGTTGACAGATTTCTATGTTTTTCTCAGGTCCTTGAACGTTTTGTGATACATGCTTCCGCTCATTATTTTGATACTTGCAATGGATTTCGAGTATATATGCATACATGGAGCGTATTTTGGCTTATATTGTGTCGCATAGGTTTCATTTGTATTTATAAGGTTATAACGTAACTTGTGGTTGAAGTATTCTTGTAAACTTTGAAACAATATTTACATTTGAAATGAATGCGACATATTTTTGGTCAAACGTTATTTTAAAGACTTATGACCACGTAATGGGACCTAAGTAGACGGCGCCGTCAATGACGATTTTGTCGGGTCGCTACAGATGGTATCAGATCGTTGGTTGTAGGGATTTAGAGTTCATTGGTGTCAACCCCGAGTCATAGGGTACATTAGTGAGTCTTGACTACAACCGGCATATAGACTTGAAGTAGGAATTACTTGACTACTTGTGCATTTATACTCGAACTCTTGTATTCATATCTAACTTTTATTCCATCTTAATCTCACGTTGTTTAATTTGATTGACAGGCCACCTTGACTTAGTGAAATAATGTCGAATTCACATATGAATTGGGGTAATATAATTTCCGGGATTATATTACGGTGACTCATATGAACGTTCCGACATTATGACATAAAGAATTTAAGGCGAGTCAAGGAAAATTTTCTCTTTATCCTCATTCCATATCATGGTTAGTATTATTGAGAATACTAATCAACTATATTCTTGTGTTTTGAAGGAACAGTTCCTCCTCGTCGTGTACCACGCCATGAAACACCTGAACAAGCTCTACAATAAATGATAGCCACCGCCGTGGATGCGGCCATGGCCGATCACTCATCCAACAACAATAACAATAACAGCAACCACAACAACAACAATAACAATAATGGAGCTGGTAATTCAAATGAGGGATGCTCCTATAAAGCTTTCATGGGATGCAAACCTCACACCTTCGATGGAACCGGGGGACCGGTTGTGCTCACCCAATGGTTTGAGTAAACAGAAGCCGTCTTAAGTGTGATGACCCGGAAATTTCCGATCAAATTTAAACTTTAATCTTTATATATTCCCGACACGATAAGCAAAAATCTGTAATATTGAGTCTCGAAAACTTTGGAACTATGTTCATTTGTTTAATTACCCTTTGACCATTCCCGACGATTCACGAACAATTGTTTATAACTAAATATGTTTATATTTAAATGCAATGTTATATTATAACTCGAAATTATAAAAATATAATTTAAACATTCAAATTTAAATATGGAAAATAAAGTACATAATAGATAAGTTACTATTAAAATATATATATTTATATATATGAACTCTAAACATAAATAATATCATTATTATTACTTTTATTAATATCTCGAAATTTTTATAGTTATTATTAGTATGAGCATTTTATATTAGTAATAACATTATAAATATTAAAGTTATGAATTATATATAAAAAGACTTATATAAAAAGACTTATATAAATACTAATACATATATATATATATATATATATATATATATATATATATATATATATATATATATATATATATATATATATATATATATATATATTACGGAAATAGATATATATAGGTAAATACGTATAAACACTTAATTAAATATAAGGAAATATTTATTCTATTTCCAATCATTGTCCATCTATAGAAGATTGATTCACTAAATCAAAATCGTAAAAATCAGAGTTGAATTAGATGAACAAAGTATCTGATTTGTTAACTATCATTTTCTGATTTTATTTTAATTTGTATTCTAGTTCTTGGATAGAACATTCAGTCGACTAGAATTTTCATTTATGGATAAAAACAACTCAATCAACCCTACACTCTTTGGAGTTTTACTACTTTCTGTTTCCTGTCTAAATCACACACAAATCTCTACTATCTAATTTGAGATATATTATTATACATGTATTAATGCAGAAGAAAAACAAACTAACATATATGCACACTCTCATATACATCCATCGATCAATCTATATCATATATCTATATTACTATTAGTCCTAAGACTTTCACTCCGTAAGTCATTGATCATCATCATTAACTTCTAACTTGATCATCTTCTTCATTAAACTTATCACTTTCTCCTTCTCTTCTCTGCTATTAAATGAGACCACTCATCAACACCACCTTTGATGATTACCAAAAGCTCAAAACCCATTAAACCATCGATACATTTGATCACCACCTTCTTCTTGAACACATCGCCAGTCAACATGAACCACCTTCGATTAATTACCTTGCACCACTCTCTTCGTTGTTCAAAACCACCATCTTGTAACCATGAATTACCATCGACCTCCATCACTATCACTCATTTGATTTGTTGTTACTCAACGAAAACCCGAAACTCTTTTCTTGATCTTCTTATGTGAACATCAACCACCACCTTTGTCATTTGAACTCCATCTAGACAATCACCTTTACTTCCTTACTCTCTTCTTCGAGTAACACCTGAGACTCTATTCGAATCAAACAGGTATGAAATAACTTGCAAGTCACCAATTTAAACCACCAAGGTCGTAACCCGTTACCTCTTTTTTTTTCTCCTCTCTCTTCTTTGTTGTTACTTTCTGTTATCTGTTGTAACATCCACACTTGCTTAGCTATTTTCTCACTGCTTCCTGTTTTAAATTGACAAACACACCTCAAAGAAAACCCATCTCCTTCTCTAATTAAAAATGACATGGAAGATACCTGATAAACCCATAACCACCAACTAGTCTACTTGCTAAATGCTCGACTGTTTTGCTGCTACTGCTTCCTGTTTTCGATCACCAAACTAACCATGAAACCTGAATTCTTGCTGCGAATTTCTGCTGTCTTCCTTTCTGTGTGAGTCACGAGATAAAACATGACAAAAGTGTGTTGTTTGATGAGTTACTCTAGGGGTATTATATATTTTGGAGATAAACACATATAGGTGGAAAGTGGAAATAATAATGCACTTGTGTTGGCCGACAATAGCATAATGGGTATTACCTTTATCATTTCATGCTACTACTTGCATCTTTCATATTTTTTTTAACCGAATCCTAGGTCCACGTAGCTTTGTTGGGCCGAAATAACCCACTAGATTAAGACATGGAAGTTGTTGGTTGATCACGTTCGAATAAAGAAAAGAAAACCTCATCACCGAAATTTTTAATAATGCTTCCCACTTGTTCACTTGCTATGATTCAGTTTTTTTTTTATTTTATTTAAACCAAAAGCCAACACATAAAATATTAGTGGTAATAATCATTGATTTTCGCTGGCTTCTGTCCCGATTGAACTCCATACCCACACCCACACATGCTTCGATCATTTATGGAGTATATCTTACAATGATTTTATTTTTTATTTTTTCCTCCGCCAGAATAAACACATGCTTCGATCAGTTTAATAAAACATGGACTGGGCTAGTGGATTTAATTAAATACACTAATGGACTTTACTACTTGGGCTTCCAATTCAACCAAGCCTAAATAAACTAGATATTGCTTTTGGGCCATAATAAAGAACCCACTTGTTTTCTGTTTTAAACAAAGCCCAAACCCCACTGATGTCAACGATGGTTCCTGCTATTGTCGAACGATGTTCTTATGATACATTACGTTTAATAGTGAAGAAGGTGATGAACATGATGATAACGAGTATGACGATGGGTTTCATAAAACATAAAATGAAGATTATGTTTAGTGAATACATAAAATAATGATGATGCTCGTTGATGATATAGATGATGATATAGATTTTATGATCGAAGCTAGGATAATGGTGATCATGATATGGGTTTAATGAAGAAGAAGATAGAAACGAAAATACGGGGTAAATAAATTTAGAATACAAGTTATAACAGAGAAGTATCAACAGACGGATGGTTAATGGGGTGTTAAAGGAAACGAGAGGTCGCGGGTTCAAGCTCGGTCAGAGACATTTATTTTTAGGAAAAGCTTTTTAAGGTAGATTATTTATTATTATCCTTATTATTATTATTACTATTATTATTATTATTATCATTTTTTTGTTTTATTTTTTTTATGATTATTGTTATTATTATTATTATCATTAAAAGTATCATATTATTAAAAATTATCATTTTTAAGATTATTATTATTAACAAAAGTATTTTTATTAAAATTACTATTTTATCATATTAATATTATTTAAAAACTATCATTTCTATTATTATTAGAATTATCAATATTGTTAGTATTATCATTATTATTATTATTTTTAACATTAATATTATGGTTACTATAATAGTTATTATTATTATTATTAGTATTATTATTATTAATAATATTATTACAATTAAAAACAACTTTTTACTTACTATTATTGATATTATTTTTACCAACTAAATATTAGTTATATAAAAATTACATTTAATAACATAACTGTATTAATATTTTATAATAAATGCTAATTAGTTATCTAAAGTATATAAAATAAATATAGTTAATATAGTTACCAACAAAACATACAAGTTACTGAATTAACAATTAATAATAATATCTAAACTTGTTTGATTACAAATATATGTTTTAATAAATATATGAATAATATAGGTTCGTGAATTCGAGGCCAACCCTATACTTGTTCAATGTCGTTCTATGTATTTTTACTACAAAATACATTAGGTGAGTTTCATTTGCCCCTTTTACTCTTTATATTTTTGGGCTGAGAATATATGCAAATGCTTTATTAACTGTTTTACAATAATTATATGCGTGAGTTTCATTTGCCCCTTTTACTCTTTATATTTTTGGGCTGAGAATACATGCAAATGCTTTATTAACTTTTTTACAATAATTATATGCGTGAGTTTCATTTGCTCCCTTTTTAAATGCTTTTGCAATATATATTTTTGGGACTGAGAATACATGCGCTGCTTTTATAACTGTTTTACGAAATAGACACAAGTAATCAAAACTACATTCTATGGCTGGATTATTAAATCGAATATGCCCCTTTTTAGTCTGGTAATCTAAGAATTAGGGAACAGACACCCTAATTAACGCGAACTCTAAAGATAGATCTATCGGGCCCAACAAGCCCCATCCAAAGTACCGGATGCTTTAGTACTTCGAAATTTATATCATGTCCGAAGGAGGATCCCGGAATGATGGGGATATTCTTATATGCATATTGTGAATGTCGGTTACCAGGTGTTCAATCCATATGAATGAATATTTTTGTCTCTATGCATGGGACGTATGTTTATGAGAAATGGAAATATGAAATCTTGTGGTCTATTAAAATTATGAAGTGATTATTTATGTTAAACTAATGAACTCACCAACCTTTTGGTTGACACTTTAAAGCATGTTTATTCTCACGTATGAAAGAAATCTTCCGCTGTGCATTTGTTCATTTAAGAGACATTACTTGGAGTCATTCATGACATATTTCAAAAGACGTTGCATTCGAGTCGTCGAGTTCATCAAGATTATTATTAAGTCAATTATAGTTAGATATATTATGAAATGGTATGCATATTGTCAACTTTCGATGTAAGGAAGTTTGTCTTTTCAAAACGAATGCAATGTTTGTAAAATGTATCATATAGAGGTCAAGTACCTCGCGATTGTAACTAACTATTGTGAATCGTTTGTAATCGATGTGGACTTTGTCCGGATGGATTAGGATGGGTCCTTTCAGTTGGTATCAGAGCCGTGGTCTTAGCGAACCAGGTCTGCATTAGTGTGTCTAACTGATAAGTTGTTAGGATGCATTAGTGAGTCTGGACTCCGACCGTGTCTGCATGTCAAAAGTTTTGCTTATCATTTCGTGTCGAAAATTTCCTGCTTATCATTCTTAGGGAATCACTTGCTTATCATTCTTAGTCTAGACACGTTTTACTGCATTGACTGCATGAATAATGTAAAGACAAAAATTCATATCTTAGCATATCTGCTACTTTATATCTTAGCGTATCTGTTACTGTAACTTTGCCTGACAACTTTCGTAGATTCCTCCGTAACTTATGGGATTTTAGTATTATATATGCATATGTAAATTATGTAATGCAGGGAACTAATCTACATCCTATAATCTATTTCTTATCGAAAATCCTCCATCTGATCGTACGAGATGAATCCTGCAACCAGTTCGAGTCCCTCAGATTCCGATAGCTATTCCGATAGTTATTCTGACAGCTATTCCGACATAGATATTCACCTAAGCTCCGAAAACAGCGTCATCAGCATGAATCAACCAATCAGCCATTATCAATTCATCTGATGGGTTCGTAGTCGATTTAATTAATGGAAACGCGCAGAAGGCAATCCCTTCCACCAACCGAATTCACCTCTTAACAATGAACCTGAAGCGTTTACCGGCGAACCTGTTCGAGACACCATTTTCAGTCTCATTTTCAGGGTAACTCGACAAGATTATATTCTATCCATAATTCTGAACCTTATTCATCCGCTCTTTCCGACCGACAATCATCCTGGAATAATAAGTCAACGAACTTCGCGCTCGAATAATCAATTCGGAGAATATGGTGCAAAATGTACCAGCTTCACGAACATCACCGGCACCAACAGTACCATCAATAATAGCACCAGTACCATCAACAATCCATGCTTCAATATCATCATCTGTACTTTGAGTATGATCTTCGTTCTATGTATCGTTCTACCTCATTTATCTTCGTTCGACATGGCGAATATGTAATCTCTAAAGTTTTAGAGATTACTTATTCTAATTCCACCCGTAAAGCAAATGAGTTTAATATCATATTAACTCATTAAATCCATGAATGCATCTAAAGAAAATATATATGTATATATGTTTTCATAAAGATTGTAATTAAAAATTCTCTTGTACAAACTGTTAATGGTGAAAATATTTTAACGGGTAGGTAATACCCGAGGAATATTTAAATTTCACATTAATAAGTTACGCTGTACATTCTTCGAATCTGATTCAACAGTTATTTACTATCCTACTTACATTCACCGATATGCAAATCCGTTCACCACAGAATAACCATATTCATCCAATTTCATATTGGATTTTGATTTTTTCAAAATCCAACAAGTGGCATAATGAAGAAAACATTTGATAAAATAAAATTTGTTAGAAACAAAAAAATTAACTATGAGAAAATTTTGTTAAGAATCCACGCTAACAAAATCCTAACTTGCTGTTCCTAGCTAACTGTGGACTAATCAACTGAGGACTACCAACAGTGGACAATTAAAATGAATTAAAATGTTAATTGTAACATATGAAACTAAACATCTCTTCAAGTTTGCCACTTGATTTCATCTTAAACCTCATTTGTATCTTGGCGATTCCAAACTGCGTTCAAACATTTCATGATTCTTGAAAACACCTCAAACGAGAGGATGAACCAACCACACTTCATCTACGGAAGAAAAGATTTATGCATATAGTTATGCACCTGAGAAACTCTCGGCAACTGAGTAAAAGTTTAACATGTAGCCATGTCAGATCTTTTGGCATTTATTAGCAAAAAAAATAAAATAACTTTGCGATCCCTTTTCAAAGTAGCCAATTTTGTCACAGCTCCATCAAGACAACTTCAACTCTTCATTCAAAACAACCTTATTATAACCTTGATATATATGCGTGCTCATTTATTATTACCAGAGAACCTTTTATATTCCACCATATTACCCTCGGCGTTTAATCATCTAAAAACACAATTCTCTTGAAACCACCACGGGTTGATAATCGATGACTCAGATATATTAGCATTAAATGCAGAGGAAACAGAAAAATTATAGATGGTCTAAACGGCAAAAAGTTTGATGATAAAGAAGGGAGTGTTAGGAACGTTCGATATAAAATTTGGTACTGAAAAAAAAAAACAGATTGAGCAAACCACGAAGGAGTCTCTGAATGAATCACAAGGACTAAACTTGTACATTAAGAATCCTGAAGATTCTGTTTCTGATGAAATCTTTAACGAGTACCTTGCTTCTGACTCCAAACTCTGGCGAACAAATCTTCTTCACCATCCTTCGATATTATAAATTCCAAGATATCATCGTATTTTTATTATAAATATCCTCCATATTTCTGAAGATATTTTTATAACTATTCTTATCTGAAATCATTAATCTCTTCGTGCTATCAGTATTACATCATATAGAAACTGTTAGTTTCTATATTCTGTAAACTTCGAGCTTAAAATATGAATGTTATTGAAGTAATGTTGGGAACTGATGCATGAATTAGTATAATATAATGACACTTGATCAACGTGATTATATTACAGTAATTCATGCTGAGTTTCTAATGGAACATGATGATTCGCAGTACCGTCATCATGTGTCATGTTACACGACTCTTACATTCTATCTAATCTATAAACATATCAAGAGCATATTTTCTTGATAGTTCTATCTTTTCTCGTGACTTCTGATAATTTGACAAGTCAAATCGAGTTGTGGAAATAAGGAAACAAAGGGGGTGGATTTATAGTAAAATACCCGATAGAGCAATCAAAACAGATGATCGCATTTAAAACAGATCATAATTTCTCTTGATTGTCGAAGATTCAAATCTTATTACGAAGATTTTCTCCAAATCTCTTGAACTTGGGAAATCAATCCTATATACGTCAAAGGATATGACGAATCTATACCTACTCATATCACTCTTTGGTAATAGCTTCACTTGTACTATTCACAAAATCAAATAGTTTAATCCATAATACTCAATGCTGATAAAACTCTATCTATCAACTCATATTTGTCATAAAAACATTCTTATTGTTATCCACGACGACCTCTATCAAATTTCGGGACGAAATTTCTTTTAACGGGTAGGTACTGTGATGACCCAGAAATTTCCGATCAAATTTAAACTTTAATCTTTATATATTCCCGACACGATAAGCAAAAAACTGTAATATTGAGTCTCGAAAACTTTGGAACTATGTTCATTTGTTTAATTACCCTTTGACCATTCCCGACGATTCACGAACAATTGTTTATAACTAAATATGTTTATATTTAAATGTAATGTTATATTATAACTCGAAATTATAAAAATATAATTTAAACATTCAAATTTAAATATGGAAAATAAAGTACATAATAGATAAGTTACTATTAAAATATATATATTTATATATATGAACTCTAAATATAAATAATATCATTATTATTACTTTTATTAATATCTCGAAATTTTTATAGTTATTATTAGTATGAGCATTTTATATTAGTAATAACATTTTAAATATTAAAGTTATGAATTATATATAAAAAGACTTATATATATATATAAATTACAGATTTATTTATATATATATATATATATTTTACAGAAATAGATATATATAGGTAAATACGTATAAACACTTAATTAAATATAAGGAAATATTTATTCTATTTCCAATCATTGTCCATCTATAGAAGATTGATTCACTAAATCAAAATCGTACAAATCAGAGTTGGATTATATGAACAAAGTATCTGATTTGTTAACTATCATTTTCTGATTTTATTTTAATTTGTATTCTAGTTCTTGGATAGAACATTCAGTCGACTAGAATTTTCCTTTATGGATAAAAACAACTCAATCAACCCCACACTCTTTGGAGTTTTACTACTTTCTGTTTCCTGTCTAAATCACACACAAATCTCTACTATCTAATTTGAGATATATTATTATACATGTATTAATGCAGAAGAAAAACAAACTAACATATATGCACACTCTCATATACATCCATCGATCAATCTATATCATATATCTATATTACTATTAGTCCTAAGACTTTCACTCCGTAAGTCATTGATCATCATCATTAACTTCTAACTTGATCATCTTCTTCATTAAACTTATCACTTTCTCCTTCTCTTCTCTGCTATTAAATGAGACCACTCATCAACACCACCTTTGATGATTACCAAAAGCTCGAAACCCATTAAACCATCGATACGTTTGATCACCACCTTCTTCTTGAACACATCACCAGTCAACATGAACCACCTTCGATTAATTACCTTGCACCACTCTCTTCGTTGTTCAAAACCACCATCTTGTAACCATGAATCACCATCGACCTCCATCACTATCACTCATTTGATTTGTTGTTACTCAACGAAAACCCGAAACTCTTTTCTTGATCTTCTTATGTGAACATCAACCACCACCTTTGTCATTTGAACTCCATCTAGACAATCACCTTTACTTCCTTACTCTCTTCTTCCTTACTCTCTTCTTCAAGTAACACCTGAGACTCTATTCGAATCAAACAGGTATGAAACAACTTGCAAGTCACCAATTTAAACCACCAAGGTCGTAACCCGTTACCTCTTTTTTTTCTCCTCTCTCTTCTTTGTTGTTACTTTCTGTTATCTGTTGTAACATCCACACTCGCTTAGCTATTTTCTCACTGCTTCCTGTTTTAAATTGACAAACACACCTCAAAGAAAACCCATCTCCTTCTCTAATTAAAAATGACATGGAAGATACCTGATAAACCCATAACCACCAACTAGTCTACTTGCTAAATGCTCGACTGTTTTGCTGCTACTGCTTCCTGTTTTCGATCACCAAACTAACCATGAAACCCGAATTCTTGCTGCGAATTTCTGCTGTCTTCCTTTCTGTGTGAGCGACGAGATAAAACAAGACAAAAGTGTGTTGTTTGATGAGTTACTCTAGGGGTATTATATATTTTGGAGATAAACACATATAGGTGGAAAGTGGAAATAATAATGCACTTGTGTTGGCCGACAATAGCATAATGGGTATTACCTTTATCATTTCATGCTACTACTTGCATCTTTCATATTTTTTTTAACCGAATCCTAGGTCCACATAGCTTTGTTGGGCCGAAATAACCCACTAGATTAAGACATGGAAGTTGTTGGTTGATCACATTCGAATAAAGAAAAGAAAACCTCATCACCGAAATTTTTAATAAAGCTTCCCACTTGCTCACTTGCTATGATTCAGTTTTTTTTTTTATTTTATTTAAACCAAAAGCCAACACATAAAATATTAGTGGTAATAATCATTGATTTTCGCTGGCTTCTGTCCCGATTGAACTCCATACCCACACCCACACATGCTTCGATCATTTATGGAGTATATCTTACAATGATTTTTTTTTCCTCCGCCAGAATAAACACATGCTTCGATCAGTTTAATAAAACATGGATTGGGCTAGTGGATTTAATTAAATACACTAATGGACTTCACTACTTGGGCTTCCAATTCAACCAAGCCTAAATAAACTAGATATTGCTTTTGGGCCATAATAAAGAACCCACTTGTTTTCTGTTTTAAACAAAGCCCAAACCCCACTGATGTCAACGATGGTTCCTGCTATTGTCGAACGATGTTCTTATGATACATTACGTTTAATAGCGAAGAAGGTGATGAACATGATGATAACGAGTATGACGATGGGTTTCATAAAACATAAAATGAAGATTATGTTTAGTGAATACATAAAATAATGATGATGCTCGTTGATGATATAGATGATGATATAGATTTTATGATTGAAGCTAGGATAATGGTGATCATGATATGGGTTTAATGAAGAAGAAGATAGAAACGAAAATACGGGGTAAATAAATTTAGAATACAAGTTATAACAGAGAAGTATCAACAGACGGATGGTTAATGGGGTGTTAAAGGAAATGAGAGGTCGCGAGTTCAAGCTCGGTCAGAGACATTTATTTTTAGGAAAAGCTTTTTAAGGTAGATTATTTATTATTATCCTTATTATTATTATTACTATTATTATTATTATCATTTTTTTTTATATTTTTTTTATGATTATTGTTATTATTATTATTATCATTAAAAGTATCATATTATTAAAAATTATCATTTTTAAGATTATTATTATTAACAAAAGTATTTTTATTAAAATTACTATTTTATCATATTAGTATTATTTAAAAACTATCATTTCTATTATTATTAGAATTATCAATATTGTTAGTATTATCATTATTATTATTATTTTTAACATTAATATTATGGTTACTATAATAGTTTTTATTATTAGTATTATTATTATTAATAATATTATTACAATCAAAAACAACTTTTTACTTACTATTATTGATATTATTTTTACCAACTAAATATTAGTTATATAAAAATTACATTTAATAACATAACTGTATTAATATTTTATAATAAATGCTAACTAGTTATCTAAAGTATATAAAATAAATATAGTTAATATAGTTACCAACAAAACATACAAGTTACTGAATTAACAATTAATAATAATATCTAAACTTGTTCGATTACAAGTATATGTTTTAATAAATATATGAATAATATAGGTTCGTGAATTCGAGGCCAACCCTATACTTGTTCAATGTCGTTCTATGTATTTTTACTACAAAATACATTAGGTGAGTTTCATTTGCCCCTTTTACTCTTTATATTTTTGGGCTGAGAATACATGCAAATGCTTTATTAACTGTTTTACAATAATTATATGCGTGAGTTTTATTTGCCCCTTTTACTCTTTATATTTTTGGGCTGAGAATACATGCAAATGCTTTATTAACTGTTTTACAATAATTATATGCGTGAGTTTCATTTGCTCCCTTTTTAAATGCTTTTGCAATATATATTTTTGGGACTGAGAATACATGCGCTGCTTTTATAACTGTTTTACGAAATAGACACAAGTAATCAAAACTACATTCTATGGCTGGATTATTAAATCGAATATGCCCCTTTTTAGTCTGGTAATCTAAGAATTAGGGAACAGACACCCTAATTGACGCGAACTCTAAAGATAGATCTATCGGGCCCAACAAGCCCCATCCAAAGTACCGGATGCTTTAGTACTTCGAAATTTATATCATGTCCGAAGGAGGATCCCGGAATGATGGGGATATTCTTATATGCATATTGTGAATGTCGGTTACCAGGTGTTCAATCCATATGAATGAATATTTTTGTCTCTATGCATGGGACGTATGTTTATGAGAAATGGAAATATGAAATCTTGTGGTCTATTAAAATTATGAAGTGATTATTTATGTTAAACTAATGAACTCACCAACCTTTTGGTTGACACTTTAAAGCATGTTTATTCTCAGGTATGAAAGAAATCTTCCGCTGTGCATTTGTTCATTTAAGAGACATTACTTGGAGTCATTCATGACATATTTCAAAAGACGTTGCATTCGAGTCGTCGAGTTCATCAAGATTATTATTAAGTCAATTATAGTTAGATATATTATGAAATGGTATGCATATTGTCAACTTTCGATGTAAGGAAGTTTGTCTTTTCAAAACGAATGCAATGTTTGTAAAATGTATCATATAGAGGTCAAGTACCTCGCGATTGTAACCAACTATTGTGAATCGTTTGTAATCGATGTGGACTTTGTCCGGATAGATTAGGACGGGTCCTTTCATTAAGCATAAGCGGTTGTCAGGACCAAGACAAGGTCAAGTACTCCACCCACACTTTCGCCGGTGTCGCGTTCACTTGGTGGAACACCTATGTACAATCGGTGGGTATCGATGAAGCCCATGCCCTCTCTTGGGCCGATTTAAGGGAAAAGATGATCATCGAATATTTTTCTCGTGAACAAACCCGAAGGCTTGAACAAGTTCTAAGAACTTTAAAAGCGGTCGGAAACGATCTCAAGGCCTACAATCAACAATTTTGCAAACTAGCCTTGATATGCCCAAACCTTCTGAACCTTGAGTCTTTAAGGGTTGAACTTTACATGGATGGTCTTCCAAAGAGCATCAAACACGGGGTAATGTCATCCAAACCCGCTAATCATCAAGAAGCTTTGAAGATGGCCCGCAAATTGATAGAAACGGTGGACGAAATTGTAGTACTGGCACCTAAGGTTGAGGATAAAGCGGGTGGCAACAAAAGAAAGTGAGAAGCCCCTCAATCAAGCAACAACAACAACAACTTCGCCAAGAAGTCTTTCACCTCTGACGGAAAGAAGGGTTATGCTGTTAACCTACCTCTTTGCAACAAATGTAACAAGCATCACTTTGGTGAATGTGGCAAGCTAATTTGCCACCGGTTCTAAAGAATTGGTCATAAGGCCAACGATTGTAAAAGTGCCGCCCCGTCGCTCGAAAGGAGCCCAATACACCAAAGACGGTCACTTGTTATGAATGTGGTCAAATGGGTCATTATAGAAATGCATGCCCAAAGAAGAAAGATAACCCCAATACGCGTGGCTGAGCTTTTAACATTAACACCGAGGAAGCCTGAGATGACAATGAACTAGTCATGGGTACGTTTCTTCTCAATAATTCTTATGTCTCTTGCTTATTCGATTCGGGTGCCGATAAGAGTTTTGTATTCAAGACTTTGACTTATTCTTTTAGCACTCCACCACTCCCACTAGATATTACTTATACCATTGAAGTGGCCAATGGGAAACTATTGAGTGCCGACAAATTTTATCGGGGGTGTACGTTAAACTTAATGGGTAAAGAGTTTGAAACTGACTTGATACATATAGAACTAGGGAGCTTTGATGTAATCATTGGTATGGATTGGTTAGCCAAAACGAAATCTCACATTCTTTGCGATCTTAAAGCGATTCAAATTCCTATCGAGAATGGTGAACCCTTGATTGTCTATGGCGATAAGAGTTGCGCCGGACTCAACCTCGTCTCGTGCCTTAAAGTTGAAAAATACCTTCGTAAAGGTTGTTTCGCGATTCTTGCCCATGTTAAGAAAGTCAAGATCGACAAGAAGCATATCGATGATGTGCCAATTGTTAGTGACTTTTCCGATGTATTTCTCGACGAATTGTCGGGTCTTCCACCTCATCGACCGGTAGAATTCCAAATCGATCTTATTCCGGGAGCCGCACCCGTAGCACGTGCACAGTATAGTCTTGCTCCATCCGAAATGCAAGAATTGCAAAGTCAAATTCAAGAACTGCTTGACCGTAGTTTTATCCAACCTAGCCATTCACCATGGGGCGCTCCAATTTTATTCGTTAAGAAGAAAGATGGATCCCTACGAATGTGTATCGACTATCATGAACTAAACAAATTGACGGTTAAGAACCGATATCCTCTTCCATGCATCGATGACCTCTTTGATCAACTACAAGGATCTCGTGTATATTCGAAAATCGATCTCCGCTCGGGTTATCATCAATTAAGGGTTAAGGGGGAAGATGTCTCCAAAACCGCTTTCCCGACTCGTTATGGTAGTTATGAATTTCTTGTAATGCCATTTGGTCTCACTAACGCACCGGTGTTGTTCATGGATCTTATGAACGGCGTGTGCAAACCATACCTCGACAAATTCGTTATCGTGTTCATCGATGATATTTTGGTCTATTCTAAAAGCAAAGAAGAGCACGAACAACATCTCTGACTTGTGCTTGAACTCTTGAGACAAGAACGACTCTATGCCAAATTCTCCAAGTGTGAATTTTGGTTGAAGGAATTTCAATTTCTTGGTCATGTTGTAAGTGATCAAGGTATTAAAGTCGATCCCGCAAAAAATCGAAGCCATTAGCAAATGGGAGACCACTACTACTCCTACCTACATTCGTCAATTCTTGGGTCTCGCCGGGTACTATCATAGATTCGTCGAAAACTTCTCTTTGGTTGCACGTCCTCTAACCGCGTTAACTCACAAGGGAAAGAAATTCATTTGGGTGACCGAGCAAGAATCCGCGTTTCAAATCTTGAAGACAAAGCTAACCATCACTCCTATCTTGTCACTTCCCGAAGGCAATGATGATTTTGTTGTATATTGCGATGCTTCAAAACATGGTTTTGGGTGTGTATTGATGCAACGAAAGAAAGTCATTGCTTATGCCTCTCGACAACTAAAAATTCATGAACGGAACTACACGACACATGATCTCGAGCTCGTAGCCGTTGTCTTTGCACTCATAATGTGGAGACATTATCTTTATGGGACCAAAAGTATTATCTTCACCGATCACAAAAGCCTTCAACACATCTTCGATCAAAAGCAACTAAACATGAGACAACGACGGTGGATTGAAACTTTGAACGATTACGATTGTGAGCTTCGTTATCATCCAGGAAAGGAAAATGTAGTAGCCGATGCCCTAAGTCGAAAATAAAGAGCGGTGCCTCTTCGTGTCCGAGCTTTAAACATCACCATCTACACCAATCTCAATAACCAAATTCGGGTAGCCCAAGATGAGGGTCTTAAGGATGAAAACATATCTCTTGAATGCTTGAACATCCTCACCTCACGATTCGAAGTTAAGGAGACCGGACTCCGATATTTCGCCAGAAGAATTTGGGTGCCTAGTTATGGGGACTTACGAAGCCTTATTTTAGACGAAGCCCATAAGTTAAGATATTCGATTCACCTCGGTGCCAATAATATGTACCACGACCTCAAGGAACAATATTGGTGGCCGAACATTAAAAGGGACATTGCTACTTATGATGGAAGATGCCTAAATTGCTCCAAAGTCAAAGCCGAACATCAAAGACCGTCCAGACTACTTCAACAACCTGAAATCCTGCAATGGAAGTGGGAAAGGATAACGATGGATTTTATCACCAAACTACCAAAGACGGTGGGCGGTTATGATACTATTTGGGTTATTGTTAACCGTCTCACCAAATCCGCGCACTTCCTAGCCATGAAGGAAACCGACAACATGGAAAAACTTGCACAACTTTACATTAAAGAGATCGTAGCCCGTCACGGTGTGCCTTTATCAATTATTTCCGACCGAGATGGCTGTTTTGTTTCTAGATTTTGGCATACTTTACAAGAAGCGTTGGGAATGCGTTTAGACATGAGCACTGCATATCATCCATAAACCTACGGACAAAGCTAACACACAATTCAAACCTTGGAAGACATGCTACGAGCTTGTGTTATCGATTTCGGAAAAGCTTGGGACACGCACTTGCCTCTCGCCAAATTCTCTTACAACAATAGTTACCACGCGAGTATCAACGCCGCACCTTTTGAAGCTTTGTATGGCCGAAAATGTCGTTCTCCTCTTTGTTGGGCCGAAGTAGGCGACACACAAATCACCGAACCCGAACTCATTCATGAAACAACCGAGTAGATCGTTCAAATCTGAGATAGGCTTAGGACGGCCCGAAGTCGTCAAAAGAGCTATACCGACACCAGACGCAACGACCTCGAATTCTAAGTCGGTGATTGCGTAATGTTAAAAGTCGCACCTTGGAAAGGTGTAATCCGTTTCGGGAAACGCGGGAAGCTAAATCCGCGGTATATTGGTCCTTTTGAAATTTTGGAGCGTGTTGGAACTGTTGCTTATCGTTTAGATCTTCCGCTTCAATTAAGCTCCGTTCATCCTACTTTCCATGTATCAAACTTGAAGAAGTGTTTTGCCGAACCCGAACTCGTCATCCCTCTCGAGGAACTTACTATTGATGACAAACTTCATTTTGTGTAGGAACCGGTTGAAATTGTGGACACCTCCGTCAAGACGCTAAAACAAAGTAGAATCCCTATCGTTAAGGTCTGTTGGAATGCTAAAAGGGGACCCGAGTTTACTTGGGAAAGGCAAGATCAAATGCAAATGAAATACCCTCATTTATTCGTGGATTCGGAAACGCAAGATCTCGAGGAAGAAACAACGACTACTACGCTTACTTAAATTTCGGGACGAAATTTCTTTTAAGGAGTAGGTAATGTAACATCCAGCCTTTTTCCGTTTACTTTTCGTTTATTTATTTAAAGTCCGTTATATGATTATAACATCTTCCTTTAAAACGCGTTTTAAAATATCTCGTTTAGGTAATTCACGCACCCACTTTTAAATTCGAGGGACTAAACTTGCCAAGAGACTAAACTCTTGACTAGGTCAACTAGTCAACCATGAACTCTCATCCATTCATTCACCACCTTCTCTCTTTCAATACTTCAACTTTTTCTCTCAAACACCAATTCAAAGATTCATCATCCATTTCCAATCTAGCAATCAAACATCAAAATAAATTACATATTTGGAATCCTTGCATCTTCCTCTTCAATTCCATACCGATTTCATCAAGTTTGGGTAACTTTCTAAAATCACTAGATTCTTTGTTCTTGATGTTTTTAACTTATTAAAGTGTTAATTAGTGTCTATGGCTCAAGTCTAACATGAATATATGATTTATATGCTCGATCTTGTTGTTTTAGTGTAACTAGCATGAACTTGAAATTTGGTGTGTTTGATCTTGTGATTTGGTTGCTTAAATGTTGTTAGATGTTAAAAGTGCAGGTATTAAATGTGCTACTAGCATCACTAGCTTCATTTTGATGTGTAGGTTGATTAGGAAAACATCACTAACTTGATTATTGAATTTATGATTTTGAGTTAAGGTTTGATATAGGTAAAATGAATTTTTGATGCACCAAATGCTATGAAATGTTGTTGGTAAGTGTTTAGTTGCAATGTGTGTTTAATTACCTTTGAAACGGCATATCACATATGTAAATTGGATCATCGAATCATGAAACACATTTAATGAACTTGAATGTAATAAATGATGGGCATTTAATGCGATTTTAGTTGTTGTAAATGTTGAATTGATTGATGAAATGTGTTTAGTTGTTTTCCTCGTCAAAACACCTTTCCGATAATATAAGATACATGTTATGATTGTTTGCGGATCATAAATTGGGATTGTTTGAGTTTTGGTTCATGCACTTGTGTAATTTCAGCAAGCAGGATCTGTATATTGATTTGGACGCCATCCAACCATCTGGACGCCATCCAGCCTTTCACATCTAGACGCCGTCCAGAACTTTTGGACGCCGTCCAAATGTACTAACAGGGACTGATCCACTTGGTCATTTACCGTTTAATTCTAACTATGCTACGCACCTCCGATTAACATGTAACTTGTTCTAACATGCTTATATATGATTAAAAACCTCAGAAAATAGTTCGGGACCAGACCCGAACATGTTGACTTTTTCATTGACTTTGACTTGACCAAAGTTGACTTTTGTTTAAACTTAACCAAATACTTATGCAATCATCCTTACATACTTTTATATTTAAATCATGCATGAAAATTGGCAATGTGATTCACATGATATATGTAATCGAGTTGTAATGAGCCATAGGACTAAATGAACAACTTTGACCCATCGTATTTACCGTTATTGATACAACCTACTTGTTTAGGTCAAGACTAGCAATTGCCCTTGCACACGTTTACTTGTGAAGTACTTTATTACTCGTGCACTCAAGGTGAGATCATAGTCCCACCTTTACTCTTTTAAACTTACATTTGGGATGAGAAAACATAAACGTTTCATTTTACAAAGTGAACACAAGTATGAAAACAAACATTCTACATACGAGTTAGAACAAAATCCTCAATTCGATTATCATTAGTTACACTTGCCGGGTGTAAGCGAGAACTTATGTTGTATGGCCATATGGGTTTGACAAATCCTCATTCGGACGGTTCGCTACCGTTATTCGGATGAAATATATTTTTGAGAAACAGTGTATGTTCTAACACTATTGTGATGGGGTTCTATGGATGGAAAGTTAAGCCTTGATAATTGGGTACTCGTGATAACAAATTTTAGAATGGATTACTATTATTTCAATGATATAAATCTTGTGGTTCATTTGTACTTACTTACTTACTTAAACGTATGTTTTCACCAACGTTTTCGTTGACAGATTTCTATGTTTTTCTCAGGTCCTTGAACGTTTTATGATACATGCTTCCGCTCATTATTTTGATACTTGCATTGGATGTCGAGTATATATGCATACATGGAGCGTCTTTTGGCTACTTTTATATTGTGTCGCATAGGTTTCATTTGTATTTATAACGTTATAACGTAACTTGTGGTTGAACTATTCTTGTAAAATTTGAAACAATCTTTACATTTGAAATGAATGCGACATATTTTTGGTCAAACGTTATTTTAAAGACTTACGACCACGTAATGAGACCTAAGTAGACGGCGCCGTCAATGACGATTTTGTCGGGTCACTACAATCAAGTCCCAACCATGAGTTGCACCTTTCTTGTGGATCTATTGGACATTAATGTATACTTATACATTAATCTTGCAAAATGTCACATTACAAGTAAACTTACATTGCCTAGGTACAATTCTAATCATCACTATATGTGTAATCCTAGATTAATTAGTGATCTCTTGCTTGTCATTACATAAGTATTACTTAACTACTTGCTATTAATACATGAGTATTATTTGACTATGTGCTAAATGCCAACTTGCTAGTAGTTACTTAATATATATATATGTATGAACTTTGTCTTGTTATAAGCTATAGGTTAGGAAATTACAAATGTATGCTTAGCCTACCCAAATGTATTAATTGCAACTTGGTTGATAACAATTGATGTGTCATAATCAAATAGTCTTAAGTGCTTAAAGAATTATTAACACACGTGTGGAGATATCAAAAGAAACATGTTTTAGTTTAGTAACATGTTTAAAGAATGCTTGATTTTTGATTAACATGATATCTTACAACATGCTTAATTGAACTTATTTGTTTCACTAGGTAAGACATCATTAACACATCTACTTAATCCACGTATAAGCTTAACGATGAATAAATGACATGCAAAGTGATTAATTAGGTTATTGTCATCAATGAGCTGTTGACCGACCTATAAAACTTAAGCAAGTGTGTTAAAAACAAACAAAAGATTATGAAAAATCTGAGATTACTTCAATTGGTTATCAAGACTTTTATCCAAGAATGTTAGGGTTCCCTCTTTGGTTATGACAAGTCACTATCAAAAGAATACAATCGAGGAGAATCATACACTTAATGCATACAGTACTTGTATAGGATGTTGGGTATCTTTTGTACGTATAAAGTGAAGTAAAGAGGCCAAAAGAACCAGGTTTGAATAGATTAAGACGTCTATACAACGGCTAGATGAAAGTGACCTGACAACGTGCGGTCGAACCACGGTCGACTGTGGACTGAGCCGCAGCAACGGCTAGTTTTATTTCTCTCTCTCTCTCTCTCTCTCTCTCTCTCCATAAATAGCAAGACTTGGAGAGTTTTGAAGATTTGACCCTCTTGCATGCTTCATCTCAAATTCATCAGAGAATCATAAGATCGTAATTCATATATATTTTTGTGATTAGCAAGGGAATTTCTATGATCTCATAGATTGTATAAGTGTTGTAAACTTACTATCAAATTACTATCTTTGTGACTTTACTTAGTGTTGTATTATCCTTTGATTTGTCATAGAATTTTCATCACTAGAAAGGATGAGTTTTGTACTTGTCCATAGTGAAGACAGGTTGATCTAAGTTAGAGGTCATCTTTCAAAGGGATAGAAAGATTATGTTTGTTATCTACAAAGGAGTACAAGACTTGTAAATCGGATCTCCACCGGATTTGGAAAAAAGGCTTAGTGAAGCAAAACTCCCAATTAATGAATTGGGGAGTGGATTAAGGTTAGTTAACATCCACCTGAACCACTATAAATCCTTGTGTTTATGTTCTTTACTTTACTTTCCGCACTTGTGACGACTCCGTCAAAACACTTAACGGCTCCGTCACTTGGTCCCACAGCTTGATCGAAAGTCTATATGAATTTAATAAAACAACCTTGCATTCTTTATTTAAAAATGATTTCCTATAAAGGAAATCTACTAAAATGTATAAGTTTAGAAAAACTATACAATAATACTTTAACCAAAAGTTGACCAAAACAAAGTCAACAAACAACCACTATTTAATGTAACAAAATAGAATGCAAGTTAATGTTTAACAAAGCTGCCATCATAAATATGCAGACTCTCTAAGCACAGCGGAAGCAATCAATCATGAACCTGAGAATAAAACATGCGAGTAACTGTCAACAAAAATGTTGAATGAATTATAGGTTTAATATTGCCAACAATATTTAATTTAAACAATAAAAATTTATGTTTGAAAACATAAAAGTCCTTTTTAAACCACCAAATTATATGCTAGAAAACATATAATAAAACATTATTCCATTTTCCGTGAGCCACCTGGTAACCACTTAACCCTTTATTTACCCTTGCCAAACACAATAAATAATATACACCGAACAAGTGTATCTACAACAAAATACGAAGTACTAAACATTCCGATAACAAATTGCTAGCGCGACTAGCTCGAAATGGGGTTGTCAAACCCGATAGATCTATCCATAGGATTCGCGTTCACCAGTAGAAACCAGTGATTACAGTTACCAGACTAGGGAATATTTTTGTTCAACTCACAATGAATAATTTAAACCAACTTCCACTTGTTCAAAATATAAAATAAATTGCATGTATTCTCATCCCAAAAGATTTAAATAGAAAAATGGGACTATAACTCACCTTAATAGCAACTGAAGAAATCTCACAAACAAGCGAACAGCAAATAAAGTAAAGTGATCAAGAAAGATCACAACGCCGACCTATAAATAAAGCAGGCCGATATAAATAACTAACTTAGGTCAAGTCTTAGTATGATAGCTATTGTACATGTTGCAAGTAGACATAGAATAACACTCGGCAAGCCTCGGTTTGACTGGAACAGCATACGGACACACACTTTCTATTTTTAGAAAGTTTCTATTTTTAGCAGGTTTCCATTTTTGGAAAGTTTTCTATTTTAGGAAAGTTTCTATTTTTGGAAAGTTTCTATTTTTGGAAAGTTTCTATTTTTGGAAAGTTTCCAAATTTAGAAAGTTCTATTTTTAGAAAGTTTTGAAGTTAGGAAAGTTTCCTTATTTAGAAAGTCAACAGAAGTCAACTGAAAGTCAAAGTCAACCGAAAGTCAACTCAAAAGTCAACCTTGGTCAAACATAGTCAACATTAATTTGAAAAGTGTAAGTTATAATAATAACATAGGTTATAATGTTTATTAAAGTCAAAAGTGTATAATTATGTCTTAACATAAGTTTAATTAAATAAAAATGAATTGTTAAAGTTTAGATAAGTTTATATGATATAATTAATATAACATAAGTATTTAATTACTTAATTAAATATTAGTCATAATATAAGTATTATTAATTAATAATAAATTTTAAATCATATCATAAGTATTATTAATTAATAATGAATTATTAATCATATCATAAATTTCTAATTATACTTATTAAATCATAAGTATTTAATAATTAAATTATAATTAAATAATAACTAAGCCTTATAATAATTAAATAATTAATTAACCCTTATTATAAGTCTTATTATAATAATCTCATAATATAAGTTTAATACTTATCATAAGTATTTTCCATTAATAATGAAAGTATTATTAATCACAAGTTTAATTAAAATGTTAATTAAATCATAAGTATTAATTAAATGATATAATAAATATATATCATAAGTCTTAAATAATAATAATAATTACTTTTTATATCATAAGTAATTAAATTATAATGAAATCCATTATTTATATCATAAGTTTAATAATAAATCCCAAGTTTTAAATCAAAAGTTCATCGAGTCGTATCCTGAGCCCCGGGTGTCGGTTTTCGGCGAGCCTTACATATATCTCCGCCTAAGCAAACCACCCGACACTTTGGTACACTCAAGAACACACCATGAACAGCCCACAAGTCGTGATATACAGCCATGACAACACTTGGGAATTCAATTTACTCAAAACAGTGATTTAGGCACAACGGGTGAACCGTGGCTCGGATTTAGGTGACCCGAACATGAAAATTCGTCCCACCATCAGTCCTAACCAAATGACACACCCTAAAGACACCAAGGATGATCACAAAGTCGGACCATACCTTGTTCTTGCCCATAACACCTTTCAATCTTTACCAAAAATCAAATTAAGCATATCTAGGGCTCCGGGAATCGAAACGACATGAATCCGGAGTCTAAAATTAATGTCTTGATGAGAGGAACTCATTTATATACTTTATTTTAACTTTTATATCAGTTAAAAAGTCAGAAACACACGAAAAAGCTGCTGTCCCAATTAAATCAAACCGAAAACATATGCAAACGAGTAATTCTACGCATCCAATCAACAATACAATAACATATAAGCATCATACTAACACAATAACATCAAAATAAAGAAAATTAAAGAAAAATTAAAAAGCTAGGGTTAGGGTTTATACCCTCATGAAGAAAAGATTAGTATAGATGCGTAGAGAACGATGCGGTGAATCCGATTATGATGAAAGCTTCTTGAAACAAGCAACAAATTGATGAAGATGATGATGATTTTGGGAGTGTTGGGTGACGGCTTTCAAGAGAGAAAAAGAGAAAGATAAAATGAAATGAGAAAGTATTAGGTCATGAATCTTGAAAAATGGGAAATAACAAATATAAGGTAAAATGACTAAATGAAATAAAATGGGGGTTAGGCCTAATTTGGCCGAAATTTTTAGAGGGGGTGGGCCCCATTAGCTCAATTTAATGTTAAGTGTAAATGCTTGCGGCCCGAATGCCCGAACAAAACTCGAAACGCGCAAACGCTACTACGCGATTGATTTTTCGGAGAGATAACAAATACGCGACGAATAAAATATATAAACACTATATATAATCATATGACATTAAAATATCATATTTAAAATAATTTGGATTTAAAAATCTCAAAAGTTTGACCGTTGGTTTGAAAACCGAAAAGATTCGCCGGATAGAAATCCACGACACGTAGACACGCAAGATTTTAAATATGAATACAAATATTCACATAACACATAATAATTAATATATTATTACAAAAATAATAATATAGGTCATAGAAATGACGTGGCACGATACCAATTAACGGCCGTTAAATAATTAATGGTAAAAGATAACGGAAAAAGTAGGGTCGTTACAGTACCTTCCCGTTACGGAAATTTCGTCCCGAAATTTAAGCAGGTGCAGGGGTTAACTCAGAATCTGGGAACAAATGCGGGTATTTCTGCTTCATCTGATCTTCACGCTCCCAAGTGAACTCAGGACCGATTCGTTCCATCTAACTCGAACAATAGGAATTCTACTCTGTTTAAGAGTCTTAACCTTTCGATCCATAATTTCAACAGGTTCCTTAAAAGAAAAAGTAGTTTCTTATCAACATGAAGTCCCTCCATAGGAATGGTTTACTCGGCCTCGGCCAAACACTTCTTTAAATTCGATACATGAAAAACATCGTGAACAGCACTGAGTTCTTGTGGGAATTTCAAACGATAAGCCACGGGTCCAACTCTCTCAATAATTTCAAAAGGTCCAACAAATTGAGGATTCAACTTTCCCCCTTTTACCAAAACGTATCACACCCTTCCAAGGCAATACCTTCAACATAACACGATCATCGACCTGAAATTCAATATCGTTCCTTCTCTTATTGGCATAGCTCTTTTGCCGACTTCTGACGGTTCTCAATCCTTCCTTAATCTGTACGATCTTCTCGGTAGTCTCATGAATAATGTCTGGACCTGTGAGTTGAGCATCCCCAACCTCATTCCAACAGACAGGAGACCTACACTTTCTACCATACAGAGCTTCAAACGGTGCGGCTTTAATACTTGCATGATAGCTGTTGTTATAAGAAAGCTTATCCAACGACAAGTATCTATCCCTACAATTACCAAAATCAATTACGCACGCCCTCAACATGCCTTCTAACGTTTGGATGGTCCTTTAATTCTGACCGTCCGACGGTGGATGATAAGCGGTGCTCATATCCAATTTAGTTCCCAAAGCATCTTGTAAAGACTGCCAAAACCTCGCCGTAAATCGACTGTCTTGATCCGAAATAATAGATACGGGAACACCATGCCTCAAAACAATTTCCTTCAATTATAAACGGGTAAGCTTCTCCCTCGAATCAGTTTCCTTAATCGGTAAGAAATGAGCTGATTTTGTGAGTCGGTCACAATCACCCAAATGGCGTCGTAACCACCCACAACTCACAATAACTTCGTAATAAAATCCATTGTAATACCTTCCCACTTCCACTCGGGAATCTCAGGTTGCACCAAGAGTCCAGACGGTTTCTAATGTTCAGCCTTAACCTTAGCACAGGTCAAACAGTTAACCACATACGTAGCCATATCAGCTTTCAAATTAGGCCACCAATACAGCTCCTTAAGATCATGATACATCTTTCCTGAACCAGGATGAATAGAGTACCTATACTTATGAGCCTCATCTAAAACAAGTTTCGTAGATCACCAAACTTCGGAACCCAAAGGCATCCCGCAAAAATTACCGAGTGCCATCGGTTCGTACCTCAAACTGTCTACTTAGGCCTTTGACCTTCCCGTTACAAAATTTTCCTCCTTCAAGGCTTCTTGTTGAGCTGCAAGAATCTGCCTTGCGAGGTTTGTTCGTATGGTCATATTCAAGGCCCTAAACTTACGAGGTTCAACTCTCTCTTTTCGACTCAAAGCATCGGCTACAACATTGGCCTTTCCAGGATGATATAGAAGTTCAAAATCATAATCGTTCAACGTCTCAACCCATCTTCGCGGTCTCATATTTAGCTGTTTTTGATCAAGAATATGTTGAAGACTTTTGTGATCAGTGTACACTGCACATTTGACCCCATATAAGTAATGTCTCCAATTCTTGAGTGCGAATATAACAACTCCCAATTCTAAATCATGGGTTGTATAATTCTGCTCGTGGATCTTCAACTGACATGACGCATATGCAATAACCTTCTTTCATTGCATCAAAACACACCCAAAGCCTTGACGCGAAGTATCACAATAAACAACAAAATCATAATTACCCTTAGGTAGTGACAATATCGGAGCGGTAGTCAACTTCTTCTTCAAAATTTGAGAAGCAGTCTCTTGTTCATCCTTCCACTCATACTTCTCCCCCTTATGCGTTAAAGCAGTCAGAGGTGTCGCTATACGAGAGAAATCTTGAATGAATCTTCTATAATATCCTACCAATCCTAGAAACTGACGGATCTGAGTAGGAGTTTTCGGAGTTTCCCACTTTTCGATCGCCTCAATCTTAGCAGGATCAACTTGTATTCCCTGTTTACTAACAATGTGACCAAAGAATTGAACTTCTCTTAACCAGAAAGCACACTTAGAGAACTTAGCGTACAACTATTCTTTTCTCAATAGATCAAGCACTAACTTCAAGTGTTCTTCGTGCTCTTCATCATTCTTAGAATAAATAAGGATGTCGTCGATGAAAACAATAACGAATTTGTCCAGATAGGGTCTACACACACGGTTCATGAGGTCTATGAATACAGCAGGTGCATTTGTCAATCTGAACGGCATAACAAGAAACTCAAAGTGACCGTAACGGGTGCGAAAAGCAGTTTTCGAAACATCAGATTCTTTAACACGCAACTGATGATAACCGGAACGAAGATCGATTTCAGAATAAACGGACAAACCTTGAAGTTGATCGAACAGATCATCAATTCTCGGAAGAGGGTAACGGTTCTTAACTGTAAGCTTGTTCAACTCGCGATAATCACTATACCATCGGAATGAACCACCCTTCTTCTTAACAAACAAAACAGGAGCTCCCCAAGGAGACGAACTGGGATGAATGAAATGTAGTTGCAACAATGAGGGAAGAAATATATGAAGTAGTCACTTCGGTGGCATAGATATTTAAGGCAATTCTCTCGAAGGAGATAACGAGGATCATGGACTTCAAAGTAAATTTTGATTACATTTCCGAAAGGAAAACGTACGAAAGGTGTGATATTTCAACGAGAGTGAACTTCCTTGTACAATGAGCGAGGCAATCTAGGATTCATCCATATTCTTAAATTTATGTGCGGATGAAAAGAACGCGAATCATGGGTTATAAAGAATGGCCGACTCCAGGTGGGATGAATCTCCAAAAATAATTTCGTGCACCTCAAAGTATTGAATCCTAGGATTGATGTTTACGAGGGTGTTGCGGTTGACAGCGAAAATTGAGAGTAGAAACTCCTCAAACGGTCTAGAGTAATATATATCCATGATACCCATTATAGCAACAGTTGGGGTAGAAACCCACCTAGCGCCTTTTCTACAATAAGGTGACCATCGAGGGTACCCCAGAAAATTGATTTATCGGTCCGCGTTTCGGCCATGTCCAACCATAAGAGATAAAATCTAATGAGCGCAAAGACTCTCCAACAAATTTACAAAGCCGGCCCCCAAAGTGGTGTATGAGTTTCTATCAATGAACTTAATGGTAAGTTTCATCCTTAAACGGAGGATGAGGAGAACTGTGATCCAAACACTCGGTAGAGTAATGCGAAAATTCTAATGTTATCAATCAAAGGAGTTTTGAAAAAGCTTGAAACGTCTGATGTAACCCCATAAATGGAACGAAGCTCTTAGTAAATTTAGAAGTATGTACAACGTGTACCATTTTACGTAAATCAATTTGAGTTAACTAAACAACTCAACAAGAGTGGTTTTTAAAATAATTTTGAAGGTATAATTTAGTGTATAATAGCCAAAATAGGTAAGGGTAAATTAGTCCATTTGAATTCATACGTACATATATGATTTTATAAATAGTATACATGACAAAATATTTCATTACTTCTATTCGCCCATAAATCTCGTGAGAACCGCCCAATTGCACAAATGTGTAAAACTTTTAATGAAAAGCAGGGTATCCGCATTACAGAGGTTACGAGTTGAAGTAAGATCGTTAAAGCTCGGGTGATGGACTTGAATCGTCTTGCGACATCTAATCAATAAATGCTACGAGGTCATGAAAACCAATGAGTTAAATATTGTTTTGACTATTATCAGGACATAAGTCCTTGGGCCAAAACTCTTCACTTGCGAAGCTGTCACTAACAAGCGAGTTATGAATGATAAAACATAGGGTAAGTAGTTCGGTTAAGACGAGTCTCTCGTATATCAACAAATAAGATAATGAGTATCTTCCTTACTCATGTAACAACGTTAGAATTTTCGAATGAGTGGTGTATAAATTTTCTCTGACTCGCTTGCTATTCCTCATGTCACAATATTGGGACTTTTTATGAATTAACGTAATATAATCACGTTGGCCTGACGCCATTATATTTCACTAACTCATAGTTCCATTCCAATATCACTACATAAGGTCAGGACACGTGGTCAACCTCGAATTTCAACACAATTTCCCCTAAAACAATTTTCCCTAAAACAATTTCTTAACAATGTGCTAAGGATAGCACAAGAGACAAAGACATCGAAAGTAATGAATAGGAGTAATGGTGACATGAAAATGTCTTCGAAGTACCAAGAATCTCTAAAAGTCAAGGATGATGTTTTTCGGTTCAAAAACCAAAGCACATAGGCACAACGGCACAATGGCATGTAATGTAACAAAAATGTTATATACCCAAACACAATAGCTGACATTGAAATGCCGAGCCTTTAAAAGTCAAGAATGACATCTCGCGTAATATAACTCAAACGTTATATACATAACCATAATAGATGACATAGAAATGCCGAGAATTTTAGAACACCTAATGTAACTCAAATGTTATATCAATAAACACAAATTATGACATAGAAATGTCGAGAATTTCAGAAGTCAAGAATGTCACCCCCTCGGTTTCACTAACCGAGGTGTTCCTATGAAAGATGAACTCGCATGAGTCGGAGAATGCATTTAAATCAGAATGGGAGTTCCCCCCGGATTCAGAACATAATAGAAATGTATGTATGATAACCATATACATACCAATACGATACAAATAATCACATATAATAATATATAATAGGTCGGGCTATAGACTAGACTCACTAATGCACCCTATTGACTCGGGTAACGACATCAATGCAGCCTAATTCCCTACAACCAACGCTCTGATACCAACTGTGACGACTCCGTCAAAACACTTAACGGCTCCGTCACTTGGTCCCACAGCTTGATCGAAAGTCTATATGAATTTAATAAAACAACCTTGCATTCTTTATTTAAAAATGATTTCCTATAAAGGAAATCTACTAAAATGTATAAGTTTAGAAAAACTATACAATAATACTTTAACCAAAAGTTGACCAAAACAAAGTCAACAAACAACCACTATTTAATGTAACAAAATAGAATGCAAGTTAATGTTTAACAAAGCTGCCATCATAAATATGCAGACTCTCTAAGCACAGCGGAAGCAATCAATCATGAACCTGAGAATAAAACATGCGAGTAACTGTCAACAAAAATGTTGAGTGAATTATAGGTTTAATATTGCCAACAATATTTAATTTAAACAATAAAAATTTATGTTTGAAAACATAAAAGTCCTTTTTAAACCACCAAATTATATGCTAGAAAACATATAATAAAACATTATTCCATTTTCCGTGAGCCACCTGGTAACCACTTAACCCTTTATTTACCCTTGCCAAACACAATAAATAATATACACCGAACAAGTGTATCTACAACAAAATACGAAGTACTAAACATTCCGATAACAAATTGCTAGCGCGACTAGCTCGAAATGGGGTTGTCAAACCCGATAGATCTATCCATAGGATTCGCGTTCACCAGTAGAAACCAGTGATTACAGTTACCAGACTAGGGAATATTTTTGTTCAACTCACAATGAATAATTTAAACCAACTTCCACTTGTTCAAAATATAAAATAAATTGCATGTATTCTCATCCCAAAAGATTTAAATAGAAAAATGGGACTATAACTCACCTTAATAGCAACTGAAGAAATCTCACAAACAAGCGAACAGCAAATAAAGTAAAGTGATCAAGAAAGATCACAACGCCGACCTATAAATAAAGCAGGCCGATATAAATAACTAACTTAGGTCAAGTCTTAGTATGATAGCTATTGTACATGTTGCAAGTAGACATAGAATAACACTCGGCAAGCCTCGGTTTGACTGGAACAGCATACGGACACACACTTTCTATTTTTAGAAAGTTTCTATTTTTAGCAGGTTTCCATTTTTGGAAAGTTTTCTATTTTAGGAAAGTTTCTATTTTTGGAAAGTTTCTATTTTTGGAAAGTTTCTATTTTTGGAAAGTTTCCAAATTTAGAAAGTTCTATTTTTAGAAAGTTTTGAAGTTAGGAAAGTTTCCTTATTTAGAAAGTCAACAGAAGTCAACTGAAAGTCAAAGTCAACCGAAAGTCAACTCAAAAGTCAACCTTGGTCAAACATAGTCAACATTAATTTGAAAAGTGTAAGTTATAATAATAACATAGGTTATAATGTTTATTAAAGTCAAAAGTGTATAATTATGTCTTAACATAAGTTTAATTAAATAAAAATGAATTGTTAAAGTTTAGATAAGTTTATATGATATAATTAATATAACATAAGTATTTAATTACTTAATTAAATATTAGTCATAATATAAGTATTATTAATTAATAATAAATTTTAAATCATATCATAAGTATTATTAATTAATAATGAATTATTAATCATATCATAAATTTCTAATTATACTTATTAAATCATAAGTATTTAATAATTAAATTATAATTAAATAATAACTAAGCCTTATAATAATTAAATAATTAATTAACCCTTATTATAAGTCTTATTATAATAATCTCATAATATAAGTTTAATACTTATCATAAGTATTTTCCATTAATAATGAAAGTATTATTAATCACAAGTTTAATTAAAATGTTAATTAAATCATAAGTATTAATTAAATGATATAATAAATATATATCATAAGTCTTAAATAATAATAATAATTACTTTTTATATCATAAGTAATTAAATTATAATGAAATCCATTATTTATATCATAAGTTTAATAATAAATCCCAAGTTTTAAATCAAAAGTTCATCGAGTCGTATCCTGAGCCCCGGGTGTCGGTTTTCGGCGAGCCTTACATATATCTCCGTCTAAGCAAACCACCCGACACTTTGGTACACTCAAGAACACACCATGAACAGCCCACAAGTCGTGATATAAAGCCATGACAACACTTGGGAATTCAATTTACTCAAAACAGTGATTTAGGCACAACGGGTGAACCGTGGCTCGGATTTAGGTGACCCGAACATGAAAATTCGTCCCACCATCAGTCCTAACCAAATGACACACCCTAAAGACACCAAGGATGATCACAAAGTCGGACCATACCTTGTTCTTGCCCATAACACCTTTCAATCTTTACCAAAAATCAAATTAAGCATATCTAGGGCTCCGGGAATCGAAACGACATGAATCCGGAGTCTAAAATTAATGTCTTGATGAGAGGAACTCATTTATATACTTTATTTTAACTTTTATATCAGTTAAAAAGTCAGAAACACACGAAAAAGCTGCTGTCCCAATTAAATTAAACCGAAAACATATGCAAACGAGTAATTCTACGCATCCAATCAACAATACAATAACATATAAGCATCATACTAACACAATAACATCAAAATAAAGAAAATTAAAGAAAAATTAAAAAGCTAGGGTTAGGGTTTATACCCTCATGAAGAAAAGATTAGTATAGATGCGTAGAGAACGATGCGGTGAATCCGATTATGATGAAAGCTTCTTGAAACAAGCAACAAATTGATGAAGATGATGATGATTTTGGGAGTGTTGGGTGACGGCTTTCAAGAGAGAAAAAGAGAAAGATAAAATGAAATGAGAAAGTATTAGGTCATGAATCTTGAAAAATGGGAAATAACAAATATAAGGTAAAATGACTAAATGAAATAAAATGGGGGTTAGGCCTAATTTGGCCGAAATTTTTAGAGGGGGTGGGCCCCATTAGCTCAATTTAATGTTAAGTGTAAATGCTTGCGGCCCGAATGCCCGAACAAAACTCGAAACGCGCAAACGCTACTACGCGATTGATTTTTCGGAGAGATAACAAATACGCGACGAATAAAATATATAAACACTATATATAATCATATGACATTAAAATATCATATTTAAAATAATTTGGATTTAAAAATCTCAAAAGTTTGACCGTTGGTTTGAAAACCGAAAAGATTCGCCGGATAGAAATCCACGACACGTAGACACGCAAGATTTTAAATATGAATACAAATATTCACATAACACATAATAATTAATATATTATTACAAAAATAATAATATAGGTCATAGAAATGACGTGGCACGATACCAATTAACGGCCGTTAAATAATTAATGGTAAAAGATAACGGAAAAAGTAGGGTCGTTACAGCACTACTTCAAACATAAACACTACACACATTGAGTTTGAGTTGATTAAATTGATCAAGGATTGTTCAAATCTTATTGATGATCGAAAAAGTTTTAGAAATCATATTAAGTAACTATTAACCCCCCTCTCTAGTTACTTACAATTGGTATTAGAGCGGTTGCTTTACCCTTTGCTCTAGAAACGTTTTTAATTGAGTCAAAAATCAATTTGTGCAAAATCCCGAGTCAAACGTTCTTGGGATCAACTCAAACAATGGCATACTTTGAAGGATTGGCTAGAGAAAAACCAATCTTTAATAGAGAGATCTATGTCAAATCAAAGGATTATGACATGTGGAGAATCATCAAGGGAGGAAACCTTGTTCCTCAAGAATCTTTAAATGTGGTGAACTCAACATTCTAAAATGGTGAAGTAATGAACAAAGTGCTGATGCAATTTCACGCTATATCACTACTTCAGAGAGTTCTTCCATGTGAAGAAAGGATTAAAATGCTTTCTTGTGAAAGTACAAAGGAATGTTGGGATACACTATACCCCTAAATTGAAGAAACCTCAAGTTTCTTGAAGAAGAATGGGTTCAAGGAAGAACTAACAAGACTAGAAAATCTTGGAGACAATTGGAGAGATAGTCAAGATGGAGAGGAAGATGAAGACTATTGTCTCATGGCTTCAAGATCCTCTCCACTCAAGAGGATCATAGTGAAGATGAAGTTGAATCTTGCTTCGAAAAAGAAGAAGAAGGCAAGAACTCAGGCATTGAAAGAAATGAGTTATATGTATTCTATCCTTCTAATTAAGAAGAATTGCTATATGAGAACAAAGAGGTAATATTTGTATATACTAGAAGTTGTGACAAAGTAAAATTGTTGGAATAAGAATTACAAAAGGTTAATAATTCAACAAAGTTTTAATTGATAAAAATAATGATTTGAAAAGATCTTTAAATGACAAAGATTGTTTTAAAGACAAAATTGTTTTGAAATCTTGTCACAACTCTAGTAGCTGCAAAAAAAGTAATCTAAGTCCAATGTTAATCATTAGGAAAGTTGAAAACCTAGGAAGGATAAACCAATCTAGCAATTCAATGGGAGGGATAAGTCAAGGGTTGGGTAACCTAAGGATTAATGAGAATCAATGATTAAACAAGAAGGAAAGAGGATAGTGCATTTCAAACATAATGTTTCTTAAGTACATTAGTCAATGTGTCACAAATTTGAATAGCACATCCTCAAAGTGATTATAAAGGATACTATATGTGATTAAGCTTAGCTTAGGAATGAATGCTTAACTTGAAAAGATGAGAAATCATATTACATGCTAGATGTAGTTCAAAGTGCCTTATGTGTATAATATAGTATATGTGTGTTTATATATATATATATATATATATATATATATATATATATATATATATATATATATATATATATATATATATATATATATATATATATATATAGTGCCTACATACGTGTCATTGATGATGAAACATCTGTTGGATGTGATCATACAATGTTAAGCAAAGAAAACTTGTCCTCAAGTATTCTATAGAACGAGAAAATCACCAAAACGTGCTGAACTTCAAGATATAGACGAAATCCTCCATCAGAAGATTCACTGTCAAATCTCGGCCGACCGTACGCTCAACAGCTGAGCATTTTCCCTCCACGGCCGAACCCACGGTCGACGGTCGATCTACCATACAGGTCCAGACGGCTTTTTAATCTAATTTCAAGCCTTCACTTTTTATTCCTTTCAAAATAAATTTCACTCATTCTCTCTCACAAATCAAAATCTCAAACCAAACACTGATGAATTTGATTTCACTCATTCTTAATCCTCACTCTCACTAAGATTAATCTATGAATTCCCTTCATTCAATTGTGTCGGGATGATGAAATCTTGAAACATTGTTTGAAGAAACCCTAACTAGAAGATTCTAAACTTGAAATTGATGCTAAAAATCACACGTGTTCTTGGAAACTTCTAAAATTATTGAAATCATGATTAACAATGCATCAATTCAAGTTATGAATTCTAGGGTTCATCATACAACTAGATTAGGTTTTCATAAATTCATTGTTCACATGATGCAAGCACATTATCACTAATGAAGAATAATATTGTAAATAATGGCTGATATGACTGAAACAGATGGTTTTATTTATGCGGTGTCGTTAGGATGCAAGGCGTCAGATTCAGCTATCTAGAGGGAGAACAGTGGTTTATTGTTTATATTTTGCGGGGCTTAAATTTACTATTAACTTTCTAAGTAGAAGGTGTAAGTTAACCTAGGGTCGTATTTTTGAATGGTTTAACGAATTGAAGATCAAGTGGATAATTGCCTTTGCTTAAATTACCTAGATTAAAGATAGTAGTTGGTTTTAAGATAATAGTCCCAATTACGGAAAAGTAAAGGTGATGGAGGGATATCTGAAGTATGCAGATCAGGGAAATGTTGACCAAAATATCAGTTTGGGTTAGGTAAAGGTAATTATGTTTATGTTAAAGCTATGATTAGAACGGTGTAGATCTGGTTGGATGAGCCAATTACACAGACCTACTTATCTCTAGACTCTCAGAGTTCTCGTTGAGCAGTGAAAAGTATGTCACTTGGTTGTATAATTGAAAGGTAACTATACCTCGGAGGTTATCCTTAGTAAAGCACTAGGTTTATTAGTAAGTTGAGTTCCAATCTTAACCCTCGTTATCAGTTTACGTAACTAAATAACAACGTGCCATGTTGAGTGAACACTGATCACAAATGGAAGGAGTCCGTCGGGTCAAGTTGACAAAATATTAATGTAAACTAACAACCATCTCATCATACTAATGAGATCATACCAATCTAAACATTATATAGCATTATATTTGATATACTGAAAGTAAAGCAGATAGAAACCTAATAGATACCTGAATAGTTGATATGACTTAATCCTAGGGCAACAATCAAACAAGAACATGCAACAGGTTTGGGTCACACAATTAAGGCACTAACTAGATCTTAATAGCTCCTAAGAGGTCTCTGTGGAACAATCAATAGGCATACTAGGTGTCACAACCCGACCATAACCATAAGGACGAATACAATAACATATGATTTCATCGCGAGGTATTGACCTCTATATGCGACATTTTTCAAAAACTGCATTCGTTTTTACAATACAAACCATAGCTTTTATTACAAATACAAGGTTTAAACAACTTAATAATGATTATCGTTTAGCGATAATCTTAGACTTACAAACTTTACATGTGATAATAACAATACGACCTTCAACATATTTTACATTACAAATCCTCCGATATGCAGTTTTATTTTTGACACCAATATGCATATTCAAGATCTTGCTTAAAGTCAACATGTTGCAGCGGAAGCTTTTAGTTATCACCTGCGAATAAACATGCTTAAAACGTCAACATAAAGTTGGTGAGATATAGGTTTAATGCCGGCAGCGTTATAAATATAGACCACAAGATTTCATATATAAACGTTTTAATAAAAATATTCTAAGTTGTTGAGCACTTGATAACCATACTTAACATTTAATCAACGTCGCATATTCCCTTTATTATGAAATCCTACTACACCATACCAAGTGTAGTCACCAAAACGAAGTACTGTGCAACAGTTGAATACTGGTCATCCAGTCCTGTTGGGGTTGTCAGGCACGATAGATCTATCAACAGGATTCGCGTTTACAATACCTCATATAAATAATAGTTACCAAGTTACAGGGAAGTATGCCAGTGGTACAACTCAACGTAGAATATATATTTTTAATCACTTGTGTCCATAACGTAAATCATAAAATGCATGTATTCTCATCCCGAAATATTTAGAGTTTAAAAGTGGGACTATATACTCACTTTTTCCTTGAAGGTATTTATCACGACTTGGTCTCCGATTGATATCACAAACCTAAGCATATATATAATATATCAACATATTTTCATTTCAAGTAATCGTTACATATATATATATATATATATATATATATATATATATATATATATATATATATATATATATATATATATATATATATATATATATATATATATATATATATATATATACTTTTAATATTTTCTTAGTCCGTAGTTAGCAGTCCGATGTTAGTGGTCCACAATTAGTTGCTTAAATAAAATAAATAAAGACCCCATCGTATTCGTATTGATCAGAATTAATCTTGACCCATGGTACCATGTTGTCAAATGACGTATTGCGTACATAAAGTACCGTGTTGTCAAATGACGTGTTGCGTACAATCATGAGGTCTTATGATTAATCTTCTCGTGTTGTTTACGGGTGGTCCTGAAATATATAAAATCAAATCATAAGTAAATATATATTAAATATTATATTAATTAGCCAAGATATGATTAATCCGATTTTGTCATAATATGATATATTACAGGTCTTGAAGTGTTTTTAAAAATAAAATTAGAAGGATCTATTTAGTTTGCGAACAAGTTTGAAATCACTCAAACTATGTTCTTGTTGTTAAAATTTTACAACACAAAATAAGATAGCTATATAAATATGAATCGAATAAGGTTATGAATAAGGTTACTACCTCAAGTTACTTGAACAAAGCTACTAGAAAAGGTAAGAAAAATCTTGGAAT
Source organism: Rutidosis leptorrhynchoides (assembly GCF_046630445.1). Classification (NCBI taxonomy): domain Eukaryota; kingdom Viridiplantae; phylum Streptophyta; class Magnoliopsida; order Asterales; family Asteraceae; genus Rutidosis; species Rutidosis leptorrhynchoides. Next base: position 167,926,218 of record NC_092342.1, on the reverse strand, counting down.
CAAAAGAGTGGTGGAGTGGGATTGAAAGATTGGAAGTAATCTCCTTGAAATCGGATGACTATATTGATACGTTCTTGGGTAGGTAAATGAAGAGAGATTAGGGAGTGAATTAACTTGAAAGAAAATTGGAAATGAAATTGTATGTGTGTGTGCAAAATAGCATGATTATGGGATGGATATATAGGAGATTTAGTTTGTTTTCTTGCACAAAAGTCACACATGAGGTTAAATGGCTGGTTCCCACATGTAACATCATGTCTAGTGGCTGATCATTGAAGTTTATTGTTGGTATATACCAATAGTAAATACGTATAGAAGCTGGGTATGATACGGTTATATATACCCTAGATATACTTGTAGAAATTTTGAGGAATCGGAACGAGAATTCAAATATGGACGGGTTTATAACTGTAAAAGAGGCTCAAAACTGGGCTTTTATTTTTGGGTCAAATCGGGCCAAAATAAAATTTTAAGACATTTTTAATAAAGCAATGTTAGCCCAAACCAGCCAGGGTCAAACCAGCCAGGGGCTCTGCCCCTTAGACCCCGCCAGGGGTTGCCACCCCTTGGACCCCGCTTATCGGGGGCGCTGCCCCCGAACCCCCGTCATAATCAAGATAAGTTCAAACAAGTGTGCACTCCACATAATCGTAAGTATATATGTCAAAGAACGTTACATATAGTTATCGTTTTGAAAACTTAAGTTAGTGGTCTCAAAGTATACTTATGACTCATTGTTGTTAGTTCACAATGAAATGTTAAACCATCCTTAAATCATGTTAAATATGTATAGATATGTACATATACATAATCGTATAATTATCGTGTGTTATATAGTTCGTGATATCATCGGTCAAATTGGACGGTCAAACGTTGTGTGAAACTCTTTTCAAAAACATAAGTCTCAACAGTTTGGATTGATTATCATGTTGGTAAGGTTTATTTTATGTAAATATTAATCTCATAAGTATAAAATGATCGGATAAATCCGGGTCGTTACACTAGGTCATTCATGTCTCAATTCTTATGTTCCGTGTCCTAAAAGCGCATTAAATACCTCTCGAGAAGTCCGGCCATACCGAGTTCATAAAATCTTCAGATATAGTATAAATAGGGGTCTTACTCCTATGAAGTATCTAAGTTCATATAGAAGGATAAGTCCTGATCACAACCTAGGTTGGTCAATCCTTAAGATGCTAGCATACAAATCTATCGGAGTCACAAATTCAGCATACAAACAGTAATCGTACTAATTTAACATAACTACGCTAACCCAAACTTCTATCATGACAACACACAGATTTATTAAACTAACATAGTAATATAGGAACGCATTATTAAACATAAAAGATAACAATACATGTTTAATTAATAAGACACGCATTTCAGATAAAAACATAAAAAGACTGAAGAAATCTACCTGAGATCGCAGGGACTCGCCGGGATATCCTCCGAAAAATAAAAGCTAAGCTAGCTACTACTAAAAACTAACTAAAATAATTGAAAATTTAAATTGAAGTACAAATTGAGTGTATGTAAAAATGATTGCAAAAATCTCCTTAAATAGGCAAAGATCAGCTGTCATACGGCTGGCAGGCCGTATGGCAAACCGGAGGGCAAGACGGATGGCCTGCCAGTATGGCATGGTGAGCTGTTTGTTGTGCCCGGATGCATGGCAAGCCGTTTCCCATGTGGCAAGCCGTATGGCAGCCCAGATTGCAAGCCGTATGGCAGCCCTGGTTTGTTGTTTTTGCTGGATCGTAACTTGGCTTCCGGGGTCTTAACTTATCTTTCACCGTTTTCGCTCTAGAATCTTCGTTTTAGCTCGGATTTACTTGATTATGTTGCATTGCTTTCGTAATTACTTAATCTACAAAATTAACCGAAAAAGCAATTATTTTGCCGACAAAGTTTGGAACTTTATTGATTTAGGGCTTAATATCGGGGGTAAAAACGTGACTTTTTGGCTGATATCAAATACCCCACACTTAGCTTTGCTTGTCCTCAAGCAAAAAGCGAAAATATAAGGTTATCTTCTAATAGATTCTCCCTCGCCCACCCTTGGATTCTTTTATTATGCTTTCATCAGAAGTGGCCATATCTTTCAAAAGTAGTAGAAAAAGTTTCAAACTTCGATGATTTAGTCGCTAGATTTCAATCGCGTCCATGGTGAAAAAGGCATACTTTCCAACTCTCAGATGTAGAGTATATATGACCAGGTTTCTCACTAGCGGATCACTCATATCACTCAAGTGTTTAGGATGCCCTAATCTAGTTGTCGCTCTGAAGCCAGTCGTGCAACGGTTTTCATCATAGGCTTGGTAAAGCATCGATATCTCCACCGATTAAGTAAGGATGACACTGATCTTCTTCCTAGGCATTCTTCAAGAGGAAGATAGGTTGTAGGGTTGGTTGAGAATTTATGGAAGGTGAAAGGTATTTGGATCTTTTGACTTTTAAAGAGAATTGATAGATTATGATTCTTCGGAGTATCCCTTTGTGGATAGAGATTGGCATGAATTTCAAGATGAGTTCTTCAGAAGATGCGGATTTTGCTAAGACTTTTGTCTAGAATTTTTCTTGGCTCTTCTGACAATCCTTCTTTGGGCAACTTCTCAGGTTTTTCTTGCCTTTAGAGACTTTGCTCTTTCATAATAATCTTTGTTTTTGGCATACCCTTTTCTTCATAACTTTTGTCCTTTGTTCCTGGTGCCCAGAGAGGAAGTTATATGTCACCGGAAATAGATCTTTAACCTATCAAAAACAATCGGGGGTTTAGAAACTTTAACAAGTACTTTTGAAGCGAATTTGATCGATATATCTCTTTATTGATCTCTGGATATTTTGAAAAGCGGGAAAGGAATGAAGGTGAATGGGTAGTGAATTTTGGGAGTAAATTTTCGGATTCATCAACTCTTTGGTGTGAGTTGGTCGGTTTAAATTCGTGGAGTGAAAACAAAAACATATGGTTTTTTGTCTTCTTTATTCAGAATGATTCCGGAAGGAGGATCGCACCTACACCACGTATGGCGCTCACTAACCATTGGCCTTGAAACGTATGTCAAAACCAAGTTCTAACTCTAACCGTACATCGGCACGCTCATCAAATGAATTGACAAAGTACTGTAGATTTGATGGGTCATACAGGTACTTTGGGTCCAAAAATTCCTCACATTTTTGGGAGTAGGGGTCTTGCTTGGTCATGCGTAGCCTTTTATACATTTATTCGAAAGAAATCTTTTGACACAAATCATGAGTTTTAGCTTAATTGTTCCGTTCTAGTGAATGTTCCGAAAATTGATTTCTAGTAATTTTATACAATCTTTTGGGTAAAACGAGGTAAGAATGTTTTCAAATTTCCCTAATATTCTTTACTAATTACTTTTTTAGACAAAAGAATTTTTCAAAAATTTGGCGTTTAACGGTTACTTGTTCTTAAACCTTTACCCAATACCCCACATTTAGAAGAACATTGTCCATAATGTTCCCTAAAATAGAATATTTTGAATACTTTAATATATTAAGGACAATATTTTCTAGAATTTCTAAGTTGGTTGCGGGTACAACCCCACACTTAGAGATTTTAGTGCGTAATAATTGAAAGAGGTTTGATGACAGATTACTTCCCTACGGTCAAGTTATTCTCCTAGTGCTGGGTTTTCCTATGGTTAGGCTATGCTCCTAGTGCTGGAAATGACCAGTCTCTTTGATAAGATTCTACATGAAGACAAAATAGAATATCATTTCCACTAGATATATATTTTTACAATGCTTTTATAAAGATAAAATTAAAAGAAAATAAAGTAGTCTACGAAATACTATCCTGACCTGTTTGTAGAGCAGCATCTGTGAAGTATCCATAAGGTTTGAAGATATCATCCTCGTCCTCGAGTCTTGGCAAATCCTTAAGTGGCTGTCCCGCATCCTATTTAGGGCCCAATAGTGTGTCTAGACATAGGTCCGATGGTAACTCCAAGTGTGAAAGACTTGGGAACGGTTCCTCATCAGGGATGCTCCCGGTGATCTCAAAGACCTGGGCCATATGTGGCTCTACTGATATAGGGATTGTGACTAAGTGGCAGCCCTCAGGTAGCAGGTGGAATAGCTGAAACACGCGGCGTGATAGGAGTATCACGAACTGGGGTGACTGCTGAGGTAATGGAATGAACCGTAACAGGAGTAGAGCGCCTGAAGTAGCTTATCGTGTATGTGGATCACGGCATGCTAGTCTGAATGAAGAGGGTCCTAGAGTACTCCAGGGCATTCCTTCACGCTGAAGATATACTCTGAAAGCTTTGTAGAGTCTCTGGTGATCTCTAAGTAATGCTCATGTGACAGTTGGATCACTCATGGTGGCTCCATGGTGAATCACAACATGCGGCTCACATGGCTCTGGATGCTCAGTGGGTCTAGAAACTAAACACCTGGAGCGTCGTACTGGAGGAGCTGGCAGTGCCGTACCGATATCTCCTCCATACTCTCTAGAATCAAACGTCTCGGGCTTAGCTGTCCCATCGAAGGCCTGTGCTGATCTGTACTGCTCTCTAAAAGGTAAACCATGAGACTCCTCCTCCTACAGATGGGAATGTTATAGGAAGCTCCTGAACTTAGCATTTTACCTGGATACATTTCAACAAACTAGTAAGTACTAAGCGCAAGTATGACGCTTAGGGTTAATGCACAGTCAAATAAATCAGTAGATATAGGACGTTTTGCATCGTATAACAGCTTCGTCCGTTCCTTGTAGATATAGGACATTTCGCTTCATTTTCTCAAACACACACACACTTTTCTCTCTAGTTGCTTCTCACTCTAACTTCTCTCTAAAGTTTTGAAGAACTTGTAAGTGTTCTTCATTTTCTTTTCTTCTTTTCTTTCCTTATTTTCGTGAATCATCATCATCATAATCAAGGATTTAAGTTTTGTAACTTGAATCTTCATAACTCTTGTAAGATTCAAACTTTGTTTTGAAAAGTCTTCAAGAACATGAAGGATTCAAGTTTTTTAGCTTTGAATCTTCATTATCTTGTTAGATCTAAGTTTATTAACTTAAGATCTCTTTAATTGTGTTAAAAGATCAAAACTCATGTTTATGATCTTCAGGTAACTTGTAGATCCAACTCTTTACTTTATGGATCTTCAAGAACATTAGAAATACAAGCTTACTAGCTTGAGATTTCTACAAAAAGTTAGTCAAGATCAAAGTTTACTAACTTATGATCTTCTTTAATTTGTTGTACTTTAGATTTGTGACTTGAGTCTTGATTAAACAAAAGATACAAGCTTACTAGCTTGAAATCTCATAAGTATTGTTAGGAATCCAAGCTCTCTAGCTTAGGGTTTCATTTTTGTGTTTGATCTAAGTTGTGTAACTTATGGTCTTCTACTTTGTTTAAACAAAAGCTCATTAGCTTATGTTCATTTTACTTTACAAAATCTAAGTTTCATAACTTATGTTTGTGTAAAAGTTGAAAGTCTAAGTGCTATGACTTAGGGTTTCACCAAGAACATGAGATCTAGACTTTTTAGTCCAAGGTCTTTAAAACTTAGCTAAGATCTAAGTTCTATGACTTAAGGTCTTGCCTATTTAGTTTAAATCAAAGTTTATAGCTTAATAAAACTTGTACTTGTGTTGAAACTAAGAATTTGATGTAACTTTGGTTCATCATCTTGGTCAAACTCTTAGATGAGTTGTATTTTATTTCTTAGTCTTGACTTTGTTTATTGATGGTTAAACCTTGGTTAAAGTGATGCTAAAACATCAAGAGTTGTACACTTGAGGCTTATACGCATCAAGGATGAGGACCGTGATGAGCATCAAACCCCAAGAAACCCACTGGAGCACTTGTTTTTTGTTTTTCAGGGTCTGATTAGACTCCTGGTGAAATGTCCCGTTCTTATTGATTAAAAACGTTCCATATTAATTGATTTCGTTGCGAGGTTTTGACCTCTATATGAGACGTTTTTCAAAGACTGCATTCATTTTAAAACAAACCATAACCTTTATTTCATCAATAAAGGTTTAAAAAGCTTTACGTAGATTATCAAATAATGATAATCTAAAATATCCTGTTTACACACGACCATTACATAATGGTTTACAATACAAATATGTTACAACAAAATAAATTTCTTGAATGCAGTTTTTACACAATATCATACAAGCAAGGACTCCAAATCTCGTCCGTATTTAAGTATGCGACAGCGGAAGCTCTTAATAATCACCTGAGAATAAACATGCTTAAAACGTCAACAAAAATGTTGGTGAGTTATAGGTTTAACCTATATATATATCAAATCATAATAATAGACCACAAGATTTCATATTTCAATACACATCCCATACATAGAGATAAAAATCATTCATATGGTGAACACCTGGTAACCGACATTAACAAGATGCATATATAAGAATATCCCCATCATTTCGGGACACCCTTCGGATATGATATAAATTTCGAAGTACTAAAGCATCCGGTACTTTGGATGGGGTTTGTTAGGCCCAATAGATCTATCTTTAGGATTCGCGTCAATTAGGGTGTCTGTTCCCTAATTCTTAGATTACCAGACTTAATAAAAAGGGGCATATTCGATTTCGATAATTCAACCATGGAATGTAGTTTCACGTACTTGTGTCTATTTTGTAAATCATTTATAAAACCTGCATGTATTCTCATCCCAAAAATATTAGATTTTAAAAGTGGGACTATAACTCACTTTCACAGATTTTTACTTCGTCGGGAAGTAAGACTTGGCCACTGGTTGATTCACGAACCTATAACAATATATACATATATATCAAAGTATGTTCAAAATATATTTACAACACTTTTAATATATTTTGATGTTTTAAGTTTATTAAGTCAGCTGTCCTCGTTAGTAACCTACAACTAGTTGTCCACAGTTAGATGTACAGAAATAAATCGATAAATATTATCTTGAATCAATCCACGACCCAGTGTATACATATCTCAGTATTGATCACAACTCAAACTATATATATTTTGGAATCAACCTCAACCCTGTATAGCTAACTCCAACATTCACATATAGAGTGTCTATGGTTGTTCCGAAATATATATAGATGTGTCAACATGATAGGTTGAAACATTGTATACGTGTCTATGGTATCTCAAGATTACATAATATACAATACAAGTTGATTAAGTTATGGTTGGAATAGATTTGTTACCAATTTTCACGTAGCTAAAATGAGAAAAATTATCCAATCTTGTTTTACCCATAACTTCTTCATTTTAAATCCATTTTGAGTGAAGCAAATTGCTATGATTTCATATTGAACTCTATTTTATGAATCTAAACAGAAAAATTATAGGTTTATAGTCAGAAAAATAAGTTACAAGTCATTTTTGTAAAGGTAGTCATTTCAGTTGAAAGAACGACGTCTAGATGACCATTTTAGAAAACATACTTCCACTTTGAGTTTAACCATAATTTTTGGATATAGTTTCATGTTCATAATAAAAATAATTTTCTCAGAATAAAAACTTTTAAATCAAAGTTTATCATAGTTTTTATTTAACTAACCCAAAACAGCCCGCGGTGTTACTACGACGGCGTAAATCCGGTTTTACGGTGTTTTTCGTGTTTTCAGGTTTTAAATCATTAAGTTAGCATATCATATAGATATATAACATGTGTTTAGTTGATTTTAAAAGTCAAGTTAGAAGGATTAACTTTTGTTTGCGAACAAGTTTAGAATTAACTAAACTATGTTCTAGTGATTACAAGTTTAAACCTTCGAATAAGATAGCTTTATATATATGAATCGAATGATGTTATGAACATCATTACTACCTTAAGTTCCTTGGATAAACCTACTGGAAAAGAGAAAAATGGATCTAGCTTCAATGGATGCTTGGATGGCTCGAAGTTCTTGAAGCAGAATCATGACACGAAAACAAGTTCAAGTAAGATCATCACTTGAAATAAGATTGTTATAGTTATAGAAATTGAACCAAAGTTTGAATATGATTATTACCTTGTATTAGAATGATAACCTACTGTAAGAAACAAAAATTTCTTGAGGTTGGATGATCACCTTACAAGATTGGAAGTGAGCTAGCAAACTTGAAAGTATTTCTTGATTTTATGTAACTAGAACTTGTAGAATATATGAAGAACACTTAGAACTTGAAGATAGAACTTGAGAGAGATCAATTAGATGAAGAAAATTGAAGAATGAAAGTGTTTGTAGGTGTTTTTGGTCGTTGGTGTATGGATTAGATATAAAGGATATGTAATTTTGTTTTCATGTAAATAAGTCATGAATGATTACTCATATTTTTGTAATTTTATGAGATATTTCATGCTAGTTGCCAAATGATGGTTTCCACATGTGTTAGGTGACTCACATGGGCTGCTAAGAGCTAATCATTGGAGTGTATATACCAATAGCACATACATCTAAAAGCTGTGTATTGTACGAGTACGAATACGGGTGCATACGAGTAGAATTGTTGATGAAACTAAACGAGGATGTAATTGTAAGAATTTTTGTTAAGTAGAACTATTTTGATAAGTGTATTTAAGTCTTTCAAAATTGTATAAATACATATTAAAACACTACATGTATATACATTTTAACTGAGTCGTTAAGTCATCGTTAGTCGTTACATGTAAGTGTTGTTTTGAAACCTTTAGGTTAACGATCTTGTTAAATGTTGTTAACCCAATGTTTATAATATCAAATGAGATTTTAAATTATTATATTATCATGATATTATCATGTATGAATATCTATTAATATGATATATATACATTAAATGTCTTTACAACGATAATCGTTACATATATGTCTCGTTTAAAAATCATTAAGTTAGTAGTCTTGTTTTTACATATGTAGTTCATTGTTAATATACTTAATGATATGTTTACTTATCATAGTATCATTTTAACTATATATATATCCATATATATGTCATCATATAGTTTTTACAAGTTTTAACGTTCGTGAATCACCGGTCAACTTGGGTGGTCAATTGTCTATATGAAACATATTTCAATTAATCAAGTCTTAACAAGTTTGATTGCTTAACATGTTGGAAACATTTAATCATGTAAATATGAATCTCAATTAATATATATAAACATGGAAAAGTTCAGGTCACTACAGTACCTACCCGTTAAATAAATTTCGTCCCGAAATTTTAAGCTGTTGAAGGTGTTGACGAATCTTCTGGAAATAGATGCGGGTATTTCTTCTTCATCTGATCTTCACGCTCCCAGGTGAACTCGGGTCCTCTACGAGCATTCCATCGAACCTTAACAATTGGTATCTTGTTTTGCTTAAGTCTTTTAACCTCACGATCCATTATTTCGACGGGTTCTTCGATGAATTGAAGTTTTTCGTTGATTTGGATTTCATCTAACAGAATAGTGAGATCTTCTTTAGCAAAACATTTCTTCAAATTCGAGACGTGGAAAGTGTTATGTACAGCCGCGAGTTGTTGAGGTAACTCAAGTCGGTAAGCTACTGGTCCGACACGATCAATAATCTTGAATGGTCCAATATACCTTGGATTTAATTTCCCTCGTTTACCAAATCGAACAACGCCTTTCCAAGGTGCAACTTTAAGCATGACCATCTCTCCAATTTCAAATTCTATATCTTTTCTTTTAATGTCAGCGTAGCTCTTTTGTCGACTTTGGGCGGTTTTCAACCGTTGTTGAATTTGGATGATCTTCTCGGTAGTTTCTTGTATAATCTCCGGACCCGTAATCTGTCTATCCCCCACTTCACTCCAACAAATCGGAGACCTGCAATTTCTACCATAAAGTGCTTCAAACGGCGCCATCTCAATGCTTGAATGGTAGCTGTTGTTGTAGGAAAATTCTGCTAACGGTAGATGTCGATCCTAACTGTTTCTGAAATCAATAACACATGCTCGTAGCATGTCTTCAAGCGTTTGTATCGTCCTTTCGCTCTGCCCATCAGTTTGTGGATGATAGGCAGTACTCATGTCTAGACGAGTTCCTAATGCTTGCTGTAATGTCTCCCAGAATCTTGAAATAAATCTGCCATCCCTATCAGAGATAATAGAGATTGGTATTCCATGTCTGGAGACGACTTCCTTCAAATACAGTCGTGCTAACTTCTTCATCTTGTCATCTTCTCTTATTGGCAGGAAGTGTGCTGATTTGGTGAGACGATCAACTATTACCCAAATAGTATCAAAACCACTTGCAGTCCTTGGCAATTTAGTGATGAAATCCATGGTAATGTTTTCCCATTTCCATTCTGGGATTTCGGGTTGTTGAAGTAGACCTGATGGTTTCTGATGCTCAGCTTTGACCTTAGAACACGTTAAACACTCTCCTACGTAGTTAGCAACATCGGCTTTCATACCCGGCCACCAAAAATGTTTCTTGAGATCCTTGTACATCTTCCCCGTTCCAGGATGTATTGAGTATCTGGTTTTATGAGCTTCTCTAAGTACCATTTCTCTCATATCTCCAAATTTTGGTACCCAAATCCTTTCAGCCCTATACCGGGTTCCGTCTTCCCGAATATTAAGATGCTTCTCCGATCCTTTGGGTATTTCATCCTTTAAATTTCCCTCTTTTAAAACTCCTTGTTGCGCCTCCTTTATTTGAGTAGTAAGGTTATTATGAATCATTATATTCATAGATTTTACTCGAATGGGTTCTCTGTCCTTCCTGCTCAAGGCATCGGCTACCACATTTGCCTTCCCCGGGTGGTAACGAATCTCAAAGTCGTAATCATTCAATAATTCAATCCACCTACGCGGCCACATATTCAGTTGTTTCTGATTAAATATGTGTTGAAGACTTTTGTGGTCGGTATATATAATACTTTTGACCCATATAAGTAGTGCCTCCAAGTCTTTAATTCAAAAACAACCGCGCCTAATTTCAAATCATGCATCGTATAATTTTTCTCGTGAATCTTCAATTGTCTAGACGCATAAGCAATCACCTTCGTCCATTACATTAATACACAACTGAGACCTTGCTTTGATGCGTCACAATGAATCACAAAATCATCATTCCCTTCAGGCAATGACAATATAGGTGCCGTAGTTAGCTTTTTCTTCAATAACTGAAACGCTTTCTCTTGTTCATCATTCCATTCAAATTTCTTCCCTTTATGCGTTAATGCAGTCAAGGGTTTTGCTATTCTGGAAAAGTCTTGGATGAACCTTCTGTAGTAACAAGCTAGTCCTAAAAACTGGCGTATGTGTTTCGGAGTTTTCGGGGTTTCCCACTTTTCAACAGTTTCTATCTTTACCAGATCCACCTTAATACCTTCTTTGTTCACTATGTGACCGAGGAATTGAACTTCTTCCAACCAAAATGTACACTTTGAAAACTTAGCATACAATTCTTCCTTCCTCAATACTTCTAAGACCTTTCTCAAATGTTCACCGTGTTCTTGGTCATTCTTTGAGTAAATAAGTATGTCATCAATGAAAACAATGACAAACTTGTCAAGGTATGGTCCACACACTCGGTTCATAAGGTCCATGAACACAGCTGGTGTGTTAGTCAATCCAAACGGCATAACCATAAACTCGTAATGACCATAACGCGTCCTAAAAGCAGTTTTTGGAATATCATCCTCCTTTACTCGCATTTGATGATATCCAGAACGTAAATTGATCTTCGAATAAACTGACGAGCCTTGTAGTTTATCAAATAAGTCGTTAATTCTCGGCAGTGGATAACGGTTTTTGATGGTAAGTTTGTTCAACTCTCAATAGTCAATACACAACCTAAATGTACCATCCTTCTTCTTGACAAACAAAACAGGAGCTCCCCATGGTGATGTGCTTGGTCGAATGAAACCACGTTCTAATATTTCTTGCAGTTGGCTTTGCAGTTCTTTCATCTCGTTGGGTGCGAGTCTATAAGGAGCACGAGCTATTGGTGCAGCTCCTAGTACAAGATCTAATTGAAATTCAACAGATCGATGTGGAGGTAGTCCTGGTAATTCTTTCGGAAATACATCGGGAAATTCTTTTGCAACGGGAACATCATTGATGCTCTTTTCTTCAGTTTGTACTTTCTCGACGTGTGCTAGAACAGCATAGCAACCTTTTCTTATTATTTTTTGTGCCTTCAAATTACTAATAAGATGTAGCTTCATGTTGCTCTTTTCTCCGTACACCATTAAGGGTTCTCCTTCTTCTCGTACAATGCAAATTGCATTTTTATAACATACGATCTCTGCTTTCACCTTCTTCAGCCAGTCCATGCCAACTATTACATCAAAACTCCCTAACTCTACTGGTATCAAATCAATCTTAAATATTTCGCTACCCAGTTTAATTTCTCGATTCCGGCATATATTATCTGCTGAAATTAATTTACCGTTTGCTAATTCGAGTAAAAATTTACTATCCAACGGCGTCAATGGACAACTTAATTTAGCACAAAAATCTCTACTCATATAGCTTCTATCCGCACCCGAATCAAATAAAACGTAAGCAGATTTATTGTCAATAAGAAACGTACCCGTAACAAGCTCCGGGTCTTCCTGTGCCTCTGCCGCATTAATATTGAAAACTCTTCTTCGGCCTTGTCCATTCGTGTTCTCTTGGTTCGGGCAATTTCTAATGATGTGGCCTGATTTTCCACATTTATAACAAACTACATTGGCATAACTTGCTCCGACACTACTTGCTCCGCCATTACTCATTCCGACACCATTTGTTCCTTTCGTTATGTTAACCCCTGGTCAGTAGACCTCACACTTCGCCGCGCTATGACCATTTCTTTTACACTTGTTGCAAAATTTGGTGCATAACCCCGAGTGATACTTTTCACACCTTTGGCATAGCTGCTTCTGATTGTTGTTGTTGTTGCAGTTGTTATTGTTGTTGGGATGATTGTTGTAGTTGCTGTTGTTGTTGTTGGGCCGTTTGTTGTAGTTGCGATTGATGTTGCGATTGTTGGGATAATTGTTGCGATTATTATTGTAATTGTTGTTGTTGTTGTATTGGTGATTCTTATCACCGTTTTCCTCCCACTTTCTTTTGACTTGCTTCACATTGGCCTCTTCAGCCGTCTGTTCTTTAATTCTTTCCTCAATCTGGTTCACTAGTTTGTGAGCCATTCTACATGCCTGTTGTATGGAGGCGGGCTCGTGTGAACTTATATCTTCTTGGATTATTTCCGGTAATCCTTTCACAAACGCGTCGATCTTCTCTTCCTCATCTTCGAACGCTCCCGGACACAATAGGCACAATTCTGTGAATCATCTTTCGTACGCGGTAATATCAAATCCTTGGGTTCGTAACCCTCTAAGTTCTGTCTTGAGCTTATTGACCTCGGTTCTGGGACGGTACTTCTCGTTCATTAAGTGCTTGAATGCTGACCACGGTAGTGCGTATGCATCATCTTGTCCCACTTGCTCTAGATAGGTATTCCACCATGTTAACGCAGAACCTGTGAAGGTATGCGTAGCGTACTTCACTTTGTCCTCTTCAGTACACTTACTTATGGAAAACACCGATTCGACCTTCTCGGTCCACCGTTTCAATCCGATCGGTCCTTCGGTTCCATCAAATTCCAAAGGTTTGACGGCAGTGAATTCTTTGTAGGTGCATCCTACACGATTTCCTGTACTGCTAGATCCAAGGTTATTGCTGGTATGTAGCGCAGCCTGTACTGCGGCTATGTTTGAAGCTAGAAAAGTACAGAATTCCTCTTCATTCATATTCACGGTGTGTCGAGTAGTCGGTGCCATTTCCTTCAAAATAGTAAAATGGAACAAGTTAATCATACAGAATATTAAGAGTAGTTAATAGTATTTCGTAGCATAATATGAACTCATTTATAAAAGCTTTTTCTTCATATTAGCATTTTATAAGTTTAAATTCGGGTAGTACCTACCCGTTAAGTTCATACATAGTAGCTAATATACATTTCAACTACTACAATTCTATATGAAAAACTGATTATAATAATATTTCACGTTCAAACTTTTATACAATATTTTACAAACTTACAATACCGCTTATTTTACATAAAGCATGAAATATAGCACACAATAACTTTGATACAAGATAGTTGTGAAGATAATTCTAGCTAGTACACAAGTCGTTCAGCAAAGGCAATAAAGACACGTAATTCATACGTCCAGAAACAAGTCATGCATTCTGGTTTTACTAGGACTACTTCCCATCCTTGGTCTTGTGGAACATAACCATTATGGCCGTTGATAAGACAGCGTGTTGTAACGTCGTCAAAGGGACGAGGGTTACGTAATGTCCAACAGTCCCGTAACAATTTAAAAACCTCATTTCTTACCCCAATTACCGACTCCGTCACTTGTGGGAACGTTTTGTTTAATAGTTGTAGCCCGATGTTCTTGTTCTCACTTTGGTGAGAAGCGAACATTACTAATCCGTAAGCATAACAAGCTTCTTTATGTTGCATGTTAGCCGCTTTTTCTAAATCACGAAGTCCAATATTCGGATATATTGAGTCAAAATAATTTCTTAACCCATTGCGTAAAATAGCATTTGGGTTCCCCGCAATATATGCGTCAAAGTAAACACATCGTAACTTATGGATTTCCCAATGTGATATCTACCATCTTTCGAACGAAAGCCTTTTATAAACCAAGGCATTCTTGGAACGTTCTTCGAATGTCTTACAAACTGATCTCGCCTTAAATAGTTGTGCCGAAGAATTCTGACCGACTCTAGACAAGATTTCATCAATCATGTCTCCGGGTAGGTCTCTTAAAATATTGAGTTGTCTATCCATTTTGTGTTTTTATACTGTAAAATAGACAAGAGTTAGATTCATAAAAAAATACTTATTAATACAAGCAATTTTTACATATATCATAAAGCATAAGCACACTATATTACATATATTACACCACACGAATACAACTATCTTATTCCGACTCGCTTGTTTCTTCTTCTTTGGTTTTGGATCGTTTTGCCAAGTTTCTAGGGATATATGATGTTCCCCTAATACGAGCCATCGTTTTCCACATTGGTTTAGAAAAACCTGGTGGTTTAGAGGTTCCCAGGTCATTGTTACAACTTAAGGACTTCGGAGGTTGACGATACAAATAAAGTTCATCGGGGTTGGAATTAGATTTCTCTATTTTTATGCCCTTTCCCTTATTATTTTCTTTTGCCTTTTTAAATTCAGTTGGGGTAATTTCTATAACATCATCGGAATTCTCGTCGGAATCCGATTCATCGGAGAATTGGTAATCCTCCCAATATTTTGCTTCCTTGGCGGAAATACCATTGACCATAATTAACCTTGGTCGGTTGGTTGAGGATTTTCTTTTACTTAACTGTTTTATTATTTCCCCTACCGGTTCTATTTCTTCATCCGGTTCCGATTCTTCTTCAGGTTCCGATTCTTCTTCCGGTTTCGACTCTTCTTCCGGTTCCTCTTCGGGAACTTGTGAATCAGTCCACGAATCATTCCAATTTACATTTGACTCTTCATTATTATTAGGTAAGTCAATGGGACTTGTTCTAGAGGTAGACATCTATCACATAATATCAAACGCGTTAAGAGATTAATATATCACATAATATTCACATGTTAAAAATATATAGTTTCCAACAAAATTTGTTAAGCAATCATTTTTCAAGTAAACACGGTCGAAGTCCAGACTCACTAATGCATCCTAACAAACTCGATAAGACACACTAATGCAAAATTCTGGTTCTCTAAGACCAACGCTCGGATACCAACTGAAATGTCCCGTTCTTATTGATTAAAAACGTTCCATATTAATTGATTTCGTTGCGAGGTTTTGACCTCTATATGAGACGTTTTTCAAAGACTGCATTCATTTTAAAACAAACCATAACCTTTATTTCATCAATAAAGGTTTAAAAAGCTTTACGTAGATTATCAAATAATGATAATCTAAAATATCATGTTTACACACGACCATTACATAATGGTTTACAATACAAATATGTTACAACAAAATAAGTTTCTTGAATGCAGTTTTTACACAATATCATGCAAGCATGGACTCCAAATCTCGTCCTTATTTAAGTATGCGACAGCGGAAGCTCTTAATAATCACCTGAGAATAAACATGCTTAAAACGTCAACAAAAATGTTGGTGAGTTATAGGTTTAACCTATATATATCAAATCATAATAATAGACCACAAGATTTCATATTTCAATACACATCCCATACATAGAGATAAAAATCATTCATATGGTGAACACCTGGTAACCGACATTAACAAGATGCATATATAAGAATATCCCCATCATTCCGGGACACCCTTCGGATATGATATAAATTTCGAAGTACTAAAGCATCCGGTACTTTGGATGGGGTTTGTTAGGCCCAATAGATCTATCTTTAGGATTCGCGTCAATTAGGGTGTCTGTTCCCTAATTCTTAGATTACCAGACTTAATAAAAAGGGGCATATTCGATTTCGATAATTCAACCATAGAATGTAGTTTCATGTACTTGTGTCTATTTTGTAAATCATTTATAAAACCTGCATGTATTCTCATCCCAAAAATATTAGATTTTAAAAGTGGGACTATAACTCACTTTCACAGATTTTTACTTCGTCGGGAAGTAAGACTTGGCCACTGGTTGATTCACGAACCTATAACAATATATACATATATATCAAAGTATGTTCAAAATATATTTACAACACTTTTAATATATTTTGATGTTTTAAGTTTATTAAGTCAGCTGTCCTCGTTAGTAACCTACAACTAGTTGTCCACAGTTAGATGTACAGAAATAAATCGATAAATATTATCTTGAATCAATCCACGACCCAGTGTATACATATCTCAGTATTGATCACAACTCAAACTATATATATTTTGGAATCAACCTCAACCCTGTATAGCTAACTCCAACATTCACATATAGAGTGTCTATGGTTGTTCCGAAATATATATAGATGTGTCGACATGATAGGTCGAAACATTGTATACGTGTCTATGGTATCTCAAGATTACATAATATACAATACAAGTTGATTAAGTTATGGTTGGAATAGATTTGTTACCAATTTTCACGTAGCTAAAATGAGAAAAATTATCCAATCTTGTTTTACCCATAACTTCTTCATTTTAAATCCGTTTTGAGTAAATCAAATTGCTATGGTTTCATATTGAACTCTATTTTATGAATCTAAACAGAAAAAGTATAGGTTTATTGTCGGAAAAATAAGTTACAAGTCATTTTTATAAAGGTAGTCATTTCAGTCGAAAGAACGACGTCTAGATGACCATTTTAGAAAACATACTTCCACTTTGAGTTTAACCATAATTTTTGGATATAGTTTCATGTTCATAATAAAAATCATTTTCTCAGAATAACAACTTTTAAATCAAAGTTTATCATAGTTTTTATTTAACTAACCCAAAACAGCCCGCGGTGTTACTACGACGGCGTAAATCCGGTTTTACGGTGTTTTTCTTGTTTCCAGGTTTTAAATCATTAAGTTAGCATATCATATAGATATAGAACATGTGTTTAGTTGATTTTAAAATTCAAGTTAGAAGGATTAACTTTTGTTTGCGAACAAGTTTAGAATTAACTAAACTATGTTCTAGTGATTACAAGTTTAAACCTTCGAATAAGATAGCTTTATATATATGAATCGAATGATGTTATGAACATCATTAATACCTTAATTTCCTTGGATAAATCTACTGGAAAAGAGAAAAATGGATCTAGCTTCAACGGATGCTTGGATGGCTCGAAGTTCTTGAAGCAGAATCATGACACGAAAACAAGTTCAAGTAAGATCATCACTTGAAATAAGATTGTTATAGTTATAGAAATTGAACCAAAGTTTGAATATGATTATTACCTTGTGTTAGAATGATAACCTACTGTAAGAAACAAAGATTTCTTGAGGTTGGATGATCACCTTACAAGATTGGAAGTGAGCTAGCAAACTTGAAAGTATTTCTTGATTTTATGTAACTAGAACTTGTAGAATATATGAAGAACACTTAGAACTTGAAGATAGAACTTGAGAGAGATCAATTAGATGAATAAAATTGAAGAATGAAAGTGTTTGTAGGTGTTTTTGGTCGTTGGTGTATGGATTAGATATAAAGGATATGTAATTTTGTTTTCATGTAAATAAGTCATGAATGATTACTCATATTTTTGTAATTTTATGAGATATTTCATGCTAGTTGCCAAATTATGGTTCCCACATGTGTTAGGTGACTCATATGGCTTCTAATAGCTGATCATTGGAGTGTATATACCAATAGTACATACATCTAAAAGCTGTGTATTGTACGAGTACGAATACGGGTGCATACGAGTAGAATTGTTGATGAAACTGAACGAGGATGTAATTGTAAGCATTTTTGTTAAGTAGAAGTATTTTGATAAGTGTATTGAAGTCTTTCAAAAGTGTATAAATACATATTAAAACACTACATGTATATACATTTTAACTGAGTCGTTAAGTCATCGTTAGTCGTTACATGTAAGTGTTGTTTTGAAACCTTTAGGTTAACGATCTTGTTAAATGTTGTTAACCCAATGTTTATAATATCAAATGAGATTTTAAATTATTATATTATCATGATATTATCATGTATGAATATCTCTTAATATGATATATATACATTAAATGTCTTTACAACTATAATCGTTACATATATGTCTCGTTTAAAAATCATTAAGTTAGTAGTCTTGTTTTTACATATGTAGTTCATTGTTAATATACTTAATGATATGTTTACTTATCATAGTATCATGTTAACTATATATATATCCATATATATGTCATCATATAGTTTTTACAAGTTTTAACATTCGTGAATCACCGGTCAACTTGGGTGGTCAATTGTCTATATGAAACATATTTCAATTAATCAAGTCTTAACAAGTTTGATTGCTTAACATGTTGGAAACATTTAATCATGTAAATATCAATCTCAATTAATATATATAAACATGGAAAAGTTCGGGTCACTACACCTGGGCTCCTGGAAAAGTTGATTTCCAGATAGTTCGGTTCGATTAGATGACTTTTCGTTTAAGACTCGCCTAAATCCGATATACGGTTTAGGATTTATAGCCTCCCGAAAGTCACTACGCCTTTATAACGATGTGCTGAAAAATTCTGACCTACTCGAGCTTGAACCGTCGCCACGGTCAAATGACATTTAGTTAGGATCTGAAAATTGGACTGCTGTAAAGGACTCACATATGGAGCCTTGGCCACTGACCGCGCATCAGTTCCGTTTGTATAGAGGTCATAGAAGCTGAACGAATTCAGCCCTTTGCTTCAATCTCTATTCTTGTTGAAAACTTACTTTACTTTTTACGTATGATGATGATGATGATGATGACACTTATGACTTAACTTATTTACTTTTAAGCCTTTTGGGACGATTTACTGACTTAGTAACCTTTGACTTAGGTTGAGGACCTTTCGGACTGACTTACTACTGGCTTACTTATCTCGTATCGACTTTTACCGTACATTCACTGTGAGTTATAGCTCCCTTTTTACTTGAACTATTTTTGGGACTGAGAATACATGCGCTTTTTATGTTTGACATACTAGACACGAGTACTTAAACTTTATATATGTGTGGGTGATATAACGGCACAAATTGTCCCCTTAGCTCGGTAACGTTTAACTATTGGTTTATAAACCGGTAGACGCGAATCTTAGATATAGATCCATAGGGTTTGACATCCCCACTTGGGCTAGTCGCGCTAGCAATTAACGAGTGTTTAATACTTCGTCTATTTTAACGCACTCGCCAAGTGTACTTTTAGGGGGTGATATATTATTTTACGTTAAGTTAGTTACCAAGTGCCCACGGTTAAGCATATATTTTTCATACTGTTTTGAATATGAAATCTCATGGTCTACATTACATTGCTGATTACAAACAAACTATAGCTCACCAAAATTCGTGTTGACATTTTAAAGCATGTATTTCTCAGGTGCTTAGACGTTATTGCTTCCGTTGTTAGACTTGATGTTATAGTCTTGGTGTTATAGACTTGCTGTTACAGACTCGCTGTGTTAGACTTCTGCTGCATTGTTTAGAGATGTCTCAATCACAGAACTTTTACTTTGCATTCACAACTTATATTACATTTTGAACAATGGTTTTGTAATGACCTTGTGTCACGTACTTATGTTAATGCTTTCTATTCTTAGAAGCACGTTATCTTTGTAAAATATTTGACGTTGGTAAAGACGTCATCTTTTGTAAAACATTTGACGTTGGTAAAGACATCATCTTTTGTAAAACATTTGAAGTTGGTAAAGACGTCATCTTTTGTAAAACATTTGACGTTGGTAAAGACGTCATCTTTTGTAAAACATTTGACGTTGGTAAAGACGTTACCTTTTCATGAATGCAAAACTTGTTTTTAAACCGCATATAGTATTATACCGTGTAATGGACCTGTTGTTGATGATCCGTACACGATGGTTTTGTACGGGGCGTCACATAAGCATTCTGGAATGCCCACAGAGCATCATCTAGTTTATCGGCCCATTTATTCCCATGATGGTAGACGGTTCGTTCTAGAATTATTTTGAGTGCTCTGTTAGTGACTTCTGCCTGTCCGTTGGTCTGCGGTTGGTAGGCAGTGGACATCTTGTGGGTAACTCTGTATTGTTGCATTACCATCATGAATTGAGTATTAAAGAAGTGTGTGCCTCTATCACTTATTATAGCGCGGGGAGCTCTGAATCGACAAAAGAGTCTTTTAGGAAATTGGTGATGACCTTGGCATCATTGGTTGGAAATGCTTGGGCTTCGACCCTTTTGGAGACGTAATCTACTACTACGAGGACATATTCTTTCCCATTAGACTTGTGGAACGGCCCCATAAAGTCTAATACCCATACATCAATGATTTTGCAAGCTTGGATATTAGTCCGTTGCATCTCATTCTTCTTAGATATAATACCTTGTATTTGGAAAGCGTCTCAACGCTTTACAAGCTCTTGTGCATCTCGAAATATAGTAGGCCAGTAAAATCCTGAATCGTAGACTTTTCTTGCGGGTAAGTTTGCTCCATTATGACCTCCAGTTGGTCCGTGATGACATTGGTGAAGAATCCCCATTGCTTGTTTCTCATCTACGCATCTCCTGATTATATTTGATCAGGGCAAATTTTGAACAGGTACGGATCTTCTCAGTAGTAAAACTTAGCATCCCTGAAGAACTTCCTTCTTCGGGACGTGCTCATTCCTTTTTTTTACTACTCCAGCAACTAGGTAGTTAGCCATGTCAGCGTACCAAGGGGTATCAGTGAATTGCGATCCTATGTTGGCTTATCCTAAGCTCATAAGCCGTTCTTCCAGAAATTTATCTCTAATATCTTGTTCAACAAGTTGTTCCATTGCTGGAGTCTTGAAACGACTAAGGTGATCTGATGCGACGTTCTCTGCTCCTTTCTTATCTTTAATCTCAATAACGAATTCTTGAAAGAGTAAGATCATTCGTAGAAGTCTTAGTTTAGCATCATGCTTAGTAAATAGATATTTTAGGGCTGAATGATTTGTGTAAACCGTAGTTTTAGATACGATGAGATAGGAACAAAATTTGTCGATGGCGAAAACTACTGCTAGCAGCTCCTTTTCTGTAGTGGTGTAGTTCTCTTGAGCTCCGGTTAAGGTTTTGCTGACGTAATAGATTGGGTGGAAATGCTTATCTTTCCGTTATCCTAGTACAGCTCCAACTACTAAGTCACTCACATCACACATGATTTCGAATGGTAAACTCCAATTAGGAGCTATCATGATGGGTGCATGAGCTGTTCCTTCAGATATTTGAACGCTTGAATACATTCTTCATTGAAGACAAACAGAACTTCCTTTTCGAGGAGATGAGTAATAGGTCGCGTGACCTTTGAAAAATCTTTAATAAAATGACGGTAGAAATTGGTATGTCCAAGGAAACTCCTCACAGCTTTTACTATGGTAGGTTCTGAAAGCTTAGTTATGGTCTCAATCTTAGCCTTATCGACTTCTATTCCTGAATTTGAAATCTTATGTCCTAAAACTATTCCTTCTTTTATCATGAAGTGACATTTCTCCCAATTTAGAACTAAATTCGAATCTTCACACCGGGTAAGCATCTTGTCAAGCTTAGAAAGTCACGAATCAAATGTACCACCAAAGACTGAGAAGTCATCCATGAAGACTTCCATACAACGTTCGATCATGTCGTAGAATATTGCTACCATGCATCGCTGAAATGTAGCTGGTGCATTGCGCAACACAAAGGGCATGTGAATCGATGGGAAAATATTCCATAAGGACAGGTGAAGGTTGTCTTTTCTTAGTCCTTTGAATCGATGGGAATTTGAGAGTAGCCGGAAAAACCGTCAAGGAAACAGTAGAACTCATTTCTTGATAGACGTTCCAACATTTGATCAATGAATGGTAATGGAAAATGATCTTTGCAGGTTGCATCATTTAGTTTACGATAAAATGTGCAAACCCTCCAACCGGTGACCTCCCATGTTGGAATAAGTTCATTATTCTCATTTTAGATTACGGTCATCCCTCCCTTCTTGGGTACCACTTGAACAGGATTGACCCATGGCGAATCAAAAATAGGATAGATCAGACCGGCGTCCAAAATATTTATTACTTCTTTCTTGATGACTTCTTGAATCATTGGATTGACCCTTCTTTGCCTCTGAACTGATGGTTTGAAATCATCCTATATGAAGATCTTGTGAGTCCAATAGTTGGGACTGATTCCTTTTATGTCAAAAATCTTCCAAGCAATTGCGTTCTTATGTGATTTCAGAACCTGAATCAGTTTTGCCTTTTCTTGTGGCGTGAGATCTTTCGAAATGATTACAGGGAGTTGCGATTCTCCTTTTAAGAATGCATACTCCAGATGTTCAGGCAACTTCTTTAATTCCAATTCTGGAGGTTCCTCGATAAATGGCTTCATTCTAGCTATCTCCTTTCTATCTAATGAGTCTATCTCTCCTGGAATTCTGATTCTTCTTCCTTAATGGCGGTTACTGATGCTATCTGTTCTTTGGTTCTGGAAATTGTCCTTCTTAATGCTTCCTCTTCAGAAGTGTCTTCTTTAGTTTCGAAGGTTGTATCTGCTATTTCAACACAATCCTCTTTTAACTGTGGTTCCTGAATTACCGGAATGAAATTTGTTTCTTCATTCAGTCTTCTCCTTAACAGAGGTAGGGGAATGGCTTGACCTAGCGGTGCTATTCGGATAGTCTTGCCAAGAAAGTTACTTTTGGAGAGGGGAGATTTATATTGACCAGGATCTATGGCTGAATGGATGTCGATATTTCCTTTAGGAGGTGTAAAGAACAGATCCTTAGAAATTTGATCTTGACTACATATAGTCATGGTATTCTCCAGATATTTGTTGACGAGTTCTTGAAAAGAATCAGCGAGATTGAGATCTTCTTCGCGAGGGTGGTTAATGAGTCGGTTAACATTAAATGTGACTTCTTCACTACCAACTCCTAATTTCAATGATTTCTCATGTACATCAATTACGGCTTTGGCAGTATTCAAGAATGGTCTTCCAAGTATGAGTGGGACCTTCGTGTCTTCCTCAATATCCATAATGACGAAATCAACGGGGAATGCAAACTTATCCACTCTGACTAAGACATCTTCAGCTATTCCTCAAGGAATCTTAAATGATCTATCCACGAGTTAGATAGTCATTCTGGTAGGCCTTAAATCATTTAATCCTAGCAGTTTGAATAAGGAATAGGGCATCAGGTTTACACTGTCTCCTAAGTCTGCTAACACATTGCTAATTTGGACATCTTTCAGGTAGCAAGCTATCGTAAATCTTTTTGTATCTCCTAACTTAGGTAGAATACCATGTTGTAACACTAATGAACATTCGTCCCTTAAGGGTAAGCTAACTATCTCTCTTAATCTCTCTTTGGTTGAAAGCAATTCTTTGAAAAATTTAGCGCAGTTTGGCATTTCTACTAAAGCATCTACTAGTCGTAAATTCAAATGCAGATTCTTAATAATATCCCTATACTTAGCGAATTTCGCTTCTTGTTTTTCCTTCCTAAGCCTACCTAGGAAAGGTATGCGGGTTAGTGATATAATTTTCGGAGCTTTAGGAGAGATAGGTTCTGGTGGATTGATGACTGGGTCAATTGGCACAGGTTCTGTATCGGAAAAATCTTGTATGGGTACATGAACAGTTGTTTCCTTCCCACCTCTAGTCACTACTAGGGCATCAAACTCACTGCACTCTATTTCAAATTTAGTGGTCAATCGTTTAAGTGTAAGCTGAAAGTTTGTTATTAATTGTTTAAAAGTATTTATTAAAGTATCAAACTTGTTTTGGCATTCTATGACTTAAAGATTTATCGTATATTGCTTTTTTCATAAATTCAATTAAAGTTTCCTTCGAGTGGAGAGTAGGTTGGTGTAGTGGGAGGATTATATTAAAGTCCGAGCTAATCTGCTATTTATATGCCCATCTAGGGTAAGGATACCTTATATTGGTTCTAGTAGCATCGGTACTTTTAGGAATTGGTAAATTTTGAAGAGTGAGGGTGAGATCTTGTAACCTGGTTTCTAGTATTTTTACTGTATGAGTGAATACATCATCCTTCTCAACAGCTTCATTGTTCCAATCTTTCTGTTATGCAGCTATTATGTCTAAGATGTTCCATGCTTCGTCTGCTGTTCGTGACATGAAATTTACTTGCGAGGTGATATCTGCTAAAAAGTCACGTTTTCACCCCAGTATTGAGGCCCAAACAAGAAAGTTCTAAACTTTATCACTAAAACACCCGCTTCGTCAGTTAAAATTTAAGACCAAGTGATTACGAAGACCTTGCAAAAAGAATCAAGAAAATCGGAGCTAAAACGAAGATTCTAGAGCGAAAAAGGTGAAAGACAAGAAATCAAGTTACGATCCAGTAAATCAGCAAGCCAAATGGTTTACCAAATGGCTTGCCAGTATGGCAAACGGCCTGCCATACGCCCAAATCAAACGGGCATGGTTAACGGGCTGGCCTGGCAAATGGCCCCTGTAAACGGCCTGCCAAACGGCCTGCCAGCCGTTTGCAGGCAAAAATCAAGCTTATTTAAAGGGTCTTTTTCATTCATTCCAACACACACTTCAATTTAATTCTTTCTCTCCCTTGTACAATATTAGTCATACTTTCAAGGTCTTCGACTCCGTGCGGGAAATCTAGTACCCGGAGAAGAACGCCGAAGATTGTATTAGGAGCGGTCTGGAGTTTTAAGTTGTCACTTTTGTATTTAGAACTCGTTTAATCTACTGGTACTTCTATCCCTTATCTTTATATAATGTCTTCTATCATTATGATTTGTGATGTTGTTGCCATGATTTGCGACTAGCTATCTTTAATGTATGCTATGATGTAATCAGTTATAATGCCAAAATAATATTATGGTTTGTGTATGTCATCGAGATGCTTTTCGATTATGCTTTAAACTTAATCGCTTTTCCAACAAATAGAACGTAGTTATTGGCTCTATTATTGGGAAGTCACGAACCCTGATTCAGAGTACACTATCTGTATCACCCCTTGGTAAGAGAATCCCACCAGATACAATGCAAGATCTACTGAGGCACACCGGTTGTAGTAAGTCTATCAAGCTTTGGATTCCAACTAAGGACTCTTAATTAACTAGACCCTTAGTACATTGTCGGTCCCAGACCATGCTAGTGTAGTCACCAAGCATATAAACTACATACGTGCATGCTGAAGCACAACAATTGTTGTAAGCTGTACCTCTGCTAAGTAAGGCCATGGAACCCGGTCAGTGTTGATTAGTACACTGCACCATAACGCGGTCTCAAGCATTGCATCCCGCTTGAGGGATTCTTGATTAATTAAGGAACTGTTTGTCTAGACACATAAAGGATTGGACCGTTAAGATAACCGAACGTGTTCATGGAAGTCAACTTGACTTGGCCATGGTATTCTTTATGGTTGAACTCTTTTAAGGGCCTAACTATCTTTTAAACCCAATCGTTAACGAAAGTATTGAAACACATCACGTCTCTCGGATACGGTAAACCCTATATTCTATTATGCTTAAGAAAGTTTAGACCTTTGTGGAATGTTAATACGTCACCCAACCGAGTCGCTCAATTGGATGAACCATCTGAACGTGTATGCCTGTAGTCAGACTGCACTGGCGTCGGGGGTAAGGGAGTTGCTGTCTATTCAGAATCTTCAAGCCTATCGCATTACCCAGTGACATGTCTTACGACAGGGGCGTTTAGGACCAGTGTAATGAATACAAGGTACCTACCTATTCATGAACCATCATTCTATAATCCCGACAGAATAAGTGATGAACTCATAGTATGCACTTGCTTTAACCTTATCTGAATTACGAACTTTATCGCATTTACTTTATCTGTCTTATAAATTAGAAAAACTCAAAATTAGGTAACCACTACTCATCTTTATAATTATCTTAGGCTTTAAATATAGGTTCGATTCTACCGATATCTTAAAAGTACGAGCCTAGGTCATACTTCCCTTACTCATAATAAGGAGTAGGAAGATTTACTCCCCGCTAAATATAAATTTAAAACAGTACCCCCCTTTCTTGCGACTAATTCTGACGTGTTGCTACCTAAAGACACTGCACGAATAAAACCGTCTGTTTCGGTCATATCAAGAGGGAAGCTAATTTTTGGCGCCGCTTGTGACAACCCGAAAATTTCCGAACAAATTTAAACTTGATCTTTATATGTTTCCGACACGATAAGCAAAGTCTGTAATGTTGAAATCTCAAACACTTTGAACTATGTTCATGTATTCATTTATCATTTGACTGTTCTCGACGAATTCACGAACAATTATGTGTAAATACATATGTATGAATATATACATATGTGTGAAATACTAAATTGAGTAATATTAGCAAAACAATTAATGGTTTGGTTGATATCGAAATAAGTTATGAAATTATTATATGACTTGAGAACGTTAACAAAGTATTAAATGTATAACGATATACTTTTTCATTTTAGATAAACATCTACGTAATAAAACGTGTTATTGTGAAATATGTGTGTGTGTGTGTGTGTATATATATATATATATATATATATATATATATATATATATATATATATATATATATATATATATAGACAAAGTATATTGAACTTATATTTGAGCGGTTTCGAATATAATTAATGTGATGACCCAAAAATTTCGACTAAATTTAAACTTAATCTTTGTATGATTAACATTTCCGACACGATAAGCAAAGTCTGTAAAACTGAATCTCAAAATTTTTTAATTACTTTTATATATTTAAATACCTTCGGTTGTTTTCGACGATTCGCGAACAATTATATGTAAAAAGATACATATATACTATAACATGAAAAGGTAACAATGTATTAATTGTTTGATACCGTACATTAAACTTATTGGTTTAAATATCTATTTGAATGTATATGATAAGTTGAAATATTTATTATTAAAATTTATTTATAAATAACGTCCAATGTGTATTTAAAAACTGATTTATGTATATTAAAAAGATATATACATATATATAATAAACGATAGTAACATTCGTTTATTGATTCAATTGATATTTAGATAAGTTAACTAAAGCGTTTAAGATGAACCAGTTAAACACTAATTTGCTACAGTGTTTTTAAATTGCCACATTACTCAAAATGCTACAGTGTTTTCGAAAATCACTATTTGCTACAGTGAAATTGACTTTGCTACAGTTAATTGCTATTTTAAAATGTATTTTTAACAAATAACGAGACGATGATTTATAGAAGTAAATGACCAAAATACTATAAAGTTTAAGATATACTATGAGTGGTATAGTTTATGGATAACTTAAGGCTATATCTTGACAAAGGTACGTGTCACGAAACGTAAAATGCAAGTTTTCTCAGCGTACGAAAGGACATTCGAAAAACCAGAACCGGGACATAAGTCGAGTGATGACGTACGACTTATCGGAACAAAAATTACAAGTCAACTATGCACGTGAATTTAATATAATATATAATTAATTAATTAAATTATATATATTATATTAATATTTAATTATGTCGACAAGCTAGGAGCCAAAACAATGTGAGCTGTCACTGGTCCTCATGCGAGTCGCATGGCCAGAAGGCCATTTCCATGCGAGTCGCATGACTCCAGATTTCAGGCCACATCTATAAATTTCAGTGTTTTCGCTCGATTTAAATCACACACATACACAAATATATATATACTCCGTAATATTATTTATTATTTATTATTATTATTATTATTATTATTATTATTATTATTATTATTAAGATTATTATTAATCTTATTATTTTTTTATTATTATTAGTGTTATTATTTTTGCGATACAAAAATAATAATGTACAAAAAATATTACGACGGAGTGCTGTCCAAGTAATTTTCAAAATATGTTTTCGAGCGGGAAAGAGCTAAGGAAAATATGAGTTATTGCCAAGGAAATTATGGGTAATGTTCGGGGGTATTTTTGTGAATCAAACCTTGTGTTTATCATCTCCGATGCGTCTACGTGCTTTCCTGCAATATTGTATATCAATATTAAACTGTGAGTTTCATAAGATCCCTTTTACTCTCTACATTTTTGGGCTGAGAATACATGCAAATGATTTAATAACTGTTTTACAATATCTATATGCGTGAGTTTCATTGATTCCTTTTTAATTGCTTTTGCAATATATATTTTTGGGCTGAGAATACATGCACTTTATTTAAAACACAATGGATACAAGTACATACTAAATTCTACACTGAGTTTGAACCGAAAATCCCTTAGCTTTGGTAACTGTTAACTGCCAGTTATAAGAACTGGTGGGTGCGAGTAGTAGTATATGGATCCATAGGGCTTGATATCCCCGTCCGAGCTAGAGCGCTAGCCTTTTAACGGACGTATGCTATTTGAGAAGCGTACACGTTGGTTTGCGTGTATTATTAAGATGATTATACAAAGGGTACAAATTATATAAACATTAAAGTTTAGTTACCAGGGTGCTCAATTTTGTAGAACCGATTGATAAACGTTTCGAATGAAACAACTGAAATCTTGTGATCCACCTTTTATGTAAAACCTATTGATAAACGTTTTGAATAAAACAACTGAACTTTTGTAATCCACATTGATATACGGATTATGTGTAATATTAAAACTATGAACTCACCAACCTTTGTGTTGACACTTGAAGCATGTTTATTCTCAGGTTTCTAGAAGTCTTCCGCTGTTTGCTTATACGTGATACAAGATATGTGCTTGGAGTCATACATGCTATATACAAGAAACTTGCATTCACCAAACCATTACCATGTATATTATTTTGACTGTATTGTCAATAGATGTATTATTGTAAACCATTTAAATGGTGATTGTCTATACGTAGGAATCATCATATGTTAAAAACCTGGAATTTATATATTCATTTATGAAATACCTTTTCAAACGAATACAATGTTACAAAATGTATCACATAGAGGTCAAATACCTCGCAATGAAATCAATGAATGACGTGTTCGTCCATATGGATTTGGAGCGATCGTCACAATTAATAAATATAGTAACACTTGATTGTTATTAAACAGGTTAATACAAACTTATAAGGATTTAAGATAAACATAAGTTCTAGTAATAAATTATGTAATCTGAATATAATTAGTTTTAGAAGGATAAACAATATAATAGTTATTTGATTTAGTTCCAAACGTACGAGAACGTTTCCAGTCTAAAAGAATTTTATTACTAAAATGTTTTAAAATGTAATTTGAAATCTAATTAAAGTTTTATGCTATATATATATATATATATATATATATATATATATATATATATATATATATATATATATATATATATATATATATATATATATATATATATAATCACATTTACATATATACATATTGTTTTAAAGATATAAAACGTGCTACAATATATATTTTGAAAGATTAACGCATTTTACAATATGGCAAGAAGTAGATTATTAAAGTTATTATCATTATCTTTTATTGTTATAAACTTTAGGAATTATACGTAACTATTAGAGTGTCACGTCTTCTTTTAAAACGAATATAACTTTATAAATATCTAGAACTACTTTTGACAAATTGTTACCAAGTCATTTTAATAAGGATAAAGGTTTTAACGTTATCCTACATTTCAGAATCTTTCTAGAAACCTTTTGACAAATTATCCATAACAACAATCTGTGATTCAATAAAATATAGATAGATATAACGAGAAATAAAAATGTGTTTTAAAACTAGCAAGATGTTAAAAATAAACGATGGCGTATAAATGAATTATATCAAATTAAGTTTTAAAGTGTAAACGTTATGTGTTATAATATTTCCTAAACAAAATAAAAATGAACTTTGAAATATAATTAGTTTTCAAAAACTAAATATTATGTTATTACATAAATATTTCAATTATGTATATAATTTGTACAAGTTTATGTTTTAAATGATGACATGTATATATTTTACAAAATATATGATTAACTGGATACAAAACGTTTTGATTTAAAAATTTATCATATATGTAAATAATGAGACGATGACTTATAGAAGCAAATGACCACAACACTCATATGTAAAAGTTATATTTCGAGTAATATAATTTATCTATGATCAAGTCTAATTATTAATAAAGGTACAGGTCGCAAAACGTAAATTACCAGTTTTCTAAGCGTACGAAAATGCGTTCGAGAAATCGAAAACAGGACGTGAGTCGAGTTACAATGTACGAGTCATCGGAACTAAAATTATAAGTTAACTACGCACGAGAAAATAATATAATATATAATTAATTATATAAATTAAATAAATAAATATATATTATATATTTAAAACTTTCGGCAAGAAGAAGTTAAACACAAGTGAGCTGGCCAGGTAGCCCATGCGATCGCATGGCTACAAGGCACTAACCCCATGCGATCGCATGGGGGTTAAGTGCAGCAAATGTGTATAAATTCGATTGATATATGGTCACTTGTGCATTCTATCTATCCATCTCTCTATATATTAATTATTATTATTATTATTAAGATTAATATTATTATTATTATTAATCGTATTATTATTATTATTAGTCGTAGTATTATTATTAGTATTATACATAAAATACTACAACGAGGTTATGTTCAAATTATTTCAAAAAGGGTTTTTCGAGCGGGATAGAGCTAAGGAAATTATGGGTTATAGCTATGGAGATTATGGGTAATGTTCAGGGGTATGCGCATGAAGTTAATCTAGTGTTTATCATCTCTGTTGCGTCTACGTACTTTCCTGCAACATTAAATCTCAATATTGATACGTGAGCACTCATAACTTAACTTTTATTTATTAATAGTGTATCCCTGACTAGTGCTCGAGTATATAGGATTATACATTCTTGTATGCTTAATATTGTCGTTAGCTAGTTTATGATAAATCACGAATTTGATACATATGCGATTGAGATAAGGTATATGATATGCATGTCGTTGGAAAGCTGGCGAAAAAGTAATAACTTTTCATTTAGAAAGCGTATGATTTCGATGAATGGATTAAAAGATATGGTCAACTGAATTATTATTAATTTTAGTATTATTATTGTTAAAATGATTATTATTATTATTACTATCGTCGTTATTATTATTATTATTATTATTATTATTATTATTATTATTATTATTATTATTATTATTATTATTATTATTATTATTATTATTGTTATTATTATTATTATTATTATTATTATTATTATTATTATTATTATTATTATCATTATTAATATAAGTATTGTTATTATTATTACTATCGTTATTATCATTAAGGTTATTATTATTAATATTATTATTATTATTATTATTATTATTATTATTATTATTATTATTATTATTATTATTATTATTATTATTATTATTATTATCATAATACTTATTAGTATCATTATCATTAAAATTAATATTAGTATCATCTAATTATTATGATTGCTATTATTATCATTATTATGAATGCGATATAAAAGAGGACTAAAAGCTATTAAACAAATCGATTAGGAAATAATGAGTATAAGTATCATGATGAAATTAAAATAGTGTAAGACATTGATTTAAATAAAAATATCGTTTTCAGTATTTTTATCATTAGTATTATTATTAAAAGTATTATTAATATTAAAACTATCACTTTTATTAAAATGTTCATTTTTAATAGAAATATCATTGTTATTATAAAATATCATTATTATTATCATTTTAGTATTATTATTAAAAATTAACATTTTGAATAGAATTATCATTTTTATAAAATATTATTATTACTACAGTTAATATTAAAAAATATCGTTAATATTAAAATTATTACGATTAGAATTATTATTTTATCATAATTAATATCATCATTAGTAAATATAAATATTGTTATTATTATTAGTAGAATAATAATAATTATTATTATTAATTCAAAATAATACAACTTTTACTTATTATTATTATTATCAATAATATTTTATCAAATGAATATGTGATACAAAGATATTTTTACCACATGTAATATAATTACATTAATAATACATACCACTATATTTTTATGATATTAAGTGAACTTTATAAATTTATTTACCTAAGATATATAAAAGTATATATCTTTTACTATATATAAATTTTAATATAAAATTTTTATTTATTAATAAATGATTTATATTATTTACTCTAATAAAATCTGTTAAATATATTTAAATATATAAAACGACTATATCTAAGTTATATAATAATCATGTATAGATGTTGGAGGTTATTTTGGGTCAAGTTGACTTTTGTTGACTTTTGCATATCAGTCTCGAGCATTAGGATTGTGAAACACTATGAACTGACCTAAATTATTAGACAGATATTGACCAACATATAAATATATATACTTAATATAGGTTCGTGAATTCGAAGCCAACCCTACACTTGTTCAATGACGACATATGTATTTTTAGTACGAAATACAGTATTGTGAGTTTCATTTGCTCCCTTTTTAAATATTTTTGCAATATATATTTTTGAGACTGAGAATACATGTGCTGTTTTATAAATGCTTTATGAAATAGACACAAGAAATCGAAACTACATTCTATGGTTGGATTATCGAAATCGAATATGCCCCTTTTTAGCTTGGTAGCCTAAGAATTGATGTTTATGATAATTGCCACCAATTGACGCGAATCCTAAAGATAGATCTATTTGGCCCAACAAGCCTCTTCCGAGTTACGGATGCTTTAGTACTTTGATTTATCATGTCCGATGAGAGTCCCGGAATGATGGGGATATTCTATATGCATCCTGTTAAGGTCGGTTACCAGGTGTTCAATTTCATATGAATGAATTTTAAACACTTGCGAGTGTATGATTATTGAATAAATGAAATCTTGTGGTCTATTAAAAATTATGGAAATGATTGATTACGATAAACTAAGGAACTCACCAACCTTTTGGTTGACACTTGAAAGCATGTTTATTCTCAGGTATTACAGAAATCTTCCGCTGTGCATTTGCTCATTTTAGAGATATTACATGGAGTCATTCATGGCATATTTCAAAAGATGTTGCATTTAAGTTGTTGAGTTCAATAAAGATTATTATTAAGTAAATGACAGATTAGGTCATTTATAGTTTGGATATTATGAAATGGTATGCATGCCTGTCAACTTTCGATGTAATGAAAGGTTGTCTTTTGAAAACGAATGCAATGTTTGTAAAATGTATCATATAGAGGTCAAAACCTCGCAATGTAACCATATGTTATTGTATTCGTCCTTATGTATTAGAACGGGTTATCTCATGTGGTATCAGAGCGGTGGCCAGATTGAACCAGGTCTTGCATTAGTGTGTCTAACTGATAGTCGTTAGGATGCATTAGTGAGTCTGGACTTCGACCTTAGCTGCATGTCAAAAGTTTTGCTTACTATTTTCTATCAGAAATTACATGCATATCATTCTTAGTCTAGACACGTCTTACTGCATTGATTGCATGAATAGTGTATAGACAAAATTCATATCTTAGCGTATCTGTTACTGTAAACTTTGCCTGACATATTCCGTAAATTTCTCCGTAATCTACGAAATCTTTTGCTCTATATATATAGATATTCTATGTAATTAGAATACCATCCGATAGCCGGGAATCATTTCATATCGAAAAATCATTTATTTAATCGTACGAAATGAATTTGTCATTAGTTCAAGTCCCTCGGATTTCGATATGGAATTCCACTCAAGTTCCGAAAGCAGTGTGACCGGAATGGATCAACCAATTAGCCATCATCTATTCTGGATGAATTGGGGATGGGTTCGTAGTCTACTTAGTCATTAGAGACAAGAAGAAGGTGATCCCTTCCATCCACCACATTTCCCTCTTGGCGATGAACCTGAAGAACTTACCGGCGAACCTATTCGAGACACCATTTTCTCTCTCATTTTCAGAGTATCTCATTGCGATTATATACTCTCTCACATTCTAGATCTTATTCACCCGCTCATCCGAACCACCAATAATCCCGGAGTAATAGAAGAAGTCAACGAGCTTCGCGCTCGGGTAGTGGCTTTAGAGAATATGGTGCAAAGGTTACAAGCACCAGCAGCACCACCGACACCAACAGTACCATCACCACCACCAACAAAAACATCCGCATCCCATACCTCAACATCATAATCTGTACCTCGAGCATCAACATCACACGCACCATAGATACCAAGGAGTACCAACAACAATAATCGATGATGTATTAATTCATAACTTCATTCGAGAAACATTCTGCGACAATTATGTAATCTTTAAAGTCTTAGAGATTATCTATTCTAGCCTTAACCATAAATCAGATGAGTGGACCGAAATGATAGAAGGAAGAGTAGAAACCCTGATAGAATGGTGCACGATTTACAAGCTAGATTTGTTTACCAACAGCATCAACAGTGCCGTCAGCATCGTCAGAATCAGCATCACCTATAACATCACAAGCTCCCCCAGTTCAAGAATCACCGTGGACATCATTACGAATCAATAACACGTATATTGTATCAACGAGTTATGAAGTATTAACTCATTCCCTCTGAAGAAATTATATGAATATTTTATATATATATAAATTTTGATATCAAAATAAATTTTTTCGTACTAAGCTATTATGTATGAATCAAATAAGGGTAGATACTACTCGATTAGATTCATATTACTAATATGCTAAGATGTACATCCTTCCTTAACAACTTAACTATCGTTAACTACAATCTCTATTTCGAATTCAATGAATTTCATTTCATAATAAACCAAGTGTATTATTCAAATATATGTTTGATTTTACACTTTCGATATACTCGAAACTCTCTAAGAAACATCATCGTATCTTTTGAAGTTCACAAAAATTTCACGAACATCAACATCCTTCACTAGGAATATCAATTAGTATCCCTAGTGAAGTACTAATTACATTAGTGAAACACTCCGTGAAAATTATGTAATCTTTAATTACTTAGAGATTACTCATTTTCAATTCCAGCTAAAAATCAAATAAGTTTAATATTATATTAACTCAATAAATCTGTATTACATCTGAAGAAAATATACATACATATATATTTTCATAGAGACTGTAATGAAATTCATTTGTACAAAAATGTTGCTTGTGAAATTTTTTTAACGGGTAGGTAATACCCGAGAGATATATAAATTCACAATTTATATGTTACATTCTTCAATTCTGATTCAGCAAATCATCCACTATACTCCCTACTTTCACAACAGTATACATTCTTTTAATAGAAATCAAAACAACCATACTCATTCAAATCCAATTACATATCCTGATTTTGAAATCTTAGAATTTAATTTGAGATATAACCGGTATCATCACTCTTAGACCCCTACATCTTTCAAAACTATACTTTGACTTCAAAACTGTACTAGAACATCATTTCTACTCATGGAACCCAGAAAAATATTTGTATCATTCAAAATCCTAGAACATCATATGTATATTAACAATTACAATCTGTGTTCAAATCCTTCGAAATTCCTGAAGACACTCGAGATGATGATCCAACCACAAGTTACCCGCAGTCTTGTAAAAAAAAAAAAAAAAGCTCGAAACCAAAGTCATAGTTCAACACGTATCCGTGTCAGACCCTTTGGCATTTATTAGCTAAAATAACTTTTCAATCGTGTTTCAAAATAGACATTTTTGTCACAGCTCCAGCAAGTCAACTTCGACTTCTCAGTCCAAACAGTCTTATTATAACCTCGATTTATACGTTGCCCTTTCGCCAACGTTACAGGGGAACCGTTTATGTCCACCACATTAGCAATAAACTTACCAACAACTTCACTGATCTTTGACTTCTTGAAAAATCATTATATTTATCGAAACCCCATTATTTACGCATCCGCATCTTGTAACAAGAATTATCATACCAATTACTGGGAATCAGCAATCAGTATTTTGAAATCTCGCAGCATGTCTACGCCAACAGTTATTGGCGTACATATAACGTCTATCTCCTAGACTTACGTACTTCGAATGTGAAGTTTCTGAAAAACACCCTAATCTACGATTTAGTTCTCTGAAGTTTTAGAAAAGCTGAATGAAGCAGCAGAAACTGTAGACAACCGTAATAGTCAAAAGTTTGATGATAAAGAATAGTGTGTTGGCAAAGCTCAGAAAAAGAGAAGGTTTGGAACTGGAAAACTGTGACAACCCGAAAATTTCCAACCAAATTTAAACTTTAATCTTTATATGTTTCCGATACGATAAGCAATATTTGTTAAGTTAAATTTCAAGAATTTTAAACTATGTTCATACATTCATTCAACCTCGACCAAGTTCCAACGATTCACGAACCATTAAACGAATATGATTATATATGTATATGTGTATATGTATTATAACTTGAAACGTAAACAAAATATTAGATTAAATACTTTATATGATTGTATTTGTTTCAAAATTTTTATCAATGGAATTAGAAGATAAGATCAAATGATTGAATTATCAGATATATTGAATTATGATTACAAGTCTCTATTGAAAGGCCCACGTTGATTTTAGAAATCTTTCCATTTTAACAATATTCGGAAAATGGTAAAGTGATTTATAAATAAGAACAAATTGTCAATCATTGAGAACTAGAAAAAGGATAGTGGAGGATTGAATCTCATAAAGACTCGATTGATCTATTTAGTTTCAAACGTACAAAAACGTTTTCAGTTTAAAAAGAACTTTATTATTAAAATGTATATAACTTTTATAAATATCTATAACCACTTTTGACAACTCATTACTTAACTAGTATGATAAAGATAACGATATTTATATTTTATTTTATTAAATATATATAACGATTTAAATTAATATTATATATATTTATACGCGTATTATACGTACATAGTTTTATACTTTTACTATACTTAAACTTTACATTTACTTTATTTTTACTTTACTTTAACTTTAATAATTCACTTTAATAATTCATACTTTAATAATTCACTTTAATAATTCATACTTTAATAATTCACTTTAATAATTCATACTTTAATAATTTACTTTAATAATTCATACTTTAATAATTCACTTTAATAATTCATACTTTAATAATTCACTTTAATAATTCAAAAATCTATTATAAATAGAATTCAATAGGTTTCATTATTTCATAGAAACTTGAAAATATTTTTCTCTAAACTCTCTCAATCGATTTACATATATATATATTTACTCCGTATTATTTCAAGATATTATTAGTATACATAAAATATTATGACGGAGTGCTGTCCGAGTAATTTCGAAATTGTTTTTCGAGTATGATAAGATTAAGGAAATTATGGGTTATATCTATGGAGGTGATTGAGTATGGTTCATGGGTATGCTCGTGAGGTCAATATAGTGTTTATCATTTTCGTTGCGTCTACGTACCTTTCCTTCAATATTGAATCTCAATATTGATACGTGAGTACTCATAATTTAACTTTTACATACTAATAATGTGTCCCTGACTAGTGCTCGAGTATTTAGGATTATGCATGCTTGTACGTTTGATATTGCCCTTAGACAGGTTAGGTTGAATCTTGAATTAGTTACACTTGCGGTTGAGATAAGGTATAAGATATGCATGCCCTTGGAAAGCTAGCGAAAAATTAAGAACTTTTCCTTTAGATATCGAATGGTTTCGATGAACGGATTAGAAGTTATAATCAATTGAATTTTCGATATTTTTATTAAAAATTATTATTATTATCGTCGTTTTTATCGTCGTTCTAGTTTTATCTTATTATTATCATTATTATTATCTTTATCAATAAAAGGGATTTATGATTAAAAATTGTCTTTTTTTTTATTATTATTACTATCATTATTATCGTTAAAGTTATAATTAGTATTATTATTATTATCCAATTATTATTATTATTATTATTATTATTATTATTAATATTAGTATTATTATTATTATTATTATTATCATTATTATCATTATTAATATATATATATCATTATTTAAAAATGGTTATTGTTATTGTTATTATTATTATTATTACTATATTATCATTAAGATAATTATTAGTATTATCGTTAATAATGTTATAGTAAGTATCATTATTAATATTAGTGTAATTAAAATAAATATTTGTAACACCTAATTATTTTAATTACTATTATTATAATTATTATGAACACAATATAAAAGACGATTAAAAGCTATTAAATGAAACGATTAGGAAATAATGAGTAAGAGTATCATGATGAAATTAAAATATTATAAGATATTGATTTAGATGAAATTATCGTTCTTATTATTTTTATCATTACTATTATTATTAAAAGTATCGTTAGTATTAAAACTATCATTTTAAAAAAAATTATCATTTTAATAGAAATATCATTGTTACTATAAAATATCATTATTATTATAATTTTAAATAGAATTATAATTTTAAAGATAATATTAAAAATTATCGTAAATATTAAAGTTATCATAATTAGAATTATCGTTTTATCATAATGTCATCTTAGTAATTATAAATATTGATATTTTTATAATAATAATTATTATTACAAAATAATACAACTTTTACTTACTATCATTATAGATATTATTTTATCAAATAAATATGTGATACAAACATATTTTACTACGTGTAATAACTTACTTTAATAATACCTATCATATTATCTTTATGATATTAAATGAACCCTATAAATTTTATTACTTAATATATATAAAAGTATATTTTATTATATAAATTTAATATAAAATTTTATTTATTAATAAATAAATTATATTATTTACTCTAATAAATCTTTTAAAAATATTTAAAAATATAAAACGACGATATTTAAACTATATATTAATCATGTATAGATTTTTAGAAATTATTTTGAGTCAAATTTACTTTTGTTGACTTTTGCATATTAGTCTCGAGCATTCGGATTGTGGTACACTATGACTTGACCTAATTTGTTAGACAAATATTGACCAACACATAAATATATATAATTAATTTAGGTTCGTGAATCCGAGGCCA
The DNA here is from genome assembly GCF_046630445.1 of Rutidosis leptorrhynchoides. NCBI lineage: Eukaryota > Viridiplantae > Streptophyta > Magnoliopsida > Asterales > Asteraceae > Rutidosis > Rutidosis leptorrhynchoides. The sequence goes on along the minus strand of NC_092342.1, from coordinate 167,886,661 downwards.
ACCTTGCACTTGTTCAATGACGTTATATGTATTTTTACTACGAAATACAGTATGGTGAGTTTCATTTGCCTTTTTACCCTTTATATTTTTGGGACTAAGAATACATGCGGTTTTATAAATGTTTGACGAAATAGACATAAGTAATTGAAACTACATTCTATGGTTGAATTATCGAAATCGAATATGCCCCTTTTTATTAAAGTCTAGTAATCTAAGAATTAGGGAACAGACACCCTAATTGACGCGAATCCTAAAGATAGATCTATTGGGCCTAACAAACCCCATCCAAAGTACCGGATGCTTTAGTACTTCGAAATTTATATCATGTTCGAAGGAGGATCCCGGAATGATAGGGGATATTCTTATATGTATCTAGTTAATGTCGATTACCAGGTGTTCACCATATGAATGATTATTTTTGTCTCTATGCATGGGACGTATATTTATGAGAACTGGAAATGAAATTCTTGTGGTCTATTAAAATGATAGAAATAAATGATTATGATAAACTAATGAACTCACCAACCTTTTGGTTGACACTTTAAAGCATGTTTATTCTCAGGTGTTAAAGAAATCTTCAGCTGTGCATTTGCTCATTTTAAAGATATTACTTGGAGTCTTTCATAGCATATTTCGAGGAACGTTGCATTCGAGTCATTGAGTTCATCAAAGATTATTATTAAATCAATTTATAGTTGGATAGTGGATATTATGAAATGGTATGCATGCCTGTCAATTTTCGATGTAAAGAAAGTTTTTCTTTTAAAAACGAATGCAATGTTTGTAAAATGTATCATATAGAGGTCAAATACCTCGCAATGTAATCAACTATTGTGAATCGTTTATAATGTATATGAACGGGTCCTTTCAGTTGGTATCAGAGCGGTGGTCTTAGCGAACCAGGTCTGCATTAGTGTGTCTAACTGATAAGTCGATATGATGCATTAGTGAGTCTGGACTTCGACCGTGTCTGCATGTCAAAAGTTTTGCTTATCATTTTGTGTCGAAAATTAACTACTTATCATCCTCAGGAAATTACCTGCTTATCATTTGTAGTCTAAGACACGTCTTGCTACATTGATTGCATGAATAGTGTATAGACAAAAATTTATATCTTAGCATATCTGCTAAATCATATCTTATCGTATCTGTTACTTTAAACTTTGCCTGACATATCCCGCAAAGTCCTCCGTAATCTACGAAATCTTTTGATCTATATATATATATATATATATATATATATATATATATATATATATATATATATATATATATATATATATATATATATATATATATATATATTCTATGTAATTAGAATACCATCTGTTAGCCAAAATCATTTCATATCGGAAAAAAAAATCCTTTATCCAATCGTACGAAATGAAATTCGTCATCAGTCCAAGTCACTCAGATTCCGAAATGGAATCCCATTCAAGCTCTGAAAGCAGTGTGACCGGAATAGATCAACCAATCAGTCATCACCTATTCCGGATGAATTGGGGATGGGTTCATAGCCTCCTCAATCATTGGAGACAAGAAGAAGGTGATCCCTTCCATTCACCACATTGCCCTCTTGACGAAGAACCTGAAGCACTTACCGGCGAACCTGTCCGAAACACCATTTTCTCGCTCATTTCTAGAGTATCTCGTCACGATTATATATTACATCAAATTTTAGATTTTATTTATCCGCTCGTCCGAACCGACAATCACCCCGGTATAATAGAAGAAGTCAACGAGCTTCGCGCTCGGGTAGTGGCTTTGGAGAATATGGTGAAATGTCCCGTTCATATTGATTATAAACGTTCCATATTTATTGATTTCGTTGCGAGGTTTTGACCTCTATATGAGACGTTTTTCAAAGACTGCATTCATTTTTAAAACAACCATAACCTTTATTTTATCAATAAAGGTTTCAAAAGCATTACGTAGATTATCAAATAATGATAATCTAAAATATATTGTTTACACACGACCATTACATAATGGTTTACAATAGAAATATATTACATCGACATATGTTTCTTGAATGCAGTTTTTACATAATATCATACAAACATGGACTCCAAATCTTGTCCTTATTTTAGTATGCAATAGCGGAAGCTCTTAATATTCACCTGAGAATAAACATGCTTTAAACGTCAACAAAAATGTTGGTGAGTTATAGGTTTAACCTATATATATCAAATCGTAACAATAGACCACAAGATTTCATATTTCAATATACATCCCATACATAGAGATAAAAATCATTCATATGGTGAACACCTGGTAACCGACATTAACAAGATGCATATATAAGAATATCCCCATCATTACAGGACACCCTTCGGATATGATATAAATTTCGATTTACTAAAGCATCCGGTACTTTGGATGGGGTTTGTTAGGCCCAATAGATCTATCTTTAGGATTCGCGTCAATTAGGGTGTTTGTTCCCTAATTCTTAGATTACCAGACTTAATAAAAGGGGCATATTCGATTTCGGTAATTCAACCATAGAATGTAGTTTCACGTACTTATGTCTATTTTGTAAATCATTTATAAAACCTGCATGTATTCTCATCCCAAAAATATTAGATTTTAAAAGTGGGACAATAACTCACTTTAACAGATTTTTACTTCATCGGGAAGTAAGACTTGGCCACTGGTCGATTCACGAACCTATAAAAAATACGTACATATATATCAAAGTATATTCAAAATATATTTACAACACTTTTAATACATTTTGATGTTTTAAGTTCATTAAGTCAGCTGTCCTCGTTAGTAACCTACAACTAGTTGTCCAACGTTAGATGTACAGAAAAAAATTGATATATATTATCTTGAATCAATCCATGACCCAGTGTATACACGTCTCAGGATAGATCACAACTCAAAGTATATATATTTTTGGAATCAACCTCAACCCTGTATAGCTAACTCCCACATTACTGCATATAGAGTGTCTATGGTTGTTCCATATAATATATACACATGGGTCGTTATGATATGTCAAAACATTTGCATACGTGTCTATGGTATCCCAAGATTACATAATATATTAGAATACATATATAATACAATATAAGTTAGCTAGGATATGATTAATATAGATTTGTTATCAATTTTCACGTTGCTGCAACAAGAAAAATTATCCAATCTTGTTTTACCCATAACTTCTTCATTTTAAATCCGTTTTGAGTGAATCAAATTGCTATGGTTTCAAATTGAACTCTATTTTATGAATCTAAACAGAAAAAGTATAGGTTTATAGTAGAAAATATAAGTAACAAGTCGTTTTTGTAAAGGTAGTCATTTCAGTCGAAAGAACGACGTCTAGATGACCATTTTAGAAAACATACTTCCACTTTGAGTTTAACCATGATTTTTGGATATAGTTTCATGTTTATAAGAAAAATCATTTTCCCAGAAGAACAACTTTTAAATCAAAGTTTATCATAGTTTTTAATTAACTAACCCAAAACAGCCCGCGGTGTTACTACGACGGCGTAAATCCGGTTTTACGGTGTTTTTCGTGTTTCCAGGTTTTAAATCATTAAGTTAGCATATCATATAGATATAGAACAAGTGTTTAGTTGATTTTAAAAGTCAAGTTAGAAGGATTAACTTTTGTTTGCGAACAAGTTTAGAATTAACTAAACTATGTTCTCGTGATTACAAGTTTAAACCTTCGAATAAGATAGCTTTATATGTATGAATCGAATGATGTTATGAATATCATTACTACCTCAAGATTAATGGATAAAGCTACTATAAATGAGAAAAATGGATCTAGCTTCAAAGGATCCTTGGATGGCTTGAAAGTTCTTGAAGCAGAATCATGATACGAAAACAGTTCAAGTAAGATTTTCACTCGAAATAAGATTGTTATAGTTATAGAAATTGAATCAAAGTTTGAATATGAGTATTACCTTGTATTAGAAAGATATCTTACTGTAAATAAGAAAGATTTCTTGAGGTTGGATGATCACTCTACAAGATTGGAAGTAAGCTAGCAAAGTTGGAAGTATTCTTGATTTTATGAAACTAGAACTTGTAGAATTTATGAAGAACACTTAGAACTTGAAGATAGAACTTGAGAGAGATCAATTAGATGAAGAAATTTGAAGAATGAAAGTGTTTGTAGGTATTTTTTGTCGTTGGTGTATGGATTAGATATAAAGGATATGTAATTTTGTTTTCATGTAAATAAGTCATGAATGATTACTCATATTTTTGTAATTTTATGAGATATTTCATGCTAGTTGCCAAATGATGGTTCCCACATGTGTTAGGTGACTCAAATGGGCTGCTAAGAGCTAATCATTGGAGTGTATATACCAATAGTACGTATATCTAAAAGCTGTGTATTGTACGAGTACGAATACGGGTGCATACGAGTAGAATTGTTGATGAAACTGAACGAGGATGTAATTGTAAGCATTTTTGTTAAGTAGAAGTATTTTGATAAGTGTATTGAAGTCTTTCAAAAGTGTATAAATACATATTAAAACACTACATGTATATACATTTTAACCGAGTCGTTGAGTCATCGTTAGTCGTTACATGTAAGTGTTGTTTTGAAACCTTTAGGTTAATGATCTTGTTAAATGTTGTTAACCCAATGTTTATAATATCAAATGAGATTTTAAATTATTATATTATCATGATATTATGATGTACGAATATCTCTTAATATGATATATATACATTAAATGTCGTTACAACGATAATCGTTACATATATGTCTCGTTTCAAAATCATTAAGTTAGTAGTCTTGTTTTTACAAATGAAGTTCATTGTTAATATACTTAATGATATGTTTACTTATCATAATATCATGTTAACTATATATATAAACATATATATGTCATCATATAGTTTTTACAAGTTTTAACGTTCGTGAATCACCGATCAACTTGGGTGGTCAATTGTTTATATGAAACCTATTTCAATTAATCAAGTCTTAACAAGTTTGATTGCTTAATATGTTGGAAACACTTAATCATGTAAATAACAATTTCATTTAATATATATATAAACATGGAAAAGTTCGGGTCACTACATATGGTGTAGAGATTACAAACACCAGCAGCAGCATCAGCAGCATAACCAGTACCACCATCATCAACGCCAACAGTACCATTACCACCTCCAACCACAACCGCGTCGTAAACCTCAACTTCACAATCTGTCCCACGAGCATCAATGTCATACGCACCATAGATACCAAGGAGTACCAACAACAATAACTGACGAAGTATTAATTCATAACTTCATTGGAGAAACATTCCGCGGCGATTATGTAATCTCTAAAGTCTTAGAGATTATCTAATCTAGCCCTAACCATAAATCAGTTAAGCGAACCAAAATGATAGAAGGAAGAGTAGAAACTCTGACAAAAATGGTGTGTGATTAACAAGCTAAACTTGCTTTACCAACAACACCAACAGTACCGTCAGCGTTACCAGCATCGTCAGTGCAGTTAACATCCGAATCAACAACACCGATAACATCACAAACTCCGTCAATTCAAGAATCACTATAGACATCATTACGAATCAATAACGTGTATATTGTATCAACGAGTTATGAAGAATTAACTCATTCCCTCTGAAGAAATTATATGTATATTATATATATATATATATATATATATATATATATATATATATATATATATATATATATATTGAAATAAATCTTTCTGTGCTAAGCTATTGTGTGTGAATCTTAACTACTCGGTTAATCCATATTACAAATATGCAATAATGTACATCATTCGGCCGCAACTTAACCAGCGTTAACTACAATCTCTGTCACAATTCAACAAATTCCAATTCATAATAAATCTAGTATATATTTGATTTTACACTTTCATCATCGATGTACCCGAAACTTTTTCAGATAACATCATTCGTACTTTGCGAAATTTACAAGAACTCCACGAACCGAACATCATACATCAACAAATAACGAAGTATTGATTCATAATTTCAATTTCATTAAAGAAATACTTCGTAAAAGTTATGTACTTTTTAAAGCCTTTTGGGAATATTCAATTCTAGTTTCAACCGTAAATCAAAAAAGTTTAATTTAACATTAACTCATTAAATCTATGTTACATCTGAAGAAAATATACATACATATACTTTCATAAAGACTGTAATAAAATTCTTTTGTACAAAATATTAATTGTGAATTTTTTTTAACGGGTAGGTAATACCCGAGAGATATATAAATTCACAATTAATATATTACATTCTTCGAATCTGATTCAGCAAATCATCCATTATACTCCCTACTTTCACAACAATATACATTCTTTTATAGAAATCAAAACAATCATACTCATTCAAAATTTAATTACATATTCTCATTTTGAAATCTCAAAATTCAACTTGAGATATGACCAAAATCATCACTCTTAGATCCTTACATCTTTCACAAGCTATATTTTGACTTCAAAACTATGTTAGAAGATCAAATGTATGTTAACGGTTACAATCTGTGTTCAAACCCTTCAAAAATTTCTGAAGACACTTCGAATGATGAGCAATCGAGATGATGATCCAACCACATGTTACCCACAGTTATGTACCTGAAAAACTCTTGAAACTAAAGTAAAAGTTTAAACAACGTATCCGCGTCAGATTCTTTGGCATTTATTAGCAAAAATAACTTTGCGACTCCTATTCAAAGTAGCCAGTTTTGTCACAGCTCCAGCAAGTCAACTTCGACTTTTCAGTCAGACTAACCTTATTATAACCTTGAGATATACACCATCGTTACCAGGGAACCTTTTACATTCCACCACATTATTAGCAGATGTACCAACAACTTCATTACCCTTTGACTTTAGCCTCTCCAAAAAGTCATTATAATTATTCATTGAAACCCCATCATTTACTCATTCGCATCTTGTAATGAGAATTTTCATACGAATCATTGGAAATTAGCAATCAGTATTTTGAAATCTCGCAGCATGTCTACGCCAACAGTTATATGTGTATGTATAACGTCTATCTTCTGGACTTAATTTGAATGTGAAGTTTCTGAAAAATGCTCCGAACTACGAATTGGTTCTCCGAAAATGGAAAAAATGCTGATGAAGCAACAAAAACTATAAACGACTTTAAACGGTAAAAGCTGGATGATAATGATGAAGTGTGCTGGCAAAGCGCAGAAAAAGAGAAGTTTTGGAACTGGAAAACGAATTGAGCAAAGTAGGAAGGAGGCTGTGGACAAATTACAAAGACTGAACCTGACTTCAAAGGATCCAAATGATTCAGTACCTGCTGAAGTCATTAACGAATACCTTACTCCTGACTCTAAACCCCTGCGGACAATATTCTTCATCATCCTTTGATATTAGAAATTCTAAAATATCATCATATCTTTCATTATAAATATCCTCCATATTTCTGAAGATATTTTCTTAATTTTTCTTATTTGAAATCATTTACCTCTTCGCGCTATCTGTATTACATCATAAAAGAAACTATTTTAGTTTCTAAATTCTGAAACATTCAAGTTTAAAATAGGAATATTTTAAAGTAGTGTTGGGAACTGAAGCATGAATTAGTATAATATAATGACACTTGATGAATATGATTATATTACAGTAAGTCATGCTGAGTTTCTAAATGGAACGTGATGATTCACAGATCATAACATCATCATGTGCCATGTTATACGATTCTTGTATTCTATTTAACCTCTAAAATATCAAGAAAATATTTCTTGATGATTCAGCCTTTTCCAAGGTATTCTAGTAATTTGACAAGTCAATATCGTGCCATAACAATTTTCTTCCTAGAACATTAACAATGTTCATTCCGAAATTCATATCTGTGAATTCTGGACCATTACAAGCGGTACTTAATCGCAAGAAGAAGAAACGAAAGGACAAAACTCCGAAATAGAAATTGGGGTATAAATTGCAGCAAATAAAGGAGAGCATTAACTGTGAATGATAATGATTATAGAAGACAGAAGCAGAGACTTTGAAATATAAGGGAACATATAAAGCCCAACGACAAACCAGAAATTATAAACCATATATATCGATGCATATAGCAATATAAAGACACGGGAGAACTAGAAACACTATAAATCCAAGAGTATAGTAGAAGTAAATAGATTCTTCCGGCGGTAGATGAAAAAGAAGAATGACCGATATGAAAGTTAGAAGTATATCGAGAATCAGAACTGAATGGAGCATATTGATGAATACTTTAAAATATTAGTTGAGGGGGAAAGAATAGAAGGTGATGAAACATGATTAGGAACTTAGAAATCAATAGATTTAACTCACACAATGGCGGAATAAGTGAATCAAACCCTCTAGTGAATAGGTTAAGTTTTTTGTTGATTAATTTAGTCAAACCACAACTAAATCAAGTGTGATTAGATCAACACCTAGAGCTATAATTCACCACCTGGGTGATTTGGACTGAGAGAGAATCGAAGGAGCTCACTATATCTGAGTGTGTGTAACAAATGAGAGACTTAACCTAAAATGAAGAACATAAGACTTTATATACCCCTGCTGTTGACTCACCCATACTGAAATGTCCCGTTCTTATTAATTAAAAACGTTCCATATTAATTGATTTTGTTGCGAGGTTTTGACCTCTATATGAGACATTTTTCAAAGACTGCATTCATTTTAAAACAAACCATAACCTTTATTTCATCAATAAAGGTTTAAAAAGCTTTACGTAGATTATCAAATAATGATAATCTAAAATATCCTGTTTACACACGACTATTACATAATGGTTTACAATACAAATATGTTACAATGAAATAAGTTTCTTGAATGCAGTTTTTGAAATGTCCCGTTCTTATTGATTAATAACGTTCCATATTAATTGATTTCGTTGTGAGGTTTTGACCTCTATATGAGACGTTTTTCAAAGACTGCATTCATTTTTATAACAAACCATAACCTTTATTTCATAAATAAAGGTTTAAAAAGCTTTACGTAGATTATCAAATAATGATAATCTAAAATATCCTGTTTACACACGACCATTACATAATGGTTTACAATACAAATATGTTACATCGAAATCAGTTTCTTGAATGCAGTTTTGACACAGTATCATACAAACATGGACTCCAAATCTTGTCCTTATTTTAGTATGCAACAGCGGAAGCTCTTAGTATTCACCTGAGAATAAACATGCTTTAAACGTCAACAAAAATGTTGGTGAGTTATAGGTTTAACCTATATATATCAAATTGTAACAATAGACCACAAGATTTCCATATTTCAATATACATCCCATACATAGAGATAAAAATCATTCATATGGTGAACACCTGGTAACCGACATTAACAACATGCATATATAAGAATATCCCCAACATTTTTGTATTTTTGTAACAAACGATCTCTGCTTTCACTTCTTTCAACCAGTCCATACCGATTATCACATCAAAACTCCCTAACTCTACAGTTATCAAATCAATCTTAAATGTTTCGCTAACCAGTTTAATTTCTCGATTCCGACATATATTATCTGCTAAAATTAATTTACCATTTGCTAATTCGAGTAAAAATTTACTATCCAAAGGCGTCAATGGAGAACTTAATTTAGCACAAAAATCTCTACTCATATAGCTTCTATCCGCACCCAAATCAAATTAAACGTAAGCAGATTTATTGTCAATAAGAAACGTACCCGTAACAAGCTCCGGGTCTTCCTGTGCCTCTGCCGCATTAATATTGAAAACTCTTCCGCGGCCTTGTCCATTCGTGTTCTCCTGGTTCGGGCAATTTCTAATAATGTGGCCCTATTTTCCACATTTATAACAAACTACATTGGCATAACTTGCTCCGACACTACTTCCTCCGCCATTACTCGTTCCGACACCATTTGTTCCTTTCGTTCTATTAACCCCTGGTCCGTAGACCTCACACTTCACCGCGCTATGACCATTTCTTTTACACTTGTTGCAAAATTTGGTGCAGAACCCCGAGTGATACTTTTCACACCTTTGGCATAGCTGCTTCTGATTGTTGTTGTTGTTGCGGTTATTATTGTTGTTGGGATGATTGTTGTAGTTGCTGTTGTTGTTGTTGTTGTTGTTGTTGTTGTTGTTGTTGGGCCGTTTGTTGTAGTTGCGATTGATGTTGCGATTGTTGGGATAATTGTTGCGATTATTGTTGTAATTGCTGTTGTTGTTGTATTGGTGATTCTTATCACCGTTTTCCTCCCACTTTCTTTTGACTTGCTTCACATTGGCCTCTTCAGCAGTCTGTTCTTTAATTCTTTCTTCAATCTGGTTCACTAGTTTGTGAGCCATTCTACATGCCTGTTGTATGGAGGTGGGCTCGTGTGAACTTATATCTTCTTGGATTCTTTCCGGTAATCCTTTCACAAACGCGTCGATCTTCTCTTCCTCATCTTCGAATGCTCCCGGACACAATAGGTACAATTCTGTGAATCGTCTTTCGTACGTGGTAATATCAAATCCTTGGGTTCGTAACCCTCTAAGTTCTATCATGAGCTTATTGACCTCGGTTCTGGGACGGTACTTCTCGTTCATCAAGTGCTTGAATGCTGACCACGGTAGTGCGTACGCATCGTCTTGTCCCACTTGCTCTAGATAGGTATTCCACCATGTTAACGCAGAACCTGTGAAGGTATGCGTAGCGTACTTTACTTTTTCCTCTTCAGTACACTTACTTATGGCAAACACCGATTCGACCTTCTCGGTCCACCGTTTCAATCCGATCGGTCCTTCGGTTCCATCAAATTCCAAAGGTTTGCAGGCAGTGAATTCTTTGTAGGTGCATCCTACACGATTTCCTGTACTGCTAGATCCAAGGTTATTGTTGGTATGTAGCGCAGCCTGTACTGCGGCTATGTTTGAAGCTAGAAAAGTACGGAATTCCTCTTCATTCATATTCACGGTGTGTCGAGTAGTCGGTGCCATTTCCTTCAAAATAGTCAAATGGAACAAGTTAATCATACAGAATATTAAGAGTAGTTAATAGTATTTCGTAGCATAATATGAACTCATTTATAAAACCTTTTTCTTCATATTAGCATTTTATAAGTTTAAATTCGGGTAGTACCTACCCGTTAAGTTCATACTTAGTAGCTAATATACAATTCAACTACTACAATTCTATATGAAAAACTGATTATAATAATATTTCGCGTTCAAACTTACAACAATATTTTACAAACTTACAATACCGCTTATTTTACATAAAGCATGAAATATAGCACACAATAACTTTGATACAAGATAGTTGTGAAGATAATTCTAGCTAGTACACAAGTCGTTCAGCAAAGGCAATAAAGACACGTAATTCATACGTCCAGAAACAAGTCATGCATTCTGGTTTTACTAGGACTACTTCCCATCCTTGGTCTTGTGGAACATAACCGTTATGGCCGTTGATAAGACAGTGTGTTGTAACGTCGTCAAAGGGACGAGGGTTACGTAATGTACAACAGTCCCGTAACAATCTAAAAACCTCATTTCTTACCCCAATTATCGACTCCGTCACTTGTGGGAACGTTTTATTTAATAGTTGTAGGACGATGTTCTTGTTCTCACTTTGGTGAGAAGCGAACATTACTAATCCGTAAGCATAACATGCTTCTTTATGTTGCATGTTAGCCGCTTTTTCTAAATCATGAAGTCCAATATTCGGATATATTGAGTCAAAATAATTTCTTAACCCATTGCGTAAAATAGCATTTGGGTTCCCCGCAATATATGCGTCAAAGTAAACACATCGTAACTTATGGATTTCCCAATGTGATATCCCCCATCTTTCGAACGAAAGCCTTTTATAAACCAAGGCATTCTTGGAACGTTCTTCGAATGTCTTACAAACTGATCTCGCCTTAAATAGTTGTGCCGAAGAATTCTGACCGACTCTAGACAAGATTTCATCAATCATGTCTCCGGGTAGGTCTCTTAAAATATTGGGTTGTCTATCCATTTTGTGTTTTTATACTGTAAAATAGACAAGAGTTAGATTCATAAAAAAAAATACTTATTAATACAAGCAATTTTTACATATATCATAAAGCATAAGCACACTATATTACATATATTACACCACACGAATACAACTATCTTATTCCGACTCGCTTGTTTCTTCTTCTTCGGTTTTGGTTCGTTTTGCCAAGTTTCTAGGGATATATGATGTTCCCCTAATACGAGCCGTCGTTTTCCACATTGGTTTAGAAAAACCTGGTGGTTTAGAGGTTCCCAGGTCATTGTTACAACTTAAGGACTTCGGGGGTTGACGATACATATAAAGTTCATCGGGGTTGGAATTAGATTTCTCTATTTTTATGCCCTTTCCCTTATTATTTTCTTTTGCCTTTTTAAATTCAGTTGGGGTAATTTCTATAACATCATCGGAATTCTCGTCAGAATCCGATTCATTGGAGAATTGGTAATCCTCCCAATATTTTGCTTCCTTAGCGGAAACACCGTTGACCATAATTAACCTTGGTCGGTTGGTTGAGGATTTTCTTTTACTCAACCGTTTTATTATTTCCCCCACCGGATCTATTTCTTCATCCGGTTCCGATTCTTCTTCCGGTTCCGATTCTTCTTCTGGTTCCGACTCTTCTTCTGGTTCCTCTTCTTCTGAGATTAATATATCACATAATATTCACATGTTAAGAGATTAATATATCACATAATATTCACATGTTAAGCAATCATTTTTCAAGTAAACACGGTCGAAGTCCAGACTCACTAATGCATCCTAACAAACTCGATAAGACACACTAATGCAAAATTCTGGTTCTCTAAGACCAACGCTCGGATACCAACTGAAATGTCCCGTTCTTATTGATTAAAAACGTTCCATATTAATTGATTTCGTTGCGAGGTTTTGACCTCTATATGAGACGTTTTTCAAAGACTGCATTCATTTTTAAAACAAACCATAACCTTTATTTCATAAATAAAGGTTTAAAAAGCTTTACGTAGATTATCAAATAATGATAATCTAAAATATCCTGTTTACACACGACCATTACATAATGGTTTACAATACAAATATGTTACATCGAAATCAGTTTCTTGAATGCAGTTTTTACACAGTATCATACAAACATGGACTCCAAATCTTGTCCTTATTTTAGTATGCAACAGCGGAAGCTCTTAGTATTCACCTGAGAATAAACATGCTTTAAACGTCAACAAAAATGTTGGTGAGTTATAGGTTTAACCTATATATATCAAATTGTAACAATAGACCACAAGATTTCATATTTCAATATACATCCCATACATAGAGATAAAAATCATTCATATGGTGAACACCTGGTAACCGACATTAACAAGATGCATATATAAGAATATCCCCATCATTCCGGGACACCCTTCGGATATGATATAAATTTCGAAGTACTAAAGCATCCGATACTTTGGATGGGGTTTGTTAGGCCCAATAGATCTATCTTTAGGATTCGCGTCAATTAGGGTGTCTGTTCCCTAATTCTTAGATTACCAGACTTAATAAAAAGGGGCATATTCGATTTCAATAATTCAACCATAGAATGTAGTTTCACGTACTTGTGTCTATTTTGTAAATCATTTATAAAACCTGCATGTATTCTCATCCCAAAAATATTAGATTTTAAAAGTGGGACTATAACTCACTTTCACATATTTTTACTTCGTCGAGAAGTAAGACTTGGCCACTGTTGATTCACGAACCTATAACAATATATACATGTATATTAAAGTATATTCAAAATATATTTACAACACTTTTAATATATTTTGATGTTTTAAGTTTATTAAGTCAGCTGTCCACGTTAGTAACCTACAACTAGTTGTCCACAGTTAGATGTACAGAAATAAATCGATAAATATTATCTTGAATCAATCCACGACCAAGTGTATAAGTATCTCAGTATTGATCACAACTCAAACTATATATATTTTGGAATCAACCTTAACCCTGTATAGCTAACTCCAACATTCACATATAGAGTGTCTATGGTTGTTCCGAAATATATATAGATGTGTCGACATGATAGGTCAAAACATTGTATACGTGTCTATGGTATCTCAAGATTACATAATATACAATACAAGTTGATTAAGTTATGGTTGGAATAGATTTGTTACCAATTTTCACGTAGCTAAAATGAGAAAAATTATCCAATCTTGTTTTACCCATAACTTCTTCATTTTAAATCCGTTTTGAGTGAATAAAATTGCTATGGTTTTATATTGAACTCTATTTTATGAATCTAAACAGAAAAAGTATAGGTTTATAGTCGGAAAAATAAGTTACAAGTCGTTTTTGTAAAGGTAGTCATTTCAGTCGAAAGAACGACGTCTAGATGACCAATTTAGAAAACATACTTCCACTTTGAGTTTAACCATAATTTTTGGATATAGTTTCATGTTCATAATAAAAATCATTTTCTCAGAATAACAACTTTTAAATCAAATTTTATCATAGTTTTTAATTAACTAACCCAAAACAGCCCGCGGTGTTACTACGACGGCGTAAATCCAGTTTTACGGTATTTTTCGTGTTTCCAGGTTTTAAATCATTAAGTTAGCATATCATATAGATATAGAACATGTGTTTAGTTAATTTTAAAAGTCAATTTAGAAGGATTAACTTTTGTTTGCGAACAAGTTTAGAATTAACTAAACTATGTTCTAGTGATTACGAGTTTAAACCTTCGAATAAGATAGTTTTATATATATGAATCGAATGATGTTATGAACATCATTACTACCTCAAGTTTAGTAGGTAAACCTACTGGAAGTGACAAGAAATGATCTAGCTTCAAAGGATCTTGGATGGCTTGAAAGTTCTTGAAGTAGGATCATGACACAAAAACAAGTTCAAGTAAGATTTTTACTCGAATTAAGATAGTTTATAGTTATAGAAATTGAATCAAAGTTTGAATATGAATATTACCTTGAATAAGAAAGATAACCTACTGTATATAACAAAGGTTTCTTGATCTTAGATGATTACTTGGAATGGATTAGAAAGCTTGGAAGTAAATTAGTAAACTTGAAGGGATTTTTGAAGTGTTCTTGAAGTGTTCTTCCTATGATGATTATAGCTTGATTCTTGAAGTGATTTTTGATGAAGATGATGATTAACTACTAGAAAAATACGTTCATAATAGTGTGTGTGTGTGTTAAGAGAGAATTAGAAAGAGAATTGGAAGTGAAATGGAGTGAATGATGAGTGGTAATTGGTGAGTGGTGAGTGGGGTTAAAAGGAGTTCTAGTTAGTTGACTAGCTCATGGTAGAAGTTAAAATTGATTAGTCATACATGACATAATCAAGAGTGGAATCCCATGCTAGTTCCTATTGGTATATACCCATAGTAAGTACGTTTTGAAGCTGTGTATAATACGGGTAAGAATACGACTAGAATTCTTGATGAAAGAAAAGAATGGGAAAGTAACTGTAACCATTTTCATAAAGTATGAGTGTTTTGATATATGACTTGAAGTCTTCCAAAAGTATTTTAATACATCTAAATACACTACATGTATATACATTTTAACTGAGTCGTTAAGTCATCGTTAGTCGTTACATGTAAGTGTTGTTTTGAAACCTTCAAGTTAACGATCTCAATTAATGTTGTTAACCCATTGTTTATTATATCTAATGAGATGTTAAATTATTATATTATCATGATATTATGATATATTAATATATCTTAATATGATATATATACATTTAAATGTCGTTACAACAATAATCGTTACATATATGTCTCGTTTCGAAATCCTTAAGTTAGTAGTCTTGTTTATATGTATATAACTCATTGTTAATATACTTATGGAGATACTTACTTATAATAATCTCATGTTAACCATATGTATATCCATATATATATCGTCATGTTGTTTTTACAAGTTTTAACGTTCGTGAATCGCCGGTCAACTTGGGTGGTCAATTGTCTATATGAAACATATTTCAATTAATCAAGTCTTAACAAGTTTGATTGCTTAACATGTTGGAAACATTTAATCATGTAAATATCAATCTCAATTAATATATATAAACATGGAAAAGTTCGGGTCACTACAGTACCTACCCGTTAAATAAATTTCGTCCCGAAATTTTAAGCTGTTGAAGGTGTTGACGAATCTTCTGGAAATAGATGCGGGTATTTCTTCTTCATCTGATCTTCATGCTCCCATGTGAACTCAGGTCCTCTACGAGCATTCCATTGAACCTTAACAATTGGTATCTTGTTTTGCTTAAGTCTTTTAACCTCACGATCCATTATTTCGACGGGTTCTTCGATGAATTGAAGTTTTTCGTTGATTTGGATTTCATCTAACGGAATAGTGAGATCTTCTTTAGCAAAACATTTCTTCAAATTCGAGACGTGGAAAGTGTTATGTACAGCCGCGAGTTGTTGAGGTAACTCAAGTCGGTAAGCTACTGGTCTGACACGATCAATAATCCTGAATGGTCCAATATACCTTGGATTTAATTTCCCTCGTTTACCAAATCGAACAACGCCTTTCCAAGGTGCAACTTTAGGCATGACCATCTCTCCAATTTCAAATTCTATATCTTTTCTTTTAATGTCAGCGTAGCTCTTTTGTCGACTTTGGGCGGTTTTCAACCGTTGTTGAATTTGGATGATCTTCTCGGTAGTTTCTTGTATAATCTCCGGACCCGTAATCTGTCTATCCCCCACTTCACTCCAACAAATCGGAGACCTGCACTTTCTACCATAAAGTGCTTCAAACGGCGCCATCTCAATGCTTGAATGGTAGCTGTTGTTGTAGGAAAATTCTGCTAACGGTAGATGTCAATCCCAACTGTTTCCGAAATCAATAACACATGCTCGTAGCATGTCTTCAAGCGTTTGTATCGTCCTTTCGCTCTGCCCATCAGTTTGTGGATGATAGGCAGTACTCATGTCTAGACGAGTTCCTAATGCTTGATGTAATGTCTGCCAGAATCTTGAAATAAATCTGCCATCCCTATAAGAGATAATAGAGATTGGTATTCCATGTCTGGAGACGACTTCCTTCAAATACAGTCGTGCTAACTTCTCCATCTTGTCATCTTCTCTTATTGGTAGGAAGTGTGCTGATTTGGTGAGACGATCAACTATTACCCAAATAGTATCAAAACCACTTGCAGTCCTTGGCAATTTAGTGATGAAATCCATGGTAATGTTTTCCCATTTCCATTCCGGGATTTCGGGTTGTTGAAGTAGACCTGATGGTTTCTGATGCTCAGCTTTGACCTTACAACACGTCAAAAATTCTCCTACATATTTAGCAACATCGGCTTTCATACCCGGCCACCAAAAATGTTTCTTGAGATCCTTGTACATCTTCCCGTTCCAGGATGTATTGAGTATCTGGTTTTATGAGCTTCTCTAAGTACCATTTCTCACATATCTCCAAATTTTGGTACCCAAATCCTTTCAGCCCTATACCGGGTTCCGTCTTCCCGAATATTAAGATGCTTCTCCGATCCCTTGGGTATTTCATCCTTTAAATTTCTCTCTTTTAAAACTCCTTGTTGTGCCTCCTTTATTTGAGTAGTAAGGTTATTATGAATCATTATATTCATAGATTTTACTCGAATGGGTTCTCTGTCCTTGCTGCTCAAGGCATCGGCTACCACATTTGCCTTTCCCGGGTGGTAACGAATCTCAAAGTCGTAATCATTCAACAATTCAATCCACCTACGCTGCCTCATATTCAGTTGTTTCTGATTAAATATGTGTTGAAGACTTTTGTGGTCGGTATATATAATACTTTTGACCCCATATAAGTAGTGCCTCCAAGTCTTTAATGCAAAAACAACCGCGCCTAATTCCAAATCATGCGTCGTATAATTTTGTTCGTGAATCTTCAATTGTCTAGACGCATAAGCAATCACCTTCGTTCGTTGCATTAATACACAACCGAGACCTTGCTTTGATGCATCACAATAAATCACAAAATCATCATTCCCTTCAGGCAATGACAATATAGGTGCCGTAGTTAGCTTTTTCTTCAATAACTGAAACGCTTTCTCTTGTTCATCATTCCATTCAAATTTCTTCCCTTTATGCGTTAATGCAGTCAAGGGTTTTGCTATTCTGGAAAAGTCCTGGATGAACCTTCTGTAGTAACCAGCTAGTCCTAAAAACTGGCGTATGTGTTTCGGAGTTTTCGGGGTTTCCCACTTTTTAACAGTTTCTATCTTTGCCGGATCCACCTTAATACCTTCTTTGTTCACTATGTGACCGAGGAATTGAACTTCTTCCAACCAAAATGCACACTTTGAAAACTTAGCGTACAATTCTTCCTTCCTCAATACTTCTAACACCTTTCTCAAATGTTCACCGTGTTCTTGGTCATTCTTTGAGTAAATAAGTATGTCATCAATGAAAACAATGACAAACTTGTCAATGTATGGTCCACACACTCGGTTCATAAGGTCCATGAACACAGCTGGTGCATTAGTTAAACCAAACGGCATGACCATAAACTCGTAATGACCGTAACGTGTTCTGAAAGCAGTGTTTGGAATATCATCTTCTTTCACCCGCATTTGATGATACCCGGAACGTAAGTCAATCTTTGAATAAACAGACGAGCCTTGTAGTTGATCAAATAAGTCGTCGATTCTCGGTAGTGGGTAGCGGTTCTTGATGGTAAGTTTGTTCAACTCTCGGTAGTCGATACACAACCTGAATGTACCATCTTTCTTCTTGACAAACAAAACAGGAGCTCCCCACGGTGATGTGCTTGGTCGAATGAAACCACGCTCTAAAAGTTCTTGTAATTGGCTCTGCAGTTCTTTCATCTCGCTGGGTGCGAGTCTGTAAGGAGCACGAGCTATTGGTGCAGCTCCTGGTACAAGATCTATTTGAAATTTAACGGATCGATGTGGGGGTAATCCCGGTAATTCTTTCGGAAATACATCGGGAAATTCTTTTGCAATGGGAACATCATTGATGCTCTTTTCTTTAGTTTGTACTTTTTCAACGTGTGCTAGAACAGCATAGCAACCTTTTCTTATTAGTTTTTGTGCCTTCAAATTACTAATAAGATGTAGCTTCGTGTTGCCCTTTTCTCCGTACACCATTAAGGGTTTTCCTTTTTCTCGTATAATGCGAATTGCATTTTTGTAACAAACGATCTCTGCTTTCACTTCTTTCAACCAGTCCATACCGATTATCACATCAAAACTCCCTAACTCTACAGGTATCAAATCAATCTTAAATGTTTCGCTAACCAGTTTAATTTCTCGATTCCGACATATATTATCTGCTGAAATTAATTTACCATTTGCTAATTCGAGTAAAAATTTACTATCCAAAGGCGTCAATGGAGAACTTAATTTAGCACAAAAATCTCTACTCATATAGCTTCTATCCGCACCCAAATCAAATTAAACGTAAGCAGATTTATTGTCAATAAGAAACGTACCCGTAACAAGCTCCGGGTCTTCCTGTGCCTCTGCCGCATTAATATTGAAAACTCTTCCGCGGCCTTGTCCATTCGTGTTCTCCTGGTTCGGGCAATTTCTAATAATGTGGCCCAGTTTTCCACATTTATAACAAACTACATTGGCATAACTTGCTCCGACACTACTTCCTCCGCCATTACTCGTTCCGACACCATTTGTTCCTTTCGTTCTATTAACCCCTGGTCCGTAGACCTCACACTTCACCGCGCTATGACCATTTCTTTTACATTTGTTGCAAAATTTGGTGCAGAACCCCGAGTGATACTTTTCACACCTTTGGCATAGCTGCTTCTGATTGTTGTTGTTGTTGCAGTTATTATTGTTGTTGGGATGATTGTTGTAGTTGCTGTTGTTGTTGTTGTTGTTGTTGTTGTTGTTGTTGTTGTTGTTGTTGTTGGGCCGTTTGTTGTAGTTGCGATTGATGTTGCGATTGTTGGGATAATTGTTGCGATTATTGTTGTAATTGCTGTTGTTGTTGTATTGGTGATTCTTATCACCGTTTTCCTCCCACTTTCTTTTGACTTGCTTCACATTGGCCTCTTCAGCAGTCTGTTCTTTAATTCTTTCTTCAATCTGGTTCACTAGTTTGTGAGCCATTCTACATGCCTGTTGTATGGAGGTGGGCTCGTGTGAACTTATATCTTCTTGGATTCTTTCTGGTAATCCTTTCACAAACGCGTCGATCTTCTCTTCCTCATCTTCGAATGCTCCCGGACACAATAGGCACAATTCTGTGAATCGTCTTTCGTACGTGGTAATATCAAATCCTTGGGTTCGTAACCCTCTAAGTTCTATCTTGAGCTTATTGACCTCGGTTCTGGGACGGTACTTCTCGTTCATCAAGTGCTTGAATGCTGACCACGGTAGTGCGTACGCATCGTCTTGTCCCACTTGCTCTAGATAGGTATTCCACCATGTTAATGCAGAACCTGTGAAGGTATGCGTAGCGTACTTTACTTTGTCCTCTTCAGTACACTTACTTATGGCAAACACCGATTCGACCTTCTTGGTCAACCGTTTCAATCCGATCGGTCCTTCGGTTCCATCAAATTCCAAAGGTTTGCAGGCAGTGAATTCTTTGTAGGTGCATCCTACACGATTTCCTGTACTGCTAGATCCAAGGTTATTGTTGGTATGTAGCGCAGCCTGTACTGCGGCTATGTTTGAAGCTAGAAAACTACGGAATTCCTCTTCATTCATATTCACGGTGTGTCGAGTACTCGGTGCCATTTCCTTCAAAATAGTCAAATGGAACAAGTTAATCATACAGAATATTAAGAGTAGTTAATAGTATTTCGTAGCATAATATGAACTCATTTATAAAAGCTTTTTCTTCATATTAGCGTTTTATAAGTTTAAATTCGGGTAGTACCTACCCGTTAAGTTCATACTTAGTAGCTAATATACAATTCAACTACTACAATTCTATATGAAAAACTGATTATAATAATATTTCGCGTTCAAACTTTTATACAATATTTTACAAACTTACAATACCGCTTATTTTACATAAAGGATGAAATATAGCACATAATAACTTTGATACAAGATAGTTGTGAAGATAATTCTAGCTAGTACACAAGTCGTTCAGCAAAGGCAATAAAGACACGTAATTCATACGTCCAGAAACAAGTCATGCATTCTGGTTTTACTAGGACTACTTCCCATCCTTGGTCTTGTGGAACATAACCGTTATGGCCGTTGATAAGACAGCGTGTTGTAACGTCGTCAAAGGGACGAGGGTTACGTAATGTCCAACAGTCCCGTAACAATCTAACAACCTCATTTCTTACCCCAATTACCGACTCCGTAACTTGTGGGAACGTTTTATTTAATAGTTGTAGGCCGATGTTCTTGTTCTCACTTTGGTGAGAAGCGAACATTACTAATCCGTATGCATAACATGCTTCTTTATGTTGCATGTTAGCCGCTTTTTCTAAATCACGAAGTCCAATATTCGGATATATTGAGTCAAAATAATTTCTTAACCCATTGCGTAAAATAGCATTTGGGTTCCCCGCAATATATGCGTCAAAGTAAACACATCGTAACTTATGGATTTCCCAATGTGATATCCCCCATCTTTCGAACGAAAGCCTTTTATAAACCAAGGCATTCTTGGAACGTTCTTCGAATGTCTTACAAACTGATCTCGCCTTAAATAGTTGTGCCGAAGAATTCTGACCGACTCTAGACAAGATTTCATCAATCATGTCTCCGGGTAGGTCTCTTAAAATATTGGGTTGTCTATCCATTTTGTGTTTTTATACTGTAAAATAGACAAGAGTTAGATTCATAAAAAAAAAATACTTATTAATACAAGCAATTTTTACATATATCATAAAGCATAAGCACACTATATTACATATATTACACCACACGAATACAACTATCTTATTCCGACTCGCTTGTTTCTTCTTCTTCGGTTTTGGTTCGTTTTGCCAAGTTTCTAGGGATATATGATGTTCCCCTAATACGAGCCGTCGTTTTCCACATTGGTTTAGAAAAACCTGGTGGTTTAGAGGTTCCTGGGTCATTTTTTACAACTTAAGGACTTCGGGGGTTAACGATACATATAAAGTTCATCGGGGTTGGAATTAGATTTCTCTATTTTTATGCCCTTTCCCTTATTATTTTCTTTTGCCTTTTTAAATTCAGTTGGGGTAATTTCTATAACATCATCGGAATTCTCGTCAGAATCCGATTCATCGGAGAATTGGTAATCCTCCCAATATTTTGCTTCCTTAGCGGAAACACCATTGACCATAATTAACCTTGGTCGGTTGGTTGAGGATTTTCTTTTACTCAACCGTTTTATTATTTCCCCCACTGGTTCTATTTCTTCATCCGGTTCCGATTCTTCTTCCGGTTCCGATTCTTCTTCTGGTTCCGACTCATCTTCCGGTTCCTCTTCGGGAACTTGTGAATCAGTCCACGAATCATTCCAATTTACATTTGACTCTTCATTATTATTAGGTGAGTCAATGGGACTTGTTCTAGAGGTAGACATCTATCACATAATATCAAACGCGTTAAGAGATTAATATATCACATAATATTCACATGTTAAAAATATATAGTTTCCAACAAAATTTGTTAAGCAATCAATTTTCAAGTAAACACGGTCGAAGTTCAGACTCACTAATGCATCCTAACAAACTCGATAAGACACACTAATGCAAAATTCTGGTTCTCTAAGACCAACACTCGGATACCAACTGAAATGTCCCGTTCTTATTGATTAAAAACGTTCCATATTAATTGATTTTGTTGCGAGGTTTTGACCTCTATATGAGATGTTTTTCAAAGACTGCATTCATTTTTAAAACAAACCATAACCTTTATTTCATAAATAAAGGTTTAAAAAGCTTTACGTAGATTATCAAATAATGATAATCTAAAATATCCTGTTTACACACGACCATTACATAATGGTTTACAATACAAATATGTTACATCGAAATCAGTTTCTTGAATGCAGTTTTTACACAGTATCATACAAACATGGACTCCAAATCTTGTCCTTATTTTAGTATGCAACAACGGAAGCTCTTAGTATTCACCTGAGAATAAACATGCTTTAAACGTCAACAAAAATGTTGGTGAGTTATAGGTTTAACCTATATATATCAAATTGTAACAATAGACCACAAGATTTCATATTTCAATATACATCCCATACATAGAGATAAAAATCATTCATATGGTGAACACCTGGTAACCGACATTAACAAGATGCATATATAAGAATATCCCCATCATTCCGGGACACCCTTCGGATATGATATAAATTTTGAAGTACTAAAGCATCTGATACTTTGGATGGGGTTTGTTAGGCCCAATAGATCTATCTTTAGGATTCGCATCAATTAGGGTGTCTATTCTCTAATTCTTAGATTACCAGACTTAATAAAAAGGGGCATATTCGATTTCGATAATTCAACCATAGAATGTAGTTTCACGTACTTGTGTCTATTTTGTAAATCATTTATAAAACCTGCATGTATTCTCATCCCAAAAATATTAGATTTTAAAAGTGGGACTATAACTCACTTTCACAGATTTTTACTTCGTCGAGAAGTAAGACTTGGCCACTGTTGATTCACGAACCTATAACAATATATACATGTATATTAAAGTATGTTCAAAATATATTTACAACACTTTTAATATATTTTGATGTTTTAAGTTTATTAAGTCAGCTGTCCTCGTTAGTAACCTACAACTAGTTGTCCACAGTTAGATGTACAGAAATAAAACGATAAATATTATCTTGAATCAATCCACGACCCAGTGTATACGTATCTCAGTATTGATCACAACTCAAACTATATATATTTTGGAATCAACCTCAACCCTGTATAGCTAACTCCAACATTCACATATAGAGTGTCTATGGTTGTTCCGAAATATATATAGATGTGTCGACATGATAGGTCGAAACATTGTATGATGGAATACCACATGTAAACAAGTCACAAAAACCATATATGTAAGTATATGTATTCGTGTATATATGTAAAGAAAGCGGAAGCAATTTTTATAATTTGCATGTGTATTTTAACCATTTAAAATGTATTCCATTTCATAGATCTAGTCTTGAAGATATGCTTAAATGTAAATAGAACTAGTTAGGGTTTATACCTTCTCCTAAAATGGAGGTTGAAGCAAGGAGATGAAGATGATGAAGATGCTAGTTTCTCACTTGAAACCTCAAGCCTTTGATACCCACAAACCTTAGTATATCAACACCCACTTCTTGGTTAGGATTTGAGACACAAAATAACAAGAAAATCAAGCTTGAAAGAACCCTTCTTTTCTCCCAAAATTTCGGCCAAAAGAGGATGAAAGGGAGAGTTTGATTTTCAAATTTGCAAGTAGTAATTGTTGTGTGTGTTTCTTTGTGCAAGCATGCTTATTAGGAGTAAATTCCAAGTTAATTAAAAGCATTAGGGAGGTGCCTAGGAGCCCTCAAAACCGCCCCCTCCCTCCCCCCTTTTTTTTTTTTATCTTTTATATTTTATAAACTTGTTAAGTTAAATCCCATGATACTTGCACTTTTATATATTAATACATGTACTTGTTTTTATCTTTATAAACCAATTACAAAGATAAATATATATATAACTTGCACATGTATATATATATATATATATATATATATATATATAATTTTATAAGCCACTTTATAAAATTATAACACACATGTATAAGTTTAATCATAAATAATTAAACTTGCACCTATAATTATCCAAATAATTATTTCTTGCATTTTATCTTTAGAAAACCAACTTCTAAAGTCTAAGTGTCAAATATTTATTTTAAAGATCCACTCATTAAAATAAATACATAAAAGTGTTGACGGTTTGTTATTGGGTATGACCCGACTTGGATCATAACAAATTGGCCACAATAATTAATTATGTCTCTCGGGCATATGAAATACCTTCAATCTCCCACTTGCACGAGAAACATAATGAATTAATGCAAGTGACGGATACCACCTAACGACCGTCCATCACCCCCAATGTGTTATGACTTAGTGCCATTCAATAACATCATCCCTTTCGAGTTCCCATCTCGAATATGATTTTAGGTGAATCTTTCAATATATCCTTTTGTCCTAGATGTCATGTTAAATCCAAGAGACATAGAATGATCACTCTCTTATAGATTTAACTTAATCAGGCCTTAGACATCCGACTCTCAACGAATAAGAGGGACAAATTCCATCTTGACTACATACGTCCTAGACACTACACTTTGTACCACCTGAAGAATCCCTTATGTACTACCATATTTCTGAATAGCGAAGGAAAGAATCAAGGCACAATATTCGGTGAATATCCGAACCCAATATGTGTCTCAGGTCAGAGGATATAATGATATTCTCCTTTACTCAAGATTACATGTGATCAACCACAAAGGCTCCATATAGTAAATCTTGAGAGCGGGTCTTCCAATATTTGTGTCCCACAAATATCTATGAACCTTGGTTGCAACCTTGCCCCACATTCACCATTTGAATGTTAACCAATCCAAGTTCATAATATTTTAGACCTCACACTTGCTCCCACAAATGTGATCAACTACGGAATTTAGAATAATAGTTTATTCATGGATAAAATATGCAAAATTGGAACATGACTCATAATTAAATTAATACCATAATTATATTGATGAGTTTGAACTAATTCGATCCGTTACAATACTCAAAATAGATCAATTCCAATCACTAGAATATCGAAGCCCTAATGCACAAACATGTCCCTCATGTTTTGGCCCATGTAAAAGCTTCGTGAGTGGATCCGCAACATTTTGATCTGTGTGAACTTTGTGAATACATATCTTTCCTTTTTCAACTTCATCCCTAATGTAGTTGAATCTCCGCTCAATGTGACGAGTCTTTTGATGAGCACGAGGTTCCTTGATTTGAGCAATCGCACCCTCGTTGTCACAAAAGATCTCAAGAGGGTCCTGAATGGAAGGGACCACTCCTAAGTCATCGATGAATTTCTTCATCCATGCAGCTTCCTGAGCTGCCAGTGAGGCGGCAATGTACTCCGACTCTGTAGTGGATAACGTAACAACTTCCTGTTTTGAGCTCTTCCAAGAGACTGCACCACCATTTAACATGAAGACATAACCGGATTGTGATCGAGAGTCATCTCGATCAGTTTGGAAACTCGCGTCCACGTAACCTTTTACAGCGAGTTCTTCCTCACCAGACCCATATATTAGAAACATATCCTTGGTCCTTCTAAGGTATTTCAATATACTTTTAACAGCAATCCAATGACTGTTTCCTGGGTTGTTCTGGTATCTACTTGTCAAGCTTAGAGTGCATGACACATCCGGTCTAGTACATATCATTGCATACATGATAGACCCAATAGCGGATGCATATGGGACTTTCTTCATTCTCTCTTGTTCATCTTTCATGGTAGGACACTGAGATGAACTGAGAATGGTTCCTCTTTGAATAGGCACCAAACCTTTCTTAGAGTTTTCCATCTTGAACCTTTTCAAGATTTTATCAATGTATGCACTTTGACTTAAACCTATCAATCTCTTGGATCTATTCCTATAGATCCCAATCCCCAATATGTATTGTGCTTCTCCAAGATCCTTAATAGAGAAGCAACTCTTTAGCCAAGTTTTGACTTCTTGCATTGTGGTAATATCATTCCCAAACAATAATATATCATCCACATATAGCACAAGGAACATTATAGAGCTCCCACTAGCCTTCTTGTACACACAAGCTTCATCACCATTTTTAATGAAGCCAAATTTCTTTGCCTCTTCATTAAAGCGATGATTCCACATTCTAGATGCTTGTTTCAATCCGTAGATTGACTTCTTTAACTTGCATACCTTCTTAGGATTTTTCGGATCAACAAAACCTTCGGGCTGTACCATATAGACATCTTCCTCAAGATATCCATTTAGGAAAGCGGTTTTGA
This sequence comes from Rutidosis leptorrhynchoides, assembly GCF_046630445.1. NCBI lineage: Eukaryota > Viridiplantae > Streptophyta > Magnoliopsida > Asterales > Asteraceae > Rutidosis > Rutidosis leptorrhynchoides. Next base: position 167,859,730 of record NC_092342.1, on the reverse strand, counting down.
CATCCATTTGCCATATTTCATAGTCATAGTGAGCAGCAATGGCAAATAATATCCTAATAGACTTTAGCATTGCCACTGGCGAGAAAGTTTCATCATAATCAACCCCTTGAGTTTGAGTGAAACATTTTGCTACAAGTCTAGCTTTGTATGTATCCAAGTTTCCATGTATGTCGGTTTTCTTCTTGAAAAGCCATTTGCAATCAACTAGCTTGGAGCTAGGAGGTTGCACAACAAGTTCCCAAACTTGATTTTCATACATGGATTGCATCTCGGCGTTCATGGCTTCCTGCCATTTGTCTTTATCAATCCTTGATAAAGCATCTTCGTAGTTTGTCGGTTCATCCAAATCAACCGTATAGCAACCATCCACGAGAAACCCATATCTCTCGGGAGGATTACTAATCCTATTAGATCTTCGAACGTCTTGTGTACCTTGATCATCCACTTGATCACTTTCAACATCCTCATGTTGAGTACTAGTGCCAACCAATTGTGTATCATCGGCTTGATCTTGTACCTCTACAAGATCTATCTTCCTTTCACCATCACCTTCCATAAGGAACTTGGTTTCAAGGAATTCTGCTTTTCGAGCAACAAATACCGTTTGCTCGGATGGATCATAGAAGTAATATCCCATGTCATCTTTGGGATATCCTATGAAGATACACCTTGTGGATTGAGCATGTAGCTTATTTGCTACATAACGCTTAGGATAAGCTTCACATCCCCATACTTTCAAGTATGAAAAAGAAGGAGGTTTTCCAAACCACATCTCATGAGGAGTTCGTTCCACTTTCTTGGTTGGGGCCATATTTAAAATACGAACCGCGGAGCTTAGACAATAACCCCAAAATGATAGAGGTAACGAGCTTCTTGCCATCATAGATCGAACCATATCCATTAGGGTTCGGTTCCTCCTTTCGGAAACTCCATTAAGTTGGGGTGTTCCGGGTGGAGTAAGTTGTGAGATAATCCCACAACTCCTAAGATGATCTTGGAAGGCATCGCTTAGGTATTCACCTCCTCTATCGGTACGAAGTACCTTAATTGTCCTATTGAGTTGATTTTGTACTTCGTTTTGATATTCTTTGAATGCTTCAAACGTTTCGTCCTTGTGTCTTAATAAGTAGACATATCCGAAACGACTAAAGTCATCAATGAAAGTAACAAAGTATCTTTCACCATTCCTACTCATGGGTTTAAAGGGTCCACATACATCCGAATGTATTAATCCCAATAAATCTTTAGCCCTTTCATAAGTCCCTTTGAAAGGTGCTTTAGTCATCTTGCCTTGTAAACAAGATTCACATACATCAAACGAATCCATTTCATTTGATTTCAAAAGTCCATTCTATTGAAGTGTATGCATTCGGTTCTTGTTTATATGGCCAAGGCGACAATGCCATAAATAGGAATCACTCAAATCCCTTTTGAGTTTCTTGGTGCTTGTATGGTATATAGAGCTCGATGATGCGTCATCATGAACCAATTCATAAATTCCATTTGAAATAGAATACATTGTCTTTAGAAACATGAATATCATCATTAATAAAATTAACAACGTAACCACATTGTTTTAAGCGAGAAATAGAAATAATGTTTCTACACAAATCCGGAGCATACAAAACATTTTCTAAAATAAGTTCCAATCCTCTTGGAAACTTCAAAATAAAATCTCCTTGAGCTTTAACATGCACCTTTGCACCATTGCCCATATAGAGACTTGATGTTCCCGCCTTATGATCACTTCTTTTGAACCCCTGCAAAGAATTGCAAATATGAGTTCCACATCCCGTGTCTAATACCCATGTATTAGAAGAAGTAATACTAAGCTCTATATATACCGTATATATGTTACCTGAGGTTTGCCCTGCATCCCTCTTGTCCTTCAACTCCTTAAGATAGACCGGACAGTTTCGTTTCCAATGACCCATCTCACCGCAACCGAAACATGGGTCTTCTTTGGGGTTTGCCTTCTCGGCTACCTTTTGCTTCTTAGCCTTGTTGATGGTTGGGGTAACCATCTTCCCTTTCCCTTTGCCTTGATGGGCGGGTCCTTTTCTCTTGGCCACCTTTGGCTTAGAGGTGTTACCTTTTGACCTACCTTGATCGATTGCTAACACGGGTAAAGCCCTTTTACCCATGCTAGTTTCTGCCGTTCTAAGCATACCGTGAAGCTCACCTATGCTCTTATCCATCCCATTCATATTGTAATTAATTACAAATTGATCAAACCTTTTTGATAGGGAGTTAAGGATAAGATCGGTGGCTAACTCATTAGATATGTTTAGGTTAAGACGGTTAGCACGATCGATAAGGCTTTTCATCTTAAGTACATAAGATGAAACCGATTGGGTATCGTCCATACGACAAGCATGTAGCGCCCGAACCGTTTCGAATCGCTCGACACGCGCTTGTTGAAGGAACATCTCCTTCAATTGCGTTATCATGTCGTATGCACTATGATGTTCGAAATCCTTTTGGAGTTCGGGTATCATAGTCCCAAGCATTAAGCATGAGACTTGAAGGGAGTCGTGGCAATACTTATCGTAAGAGGCCATTGCCTCCACATCATTCTCATCCGGTTGATCGGGAATGGGGTCCTCAAGTACATACGCTTTATCCTCTTGTTTGAGGACAATCCGAAGATTGCGGAACCAATCCATAAAGTTGGTATGATTGAGTTTGTCTTTCTCGAGGAGAGACCGTAACGATAGGTTGTTCATGTTAAGTGGTGCGTTTTGCATGTTGTTGTTGTTATTAGCGGCCATCTACAAAATTCAACAAAGTTCATTTTAAGTATCGATTTTAGATTTAATAAACAATACCCTTTTAATATGTTTTATTAAATATTAGAATCCAACGGTAAATCAAATTTCGGTTAGGTGACCTTTATCCCGTCATTTGATTTAGCTAGGTAGTCATAATGACAATTGCAATCCTTTTGCAACTTCTAAGTTATGGGATCATGCAATCCTTTTGCATGACATATTAATCCCATCAATGCCTATTTGTTCCTCATGCTTCGGTGACCCTAAGTTCATGATTCCCAAATCAAGTCGTCCTACTTGCGTGAACATGTAGACTTAACATACAAGTGGTTAGGTGACCTTTATCCCATTTGTATGCGAAGTGTACCTTATTCATATTAGTTCACTCATGACGGTTAGGTGACCTTTATCCCATCAAGAGTTTCCTAATATGTCCAAGTGTTCATACAAAAGGATGGCGTTTAACTTGTTTACCTTGTTTTAGTTAAAGGGATTTTATGTTTTCTACATTCTAGTTTTAGAAAACAAAATGCTATACACCAACATGCATTTGGTGTGTAGTGTTTTATGAAAAACCTATTTTCATGTCCTTTTAGTAAACCAATTACTAGTTATAAACCATTTCATTACCTTTTAAATAAACCATTTTATTTAGGTCTAATAACCAATTATTAGTGTCATTTTGTTATGTTTTATTATAACCATTTATAATGTATTTTGCAAGTTGTAAACATGTGAAATTGTTGTAGCAACCAAACACATACACAAAACCATACAAGCATGCAAAATAAAAGTCCACAATCATGCCAAAGTGGTAAGCACTTGTTTAGCCAAAACAAGTGTTACCTAAAGGGTTAAACAAGTAAGAGATTTTAAACAAAATCTCCCACTTAATCTTGTAATCTTCAAAGTTCCATCTTGTAATCTTCTTCATGAATCTTCATTTTCTCTTTACAAAAAATATATCCTAATACAATTCTTTTCTAGAAAATGAAATAACAACCTATTCTATTTTACAAACCAAATAGAATGAATTACATCAAGAAATTACAAGATTAATTACAACCAAAATGAATGAATAATTAACCAAATCACACACAAATCCAACCACAAGGTCAAGGCATGATTGTGAACCAAAACAACAACAAATATTGGCCAAACTTGAAGCTCCAAACCCATTTTGGAAGCCCAAAATTTCGGCCAAACCATCAAACCCACCAAAACTCAAGATTTTTACATTCTACTTTCATGCATGTTGGTAGATTGTAAAATAAATGAGTTTACTAGCCAAAAACAAGAAGCATATTAACAAGACTTTGGCTCTAGATACCATTGATGGAATACCACATGTAAACAAGTCACAAAAACCATATATGTAAGTATATGTATTCGTGTATATATGTAAAGAAAGCGGAAGCAATTTTTATAATTTGCATGTGTATTTTAACCATTTAAAATGTATTCCATTTCATAGATCTAGTCTTGAAGATATGCTTAAATGTAAATAGAACTAGTTAGGGTTTTTACCTTCTCCTAAAATAGAGGTTGAAGCAAGGAGATGAAGATGATGAAGATGCTAGTTTCTCACTTGAAACCTCAAGCCTTTGATACCCACAAACCTTAGTATATCAACACCCACTTCTTGGTTAGGATTTGAGACACAAAATAACAAGAAAATCAAGCTTGAAAGAACCCTTCTTTGCTCCCAAAATTTCGGCCAAAAGAGGATGAAAGGGAGAGTTTGATTTTCAAATTTGCAAGTAGTAATTGTTGTGTGTGTTTCTTTGTGCAAGCATGCTTATTAAGAGTAAATTCCAAGTTAATTAAAAGCATGAGGGAGGTTCCTAGGAGCCCTCAAAACCGCCCCCTCCCTCCCCCCTTTTTTTTTTTTTTTTTTTTATCTTTTATATTTTATAAACTTGTTAAGTTAAATCCCATGATACTTGCACTTTTATATATTAATACATGTACTTGTTTTTATCTTTATAAACCAATTACAAAGATAAATATATATATAACTTGCACATGTATATATATATATATATATATATATATATATATATATATATATATATATATATATATATATATATATATATATATATAATTTTATAAGCCACTTTATAAAATTATAACACACATGTATAAGTTTAATCATAAATAATTAAACTTGCACCTATAATTATCCAAATAATTATTTCTTGCATTTTATCTTTAGAAAACCAACTTCTAAAGTCTAAGTGTCAAATATTTATTTTAAAGATCCACTCATTAAAATAAATACATAAAAGTGTTGACGGTTTGTTATTGGGTATGACCCGACTTGGATCATAACAAATTGGCCACAATAATTAATTATGTCTCTCGGGCATATGAAATACCTTCATTGTATACGTGTCTATGGTATCTCAAGATTACATAATATACAATACAAGTTGATTAAGTTATGTTTGGAATAGATTTGTTACCAATTTTCACGTAGCTAAAATGAGAAAAATTATCCAATCTTGTTTTACCCATAACTTCTTCATTTTAAATCCGTTTTGAGTGAATCAAATTGCTATGGTTTCATATTGAACTATATTTTATGAATCTAAACAGAAAAAGTATATGTTTATATTCAGAAAAATAAGTTACAAGTCATTTTTGTAAAGGTAGTCATTTCAGTCGAAAGAACGACGTCTAGATGACCAATTTAGAAAACATACTTCCACTTTGAGTTTAACCATAATTTTTGGATATAGTTTCATGTTCATAATAAAAATCATTTTCTCAGAATAACAACTTTTAAATCAAAGTTTATCATAGTTTTTAATTAACTAACCCAAAACAGCCCGCGGTGTTACTACGACGGCTTAAATCCAGTTTTACGGTGTTTTTCGTGTTTCCAGGTTTTAAATCATTAAGTTAGCATATCATATAGATATAGAACATGTGTTTAGTTAATTTTAAAAGTCAAGTTAGAAGGATTAACTTTTGTTTGCGAACAAGTTTAGAATTAACTAAACTATGTTCTAGTGATTACGAGTTTAAACCTTCGAATAAGATAGTTTTATATATATGAATTGAATGATGTTATGAACATCATTACTACCTCAAGTTTAGTAGGTAAACCTACTGTAAGTGACAAGAAATGATCTAGCTTCAAAGGATCTTGGATGGCTTGAAAGTTCTTGAAGTAGGATCATGACACAAAAACAAGTTCAAGTAAGATTTTTACTCGAATTAAGATAGTTTATAGTTATAGAAATTGATTCAAAGTTTGAATATGAATATTACCTTGAATAAGAAAGATAACCTACTGTATATAACAAAGGTTTCTTGATCTTAGATGATTACTTGGAATGGATTAGAAAGCTTGGAAGTAAATTAGTAAACTTGAAGGGATTTTTGAAGTGTTCTTGAAGTGTTCTTCCTATGATGATTATAGCTTGATTCTTGAAGTGATTTTTGATGAAGATGATGATTAACTACTGGAAAAATACGTTCATAATAGTGTGTGTGTGTTGAGAGAGAATTAGAAAGAGAATTGGAAGTGAAATGGAATGAATGATGAGTGGTAATTGGTGAGTGGTGAGTGGGGTTAAAAGGAGTTCTAGTTAGTTGACTAGCTCATGGTAGAAGTTAAAATTGATTAGTCATACATGACATAATCAAGAGTGGAATCCCATGCTAGTTCCTATTGGTATATACCCATAGTAAGTACGTTTTGAAGCTGTGTATAATACGGGTAAGAATACGACTAGAATTCTTGATGAAAGAAAAGAATGGGAAAGTAACTGTAACCATTTTCGTTAAGTATGAGTGTTTTGATATATGTCTTGAAGTCTTCCAAAAGTATTTTAATACATCTAAATACACTACATGTATATACATTTTAACTGAGTCGTTAAGTCATCGTTAGTCGTTACATGTAAGTGTTGTTTTGAAACCTTTAAGTTAACGATCTCAATTAATGTTGTTAACTCATTGTTTATTATATCTAATGAGATGTTAAATTATTATATTATCATGATATTATGATATATTAATATATCTTAATATGATATATATACATTTAAATGTCGTTACAACGATAATCGTTACATATATGTCTCGTTTCGAAATCCTTAAGTTAGTAGTCTTGTTTATATGTATATAACTCATTGTTAATATTCTTATGGAGATACTTACTTATAATAATCTCATGTTAACCATATGTATATCCATATATATATCGTCATGTCATTTTTACAAGTTTTAACGTTCGTGAATCGCCGGTCAACTTGGGTGGTCAATTGTCTATATGAAACATATTTCAATTAATCAAGTCTTAACAAGTTTGATTGCTTAACATGTTGGAAACATTTAATCATGTAAATATCAATCTCAATTAATATATATAAACATGGAAAAGTTCGGGTCACTACAGTTTTTACACAATATCATACAAGTACGGACTCCAAATCTTGTCCTTATTTTAGTATGCAACAGCGGAAGCTCTTAGTATTCACCTGAGAATAAACATGCTTTAAACGTCAACAAAAATGTTGGTGAGTTATAGGTTTAACCTATATATATCAAATCGTAACAATAGACCACAAGATTTCATATTTCAATATACATCCCATACATAGAGATAAAAATCATTCATATGGTGAACACCTGGTAACCGACATTAACAAGATGCATATATAAGAATATCCCCATCATTCCGGGACACCCTTCGGATATGATATAAATTTCGAAGTACTAAAGTATCCGATACTTTGGATGGGGTTTGTTAGGCCCAATAGATCTATCTTTAGGATTCGCGTCAATTAGGGTGTCTGTTCCCTAATTCTTAGATTACCAGACTTAATAAAAAGGGGCATATTCGATTTCGATAATTCAACCATAGAATGTAGTTTCACGTACTTGTGTCTATTTTGTAAATCATTTATAAAACCTGCATGTATTCTCATCCCAAAAATATTAGATTTTAAAAGTGGGACTATAACTCACTTTCACAGATTTTTACTTCGTCGGGAAATAAGACTTGCCACTGGTCGATTCACGAACCTATAACAAATATGTACATATATATCAAAGTATGTTCAAAATATATTTACAACACTTTTAATACATTTTGATGTTTTAAGTTCATTAAGTCAGCTGTCCTCGTTAGTAACCTACAACTAGTTGTCCAAAGTTAGATGTACAGAAAAAAAATTGATATATATTATCTTGAATCAATCCACGACCCAGTGTATACACGTCTCAGGCTAGATCACAACTCAAAGTATATATATTTTTGGAATCAACCTCAACCCTGTATAGCTAACTCCCACATTACTTCATATAGAGTGTCTATGGTTGTTCCAAATAATATATACACATGGGTCCATATGATATGTCAAAACATTTGCATACGTGTCTATGGTATCCCAAGATTACATAATATATTAGAATACATGTATAATACAATATAAGTTAGCTAGGATATGATTAATATAGATTTGTTACCAATTTTCACGTAGCTACAACAAGAAAAATTATCCAATCTTGTTTTACCCATAACTTCTTCATTTTAAATCCGTTTTGAGTGAATCAAATTGCTATGGTTTCATATTGAACTCTATTTTATGAATCTAAATAGAAAAAGTATAGGTTTATAGTCAGAAATATAAGTTACAAGTTGTTTTTGTAAGAGGTAGTCATTTCAGTCGAAAGAACGACGTCTTGATGACCATTTTGAAAAACATACTTCCACTTTGAGTTTAACCATGATTTTTGGATATAGTTTCATGTTCATAAAAAAAATCATTTTCCCAGAAGAACAACTTTTAAATCAAAGTTTATCATAGTTTTTAATTAACTAACTCAAAACAGCCCGTGGTGTTACTACGACGGCGTAAATCCGGTTTTACGGTGTTTTTCTTGTTTTCAGGTTTTAAATCATTAAGTTAGCATATCATATAGATATAGAACATGTGTTTAGTTTATTTTAAAAGTCAAGTTAGAAGGATTAACTTTTGTTTGCAAACAAGTTTAGAATTAACTAAACTATGTTCTAGTGATTACAAGTTTAAACATTCGAATAAGATAGCTTTATATGTATGAATCGAATGATGTTATGAACATCATTACTACCTCAAGTTTTCTGAATAAAGCTACTGGAAATGATAAAAATGGATCTAGCTTCAAAGGATCCTTGGATGGCTTAAAAGTTCTTGAAGCAGAATCATGACACGAAAACAGTTCAAGTAAGATTTTCACTCGAAATAAGATTGTTATAGTTATAGAAATTGAATCAAAGTTTGAATATGAGTATTACCTTGTATTAGAAAGATATCTTACTGTAAATTAGAAAAATTTCTTGAGGTTGGATGATCACTCTACAAAATTGGAAGTAAGCTAGCAAACTTGGAAGTATTCTTGATTTTATGAAACTAGAACTTGTAGAATTTATGAAGAACACTTAGAACTTGAAGATAGAACTTGAGAGAGATCAATTAGATGAAGAAAATTGAAGAATGAAAGTGTTTGTAGGTGTTTTTGGTCGTTGGTATATGGATTAAATATAAAGGATATGTAATTTTGTTTTCATGTAAATAAGTCATGAATGATTACTCATATTTTTGTAATTTTATGAGATATTTCATGCTAGTTTCCAAATTATGGTTCCCACATGTGTTAGGTGACTCACATGAGCTGCTAAGAGCTGATCATCAGAGTGTATATACCAATAGTACATACATCTAAAAGCTGTGTATTGTACGAGTACGAATACGGGTGCATACGAGTAGAATTGTTGATGAAACTGAACGAGGATGTAATTGTAAGCATTTTTGTTAAGTAGAAGTATTTTGATAAGTGTCTTGAAGTCTTTCAAAAGTGTATTAATATATATTAAAACACTACATGTATATACATTTTAACTGAGTCGTTAAGTCATCGTTAGTCGTTACATGTAAATGTTGTTTTGAAACCTTTAGGTTAACGATCTTGTTGAATGTTGTTAACCCATTGTTTATTATAACAAATGAGATGTTAAATTGTTATATTATCATGATATTATGATATATAATATATCTTAGTATGATATATATACAGTTAAATTTCGTTACAACGATAATCGATACATATATGTCTCGCTTCGAAATCATTAAGTTAGTAGTCTTATTTTTACATATGTATTTCATTGTTAATACACTTAATAATATATTTACTTATCATTTAACATAATTAACCAAGTGTATCAATATTTTAATATGATTCATATGTACCTAGTAAGACGTTGTTATAACGATAATCGTTATATATATCGTTTTCGAGTTTCTTAAATTAATAGTCTCATTTTTATGTATATAACTCATTGTTAAAATACCTAATGAGATACATACTTATAATAAAATCATGTTAACTATATATATAACCATATATATGTCATCGTATAGTTTTAACAAGTTTTAACGTTCGTGAATCACCGGTCAACTTGGGTGGTCAATTGTCTATATGAAACCTATTTCAATTAATCAAGTCTTAACAAGTTTGATTGCTTAACATGTTGGAAACACTTAATCATGTAAATAACAATTTCATTTAATATATATATATATAAACATGGAAAAGTTCGGGTCACTACAGTACCTACCCGTTAAATAAATTTCGTCCCGAAATTTTAAGCAGTTGGAGGTGTTGACATATCTTCTGGAAATAAATGCGGGTATTTCTTCTTCATCTGATCTTCAAGCTCCCAGGTGAACTCGGGTCCTCTACGAGCATTCCATCGAACCTTAACAATCGGTATCTTGTTTTGTTTAAGTCTCTTAACCTCACGATCCATTATTTCGACGGGTTCTTCAATGAATTGAAGTTTTTCATTGATTTGGATTTCGTCCAACGGAATAGTGAGATCTTCTTTAGCAAAACATTTCTTCAAATTTGAGACGTGGAAAGTGTTATGTACAGCCACGAGTTGTTGAGGTAGCTCCAGTTGGTAAGCTACTGGTCCGACACGATCTATAATCTTGAATGGTCCAATGTACCTTGGATATAGTTTAACCCGTTTACCAAATCGAACAACGCCTTTCCAAGGTGAAACCTTAAGCATGACCATTTCTCCAATTTCAAACTCTATATCTTTTCTTTTACTGTCCGCGTAGCTCTTTTGTTGACTCTAGGCGGTTTTCAATCTTTGTTGAATTTGGATGATTTTCTCGGTAGTTTCTTGTATTATCTCCGGACCCGTAATCTGTCTATCCCCCACTTCACTCCAACAAATCGGAGACCTGAACTTTCTACCATAAAGTGCTTGAAACGGCGCCATCTCAATGCTTGAATGGTAGCTGTTGTTGTAGGAAAATTCTGCTAACGGTAGATGTCGATCCCAACTGTTTCCGAAATCAATAACACAAGCTCGTAGCATGTCTTTAAGCGTTTGTATCATCCTTTCGCTCTGCCCATCTATTTGTGGATGATAGGCAGTACTCATGTCTAGACGAGTTCCTAATGCTTGCTGTAATGTCTGCCAGAATCTTGAAATAAATCTGTCATCCCTATCAGAGATAATAGAGATTGGTATTCCATGTCTGGAGACGACTTCCTTCAAATACAGTCGTGCTAACTTCTCCATCTTGTCATCTTCTCTTATTGGCAGGAAGTGTGCTGATTTGGTGAGACGATCAACTATTACCCAAATAGTATCAAAACCATTTGCAGTCCTTGGCAATTTAGTGATGAAATCCATGGTAATGTTTTCCCATTTCCATTCCGAGATTTCAGGTTATTGTAGTAGACCTGATAGTTTCTGAAGTTCAGCTTTGACCTTAGAACACGTCAAACATTCTCCTACATATTTAGCAATATCGGCTTTCATACCTGGCCACCAAAAATGTTTCTTAAGATCCTTGTACATCTTCCCCGTTCCAGGATGTATTGAGTATCTGGTTTTATGAGCTTCTCTAAGTACCATTTCTCTCATATCTCCAAATTTTGGTACCCAAATTCTTTCAGCCCTATACCGGGTTCCGTCTTCCCGAATATTAAGATGCTTCTCCGATCCTTTGGGTATTTCATCCTTTAAATTTTCCTCTTTTAAAACTCCTTGTTGCGCCTCCTTTATTTGAGTAGTAAGGTTAGTGTGAATCATTATATTCATAGATTTTACTCGAATGGGTTCTCTGTCCTTTCTGCTCAAGGCGTCGGCTACCACATTTGCCATCCCCGGGTGGTAACGAATCTCAAAGTCGTAATCATTCAACAATTCAATCCACCTACGCTGCCTCATATTCAGTTATTTCTGATTAAATATGTGTTGAAGACTTTTGTGGTCGGTATATATAATACTTTTGACCCCATATAAGTAGTGCCTCCAAGTCTTTAATGCAAAAACAACCGCGCCTAATTCCAAATTATGCGTCGTATAATTTTGCTCGTGAATCTTCAATTGTCTAGACGCATAAGCAATCACCATCGTCCGTTGCATTAATACACAATCGAGACCTTGCTTTGATGTGTCACAATAAATCACAAAATCATCATTCCCTTCAGGCAATGACAATATAGGTGCCGTAGTTAGCTTTTTCTTCAATAATTGAAACACCCTCTCTTGTTCATCCTTCCATTCAAATTTCTTCCCTTTATGCGTTAATGCAGTCAAGGGTTTTGCTATTTTGGAGAAATCTTGGATGAATCTTCTGTAGTAACCAGCCAATCCTAAAAATTGACGTATATGCTTCGGAGTTTTTGGGGTTTCCCACTTTTCAACGGTTTCGATCTTTGCCGGGTCCACCTGGATACCTTATTTGTTCACTATGTGACCGAGGAATTGAAATTCTTCCAACCAAAATGCACACTTTGAAAACTTAGCGTACAGTTTTTCTTTCCTCAATACTTCTAGCACTTTTCTCAAATGTTCTTCGTGCTCTTGATCATTTTTTGAGTAAATAAGTATGTCATCGATGAAAACAATGACAAACTTGTCAAGATATGGCCCACACACTCGGTTCATAAGGTCCATGAATACAGCTGGTGCGTTAGTCAATCCAAATGGCATAACCATAAACTCGTAATGACCATAACGCGTCCTAAAAGCAGTTTTTGGAATATCATCCTCCTTTACTCGCATTTGATGATATCCAGAACGTAAATCGATCTTCGAATAAACCGACGAGCCTTGTAGTTGATCAAATAAGTCATCAATTCTCGGCGGTGGATAACGGTTTTTGATGGTAAGTTTGTTCAACTCTCTGTAGTCAATACACAACCTAAATGTACCATCCTTCTTCTTGACAAACAAAACAGGAGCTCCCCATGGTGATGTGCTTGATCGAATGAAACCACGTTCTAATAGTTCTTGCAGTTGGCTTTGCAGTTCTTTCATCTCGCTGGGTGCGAGTCTATAAGGTGCACGAGCTGTTGGTGCAGCTTCTGGTACAAGATCTATTTGAAATTCAACAGATCAATGTGGAGGTAGTCCCGGTAATTCTTTCGGAAATACATCGAGAAATTCTTTTGTGACGGGAACATCATTGATGCTCTTTTCTTCAGTTTGTACTTTCTCGACGTGTGCTAGAACAACATAGCAACCTTTTCTTATTAGTTTTTGTGCCTTCAAATTACTAATAAGATGTAGCTTCATGTTGCCCTTTTCTCCGTACACCATTAAGGGTTCTCCTTCTTCTCGTACAATGCGAATTGCATTTTTATAACATACGATCTCTGCTTTCACCTTCTTCAGCCAGTCCATGCCAACTATTACATCAAAACTCCCTAACTCTACTGGTATCAAATCAATCTTAAATGTTTCGTTAACCAGTTTAATTTCTCGATTCCGACATATATTATCTGCTAAAATTAATCTACCATTTACTAATTCGAGTAAAAATTTACTATCCAACGGCGTCAATGGACAACTTAATTTAGCACAAAAATCTCTACTCATATAGCTTCTATCCACACCCGAATCAAATAAAACGTAAGTAGATTTATTGTCAATAAGAAACGTACCCGTAACAAGCTCCGGGTCTTCCTGTGCCTCTGCCGCATTAATATTGAAAACTCTTCCGCGGCCTTGTCCATTCGTGTTCTCTTGGTTCGGGCAATTTCTAATAATGTGGCCCGGTTTTCCACATTTATAACAAACTACATTGGCATAACTTGCTCCGACACTACTTGCTCCACCATTACTCGTTCCGACACCATTTGTTCCTTTCGTTCTGTTAACCCCTGGTCCGTAGACCTCACACTTCACCGCGCTATGACCATTTCTTTTACACTTGTTGCAAAATTTGGTGCAGAACCCCGAGTGATACTTTTCACACCTTTGGCATAGCTGCTTCTGATTGTTGTTGTTGTTGCGGTTGTTATTGTTGTTGGGATGATTGTTGTAGTTGCTGCTGTTGTTGTTGTTGGTGTTGTTGTTGTTGTTGTTGTTGTTGTTGGGCCGTTTGTTGTAGTTGCAATTGATGTTGCGATTATTGGTATAATTGTTGCGATTATTATTGTAATTGTTGTTGTTGTTGTATTGGTGATTCTTATCACCGTTTTCCTCCCACTTTCTTTTGACTTGCTTCACATTGGCCTCTTCAGCCATCTGTTCTTTAATTCTTTCCTCAATCTGGTTCACTAGTTTGTGAGCCATTCTACATGCCTGTTGTATGGAGGTGGGCTCGTGTGAACTTATATCTTCTTGGATTCTTTCCGGTAATCCTTTCACAAACGCGTCGATCTTCTCTTCCTCATCTTCGAACGCTTCCGGACACAAGAGGCACAATTCTGTGAATCGTCTTTCGTACGTGGTAATATCAAATCCTTGGGTTCGTAACCCTCTAAGTTATGTCTTGAGCTTATTTACCTCGGTTCTGGGACGGTACTTCTCGGTCATCAAGTGCTTGAATGCTGACCACGGTAGTGCGTATGCATCATCTTATCCCACTTGCTCTAGATAGGTATTCCACCATGTTAACGCAGAACCTGTGAAGGTATGCGTAGCGTACTTCACTTTGTCCTCTTCAGTACACTTACTTATGGCAAACACCGATTCAACCTTCTCGGTCCACCGTTTCAATCCGATCGGTCCTTCGATTACATCAAATTCCAAAGGTTTGCAGGCAGTGAATTCTTTGTAGGTGCATCCTACACGATTTCCTGTACTGCTAGATCCAAGGTTATTGTTGGTATGTAGCGCAGCCTGTACTGTGGTTATGTTTGAAGCTAGAAAAGTACGGAATTCCTCTTCATTCATATTCACGGTGTGTCGAGTAGTCGGTGCCATTTCCTTCAAAATAGTCAAATGGAACAAGTTAATCATACAGAATATTAAGAGTAGTTAATAGTATTTCGTAGCATAAAATGAATTCATTTATAAAAGCTTTTTCTTCATATTAGCGTTTTATAAGTTTAAATTCGGGTAGTACCTACCCGTTAACTTCATACTTAGTAGCTAATATACAATTCAACTACTACAATTCTATATGACAAACTGATTATAATAATATTTCGCGTTCATACTTTTATACAATATTTTACAAACTTACAATACCGCTTATTTTACATAAAGCATGAAATATAGCACACAATAACTTTGATAAAAGATAGTTGTGAAGATAATTCTAGCTAGCACACAAGTCGTTCAGCAAAGGCAATAAAGACACGTAATTCATACGTCCAGAAACAAGTCATGCATTCTGGTTTTACTAGGAATACTTCCCATCCTTGGTCTTGTGGAACATAACCGTTATGGCCGTTGATAAGACAGCATGTTGTAACGTCGTCAAAGGGACGAGGGTTACGTAATGACCAACAGTCTCGTAATAACCTAACAACCTCATTTCTGACCCCAATTACCGACTCCGTCACTTGTGGGAACGTTTTGTTTAATAGTTGTAGCCCGATGTTCTTTTTCTCACTTTGGTGAGAAGCGAACATTACTAATCCGTAAGCATAGCATGCTTCTTTATGTTGCATGTTAGCCGCTTTTTCTAAATCATGAAGTCCTATATTCGGATACATTGAGTCAAAATAATTTCTTAACCCGTTGCGTAAAATAGCATTTGGGTTACCCGTAATATATGCGTCAAAGTAAACACATCGTAACTTATGGGTTTCCCAATGTGATATCCCCCATCTTTTAAACAAAAGTCTCTTATAAACCAAGACATTCTTGGAACGTTCTTCGAATGTCTTACAAACTGATTTCGCCGTAAATAGTTGTGCCGAAGAATTCTGACCGACTCTAGACAAGATTTCATCAATCATGTCTCCGGGTAGGTCTCTTAAAATATTGGGTTATCTATCCATTTTGTGTTTTTATACTGTAAAATAGACAAGAGTTAGATTCATAAAAAAATACTTATTAATACAAGCAATTTTTACATATATCATAAAGCATAAGCACACTATATTACATATATTACACCACACGAATACAACTATCTTATTCCGACTCGCTCGTTTCTTCTTCTTCGATTTTGGTTCGTTTTGCCAAGTTTCTAGGGATATATGATGTTCCCCTAATACGAGTTGTCGTTTTCCACAACGGTTTAGAAAAAACCTGGTGGTTTAGAGGTTCCCGGGTCATTGTTACAACTTAAGGGCTTCGGGGGTTGACGATACATATAAAGTTCATCGGGGTTGGAATTAGATTTCTCTATTTTTATGCCCTTTCCCTTATTATTTTCTTTTGCCTTTTTAAATTCAGTTGTGGTAATTTCTATAACATCATCGGAATTCTCGTCGGAATCCGATTCATCGGAGAATTGGTAATCCTCCCAATATTTTGCTTCCTTGGCGGAAACACCATTGACCATAATTAACCTTGGTCGGTTGGTTAAAGATTTTCTTTTACTTAACCGTTTTATTATTTCCCCCACCGGTTCTATTTCCTCCTCCGGTTACTCCTCTTCCGGTTCTGATTCTTCTTCCAGTTCTGATTCATCTTCCGGCTCTTCTTCGGGAACTTGTGAATCAGTCCAATATATATTCGACTCTTCGTTATTATTAGGTGAGTCAATGGGATTTGTGCTAGAGGTAGACATCTATCACACAATATCAAACATGTTAAGAGATTAATATATCACATAATATATACATGTTAATAATATATAGTTTCCAAGAAAAATGTTAAGCAATCATTTTTAAAGAAAACACGGTCGAAGTCCAGACTCACTAATGCATCCTAACAAACTCGATAAGACATACTAATGCAAATTTTCTGGTTCTCTAAGACCAACGCTCGGATACCAACTAAAATGTCCCGTTCTTATTGATTAAAAACGTTCCATATTAATTGATTTCGTTGCGAGATTTTGACCTCTATATGAGACGTTTTTCAAAGACTGCATTCATTTTTAAAACAAACCATAACCTTTATTTCATAAATAAAGGTTTAAAAAGATTTACGTAGATTATCAAATAATGATAATCTAAAATATCCTGTTTACACACGACCATTACATAATGGTTTACAATACAATTATTTTACATCGAAATCAGTTTCTTGAATGCAGTTTTTACACAATATCATACAAACATGGACTCCAAATCTTGTCCTTATTTTAGTATGCAACAGCAGAAGCTCTTAGTATTCACCTGAGAATAAACATGCTTTAAACGTCAACAAAAATGTTGGTGAGTTATAGGTTTAACCTATATATATCAAATCGTAACAATAGACCACAAGATTTCATATTTCAATACACATCCCATACATAGAGATAAAAATCATTCATATGGTGAATACCTGGTAACCGACATTAACAAGATGCATATATAAGAATATCCCCATCATTCCGGGATACCCTTCGGATATGATATAAATTTCGAAGTACTAAAGCATCCGGTACTTTGGATGGGGTTTGTTAGGCCCAATAGATCTATCTTTAGGATTCGCGTCAATTAGGGTGTCTGTTCCCTAATTCTTAGATTACCAGACTTAATAAAAAGGGGCATATTCGATTTCGATAATTCAACCATAGAATGTAGTTTCTCGTACTTGTGTCTATTTTGTAAATCATTTATAAAACCTGCATGTATTCTCATCACAAAAATATTAGATTTTAAAAGTGGGACTATAACTCACTTTCACAGATTTTTACTTCGTCGGGAAGTAAGACTTGGCCACTGGTTGATTCACGAACCTATAACAATATATACATATATATCAAAGTATGTTCAAAATATATTTACAACACTTTTAATATATTTTGATGTTTTAAGTTTATTAAGTCAGCTGTCCTCGTTAGTAAGCTACAACTAGTTGTCCACAGTTAGATGTACAGAAATAAATTGATAAATATTATCTTGAATCAATTCACGACCCAGTGTATACGTATCTCAGTATTGATCACAACTCAAACTATATATATTTTGGAATCAACCTCAACCCTGTATAGCTAACTCCAACATTCACATATAGAGTGTCTATGGTTGTTCCGAAATATATATAGATGTGTCGACATGATAGGTCGAAACATTGTATACGTGTCTATGGTATCTCAAGATTACATAATATACAATACAAGTTGATTAAGTTATGGTTGGAATAGATTTGTTACCAATTTTCACGTAGCTAAAATGAGAAAAATTATCCAATCTTGTTTTACCCATAACTTTTTCATTTTAAATCCGTTTTGAGTGAATCAAATTGCTATAATTTCATATTGAACTCTATTTTATGAATCTAAACAGAAAAAGTATAGGTTTATAGTCGGAAAAATAAGTTACAAGTCGTTTTTGTAAAGGTAGCCATTTCAGTCGAAAGAACGACGTCAAGATGACCATTTTAGAAAACATACTTCCACTTTGAGTTTAACCATAATTTTTGGATATAGTTTCATGTTCATAATAAAAATCATTTTCCCAGAATAACAACTTTTAAATCAAAGTTTATCATAGTTTTTAATTAACTAACCCAAAACAGCCCGCGGTGTTACTACGACGGCGTAAATCCAATTTTACGGTGTTTTTCGTGTTTCCAGGTTTTAAATCATTAAGTTAGCATATCATATAGATTTAGAATATGTATTTAGTTGATTTTAAAAGTCAAGTTAGAAGGATTAACTTTTATTTGCGAACAAGTTTAGAATTAACTAAACTATGTTCTAGTGATTACAAGTTTAAACCTTCGAATAAGATAGCTTTATATGTATGAATTGAATGATGTTATGAACATCATTACTACCTCAACTTCCTTGGATAAACCTACTGGAAATGAGAAAAATAGATCTAGCTTCAAAGGATCCTTGGATGGCTTGAAAGTTCTTGAAGCAGAATCATGACACGAAAACAATTTCAAGTAAGATTTCCACTCGAAATAAGATTGTTATAGTTATAGAAATTGAATTAAAGTTTGAATATGATTATTACCTTGTATTATAAAGATAACCTACTGTAAGTAACAAAGGTTTCTTGATCTTGGATGATTACTTGGAATGGATTTAGAAAACTTGGAAGTAAACTTGCAATCTTGGAAGTATTCTTGATTTTATGAAACTAGAACTTTTGGAATTTATGAAGAACACTTAGAACTTGAAGATACAACTTGAGAGAGATCAATTAGATGAATAAAATTGAAGAATGAAAGTGTTTGTAGGTGTTTTTGGTCGTTGGTGTATGGATTAGATATAAAGGATATGTAATTTTGTTTTCATGTAAATAAGTCATGAATGATTACTCATATTTTTGTAATTTTATGAGATATTTCATGCTAGTTGCCAAATGATGGTTCCCATATGTGTTAGGTGACTCACATGGGCTGCTAAGAGCTGATCATTGGGTAGTACATACATCTAAAAGCTGTGTATTGTACGAGTACGAATACGGGTGCATACTGAAATGTCCCGTTCTTATTGATTAAAAACGTTCCATATTAATTGATTTCGTTGCGAGGTTTTGACCTCTATATGAGACGTTTTTCAAAGACTGCATTCATTTTTAAAACAAACCATAACCTTTATTTCATAAATAAAGGTTTAAAAAGCTTTACGTAGATTATCAAATAATGATAATCTAAAATATCCTGTTTACACACGACCATTACATAATGGTTTACAATACAAATATGTTACATCGAAATCAGTTTCTTGAATGCAGTTTTTACACAATATCATACAAACATGGACTCCAAATCTTGTCCTTATTTTAGTATGCAATAGCGGAAGCTCTTAATATTCACCTGAGAATAAACATGCTTTAAACGTCAACAAAAATGTTGGTGAGTTATAGGTTTAACCTATATATATCAAATCGTAACAATAGACCACAAGATTTCATATTTCAATACACATCCCATACATAGAGATAAAAATCATTCATATGGTGAACACCTGGTAACCGACAATAACAAGATGCATATATAAGAATATCCCCATCATTCCGGGACACCCTTCGGATATGATATAAATTTCGAAGTACTAAAGCATCCGGTTCTTTGGATGGGGTTTGTTAGGCCCAATAGATCTATCTTTAGGATTCGCGTCAATTAGGGTGTCTGTTCCCTAATTCTTAGATTACCAGACTTAATAAAAAGGGGCATATTCGATTTCGATAATTCAACCATAGAATGTAGTTTCACGTACTTGTGTCTATTTTGTAAATCATTTATAAAACCTGCATGTATTCTCATCCCAAAAATATTAGATTTTAAAAGTGGGACTATAACTCACTTTCACAGATTTTTACTTCGTCGGGAAGTAAGACTTGGCCACTGTTGATTCACGAACCTATAACAATATATACATATATATTAAAGTATGTTCAAAATATATTTACAACACTTTTAATATATTTTGATGTTTTAAGTTTATTAAGTCAGCTGTCCTCGTTAGTAACCTACAACTAGTTGTCCACAGTTAGATGTACAGACATAAATCAATAAATATTATCTTGAATCAATCCACGACCCAGTGTATACGTATCTCAATATTGATCACAACTCAAACTATATATATTTTGGAATCAACCTCAACCCTGTATAGCTAACTCCAACATTCACATATAGAGTGTCTATGGTTGTTCCGAAATATATATAGATGTGTCGACATGATAGGTCGAAACATTGTATACGTGTCTATGGTATCTCAAGACTACATAATATACAATACAAGTTGATTAAGTTATGGTTGGAATAGATTTGTTACCAATTTTCACGTAGCTAAAATGAGAAAAATTATCCAATCTTGTTTTACCCATAACTTCTTCATTTTAAATCCGTTTTGAGTGAATCAAATTGCTATGGTTTCATATTGAACTCTATTTTATGAATCTAAACAGAAAAATTATAGGTTTATAGTCGGAAAAATAAGTTACAAGTCGTTTTTGTAAAGGTAGTCATTTCAGTCGAAAGAACGACGTCTAGATGACCATTTTAGAAAACATACTTCCACTTTGAGTTTAACCATAATTTTTGGATATAGTTTCATGTTCATAATAAAAATCATTTTCTCAGAATAACAACTTTTAAATCAAAGTTTATCATAGTTTTTAATTAACTAACCCAAAACAGCCCGAGGTGTTACTACGACGGCATAAATCCGGTTTTACGGTGTTTTTCGTGTTTCCAGGTTTTATATCATTAAGTTAGCATATCATATAGATATAGAACATGTGTTTAGTTGATTTTAAAAGTCAAGTTAGAAGGATTAACTTTTGTTTGCGAACAAGTTTAGAATTAACTAAACTATGTTCTAGTGATTACAAGTTTAAACCTTCGAATAAGATAGCTTTATATGTATGAATCGAATGATGTTATGAACATCATTACTACCTTAAGTTCCTTGGATAAACCTACTGGAAAAGAGAAAAATGGATCTAGCTTCAACGGATCCTTGGATGGCTCGAAGTTCTTGAAGCAGAATCATGACACGAAAACAAGTTCAAGTAAGATCATCACTTGAAATAAGATTGTTATAGTTATAGAAATTGAACCAAAGTTTGAATATGATTATTACCTTGTATTAGAATGATAACCTACTGTAAGAAACAAAGATTTCTTGAGGTTGGATGATCACCTTACAAGATTGGAAGTGAGCTAGCAAACTTGAAAGTATTCTTGATTTTATGTAACTAGAACTTTTGGAATTTATGAAGAACACTTAGAACTTGAAGATAGAACTTGAGAGAGATCAATTAGATGAAGAAAATTGAAGAATGAAAGTGTTTGTAGGTATTTTTGGTCGTTGGTGTATGGATTAGATATAAAGGATATGTAATTTTGTTTTCATGTAAATAAGTCATGAATGATTACTCATATTTTTGTAATTTTATGAGATATTTCATGCTAGTTGCCAAATGATGGTCCCCACATGTGTTAGGTGACTCACATGGGCTACTAAGAGCTGATCATTGGAGTGTATATACCAATAGTACATACATCTAAAAGCTGTGTATTGTACGAGTACGAATACGGGTGCATACGAGTAGAATTGTTGATGAAACTAAACGAGGATGTAATTGTAAGCATTTTTGTTAAGTAGAAGTATTTTGATAAGTGTATTGAAGTCTTTCAAAAGTGTATGAATACATATTAAAACACTACATGTATATACATTTTAACTGAGTCGTTAAGTCATCGTTAGTCGTTACATGTAAGTGTTGTTTTGAAACCTTTAGGTTAACGATCTTGTTAAATGTTGTTAACCCATTGTTTATTATATCTAATGAGATGTTAAATTTTTATATTATCATGATATTATGATATATTAATATATCTTAATATGATATATATACATTTAAATGTCGTTACAACGATAATCGTTACATATATGTCTCGTTTCGAAATCCTTAAGTTAGTAGTCTTGTTTATATGTATATAACTCATTGTTAATATACTTATGGAGATACTTACTTATCATAATCTCATGTTAACCATATGTATATCCATATATATATTGTCATGTCGTTTTTACAAGTTTTAACGTTCGTGAATCGCCGGTCAACTTGGGTGGTCAATTGTCTATATGAAGCATATTTCAATTAATCAAGTCTTAACAAGTTTGATTGCTTAACATGTTTGAAACATTTAATCATGTAAATATCAATCTCAATTAATATATATAAACATGGAAAAGTTCGGGTCACTACAGTACCTACCCGTTAAATAAATTTCGTCCCGAAATTTTAAGCTGTTGAAGGTGTTGACGAATCTTCTGGAAATAGATGCGGGTATTTCTTCTTCATATGATCTTCATGCTCCCAGGTGAACTCGGGTCCTCTACGAGCATTCCATCGAACCTTAACAATTGGTATCTTGTTTTGCTTAAGTCTTTTAACCTCACGATCCATTATTTCGACGGGTTCTTCGATGAATTGGAGTTTTTCGTTGATTTGGATTTCATCTAACGGAATAGTGAGATCTTCTTTAGAAAAACATTTCTTTAAATTCGAGACGTGGAAAGTGTTATGTACAGCCGCGAGTTGTTGAGGTAACTCTAGTCGGTAAGCTACTGGTCCGACACGATCAATAATCTTGAATGGTCCAATATACCTTGGATTTAATTTCCCTCGTTTACCAAATCGAACAACGCCTTTCCAAGGTGCAACTTTAAGCATGACCATCTCTCCAATTTCAAATTCTATATCTTTTCTTTTAATGTCAGCGTAGCTCTTTTGTCGACTTTGGGCGGTTTTCAACCGTTGTTGAATTTGGATGATCTTCTCGGTAGTTTCTTGTATAATCTCCGGACCCATAATCTGTCTATCCCCCACTTCACTCCAACAAATCAGAGACCTGCACTTTCTACCATAAAGTGCTTCAAATGGCGCCATCTCAATACTTGAATGGTAGCTGTTGTTGTAGGAAAATTCTGCTAACGGTAGATGTCGATCCCAACTGTTTCCGAAATCAATAACACATCCTCGTAGCATGTCTTCAAGCGTTTGTATCGTCCTTTCGCTCTGCCCATCAGTTTGTGGATGATAGGCAGTACTCATGTCTAGACGAGTTCCTAATGCTTGCTGTAATGTCTGCCAGAATCTTGAAATAAATCTGCCATCCCTATCAGAGATAATAGAGATTGGTATTCCATGTCTGGAGACGACTTCCTTCAAATACAGTCGTGCTAACTTCTCCATCTTGTCATCTTCTCTTATTGGCAAGAAGTGTGCTGATTTGGTGAGACGGTCAACTATTACCCAAATAGTATCAAAACCACTTGCAGTCCTTGGCAATTTAGTGATGAAATCCATTGTAATGTTTTCCCATTTCCATTCCGGGATTTCGGGTTGTTGAAGTAGACCTGATGGTTTCTGATGCTCAGCTTTGACCTTAGAACACGTCAAACATTCTCCTACGTATTTAGCAACATCGGCTTTCATACCCGGCCACCAAAAATGTTTCTTGAGATCCTTGTACATCTTCCCCGTTCCAGGATGTATTGAGTATCTGGTTTTATGAGCTTCTCTAAGTACCATTTCTCTCATATCTCCAAATTTTGGTACCCAAATCCTTTCAGCCCTATACCGGGTTCTGTCTTCCCGAATATTAAGATGCTTCTCCGATCCTTTGGGTATTTCATCCTTTAAATTTCCCTCTTTTAAAACTCCTTGTTGCACCTCCTTTATTTGAGTAGTAATGTTATTATGAATCATTATATTCATAGATTTTACTCGAATGGGTTCTCTGTCCTTCCTCCTCAAGGCATCGGCTACCACATTTGCCTTCCCCGGGTGGTAACGAATCTCAAAGTCGTAATCATTCAACAATTCAATCCACCTACGCTGCCTCATATTCAGTTGTTTCTGATTAAATATGTGTTGAAGACTTTTGTGGTCGGTATATATAATACTTTTGACCCCATATAAGTAGTGCCTCCAAGTCTTTAATGCAAAAACAACCGCGCCTAATTCCAAATCATGCGTCGTATAATTTTGTTCGTGAATCTTCAATTGTCTAGACGTATAAGCAATCACCTTCGTTCGTTGCATTAATACACAACCGAGACCTTGCTTTGATGCGTCACAATAAATCACAAAATCATCATTCCCTTCAGGCAATGACAATATAGGTGTCGTAGTTAGCTTTTTCTTCAATAACTGAAACGCTTTCTCTTGTTCATCATTCCATTCAAATTTCTTCCCTTTATGCGTTAATGCAGTCAAGGGTTTTGCTATTCTGGAAAAGTCTTGGATGAACCTTCTGTAGTAACCAGCTAGTCCTAAAAACTGGCGTATGTGTTTCGGAGTTTTCGGGGTTTCCCACTTTTCAACAGTTTCTATCTTTGCCGGATCCACCTTAATACCTTCTTTGTTCACTATGTGACCGAGGAATTGAACTTCTTCCAACCAAAATGCACACTTTGAAAACTTAGCGTACAATTCTTCCTTCCTCAATACTTCTAACACCTTTCTCAAATGTTCACCGTGTTCTTGGTCATTCTTTGAGTAAATAAGTATGTCATCAATGAAAACAATGACAAACTTGTCAAGGTATGGTCCACACACTCGGTTCATAAGGTCCATGAACACAGCTGGTGCATTAGTTAAACCAAACGGCATGACCATAAACTCGTAATGACCGTAACGTGTTCTGAAAGCAGTCTTTGGAATATCATCTTCTTTCACCCGCATTTGATGATACCCGGAACGTAAGTCAATCTTTGAATAAACAGACGAGCCTTGTAGTTGATCAAATAAGTCATCGATTCTCGGTAGTGGGTAGCGGTTCTTGATGGTAAGTTTGTTCAACTCTCGGTAGTCGATACACAACCTGAATGTACCATCTTTCTTCTTGACAAACAAAACAGGAGCTCCCCACGGTGATGTGCTTGGTCGAATGAAACCACGCTCTAAAAGTTCTTGTAATTGGCTTTGTAGTTCTTTCATCTCGCTGGGTGCGAGTCTGTAAGGAGCACGAGCTATTGGTGCAGCTCTTGGTACAAGATCTATTTGAAATTTAACGGATCGATGTGGGGGTAATCCCGGTAATTCTTTCAGAAATACATCGGGAAATTCTTTTGCAATGGGAACATCATTGATGCTCTTTTCTTCAGTTTGTACTTTCTCGACGTGTGCTAGAACAGCATAGCAACCTTTTCTTATTAGTTTTTGTGCCTTCAAATTACTAATAAGATGTAGCTTCGTGTTGCCCTTTTCTCCATACACCATTAAGGGTTTTCCTTTTTCTCGTATAATGCGAATTGCATTTTTGTAACAAACGATCTCCGCTTTCACTTCTTTCAACCAGTCCATACCGATTATCACATCAAAACTCCCTAACTCTACTGGTATCAAATCAATCTTAAATGTTTCGCTAACCAGTTTAATTTCTCTATTCCGACATATATTATCTGCTGAAATTAATTTACCATTTGCTAATTCGAGTAAAAATTTACTATCCAAAGGCGTCAATGGACAACTTAATTTAGCACAAAAATCTCTACTCATATAGCTTCTATCCGCACCCGAATCAAATAAAACGTAAGCAGATTTATTGTCAATAAGAAACGTACCCGTAACAAGCTCCGGGTCTTCCTGTGCCTCTACCGCATTAATATTGAAAACTCTTCCACGGCCTTGTCCATTCGTGTTCTCCTGGTTCGGGCAATTTCTAATAATGTGGCCTGGTTTTCCACATTTATAACAAACTACATTGGCATAACTTGCTCCGACACTACTTGCTCCACCATTACTCGTTCCGACACCATTTGTTCCTTTCGTTCTATTAACCCCTGGTCCGTAGACCTCACACTTTGCCGCGCTATGACCATTTCTTTTACACTTGTTGCAAAATTTGGTGCAGAACCCCGAGTGATTCTTTTCACACCTTTGGCATAGCTGCTTCTGATTGTTGTTGTTGTTGCGGTTATTATTGTTGTTGGGATGATTGTTGTAGTTGCTGTTGTTGTTGTTGTTGTTATTGTTGGGCCGTTTGTTGTAGTTGCGATTGATGTTGCGATTGTTGGGATAATTGTTGCGATTATTGTTGTAATTGCTGTTGTTGTTGTATTGGTGATTCTTATCACCGTTTTCCTCCCACTTTCTTTTGACTTGCTTCACATTGGCCTCTTCAGCAGTCTGTTCTTTAATTCTTTCTTCAATCTGGTTCACTAGTTTGTGAGCCATTCTACATGCCTGTTGTATGGAGGCGGGCTCGTGTGAACTTATATCTTCTTGGATTCTTTCCGGTAATCCTTTCACAAACGCGTCGATCTTCTCTTCCTCATCTTCGAATGCTCCCGGACACAATAGGCACAATTCTGTGAATCGTCTTTCGTACGTGGTAATATCAAATCCTTGGGTTCGTAACCCTCTAAGTTCTGTCTTGAGCTTATTGACCTCGGTTCTGGGACGGTACTTCTCGTTCATCAAGTGCTTGAATGCTGACCACGATAGTGCGTACGCATCGTCTTGTCCCACTTGCTCTAGATAGGTATTCCACCATGTTAACGCAGAACCTGTGAAGGTATGCGTAGCGTACTTCACTTTATCCTCTTCAGTACAATTACTTATGGCAAACACCGATTCGACCTTCTCGGTCCACCGTTTCAATCCGATCGGTCCTTCGGTTCCATCAAATTCCAAAGGTTTGCAGGCAGTGAATTCTTTGTAGGTGCATCCTACACGATTTCCTGTACTGCTAGATCCAAGGTTATTGTTGGTATGTAGCGCAGCCTATACTGCGGCTATGTTTGAAGCTAGAAAAGTACGGAATTCCTCTTCATTCATATTCACGGTGTGTCGAGTAGTCGGTGCCATTTCCTTCAAAATAGTCAAATGGAACAAGTTAATCATACAGAATATTAAGAGTAGTTAATAGTATTTCGTAGCATAATATGAACTCATTTATAAAAGCTTTTTCTTCATATTAGCGTTTTATAAGTTTAAATTCGGGTAGTACCTAGCCGTTAAGTTCATACTTAGTAGCTAATATACAATTCAACTACTACAATTCTATATGAAAAACTGATTATAATAATATTTCGCGTTCAAACTTTTATACAATATTTTACAAACTTACAATACTGCTTATTTTACATAAAGCATGAAATATAGCACACAATAACTTTGATACAAGATAGTTGTGAAGACAATTCTAGCTAGTACACAAGTCGTTCAGCAAAGGCAATAAAGACACGTAATTCATACGTCCAGAAACAAGTCATGCATTCTGGTTTTACTAGAACTACTTCCCATCCTTGGTCTTGTGCAACATAACCGTTATGGCCGTTGATAAGACAGCGTGTTGTAACGTCGTCAAAGGGACGAGGGTTACGTAATGTCCAACAGTCCCGTAATAATCTAAAAACCTCATTTCTTACCCCAATTACCGACTCCGTCACTTGTGGAAACGTTTTGTTTAATAGTTGTAGCCCGATGTTCTTGTTCTCACTTTGGTGAGAAGCGAACATTACTAATCCGTAAGCATAACATGCTTCTTTATGTTGCATGTTAGCCGCTTTTTCTAAATCACGAAGTCCAATATTTGGATATATTGAGTCAAAATAATTTCTTAACCCGTTGCGTAAAATAGCATTTGGGTTCCCCGCAATATATGCGTCAAAGTAAACACATCGTAACTTATGGGTTTCCTAATGTGATATCCCCCATCTTTCAAACGAAAGTCTCTTATAAACCAAGACATTCTTGGAACGTTCTTCGAATGTCTTACAAACTGATCTCGCCTTAAATAGTTGTGCCGAAGAATTCTGGCCGACTCTAGACAAGATTTCATCAATCATGTCTCCGGGTAGGTCTCTTAAAATATTGGGTTGTCTATCCATTTTGTGTTTTTAAACTGTAAAATAGACAAGAGTTAGATTCATAAAAAAATACTTATTAATACAAGCAATTTTTACATATATCATAAAGCATAAGAACACTATATTACATATATTACACCACACGAATACAACTATCTTATTCCGACTCGCTCGTTTCTTCTTCTTTGATTTTGGTTCGTTTTGCCAAGTTTCTAGGGATATATGATGTTCCCCTAATACGAGCCGTCGTTGTCCACATTGGTTTAGAAAAACCTGGTGGTTTAGAGGTTCCCGGGTCATTGTTACAACTTAAGGACTTCGGGCGTTGACGATACATATAAAGTTCATCGGGGTTGGAATTAGATTTCTCTATTTTTATGCCCTTTCCCTTATTATTTTCTTTTGCCTTTTTAAATTCAGTTGGGCTAATTTCTATAACATCATCGGAATTCTCATCGGAATCCGATTCATCGGAGAATTGGTAATCCTCCCAATATTTTGCTTCCTTGGCGGAAACACCATTGACCATAATTAACCTTGGTCGGTTGGTTGAGGATTTTCTTTTACTTAACCGTTTTATTATTTCCCCCACCGGTTCTATTTCTTCATCCGGTTCCGATTCTTCTTCCGGTTCCGATTCTTCTTCCGGTTCCGACTCTTCTTCGGGTTCCTCTTCTGGAACTTGTGAATCAGTCCACGAATCATTCGAATTTACATTTGACTCTTCATTATTATTAGGTGAGTCAATGGGACTTGTTCTAGAGGTAGACATCTATCACATAATATCAAACGCGTTAAGAGATTAATATATCACATAATATTCACATGTTAAAAATATATAGTTTCCAACAAAATTTGTTAAGACACACGGTCGAAGTCCAGACTCACTAATGCATCCTAACAAACTCGATAAGACACACTAATGCAAAATTCTGGTTCTCCAAGACCAACGCTCGGATACCAACTGAAATGTCCCGTTCTTATTGATTAAAAACGTTCCATATTAATTGATTTCGTTGCGAGGTTTTGACCTCTATATGAGACGTTTTTCAAAGACTGCATTCATTTTTAAAACAAACCATAACCTTTATTTCATAAATAAAGGTTTAAAAAGCTTTACGTAGATTATCAAATAATGATAATCTAAAATATCCTGTTTACACACGACCATTACATAATGGTTTACAATACAAATATGTTACATCGAAATCAGTTTCTTGAATGCAGTTTTTACACAATATCATACAAACATGGACTCCAAATCTTGTCCTTATTTTAGTATGCAATAGCGGAAGCTCTTAATATTCACCTGAGAATAAACATGCTTTAAACGTCAACAAAAATGTTGGTGAGTTATAGGTTTAACCTATATATATCAAATCGTAACAATAGACCACAAGATTTCATATTTCAATACACATCCCATACATAGAGATAAAAATCATTCATATGGTGAACACCTGGTAACCGACAATAACAAGATGCATATATAAGAATATCCCCATCATTCCGGGACACCCTTCGGATATGATATAAATTTCGAAGTACTAAAGCATCCGGTTCTTTGGATGGGGTTTGTTAGGCCCAATAGATCTATCTTTAGGATTCGCGTCAATTAGGGTGTCTGTTCCCTAATTCTTAGATTACCAGACTTAATAAAAAGGGGCATATTCGATTTCGATAATTCAACCATAGAATGTAGTTTCACGTACTTGTGTCTATTTTGTAAATCATTTATAAAACCTGCATGTATTCTCATCCCAAAAATATTAGATTTTAAAAGTGGGACTATAACTCACTTTCACAGATTTTTACTTCGTCGGGAAGTAAGACTTGGCCACTGTTGATTCACGAACCTATAACAATATATACATATATATTAAAGTATGTTCAAAATATATTTACAACACTTTTAATATATTTTGATGTTTTAAGTTTATTAAGTCAGCTGTCCTCGTTAGTAACCTACAACTAGTTGTCCACAGTTAGATGTACAGACATAAATCAATAAATATTATCTTGAATCAATCCACGACCCAGTGTATACGTATCTCAGTATTGATCACAACTCAAACTATATATATTTTGGAATCAACCTCAACCCTGTATAGCTAACTCCAACATTCACATATAGAGTGTCTATGGTTGTTCCGAAATATATATAGATGTGTCGACATGATAGGTCGAAACATTGTATACGTGTCTATGGTATCTCAAGACTACATAATATACAATACAAGTTGATTAAGTTATGGTTGGAATAGATTTGTTACCAATTTTCACGTAGCTAAAATGAGAAAAATTATCCAATCTTGTTTTACCCATAACTTCTTCATTTTAAATCCGTTTTGAGTGAATCAAATTGCTATGGTTTCATATTGAACTCTATTTTATGAATCTAAACAGAAAAATTATAGGTTTATAGTCGGAAAAATAAGTTACAAGTCGTTTTTGTAAAGGTAGTCATTTCAGTCGAAAGAACGACGTCTAGATGACCATTTTAGAAAACATACTTCCACTTTGAGTTTAACCATAATTTTTGGATATAGTTTCATGTTCATAATAAAAATCATTTTCTCAGAATAACAACTTTTAAATCAAAGTTTATCATAGTTTTTAATTAACTAACCCAAAACAGCCCGCGGTGTTACTACGACGGCATAAATCCGGTTTTACGGTGTTTTTCGTGTTTCCAGGTTTTATATCATTAAGTTAGCATATCATATAGATATAGAACATGTGTTTAGTTGATTTTAAAAGTCAAGTTAGAAGGATTAACTTTTGTTTGCGAACAAGTTTAGAATTAACTAAACTATGTTCTAGTGATTACAAGTTTAAACCTTCGAATAAGATAGCTTTATATGTATGAATCGAATGATGTTATGAACATCATTACTACCTTAAGTTCCTTGGATAAACCTACTGGAAAAGAGAAAAATGGATCTAGCTTCAACGGATCCTTGGATGGCTCGAAGTTCTTGAAGCAGAATCATGACACGAAAACAAGTTCAAGTAAGATCATCACTTGAAATAAGATTGTTATAGTTATAGAAATTGAACCAAAGTTTGAATATGATTATTACCTAGTATTAGAATGATAACCTACTGTAAGAAACAAAGATTTCTTGAGGTTGGATGATCACCTTACAAGATTGGAAGTGAGCTAGCAAACTTGAAAGTATTCTTGATTTTATGTAACTAGAACTTTTGGAATTTATGAAGAACACTTAGAACTTGAAGATAGAACTTGAGAGAGATCAATTAGATGAAGAAAATTGAAGAATGAAAGTGTTTGTAGGTATTTTTGGTCGTTGGTGTATGGATTAGATATAAAGGATATGTAATTTTGTTTTCATGTAAATAAGTCATGAATGATTACTCATATTTTTGTAATTTTATGAGATATTTCATGCTAGTTGCCAAATGATGGTCCCCACATGTGTTAGGTGACTCACATGGGCTGCTAAGAGCTGATCATTGGAGTGTATATACCAATAGTACATACATCTAAAAGCTGTGTATTGTACGAGTACGAATACGGGTGCATACGAGTAGAATTGTTGATGAAACTAAACGAGGATGTAATTGTAAGCATTTTTGTTAAGTAGAAGTATTTTGATAAGTGTATTGAAGTCTTTCAAAAGTGTATGAATACATATTAAAACACTACATGTATATACATTTTAACTGAGTCGTTAAGTCATCGTTAGTCGTTACATGTAAGTGTTGTTTTGAAACCTTTAGGTTAACGATCTTGTTAAATGTTGTTAACCCATTGTTTATTATATCTAATGAGATGTTAAATTTTTATATTATCATGATATTATGATATATTAATATATCTTAATATGATATATATACATTTAAATGTCGTTACAACGATAATCGTTACATATATGTCTCGTTTCGAAATCCTTAAGTTAGTAGTCTTGTTTATTTGTATATAACTCATTGTTAATATACTTATGGAGATACTTACTTATCATAATCTCATGTTAACCATATGTATATCCATATATATATTGTCATGTCGTTTTTACAAGTTTTAACGTTCGTGAATCGCCGGTCAACTTGGGTGGTCAATTGTCTATATGAAGCATATTTCAATTAATCAAGTCTTAACAAGTTTGATTGCTTAACATGTTTGAAACATTTAATCATGTAAATATCAATCTCAATTAATATATATAAACATGGAAAAGTTCGGGTCACTACACATACGAGTAGAATTGTTGATGAAACTGAACGAGGATGTAATTGTAAGCATTTTTGTTAAGTAGAAGTATTTTGATAAGTGTCTTGAAGTCTTTCAAAAGTGTATGAATACATATTAAAACACTACATGTATATACATTTTAACTGAGTCGTTAAGTCATCGTTAGTCGTTACATGTAAATGTTGTTTTGAAACCTTTAGGTTAACGATCTTGTTGAATGTTGTTAACCCATTGTTTATTATAACAAATGAGATGTTAAATTGTTATATTATCATGATATTATGATATATAATGTATCTTAGTATGATATATATACAGTTAAATGTCGTTACAACGATAATCGTTACATATATGTCTCGTTTCGAAATCATTAAGTTAGTAGTCTTATTTTTACATATGTATTTCATTGTTAATACACATAATAATATATTTACTTATAATTTAACATAATTCACCAAGTGTATCAATATCTTAATATGATTCATATGTACCTAGTAAGACGTTGTTATAACGATAATCGTTATATATATCGTTTTCGAGTTTCTTAAATTAATAGTCTCATTTTTATGTATATAACTCATTGTTAAAATACCTAATGAGATACATACTTATAATAAAATCATGTTAACTATATATATAACCATATATATGTCATCGTATAGTTTTTACAAGTTTTAACGTTCGTGAATCACCGGTCAACTTGGGTGGTCAATTGTCTATATGAAACCTATTTCAATTAATCAAGTCTTAACAAGTTTGATTGCTTAACATGTTGGAAACACTAAATCATGTAAATAACAATTTCATTTAATATATATATAAACATGGAAAAGTTCGGGTCACTACAATATATATGTCATCATATAGTTTTTACAAGTTTTAACGTTCGTGAATCACCGGTCAACTTGGGTGGTCAATTGTCTATATGAAACCTATTTCAATTAATCAAGTCTTAACAAGTTTGATTGCTTAACATGTTGGAAACACTTAATCATGTAAATAACAATTTCATTTAATATATATATAAACATGGAAAAGTTTGGGTCACTACACATACGATTCATTCATCACACGTACGAGTTGGCTTCATCAGCCGTACGGGTGATCACTCACTCGTGTCTTCTCATTTAGGTTGTAATTGTGACTTAGCTCAGCATCAACCGTGCATATGAGCCTGTTAGCCGTACTAGTGAGGCTTCACTCGTACGTCTGACTAAGTCTAACATAGTAAAACATCTAAATCTCGTTCCTGCAGTTCCTGTAACCACATACAAACACGGATAGGATAATAACGAGCAATCATGGTGGCCTGTAAGCTGTTGTACCTGCAATGGACGTGGGTAGATGTCTAGGGACTTGCAAAAAAATACATCAACAGAAGGTGTGAGTTGTAAGGAAACGAAGGAGGTGAATTTATAAGAAAATCTCCAACAGAACAATTAAAATGGACGATCACATTTAAAGCAGATCCTAATTCCCTTAATTACCGGAGAGTCAAATCTTATTAAGAAGATTTTCTTCAAATCCCTTGAAATCTGGGAATCAATCATATCTACGTCAAATGATAAGATGAATCTACACTTACTCATTTCACTCTTCTATGTTAGCTTCATTCGTACTCTTCATATAAATGGATTGTTTATCCAAATTATTTGCTGATGATAAAACTCTAATTTTCAGCCCGTATGCATCATGAAAACATACTTATTATCATTCACGACCTTTCCACTCAAATTTTGGGACGAAATTTCTTTAACGGGTAGGTACTGTGACAACCCGAAAATTTCCAACCAAATTTAAACTTTAATCTTTATATGTTTCCGATACGATAAGCAATATTTGTTAAGTTAAATTTCAAGAATTTTAAACTATGTTCATACATTCATTCAATCTCGACCAAGTTCCAACGATTCACGAACCATTAAACGAATATGATTAAATATGTATATGTGTATATATATTATAACTTGAAACGTAAACAAAATATTAGATTAAATACTTTATATGATTGTATTTGTTTCAAAATGTTTATCAATGGAATTAGAAGATAAGATCAAATGATTGAATTATCAGATATATTGAATTATGATTACAAGTCTCTGTTGAAAGGCCCACGTTGATTTTAGAAATCTTTCCATTTTAAAAATATTCGGAAAATGGTAAAGTGATTTATAAATAAGAACAAATTGTCAATCATTGAGAACTAGACAAAGGATAGTGGAAGATTGAATCTCATAAAGACTCGATTGATCTATTTAGTTTCAAACGTACAAAAACGTTTTCAGTTTAAAAAGAACTTTATTATTAAAATGTATATAACTTTTATAAATATCTAGAACCACTTTTGACAACTCATTACTTAACTAGTATGATAAAGATAACGATATTTATATTTTATTTTATTAAATATATATAACGATTTAAATTAATATTATATATATTTATACGCGTATTATACGTACTTAGTTTTATACTTTTACTATACCTAAAATTTACCTTTACTTTATTTTTACTTTACTTTAACTTTAATAATTTATACTTTAATAATTCACTTTAATAATTCATACTTTAATAATTCACTTTAATAATTCATACTTTAATAATTTACTTTAATAATTCATACTTTAATAATTCACTTTAATAATTCATACTTTAATAATTCACTTTAATAATTCAAAAATCTATTATAAATAGAATTCAATAGGTTTCATTATTTCATAGAAACTTGAAAATATTTTTCTCTAAACTCTCTCAATCGATTTACATATATATATTTACTCCTTATTAGATACTAGTTGATTGCTAGGACCTTGTTGGTTGTTGTATGGAACATTTTGGTTATAATTCTGATTTTGATTGTAGTTTGGTCTTGGCGGTTGATAATTATTTTGATAATTATTTCCAGGCCTTTGGTTCATGTATGAAACATTCTCTCTTTGTTTCATTGTTTGTTCAATACTGAGACAATCTTTTGTCAAATGTGGTCCTCCACACTGCTCACAACTAATTCGTATTGCGTGAATATCTTTAGTCATCTTTTTCATTCGTCTCTCGAAAGCATCTAACTTTGCGAAAATAGAATCAAAGTCATGGCTAGAATCGGCTCTAGCCGTTTTAGATGATCTAACAATGTCTTTTTCTTGATGCCACTCATGTGAGTGGGAGGCTGTGTTATCAATAATTTTGTAAGCTTCAGTTGCGGTTTTCTTCATAATGGAACCACCAGCTGCTATGTCGATGTCTTTTCGTGTAGTAATGTCGCATCCTTGGTAGAATATTTGTACTACTTGATAAGTGTCTAAACCATGTTGAGGACATCCTCTCAACAACTTTCCGAATCTTGTCCACGCCTCCTATAGAGTTTCATTTGGCTTCTGCGTGAACATAACAATTTCTCCTTGAAGTCTTACGGCTTTAGATGCCGGAAAGAATCTTTTAAGAAATTTCTCAACTAAAACATCCCATGTATCAATCGCTCCTCTGGGTAACGATTCTAACCAATCTTTGACTTCTCCCTTTAAAGTCCAGGGAAATAACATGAGATAGATCTGTTCATCCTCAACTTCCCTGATTTTGAATAGAGTACAGATCCTATTAAAGGTACGAAGATGTACGTTTGGATCTTCCTTCAGCGTACCACTAAAATGGCATTGATTAGTTACCATGTGTAGGATTTGTCCTTTAATTTCATAATCTGGCGCATTAATATCTGGTTGAGTAATGGCATGACCTTGGCCAGTGCGTGTAGCTCTCATTCGATCCTTCATACTTAGAGGTTCCTGATTTTCCATGATTGAATTTGTTGAATCTGAATCACTAGAGGATTCTGATTTAATGGTTTCTTCCTCGACAATCTTTGGTTGAGTAATTTGTGGTTCAGGAGGAATGATTAGTGGTTCAGGATCTCTGAATTGTCCTTGAATATCCTCCAGGTTCTCAATTGTGAGGTCGGGTTCAAAAAATGGATTATCAGAAATTTGAATTGGAGTACTTGGTCGACTAGATGATGATTCTAAAGAAAAATCAACGACGACGGTATTGGCTAGATGTCTTGATCGAGTTACAGGTGGTGAACGTATGAAAGGTGGTGAACGTTTTGCTCGGTGCATTCACTGAATATCCTATTAGTTATAAAGATAAAAATTATTAAAGTTATCAAATTAATAGACTTTTCTGATTTTGCCCACGTTTCGAATAGCCAATAGATGTAGCAGGTAGCCAGGACCCTTTAAATCGGAAGCTCACAACTCGCCACTAACAAATCCAACTATTACTACGAACCAGAAAATTTTAGATGTCTATCAATTTAACCACTTAAAATAATTTTTCGTTGAAATTTAAAGAAAATAAAGAAAATTCTATGTCCTAAAAACTAGAGCGTAGAAATGAGAAAGAAAAAGAGTGCGTCGAAAAAAGTCAAAAAATAAAAGGTCAATAAATAATAATAAGAAAGTAGAGCGTCGAAACTTAAAAGTCTAAAAGCTAAAAATTAAAACTTGTGTCTAAAGCAATTAAAGCTTAAAAGGAATTCTATATCCAAAACGACAATAACTTAATTAGGCACTAAAATCTATTTAAAACTAAAGCGATAAGTGACGTCGTAAAATTCTAAAGCGCCTAAATCTTAATCTAAAGAAAAAGCACTTAAGAGATTTTATGGCAAAGCCTAAATATCTAGAAATATAAAAGAACTACAGCAAAAACTAAACTTAAAACAAGTTACGAACGATAAATTACAAATATACGAATAAACGATTAAAAAGATATAAATATAAAAAGAAACTAAATTGATAAAAATACAAATTTTATAAAAATATTATTTTTATATTATTATTTTATAAAAGTATTAATTTTATAATTACTAAAACTAAATAAAACTTAAAAGTACAAATTTAAATAAAGTTAAAACTAATTATTATTTAATTAAAACCCTACTTTTAGTTACTTATTAATAATAATAATTAAAATTCGTAACCCTAATTATGTCGTACTAGGTACCAGGCCTGTCTTTTTACCTCATGCAACCGCATAAGGTTTCTTTGGTTTGGCAATGCGATCGCATGGCTTCAGGTTCCAGGCCAAGTCTTGGGCTGCTACAGTACCAGGCCCGCATTCTAATTTTCATTTTTTTTTCAGATTTAACTTTATATAAAATATTATGTAATAAAAATTTATATTTAAAAAAAACTTTACTTATTAGTTTTAATTTTTAACAAAAGAAATAAAAAATATAAACTTTTTAATTTAAACACTTAAAAATATAGAAATATATTTTTCTTTTTTTATGTTTTTATATTTTTAAAACTTATGTAATTGTTTTTCAAAAATAGCTTAAAAACTAATATTTTTTTATATAGCGTTTCGCTTTTCGATCCCCGGCAGCGGCGCCAAAAATATTTGATGTGTGCGAGGTGTAGTACGAAATAGATTATATTTTACTACGAAATACTATTAAATACGATACAATTTTACACAAGTTATTTATTTATTTATAGAATGGGATATACTTAAACCTTGCTACAACACTTATAGGCAGTGTACCTAATCGTAGAGTAGTGTAGTTTTTAGTAAGTCTGGTTCATTCCACAGGGAGCTAGCTGAGTTTAACGCTATATTTTTATTAACTATATTTGTATATATATATATATATATATATATATATATATATATATATATATATATATATATATATATATATATATATATATATATATATATAAGTAGTATTATTATTATTATAAAAAGGGGGTTTTACCGTTTAATGACCGATTTGTCGATTTTACGTCTTAAGTCACAAGTAAAACCTAATGTAAAATATTAAATATAAATACAACTTAATTTAAAGCGTAAAGTAAATGACGATAAATAAAATAACGGTAAATAAAAGTACGATGAAATATAAATTAAGAGAATTATGCTTATTTAAACTTCCGTAATCATGATGTTTGACGTGTTGATTTTAGTTTATTACCAAGGGTTAATTGTCCTTTGTCCTGGATTATTCGATATGTCCATCTGGTTTTTGTCCATAATAGTCCATCGGTCATAAATATAAAGTGCGAGTGTCCTCGTCAAATTACCCTTATACCCGAAGTCAAATATTTCAACTAATTGGGGACTTAAACTGTAATAAGGTCTTAATACTTTGTTAATGATTACACCAGGTTATCGACTGTGTAATCTAAGGTTTTTATACTTTATTAAGAATTACACCAAGTGTCCTTGTATGTAATCCACCCCTGTTTTAATGAGTCCATTGACTATTAATCCATTCCCGTGTCCGGTTTAATGAACGGTTATTAGTATTTATAGATATCCCGCCCATCGTATCCGATCGAGGGTATGTGGTTATTTATAGATACGCCAAATTGTAAATCTCTATATTAAATTAACGAACTATCATTCAGTTAAACAAATATAAAGCCCATTAATAGCCCATAGTCCAATTTCCACAAGCGTCGGTCTTTTGTCCA
Organism: Rutidosis leptorrhynchoides; assembly: GCF_046630445.1. Taxonomy (NCBI): domain Eukaryota; kingdom Viridiplantae; phylum Streptophyta; class Magnoliopsida; order Asterales; family Asteraceae; genus Rutidosis; species Rutidosis leptorrhynchoides. Next base: position 167,820,612 of record NC_092342.1, on the reverse strand, counting down.
AACCCCAATTATGGTCCAAAGCCCAATAACCCTGTCTTAATATTTAGTCCAACATCATGATTACTTCGGCTTAAATAAACATAATAATAACTTAGCTACGAGACATTAATTTAAAAAGGTTGAACATAACTTACAATGAGTATTAATCACGTAGTGTTACACGGACAGAATTTCGACTTACAAGCTTAAAACATTTGCCACTATAACCTTATTATTATTAACTTAATATTAAAATTATAATTATAAAATATAAATATATATTTGAGAGAGTGAGAGAGATCAGTGAATGAAGGTGTACTCCTCTCGTCCGAATTTCATTCCAATTTATAGACCTAGCCATGACTTTACTGCCATGCGATCGCATGGTTTTTGTGCCTCCAGGCCATGCGATCGCATGGCTCCCTTTTACAGCTCAGGTTCTTTTGTTTTCTTATTTGTCAACGGTTTTTAATAATATAATATATATAATTTTATATAATTATATATATATTATATTATATTCATGTGCATAGTTAACTTGTACTTTCAGTGCCATTAAGTCGCGCGTTGATAGTTGGTTCATGTCCCGGTTCCGGATTTTCGAACGTCCTTTCGTACGATTTAATATCTTGTAATTTGTGTTTTGCGGCTTGTACTCTTGTAATTTTTAGACGTTTCTCACCAATAATTTGAACCACTTAGATTGTACTTTGTACTTTTTAGCTTTTTGGTCGTTTGCGTCTTCAAATCGTCGAATCTGTCTTTTGTCTTCACCTTTTATTATTTAAACGATAATCACTTGGAAATAGAACAATTGCAACTAAAAGCTTGTCATTCTTGAAGGATAATGCTATGAAATATATGTTTGTTTTTGGCATTATCAAGGTCAAAACCTCGCAATGTAACCATATGTTATTGTATTCATCCTTATGGATTAGGACGAGTCGTCTCACCGCTGTCGGGGAACTGGTATCAGGAAATACTGCTTTTATCAAACTCATTCACAATCATTTAGTGGTGTCTAAGAAAGACAATTATACGCGGACTTGGTTGTTGGAACCAAAAGGATCCTGCCCCTCCGTAGTTGGCCTTGCCACTTGATTTGTTGAATAGTTCGTGCAAAGCTCTGTTATCGAAATACCATAGAATCAGTAGCAAGAACCAAAAACATATCTAAACGTACGAGAATTAGATTACCTTATAATTAGATTAGATTACCTTAGACTACTTTAGATTAAAACTACCTTAGACTACCTTAGATTACTTTAGATTCCCTTAGATTGCTTTAATTAGGAACTTAACTTATCTGTTTGAAATTTAAGAATAAAAAGGCATACCCAGTGTATGACCCAAACCCGGTCTGGACCAGGGACGTTGTTTTTCGTACCTTACCCGGACGCAATAATCTCTAAAGCACGCAGGGAAAGAACGAACCAGAAATCAAATGGCGTTACGCGTTACTTTAGCAGAAAACACCAAACCCTCGATTGAAGGTCGAGGAGGACCGATCAGATTTCCAGAGATTCAAGGACACTCGTTCGAGTTAAAACATCACATCATCCAGCTCATTCAGAATAACTATCAGTTTCAAGGATTACCGAATGACGATCCTAATTCTCACCTTGATAAATTCATATCTCTTTCAAACTCCTACAAACAACCAGGGATAGGACAAGATATAGTCCGGCTATACTTGTTTCCCTATTCTCTCACTCATCATGCTCAAACCTGGTTCAAAGGACTGGAAAAAGATTCCATCACGTCATGGACGGAGATGGCTACAAAATTCCTAACCAAATATTTCCCTCTTTCTAAACAAACCAAGCTAAAGAATGACATCATTAACTTTAAAAAAAGTTATGATGAATCTCTTTACACTGCATGGGAGTGATTCAAAACCCTACTGAAGAAATGCCCTAATCACCAGCTAGAACAGTCAGCCCAAATCTGTACCTTCTACAATGGTCTTACGGTAAATCATAGGACGACGATCGTTGCAGCAGCTCAAGGGAATCTGATGAACCAAACCGCAGACGAAGGATGGGAGTTGCTCGAGAACATGACAATGCATCATAATGACTGGAGCAGTGGTGAAACAACTTCATCATCTGCCCCACTCTCTGCACTCAACAATCAAACGGAGGCCATCAAATCCCTCACGGATAAGATGGAATCTCTCGCTAAACAACTCAGAGAATTGAAGACACAGCCACAACAGGTCCACCAAGCTCAGGCTTGTGTTAATTGTACCAACCTGCAACCCACTGAAGAATATCAAGTTGAGTACGAAAACCCTGACGGTTCGGTCTGTTACGTCCAATACCCAGCTCGTCCACCAAATCCCGGATTCAATCAACAACCTAGGGTTAATCAATTTCTACGAAGCAATCAACCTTTTCGCTATCGCTATCCATCTTATCCAGCCCAACAATCTCAATTGACCTACGATCAACCACTTCCACTCACTGGTACCCCAGCTGAGGAAAATTCCCCTACCACCCAGATTACAAAAGCAACTAACCCCACTCTCGGAGCTGATGATCACTTGACTCAGTTCATTCAAGGACAACAACAGCTAAATCAGAGAACTACAGCTAGGCAAGATCAGACGGAGATACTAATGAGAAACCAATTGGCTCTGCTCAAAAGTCTGGAAACGCAGCTCGGACAGTTATCACAACGCCTTGAAACCCGACCGCAGGGAAGATTGCCAAGTAATACTATCCAAAATCCCCACATAGAAGAAGCAAAACAAATGGATTCCGTAATCCCAGAGGAAGAACCACGGAGAAGGTCAGCCAGGCTCAAGAACAAATCAACATATACTCAGAAGCTGACTCTGGAAACTCCAGTTCATGTACCCTATCCTGGAAGGCTACAAGAAGAACCATCCAAGCTTGATTCCTTCAAACTTGATGGAAGATTCCTGGACACTATGTCCAAAGTTTCCAACCAGAAGAGATACATCTGAAGGCTTCTCTCTACAAAGGAGAGGATACCAGACTCTAAAAAAAATTCCACTGAGTGAAGAATGCTCTGCATTACTCAGAAACTCTCTACCACCGAAGCTAGGAGATACGGGCCGATTCTTTTTCTCGTGTTTAATCTACCAATCTGGAACCATTCATGCGTTAGCAGATTTAGGAGCAAGTATCAACTTAATCCCCTACGATCTCTACAAGAGATTAGAGTTAGGAGACTTGTCACCAACTAAAATGAAAATCCAACTTGCCGATCATACAATTCGATATCCTAAGGGCATAGTTGAGAACGTCTTAGTGAAAGTCGACAAATTCTTGTATCCTACGGATTTCGTAGTAATGGATATTAAGGAAGACCTACACACACCAGTAGTTTTAGGAAGACCTTTCATGAATATGGCTAGGACTGTCACTGATGTGTACAATTAAACCTTGATCTTACAATCACATGGGTAGAGCGTTACCTTAAAAATTGATCGACCAACCGATCTTTCTGGACGGGCAGAGATGTTTGCTATTTCCGCCAGACGGATCACTTTCAATGACGAGTCTTCACCACCAGCCGATGATATCGAGATGGGTGTCGAATCACAGCCTGTAGACGACCCAGAAATGGAAGAAGAGGATCCCAGCGAAGAAATAGAGGAAGAGGAGGAATATGAAGATGAAGAGGAAATGGAAGATGTAAAAGAAACTACAACAATACCCGCTCCAAGCATTGAGCGTCATGAAGAAATAATGAGGCTTGAGACGGAAGATCACAGTTTAATCATTCGCTTTAAGAAGAAGACCAACAAGGCTGAGGTTAAGGATATATAAATTGATCCTACAAGTGTCAAACTGGAGAATTAGAATACTGAAGAAACCCGTTCATCAGACGCATCCTCAGAGGAACAATACACTGATGATGACGAGGTAGAGCAACTTGAAGACATTCTGAATAACTTACACTCTCCAACCGAACCAGATCAAGGGGAACCGGACTCTTCTTCATATCGGATTCCGGTTATATCTACACACGCAGACATGATAACCTTCATCAATGATACCGATGAATTTAAAGATATTCTTGAAGCCATCCGTAAATCAACCATTGATTTTTGGCTACGCTTAACAGAATGAATTATGGCTATCCGATAAGAACACAACATCTATCTCCGAAGAGAAGACAATGATGTTGAAATCCTAGAAGAACGCATTCAAGACTTTATTAATTCTCTTCACGATCATATCTACCAAGAAGAAAGGCAATGAGAGCACAATTTAGTGGTTCGCACCTTTCTTGAAACAATATTCTATTGAGATCTGAAGATCATTTACTCTAAGGTTTATAACACCTTAGTCAGATCTGCACTTCCGTTCTCACGAAACCAACAAGCACTACAGACTCTCATCCGGAAGCATATGGATCTTTTCACCGGACGCCTGACTTATCACTCTGATTTGCAAATGATCGAGGATATTCACAGCCTTTTCGCTCTCTTGAAAAGAGATAATTTCGAAAGCACACCAGACAGACTATGATTTACGTAACAATTGATCACCATGCTGATCTGATTATCAAAGAGTTACGAGACGCTGTTACGGAGGAAGTAAGGCGAAATAATCCGTTCTCTCATCTTGAACCAGATCGAGTCAACATTGCCACCTATGTTAAATGCAGATATCACGTAGCTTCCACGAATCCACAAATCCTAGTTTCACATTTAAAGCTGGATGTCGGGAGATATGCTCAAAGACGGTGACATTAATGCTCGGATCAGGATTGCTGTTCACTTCTTTTCAACTTCGTCTTTTAAAAAATCTGTGCAAAGCTACAGACTTTTACTGTGGAGATAACCATTCCGAAGACTTCAAGATTCTAAATATACAGTTTCTAACATTGTTTGAAGACCTCCGAAATCAGCATCCCATCAGAGAAACAATCACCACCAGTACTGCCTCTATGATTGACATTTATGGGTCAACCAGCAGAGCCGTGGATCACATTCTTATCGGACTTCAAGACTTATCAAGAGCCGAAACTGCGCACTACTTATCTTTCAGAAGATCTTTAAGAGAAGTACCGGATCTTCTACCACTATTGGTCCGGCACTTTCTCATGATTTACCCGACTCACATTCCCTCACGAAGACCAAGATCACAACCATAAATGAGGAATGTTTGCTTTTTAAAGCATCACTACGATCAGGCAACCCGTGCAATAAAGTAGAGTAGAAGAATAAAGGATGACAAATGAGCCGATAAAAGACGCAAGAATTGGAAGCCAGCCGCATCTGCTAGGGGTATTTCTTTCTTTTCACTACTAGCTCAAGATTCAAACTATTCCACATCCTAGCTTATCACTAAGTGTGGGATAACACCCAATTGAAGCACTAGACAAATATTCTCAAATCTTCAATTAAAACTCCTAAGTGTGGGATACACTAGGAACATTGAGGACAATGTTCGTCTAAGTGTGGGATGTTGGTATAATCTTTTTATGTTGTATTAAAATAACCCATTACGAAGATTTCAATTCCTTAAGCCAAATTTCAAAATTTTTGCAAAAGAAAGCCTTTTCGAAAAAGTATTTTTGAAAACCTAAAACGTTTGTCAATAAAAATAAGGCTTAAGTAGGGTGGAAATCTTGTTAGGATGAACCAAATCTCTAATAGAACATTGCATGACTAAGGCATTATCAACCCAAATTGATTATGGGGAGGCACCCCAAATAAGACCATCATTCATCTTTAATGCTTCACTATTTTCCGTTGAGAGTGCTGATGCCTGTGCTCAGCATCAGAACTTGCTTTAGATCTACATCTCCAAGCAGCGAAACGTGATTCAGTTGTAATCAAAAGAGCTAGCCATTTGTCAAAAATAAGCCTTTCGCACCTCCACTATTTCTACTCCACCACCACACCCACATCATCTTTACTATTACTCGAAAAATCCAGAAAACAAGATTCCTTCCAAAAACCCGATGTTATAAACCTCTCAAGTATCATGGCAAAGGTCTTGAAAAAGTTTAGCCGAAAAAGTTTCTCGAGATGAAGTCTCTAAAATATATATATATATATATATATATATATATATATATATATATATATATATATATATATATATATATATATATATATATATATATATATATATATATATATATATATATATATATATATATATATATATATATTCAAAGTTAAGAGAAATGCCGAAGAGAACTTGACGAAAATGATTATCAAATGAAGAAAAGTTCAAAAGTGCTTCTCAAAATACTTCAGCACTCCTAATAAAAGTCTAAAGACTACATTACCCTTTTATCTCACCCCTCAAAAACAACTTCACTACCACTCCAAAATTCCTTCTCCATCATTGACAAATGACCTACAAGCTGAGATTACTACCATTCTCGCATTAGCAGCAAGGATTTGAGTCTTTATCAAGCCTATGACGATGGGTGCAGCATGATTGGCTATGAGTGTATTCATTTCTTAGATCTATAGGGAACCCTAAACACTTGAGTGATTGAGTGACCCGTGAAAGCTAGCCTATGTCATGTAACCTCCTCGCATGCTTGCAAAGATAATTTCAATCATAACAGAGATGACTCACCTTATCTTTTTGCTCTTATAATAACAGCAAACTGCGTAGGCTATTAGAAAATAAACTCCGAAAAGATTCTTAAGGAAATGAGAGTTTGCTTGAGGACAAGCAAAGTCTAAGTGTGGGATATTTGATATCGGCTAAAAAGTCATGTTTTCACCCCGGTACTAAGGCCCAAAAACAAGAATGATTCAAACTTTGTCGGAAAAATACCCACTTCGTCAGTTAGAACTGAAGAACAAGTAATTACGAAGACGGTGCAAAAAGAATCAAGAGAATCGGAGCTAAAACGAAGATTCTAAAGCGAAAACAGTGAAAGACAAGAAATTAAGTTACGATCCAGGAAAGTCAGGCTGACCAGGCCAGCAAACGGCCTGCCATATGGCTTGCCAAACGGCCTGCAGGTATGGCAAACGGCCTGCCAAACGTTCAGATCAAACGGGCTCGATAAACGGCTTGCCTTAGCAAACGGCCTCTAAAAATGGCCTGCCAAACGGCTTTCCAGCCATTTGCAGGCAAAAATCTTGTTTATTTAAAGGGTCTTTGTCATTCATTCCAACACATACTTCAATTCACTTCTTTCTCTCTCTTGTACAATATTATTCGTACTCTCAAGGCCTTCGACTCCGTGCGGGAAACCTAGTACCCGGAGAAGAACGCCGAAGATTGTATTAGGAGCGGTCTGGAGTCTTAAAGTTGTCACTTTTGTATTCGGAACTCGTTTAATCTACTCGTACTTCTATCCCTTATCTTTATACAATGTCTTCTATCATTATGTTATGTGATATTGTTGCCATGATTAACGAGTAGTTATCTTTAGTGTATGCTATGATGTAAGCAGTTATGATGCCGAAATAATAGTATGGTCTGTGTATGCTGTTGAAATGCTTTCCAATTATGCTTTAAACTCAATCGCTTTTCCAACTAATAGAACGTAGTTATTGGCTCTGTTATTGGGAAGTCGCGAACCCCGATTCAGAGTACACAATATGTGTGACCCCTTGGTAAGAGAAGTCTATCGGATACAACGTAAGATCGACTGAGGCACACCGGTTGTAGTAAGTCTATCAAGCTTTGGATTCCGACCGAGGACTCTTTCGTAGTGAAACATCTGACTAGACCCTTAGTACATTGTCGGTCCCAGACCATGCTAGTGTAGTCACCAAGCATATAAATTTCGTACGTGCATGCTGAAGCATAGCGATTGTTGAAAGCTGTACCTCTGCTAAGTAAGGCCATGGAACCCGGTCAGTGTTGATTAGTACACTGCACCATAACGCAGTCTCAAGCATTGCACCCCGCTTGAGGGATTCTTAGTTAATTAAGGAACTGTTTGTTTAGACACATAAAGGATTGGACCGTTAGGATAACCGAACGTGTCCATGGAAGTTAGCTTGACTTGGCCATGGTGTTCTTTATGGTTGAACTCTTTTTAAGGGCCTAACTATCTTTTAAAAGCAATCATTAACGAAAGTATTGAAACACATCACGTCTCACGGATATGGTAAACCATGTATTATATTATACTTAAGAAAGTTTAGACCATTGTGGAATGTTAATACGTTACCCAACCGAGTCGCTCAATTGGATGAGCCGTCTGAACGTGTATGCCTGTAGTCAGATTGCATGGGCGTCGGGGGTAAGGGATGTTGCTGTCTATTCATAATCTTCAAGCCTAACGCAGTACCAGTGGCATGTCTTATGACAGGGGCTTTTAGGACCAGTGTAATGAATACAAGGCCCCTGCCTATTCATGAGCCAGCATTCCATAATCTCGGCAGAATAACTGATGAAGTCATAGTATGCACTCACTTTAACCTAATCTGAATTACGAATTTTATCGCATTTACTTTATCTGTCTTATAAATTAGAAAATCCCAAAATTAAGTAACCACTACTCCTTCCTAACTATCTTAGGCTTAAATATAGGTTCGATTCTACTGATATCTCAAAAATACGACTCTAGGTCATACTTCCCTTACTCATTCTAAGGAGTAGTACGATTTAGGCTCTGCTAAATATAAATTTGAAATAGTACCTTCCCCCCTGGGTGGCTGATCCTGGTGCGATGCGGCCCGACGACACCGCACGAATAAAAACCGTCTGTTTTGGCCATATCACTTCCCTTACCAAGGGGTGACACAGATAGTGTACTCTGAATCGGGGTACGTAACTTCCCAATAATAGAGCCAATAACTACGTTCTATTAGTTAGAAAAGCGATTGAGTTTAAAGCATAATCGGAAAGTATTTTAACAGCATACACAAACCATAATATTATTTCAGCATTATAACTGCTTACATCATAGCATACACTAAAGATAACTACTCGCTAATCATGGCAACAATATCACAGAACATAATGATTATATAAAGATAAGGGATAGAAGTACCAGTAGATTAAACGAGTTCCGAATACAAAAGTGACAACTTCAAGACTCCAAGCCGCTCCTAATACAATCTTCGGTGTTCTTCTCCGGGTACTAGGTTTCCCGCACGGAGTCGAAGGCCTTGAGAGTATGGCTAATATTGTACAAGAGAGAGAAAGAAGTGAATTGAAGTGTGTGTTGGAATGAGTGACAAAGACCCTTTAAATAAGCATAAAATTTTCCTGCAAACGGCTGGCAGGCCATTTGGCAGGCCGTTTAGCAAGCCGTTTGCAGGGCCCGTTTGCTAAGGCAAGCCGTTTAACGAGTCCGTTTGATCTGGAAGTTTGGCAGGCCGTTTGCCACACTGGCAGGCCGTTTGGCAGCCCGTTTTGTAAGCCGTTTAATGAGGCCGTTTGATCTGTGCGTTTGGCAGGCCATTTGCCACACTGGCAGGCCGTTTAGCAGCCTATTTGGCAAGCCGTTTGGCTTGCTGATTCCCTGGATCGTAACTTGATTTCTTGTCTTTCACCATTTTCGCTCTAGAATCTTCGTTTTAGCTCCGATTCTTTTGATTCTTTTTGCACCGTCTTCGTAATTACTTGTTCTTCAATTCTAACCGATGAAGTGGGTATTTTGCCGACAAAGTTTGAATCTTTCTTGTTTTTGAGCCTTAATACCGGGGTGAAAACGTGACTTTTTAGACGATATTAGACATGCGTAAGCCCTGCAGGCGGCTTATATGCTTAAGTCCTTTAGTTAAGCGGGTGAGCAGAATGCAGCCACGTCAGTACACGCCACAGGCATTCTAGATATTTCGCATAACTGAAATAATCAGCGTTTGACACGTGTTTCTCGAGAATTTCGGACATTCTACGCCTATAAATAGATCCCTTGGGTCACCACATTTCACATCTGAACTTCAGTCAAAGAGAAGTACACTTTCTCTCTCACACAGTTCTTTCTTACTCTAAAACATTAACCGCTTAGCAACAGAACGCTAGACGGATCAATTAAAGATTGATCCAAAGATTGATTGAGGCCACCCTATGGATCTCTCATCTGTGTTCCGGGTCTGCATGGATTATTTCCCGAGGGCAAACATCAATCAACATCCAATCGCTAAACGTTAGGCAGATATTGTTCTGTACTGGTACCTTACACCCGCTATACGAAAAATCGTACTACCAGGGCTAGGGAAAGGGAATTATGTTTATGTTAAAGCTAATATTAGAATGGTGTAGATCTGGTTGGATGAGCCAATTACACAGACCTATAATCTCTAGACTCTCGGAGTTCTCATTGAGTAGTGAAAAGTATGTCACTTAGTTGCATAATTGAAAGGTAACTATACCTCGGAGGTTATCCTCATTAAAGCACTAGGTTTATTAGTGAGTTGAGCTCTAATCCTAACCCTCGTTATCAGTTTAGTTAACTGAATAACAACGTGCCGTGTTAATTGAACAACGATCTCAAACGGAAGGAGTCCGTCGGGTTAAGTTGACAAAACCTTAAATGAAAACTAACAACCATTTCATCATACTAATGAGATCATACCAATCCAAACATTATACAGCATTACAGTTGATATACTGAAAGTAAAGCAGATAGAAACCTAACAGATACCTAAACAGTTGATATGACTTAATCCTAGGGCAACAATCAAACAAGAACATGCAATAGGTTTGGGTCATATAATCAATGCACTAGCTAGATCTTAACAGCTCCTAAGAGGTCTCTTTGGAACATTCAATAGGTATACTAGGTCATTCATGTCTCAATTCCTAAGTTCCGTGTCCTAAAAGCGCATTAGATGCCTTTCGGGAACTCAGGCCTTACCGAGTTCATAGAATCTTCAGATACAATATAACCAGGGGTCTTAATCATGTGAAGTAGCTAAGTTCGTATTGATGGACAAGTCCTGATAACAACCTAGGTTGGTCAATCCTTAAGATGCTAGCATACAAATCTATCAGACTCACAAGTTTAGCATAACAACAGTAACCCTACTAATTTAACATAACTACGCTAACCCAAACTTCTATCGTGGCAACATACAGATTAATTAAGCTAACATGGTAATATCAGAACGCATTATTAAACATAAATGATAAAAATACATGTTTAATACAAAAGACAAGCATTTCAGATAAAAACCTGAAAAGGTTAAAGAAATCTGCCCGAGATCGCAGGGATTCGCCGGGATATCCTTCGAAAAATAAAAGCTAAGGTAGCTAAAACTAACTAAAAATCTTGAAAATATGAAGTGAAGTACAATTGAGTGTGTATAAAATTGAATGGAAGAGGCCCTTTAAATAGGCAAAGTTTCAGCTGCCATACGGCTGGCAAGCCGTATGGCAGGCCGTTTTTACTGCCTGTTTGCTCTGGTCAGCCGTTTTGCAAGTCCATTTGCCCAGGCCGGATGGCAGGCCGTTTTCCCTTATGGAAGGCTGTATGAAAAGCCATATGGCCTGCCCTGGTTTGCTGTTTTCACTGGATCGTAACTTGATTTTCTTGGTCGTAACTTGTCTTTCACCGTTTTCGCTCTAGATTCTTCGTTTTAGCTCCGTTTTACTTGATTCATTTTGCATCGCCTTTGTAATTACTTAATCTACAAAATCAACCGACAAAGCGATAATTTTGCCGATAAAGTTTGGAACTTTATTGATTTAGGGCTCAATATCGGGGGTAAAAACGTGACTTTTTGGCCGATATCACTTATTCTACTACTTTATGGCACCTGAATTTTTGTCGCTTGAGTATTAGAATGAGTATTAGGAACGACATAAGGGTCGGTGATAAACACACACTCAATCATAACAGCATTTTATTAGGGTTTTTTACAACCTTCACACTCATTCCTCTTTGTGATTGGGAAGACAAACCAAGAGTTGTCCTTTAATCCTTTCGTGGTTTGTTGAAATTGGGAAGACAAATTAGGGTCATCATCATTTGATTCCACTATTTTCCATTTTTCTTAGTCTCAATCGAATTTCTATGCACCTGAAAACTTAGGGTTTTTTTTGTTCGTTTGTTGCGATTGATATTCACAATTAGTGTTTGAATCATCCGATTTTTCAGGGTTTGAATCCATTTGTACATCCTTTTCAGCCGGTTATTGTGGTAGCCCTACATTACACGCCGACAAGCACTATTGGCGCCACCACGGCAGCCGGTGCCACTATTTCTACCATCCCAACAATTCCATTGTATTCTTTTACTATATGTTTATCATACATTTATCATGTTAATATGTATCTTTTAATTATATAGTACCTTTTTTGAGAACTATAATGCTGACATCTGATATGCCCTAATGAACGATAACCATCCATCTGTTGTACTTAAAATATGAAGATTAGGCCCATTTAGGAACAAAAGGGTCAGTTCGTTAGCTGATAACATCATGGTGTAGGTTTGTTCATAGATTTTGATAGTCAAAAACCATAGTTGCTGAGATGTGGGTGATGAATTAATAAATGCAACTTTTTTTTTTACATTTTTGTTTCTTTGTTTGTGGGTTTGTCTTTAGTATATATTACATTATTTGTCTTTGGATTCTTTCCCTAGTTCTCATATGCATTCTTTATTAGCTTATGCTACTACTTTATGATTACCGATACTGTCATCGTATAATGCTGGTGCTAAAATCTTGCAGGTTAGGTGCACTTCTATTAGTATTTCTTAGACAATAGAGTTGGTTAAACCATTAAACTCTGTATGTGTGAATTCATTTTACTTTGACACTTAAATGGCTCAATTATTCGTCTGATACTTGAAACTATTTTAAGATTGAGTGGTTTCTGTGTGTGATAGTGTTATATCATGTTTCAGCATAGGCGGTGTTCGGTACATAGCAACTCTAAAATGAGCTCCGGACCATGGGATCTACCAAGACAATTGACTACTTTATTTTGATTTATTTATAAATATGAGAAAAATACTGAAAAATCTATCGCCAACCCCACTCATAGAGAAACGACATTAGCGACAACATGTTTCAATGTCACATACACCGAACGATTCTAGATGCAATGTAAATCTGAAATGTGAGTATGGCTGATTTTGTGCATAGTGTTCGGATGATTTCTTGGTTGGTAGATAACTTATTTAGTTGTGCAGGCTATTATCTTGAAACAACTCAAACACGTTTGCGAAAAATCGACCAATTTTTTATTTTATTTTTTATTTTTTTCACATAAGACGTGCGTCGAACAAATTACTTGTGCGTCGCGCTTTTACACGTATTCTCGAAACAGTCTTTTAAATCAGTCCCATGTACCAACACCAGCTCAACTGCGCGTCGTGCAAATACATTGCGCGCGGCGCAATAAGACTGACTCTGAAGTCGGTAGCTAGTAAGCTGCTGCACCATTCCAAAATTTTTACTAAGTATTGGAAATGACCCAAAACACATCAAAATTGACCCAAACTTGTTTAAACAACTTTATCACTTTCAAATTGGGTTCAAGTTTCAATTTCAAACATAGTTGATTCATAAAATAGGTTCGACGACCCGTTACAACAAAGTGTCAATTTTGACCCAGTTACATTAACTAAGACACAAATGAGCTTGATCTTCGGAATCAATCTACCCATATGCAAGTCTCCAAAATGCCAAATCCCGCAAGCAAGTAAGCAAGATCGCTATTCCACATTCTTACCCTTGTCCTTCAATGCGCTAGAATCTATAAAAATATTAAACAACGATGGGTAAGCAATTCGCTTAGTGAGTGCAACAATTACATGCATACATATATAAACCACTTACATTCACATACTTACACAAACCAAGCATACAAGTGTAGCATCTCAAATTAACAAGTTGTAACAATACGTCATGCTAGATAAACAACACATAATACGATTAGCAATAGAACTTGCGGCATAGCCCAACGGTTCCCCTCATGTACTTTGTGTCAGGGGATGGGGAGAGGTCATCGGTTCGATCCTTAGGGATAACATGATTTTCTTTAAAACATTTGAACACCAATAATGGTGGTATATATTGACCCTATAGAAAGGTTTTACCGGATTCATTCACGAACCTCTACCCAGGAACACTAGCCGAATGGATGTGTTCCCGGGTACCGTCGATCGGGCTTGGGTTTCCGCCTGAACATGTGTAATATGTGCAAATGATGAGGGTCATTGAAATAAATGATCTACTGATGCAAAAAATCATCGTTCGAATAAAATACGATTAGCAATAACATCACGTAGCAATATAGATCCATATTCACACAAACACGGGAATGGTACTCGCAATGATCATCGGTACTCGCAACGACCATTATTGTACATGAACGAACGATGTAACACTAACCCCAATGGTGGTGTCAAACACACAAACTAAAGTGACAAATGTAATTGGCCACTCCCACCCGACACGTGATATGGCCAAAACGGACGGTTTTATTTGTGCGGTGTCGTTCGGTCGCAACACGTTAGAATTAGCTACCAAAAGAAAGCGAGGGTTTTATTATTAATATTTAGCTGGGGTTCCTAACCATAACTCACCTACTTGTCTTCCTTTTAACGATTAAGTCGTAAATATAACTCAGGTTCGTATTTTTGTATGTTTGCTCAGTAACGTGGGATAAAAGTGCCTATATAGTTAACCCTAGCGACAAGTGGTGATAGGTTAAGGTCAACTAATATAGCTATAATATAATTATAAAGATAAAGATAGATAGGTATGATGAATAGAATTCTGATGGGAAACTATCACAAGAGTTTAACTTCCTAGAATAAATACTAAACATCAATCAACTGGGCTATGAACCTAATTGATTTGTCACTAAGAGTTTAGGCCTTGAAGATTCTGGCTAAGATGGATATCCCTACTCCCAACGTTAACCTTAGAGGGTTTAAACGACGTTATAGATGGAATCCTAGGTACATGAACAAAGTGGTATATTCCTAAAGGAAAGTCTCAGCTTTTCTTAATCCTAGTTAGTCTGACTAAAGCAATATTCCACCACTTAATACTAAGCTATGCCTTCACATTAACAGATGTGCAATCTTAGATATTCTAAGGTACTGCTAATTGGATTAGAAGTCTCTCATTTACGATAACTTACTCAACCCCGAATCATCTTACAACATCTCAAGAACGTTGCTTCTGACGCGAATCACGCTTCTGAGCAGGCCAGTGTTCACGAAACTCTATATTGCCTACTCTAATCACAACCTAAATGGGCAGCTCTTCTTTGACAAACAAATGGTTATTCGTACGTAGGTACTATATCCCTATTGTGACGTTAAGCACACATAACTACTTACCTTGTATCTAGGGTTGATCAGGTCCTAATAATAGGTTATAGCCACGTGAATAAGTAGAAAAGGTTATCCGTAAATTAAACTTCGAAACCGTCAAGGTTTCAGCATAACAATAACATAAGGTTCAGATAAAGTATTCAACACATAATAAACATTTGTAACAGATAGACAGGCACGCAAGATGAAAGCAACTTAAAATAACAAGATAACTTTATTAAATTAAGGAAAGCGTTCACTGTTTACAGACGATATCTGGACCATTACAAGTGCTGACATCCTCTAGACCGCTCCTATTACAATCTTCGACGTTCGCCTCCGGGTACTTAATTTCCTGCTCGGAGGTGAGAAGGCCTTGAAAGCTCTAGGAGAGAAAGTGTATTGTAGTGAGAGAGTGAAGAGAGATGTGTTGAAATTGGATGAAAAAAGCTCTTTAAATAGAAGTAAAAATGGCCTGCAAACGGCTGGCAGGCCGTTTGGTGAGGCCGTTTTCCAGGCCAGCCTGTTTGACATGCCCGTTTGATCTGGGCGTATGGCAGGCCGTTTTCCATACTGGCAAGTCGTTTGGTAGGCCGTTTGGCTTGCTGATTTGCTGGATCGTAACTTGATTTCTTGTCTTTCACCGTTTTCGCTCTAGAATCTTCGTTTTAGCTCCGATTCTCTTGATTCTTTTTGCATCGTCTTCGTAATCACTTTATCTACAAATTTAACTGAAAAAGTGATTATTTTTCTGAAAAAGTTTTGAACTTTATGCTTTTGGGACTCAATATCGGGGGTAAAAACGTGACTTTTTAGACGATATCAAATATCCCACACTTATACTTTGCTTGTCCTCAAGCAAACTTTCGAGCTTTTAATATTGAAGATTTTTATTCGTAGTGATCAAGTGGTCCTTGTTCCACTAGTCGCAGGAGCGAAAACTTAGTTTTATTCTTTTTGTTATTCCCAAACCTTTTCCCCGCAAGTATGAGAGGAGGTTACATAACTGAAGCTATCTCACTAGGGCCACTCAATTCACTAAAGTGTTTTGGGTGTCCTATAGTTCTAAGAAATGAAATCGCTCTTAGCCAATCATGCTCACATTCTTCGTCATAGGCTTGATCAAGACTCAAATCTTCATCATTTATCTGAGAGAATTTGCAGTCATGGACTCAACTTGTATCGTGAAGAGATGATATGGAGGTTTTCGGGGTGTGAAGGGTTTGATAGATAGGACTTCTTTTAAAAGATCGATTTTTGGTGATCCTTTTAGCTTTTTGTCAGGAATTCCAAGGTGAGCATCATTCTTTTTGACTGCCAAGAGTTCTTTTTCTCGAATCATTTCTGGTTTTGCTCCTTTTCTCAGAACCTTTATTCATCAACATTTTTTTTGGCAAGCATCTTTTGCTTTTCTCTTCGAGGTCTCCTTTTATTGACTGTCTCCTTAATAATTGGCTTGGATGCTCGCATTTTCTAATGCAGTTTAGAGGTTTTCCCGGAAGGAATAATTTTTTCGGGATTTATTTCTTTATTTATGAAGCGAATAGAATGGATAGGTAGTGGTGGATGGAATTTGTGGTGATTTGGAGTGAAGATGGCAATGAAGGTGTGTAATGGGGGTGTTTTTGTCTTCACGAATAGCCGAGGTTCTAACTTAGTAGTTCTCGTCAAAATGTGCGATTCCGAAATGTAGATCAAGAGCAAGTTCCGATTCTGAGATGTTAACATCGGCTCGCTCAACGGAAGTATAATGAAGTACTAAAAATGAGTGCTTATAAAGCCTTATTTGGGAGTGCCTCATAACAATTATAATGGGTTGTGTAACGACCCGGCTTTTTCGACTTGCTTTTTGTGACGACCCGAAAATTTTCGACCAAATTTAAACTTAATCTTATATAGTTTCGACACGACAAGCAAAGTCTGTTAAACTGAATTTCAAAATTTTTGAACTGTTTCATATATTCAATTGACCTTCGACTATTCCGACGATTCACGAACAACTATTTGTAAATATATATGTGTGTATATATATAAATAATAATTTGAAGTGTAATTTGAATTATTAAATGTTGTTGTTATAAAATATGATATCATAATAATTATTATTTAAAAACATATCTATATATAAATAAAAGTATATTAAAAATAAATATTAAATAATTGTAATACTAGTTTGATGTTCCGATTGATATTAAACAAGTTAATTTCGAACTTATGTGATTTTAAAATAAACGGTGATCCGAAAATGAGTTCTATAAATTTTAGGCTTACTAAAAATGTATTTAGGATCTAGATATTAAATTTTAGCATTTTTTATATTTTACCCAGAATTGAGAGAGACAGTTGATGTAATTTTTATTTAATAAATTAATGACCGAAATTTATACCATAATGACTGAAATAAATAAAGATTATTATTATAAAAATATGGAATTTTTCTGAAGACTTTTTATTCGCCACTGAGTGAACAACGGGGCACGAAATACCATCCGCGATATAATTGTTGACAGAATAAAAAAAAGTAAACCTCACGGGTGTAATTGTAGATGTCCCACGAGTTAGGGAAAGTAGCAAGTGATGTTTGCTTTATATTTTTTTTATTTTCTATTTTGTCCTATCATCCAACTTTTATCTAAATTTATACGGACTAAAACACTAAAAGTTCATTCATCTGCCATTCGTTTCTTAATTATTCATTGCCTTTGGTTTCTTAGTTATCACCTGAAGACATTTCAATGTAGTGGTTTCCATTTATTTAATTTGACTTCAATTTGTATTAATCCCTTCATGCAAAGCAATACTAATATATTCATATAACTTGGAACACACATAAAAGTAACATAATCTAAAAAAAAAAAAAAGTGTCACAATGAACATTAATAATTAAATGACCATTCTCGGCAACGATAAATACGGCACATTTTTTTTAAAGGGAGTCCTCGCCATCGCAAGGTTATCCCTCGCACCCACTAGTGTGATCTAGCAATCGCGAGCTGAGTGCGAGGCATGGTAAATATCAACATATTTTGACACCTAACTTTCTAAATAAGATCATTGCATAAATGACAACTTTTACAGCTCCTAAAGTGCAGAAAACAACTTCATGTCATCTAACTTGGAAACATCTATCCATCTAAACAATATATATATATATATATATATATATATATATATATATATATATATATATATATATATATATATATATATATATATATATATATATATATAAATGTAGAATTGGATCGTTGATTTAGTTGTAGTGTTATTATATTAGGTTGATTAATATTGAAAGGTTAAAGTAGTTGAGATACATATATTTTGCAAAGCATGCACATTAATTTTTATTTTTTTTTTTTAAAGTGTAATGTAAATTTGTCAATATTTAAAATTAAGAGGTGGGAAGAAAAATAGTAGATGCGGGGAAAAATAGCATAAAGAAGCATACATGGGAAGAATATTTTCAAACAATCATTTACTCTTCCTACTAAATCAAAATAGACATTAAGAGGTAATTGGGTCCACATACATGCACCAAACGTAATTATTAGTTTTCTAATACTCTACATATTTATTTGATCACCAAAAGTTTCATGGTGATTGTGCCATATTTATTTGATCACCACCATTTTAAGCCAACCCCATCATTTATATTATTATTATTATAAAATATAATAATATAAAATGTATATTATTATTATTATACTCATTTTGTTTTTCAGTGAAATCCACAACCCACATCCTTTTGGGTTATTTAAGGCAAGAATCACCCTCACAAAAATCAACACTTACGGAGTAATTTTCCTTTTGTTTTTCACTCTTCTTCCCTTCCTATTTGATGTTATTTTGCAGCCACCAACATCATCATTTAACAGCTACTATTGTCGTCCCTTTGGCTACTACTGTTACACTCTTAAACGATCATCACCATCAACTATACTACTCGTCTTCTTGTATTACTTGTGTTTGTTGTCCGATTACATAACAAAACCATAAAAACTATAACAACCCTCACTTTTCCCTTCTGAATTTACCAATTTGTCCTTAGGGTTTCAATGTCGTATTCTGTGCATCCTCATTAGGGTTGTTATCCATTTCGACAAATGAACATTTATACTTTCATTAAATGATCGTAATTATTATTTAAAACCCTAATATGATATACAACCCTAAACCTAACCTTACCTATTAACTACAAAACCCTAATACCATTAAATATTAAATAATGAACCCTAACCCTAGTACTTACTAAATAATATAAACTATGTGTATTACTATTAAAAGTGACATTCTATAAACTATAAAAATTAACACAAAACTAATTGGAACAAATAAAATTTATAAAAGATTAGGGTCTAATAAATAAATAAAATGTGTTTAAATAATATAACCCTAATATTAATAATAATAATTATAAAAAAAATAAATAATATATATAAATAAATAGGTAAACCGTTAAAAAAATATATATATAAATACTTGCATAAATAAAAATGCCGTAAAAAAAAGAAATAAATGATAGGTATCACAATGTAATCGGCTGTAGTTTTTTTTAGAGAAATCAAACTTGATCACAAAGTTTTACAATCCTAGTTTAACTCTAACTCTTAATCCTTGATCTCCAAGCATTATGAGTGTGATTAGGCAACTAAGTTTATCTAGAAAAAGTGTTCAAGTATTCCATAATTTTCACCACAAGATAATCACAAATTCCTTCCTAAATTGCTGCATTAGTCGACTAGGTTATCCAGCTTTTCCCTCCTCTATTTTGTCGACTAAAAACCCTCTCCAAAAACCTGCTGCAAGTCGATACCTTCTGCAGCTGGTTCTCATCATCATCAAATAACAAAACAACCCTCAACAGCCCTCCTAAACCTATAACCTGCATCGACTAAAACCCCATCCATAATAGCTCATGCAGTCGCTAAACCTGCTGTTTCTCTGCTTCATTTTTTGAGCCTAACAGGCTGCTGTATTGCAGCTGTGATTCACCATCTTCTGTAGCCTTTTTCCTTCTGTTTTCGACACCATAACAGCCCATTAACCTGCTATCATCCTGCTGAAATTTGCTGTCTGTTTCTTGCTATATTCATGACCCAAAACAGACCCAAGTTGGTCTATTGTTGCTGCTGTGTTGCTGTCTTCCTGTCGAGCTTAAATAGACCCAATTGGGTTGAGATTGTTGCTGTTGGTTTACTACTTTGTTTCAGTCTTCATTCATCAAATTCCTCTTGATCTTAACCTCTAAAGGTATACCAAAAACCCTAGTTCAATTTTGCTTTTAATCTCTTAAGTTACTTTAAGTAGTATGTTAAGTATTATGAATTAATAAAAGTAAATTATGTATGAATAATGATTAACGAATTAGGAAAGAATAATGATAATGATTATTAGTAATAAGGTTAAGATTGTTAAATTCAAAGTTATGGTTATGAATTGATTATAGCTAAAAGATTACTAGTTATTATGTTAAAAGGTTGTGATTTTATGTATTAAGTATTACAAATAATGGTTAATAAGATGATAATGAATGTGACATAGGTGTAATAAAAGATTAAAATTTATGAATGACTAACATGGATTGATTAATATGACTAGGGTTAACGAACATGAATGGATAGAATGATAGAAAGTTATGATAAGCTAGTTTACTAGATTAAAAGATTTTAAATGAATATTGGTAAAAAGAAGATTAGGGTTAATGATGATCATGATCTTGTGTTAGAAATAGATTAAAGATAGATGCGGCTACGATTTGATTAGAGTTAAAAGACTACTAGTTAGTATGTTAAAAACTTATGATTTTATGTGTGTAACAAAGATAAAAGATAAAGAAGTTATGATTTTGTATTGGTGAATATAAACAAGTATGAATATGAGTTAAGTATGATTAAAGAGATTAGGGTTATGAGTTTTAAATAATACATATGGTTAATAAAGATTAGGGTTTGATTTTGATAAAAACTATGATTTTAAGATTAGTAATGTTAGTAAAGAATAATGATAATAATAATACATGTCCATGCATGCATGCATCCGTACGTGTGTGCATGTATACACTATATGTAAATGTGTGTGTGTATATGTAAATATATGCATACGTGTATATGTATGTGTATATAAGTATGTATATGTACGTGTGAATGTATGTATGAATGTTCGTTATGTAAGTTAATAAGTTAGTAAACTTAATAATAAAAAGTGGTAAGTATATATATATGTATCATCTTACACTTATATATATGTAGCGTCTACACCTAATATATATATGTATACCATATAGTTATGAATACATACATGTATAATAATAATAATAAAGAATATATGTATATGTATGTATCACATAGAAGTATATTTATAGAGGTAACATATAATGATAAGATTACATAATAGTTGAATAATTAAAGACTAATAATACTATTATTAGTATAACCTATACACCTAATTATATAGTAACACTTAATAACACTAAGTATATTATCATACAACTTTTCTCGAAAACCGTCACTGTTAATATAGTTTGCTATATTAATAAACCAACTTTATGTCTATTAGACATTACCTAATGGAACATTACATCTCTAGGTTGAGATCTCCGCTTACACACTCCATTCTTACTACTTGCGTGGAATATCTATCTGCTATTAAGGTGAACTTCATAGCCCCTCTTTTTACTATTTCTTAACTATTTTATAACTTTGGGGTGAGACACATGCTTGCTTTTTAAACTGTTTTACGCTTAGACACAAGTACTCAAACTTTATTTTGATCAGTTCAAACTGTTGCTAACATGCTTTGATTCATGCTAAATCCCTACCATGATATCGTTAATTACTGGAATAATGGTAAGCTTAGTTATTGTGAATAGCGCTATTGAGAGTGACGTCTCTATCCGGATGACCGCTGGTCAATGGATACATAATAACGATGAACGACACGAACGTGATGTGTTTAGGGTAACCAATGGTTAGTATCGATATCATATACACCAGCACTATTACCGGACTGATTAAACCGCTTATTTAAATCTTGTGGTCTAAAACTTGTTATAATTATTAAACCTATGTTGTTCACTCAACCATTTTGGTTGACACTTTAAGCATGTTTTTTCTCAGGTGAAGATTGCTAAAGATTATTTGCTATTTGGACTTTGCTGCTTTTGGAGTCCGCATATATACATTCATATTATTGCATTAGAACATTAAAGTATACAATTGTAATGACTTAATACTTTTCGCTGCTTATAAATACATTGGTTTTTAATTAAAACGTCTCATATAGAGTCGTTCTCGTTTATACATACTTGTGTTGAGATATTGTGAAGTCATATTTCCCCGGCCCTATTTGGGGGTATGACAGAGTGGTATCAGAGCCAGGTTGTTATAGAGAACCAGGATTGCATATTATGTGTGCCTTATGTGTTAGTTAGGTGCCTTAGCAATCTATAGGACTATAACCTTTCCTGTTTTAGTTCTAGTGCATTTTTCTCCTTACATTTTAATTCGTGCTTTTGCGTCCTCCTTAGAACTTGCCTAACTTAGTTCTTTCGTGCCTTCTAGGATGTCTCGCAATAGCCCGATCATCATCTCCGACAATGAGTCCGAAGGATCCTACTCCGAAAGATCTGTCCACACACCAACTTATGGACCCGTTTCCCCGCCATTTTCACCAACCCACCCAAACTATGTCCCTCCTAGTCCTCCACACTACCCTCATTTGGAAGAATCCCACACTAATGCTAACTATGATAGGGATGATGCGGAGGAAGAGTTTGTGGAGGAGAGAATTGAAGAAGAAGCAGTTGAGGAAGAATCCAAGTCCGAGTCCTCTGTTCAAGGCGATGGCCACAAAGGCGTACCGCGAAACCTTTCGACTATTCGTTCTCATCAAAGTTTTATAAGCTACCCGCCCCTACATACAAGAGTACTGAAAGACATGGGCTCAGTAATATAGAAATGGTGAATGCTGATCTCATGAGCTATACCAACCAATTTCAAGAGTTTGTTCACATGGCTACTCCCGAATATCTAGGGATCCAATGCTACATCAATGGATTGCCTAATGAAGTACGAAGAGATGTTATCTTGGAGAACCCGAGCACCATACAAGAAGCTGCTTGCATGGCAAGCTATTTTATCGACAAACATAAGGAGAAAGAAGGTGCAAAAAGGAAGAGAGAAGGGATGAAGCAAGAAAATTCTAAAAGCAAATTCAACAAGCTTTATAAAGGAAAATTTAACAAGTTGTATAAGGGAAAACGTCCTTATTGCAAAAGATGTGAGAGACATCATGAAGGATGGTGTAAGGCCAAGTGCGCCAAGTGCGAGAAGGTGGGTCACGTAGCCAAGACTTGTAGAGTTGTTACTCCATCAGCCAAAACTCCAACCACAAAGGCAAATGCAACCGTTCCTACTTGCTATAACTGTGGAGGAGTAGGGCATTTCAAAAATCAATGCTTGGATAAGAAGAAGAATGAAGAGGCACAATGAAGAGTTTTTGGAAACCACTAGAGACATTTAAATTTTCATAGTATTCTTTATGTTACCGTTTAGTACTTCTATAGTTTGGAAGATTTCATTAAGTTTTTGTAATACTCTAGTTATTTTCTTTTAATGAATGATGTTATTTTCTTTTCTTTCATTTTCCATTGAATCATTCACCTCGATGAAGATGCATATTGGCTAGATGACATAGTAGTAATCTTATGGAGTGATAAAAGTATGATTTAGAATAATATAATGACACTTGATCAACGTCATTATATTATGATAGGTCATACAGAAATCCTAATGGATCATGATGGGAATAAGATTTGATAAACCTTAGGACCACTGTGTACCATTACATACTCCTTATCTCTACATTGTCAACTAAAAATATCAACCCTAGATATTATAAATCCTTTACTTGTAAACTATCCACGCCCGGTACTGTACCTATTGCATAGGTACCATACCGATTAGCTGCACCCGAAATGAAGGAATCATTCAGCCAACTCCAAGAGCTTTTGGAGAAAGGTTTCATTCGTCTTAGCTTGCCTCTGTAAGGAGCACCCATTCTTTTCATTAAGAAAGGTGGCACGTTGAGAATGTGTATTAGTTGCCGAGAACTCAACAAGCTAACCATCAAGAATCGTTATCCATTCCCGCTTATTTATGACCTGTTTGACCAACTGCAAGGGTCAAGTATCTATTCAAAACTTGATCGTAGGTCGGGTTATCATTAATTGAGAGTCAAGGAAACCAATGTTTCTAAAACTACATTCCTAACTCGTTATAGACACTATAAGTTTCTTGTCATGTCTTTTGACTTAACCCATGCTCCTGTTGTATTCATAGATCTTATGAACCATGCATGCAAACCTTATCTTGGTAAATTTGTAACCGTTTTCATTGATGACATCTTAATCTATTCCAAGAGCAAGAAAGAGTATGAGCAACCTTTGCGATTTATTCTAGAGCTCCTAAAGAATGAACAACTGTATGCCAAGTTTTCCAAGTGTGAACTTTGGCTACGAATCGTACAATTCCTTGAACATGTAGTAAATAGTGAAGAAGTACATGTCAATTCTATAAAAATCACCATTAATCAGAAATTTTCAAGAACTAATCATGGATGAAGTCCATAAGACTAGATATTTTAATCACCTAGTCTCTTTTAACCGATATTTCATACAATATCAACTCTCACTCAAGTAGATCCCCACTGTAATTAAGTGTAGACTATGCTTTAACAAAACATTGATGCATCCGAGAACTTTTATTGAAACTTCGGGACGAAGTTTAAATTAACGGGGAGGTACTATAATAACCCTCACTTTTCCCTTCTGAATTTACCAATTTGTCCTTAGGGTTTCAATGTCGTATTCTGTGCATCCTCATTAGGGTTGTTATCCATTTCGACAAACGAACATTTATACTTTCATTAAATGATCGTAATTATTATTTAAAACCCTAATATGATATACAACCCTAAACCTAACCTTACCTATTAACTACAAAACCCTAATACCATTAAATATTAAATAATGAACCCTAACCCTAGTACTTACTAAATAATATAAACTATGTGTATTAATATTAAAAGTGACATTCTATAAACTATAAAAATTAACACAAAACTAATTGGAACAAATAAAATTTATAAAAGATTAGGGTCTAATAAATAAATAAAATGTATTTAAATAATATAACCCTAATATTAATAATAATTATTATTATAAAAAAATAAATAATATATATAAATAAATAGGTAAACCGTTAAAAAATATATATATAAATACTTGCATAAATAAAAATGCCGTGAAAAAAAAGAAATAAATGATAGGTATCACAATGTAATCGGCTGTAGTTTTTTTAGAGAAATCAAAATTGATCACAAAGTTTTACAATCCTAGTTTAACTCTAACTCTTAATCCTTGATCTCCAAGCATTATGAGTGTGATTAGGCAACTAAGTTAATCTATAAAAAGGGTTCAAGTATTCCATAATTTTCACCACAAGATAATCACAAATTCCTTCCTAAATTGGTGCATTAGTCGACTAGGTTATCCAGCTTTTCCCTCCTCTATTTTGTCGACTAAAAACCCTCTCCAAAAACCTGCTGCAAGTCGATACCTTCTGCAGCTGGTTCTCATCATCATCAAATAACAAAACAACCCTCAACAGCCCTCCTAAACCTACAACCTGCATCGACTAAAACCCCATCCATAACAGCTCCTGCAGTCGCTAAACCTGCTGTTTCTCTGCTTCCTTTTTCGAGCCTAACAGGCTGCTGTATTGCAGCTGTGAATCGCCATCTTCTGTAGCCTTTTTCCTTCTGTTTTCGACACCATAATAGCCCATTAACCTGCTATCGTCCTGCTGAAATTTGCTGTCTGTTTCTTGCTATATTCGTGACCTAAAACAGACCCAAGTTGGTCTATTGTTGCTGCTGTATTGCTGTCTTCCTGTCGAGCCTAAATAGACCCAATTGGGTCGAGATTGTTGCTGTTGGTTTACTAATTTGTTTCAGTCTTCATTCATCAAATTCCTCTTGATCTTAACCTCTAAAGGTATACAGAAAACCCTAGTTCAATTTTGCTTTTAATCTCTTAAGTTACTTTAAGTAGTATGTTAAGTATTATGAATTAATAAAAGTAAATTATGTATGAATAATGATTAATGAATTAGGAAAGAATAATGATAATGATTATTAGTAATAAGGTTAAGATTGTTAAATTCAAAGTTATGGTTATGAATTGATTATAGCTAAAAGATTACTAGTTATTATGTTAAAAGGTTGTGATTTTATGTATTAAGTATTACAAATAATGGTTAATAAGATGATAATGAATGTGACATAGGTGTAATAAAAGATTAAAATTTATGAATGACTAACATGGATTGATTAATATGACTAGGGTTAACGAACATGAATGGATAGAATGATAGAAAGTTATGATAAGCTAGTTTACTAGATTAAAAGATTTTAAATGAATATTGGTAAAAAGAAGATTAGGGTTAATGATGATCATGATCTTGTGTTAGAAATAGATTAAAGATAGATGCGGCTACGATTTGATTAGAGTTAAAAGACTACTAGTTAGTATGTTAAAAACTTATGATTTTATGTGTGTAACAAAGATAAAAGATAAAGAAGTTACGATTTTGTGTTGGTGAATATAAACAAGTATGAATATGAGTTAAGTATGATTAAAGAGATTAGGGTTATGAGTTTTAGATAATACATATGGTTAATAAAGATTAGGGTTTGATTTTGATAAAAACTATGATTTTAAGATTAGTAATGTTAGTAAAGAATAATGATAATAATAATACATGTCCATGCATGCATGCATCCGTATGTGTGTGCTTGTATACACTGTATGTATATGTGTGTGTGTATATGTAAATATATGCATACGTGTATATGTATGTGTATATAAGTATGTATATGTACGTGTGAATGTATGTATGAATGTTCGTTATGTAAGTTAATAAGTTAGTAAACTTAATAATAAAAAGTAGTAAGTATATAGATATATGTATCATCTTACACTTATATATATGTAGCGTCTACACCTAATATATATATGTATACCATATAGTTATGAATACATACATGTATAATAATAATAATAAAGAATATATGTATATGTATGTATCACATAGAAGTATATTTATAGAGGTAACATATAATGATAAGATTACATAATAGTTGAATAATTAAAGACTAATAATACTATTATTAGTATAACCTATACACCTAATTATATAGTAACACTTAATAACACTAAGTATATTATCATACAACTTTTCTCGAAAACCGTCACTGTTAATATAGTTTGCTATATTAATAAACCAACTTTATGTCTATTAGACATTACCTAATGGAACATTACATCTGTAGGTTGAGATCTCCGCTTACACACTCCATTCTTACTACTTGCGTGGAATATCTATCTGCTATTAAGGTGAACTTCATAGCCCCTCTTTTTACTATTTCTTAACTGTTTTATAACTTTGGGGTGAGACACATGCTTTCTTTTTAAACTGTTTTACGCTTAGACACAAGTACTCAAACTTTATTTTGATCAGTTCAAACTGTTGCTAACATGCTTTGATTCATGTTAAATCCCTACCATGATATCGTTAATTACTGGAATAATGGTAAGCTTAGTTATTGTGAATAGCGCTATTGAGAGTGACGTCTCTATCCGGATGACCGCTGGTCAATGGATACATAATAACGATGAACGACACGAACGTGATGTATTTAGGGTAACCAATGGTTAGTATCGATATCATATACACCAGCACTATTACTGGACTGATTAAACCGCTTATTTAAATCTTGTGGTCTAAAACTTGTTATAATTATTAAACCTATGTTGTTCACTCAACCATTTTGGTTGACACTTTAAGTATGTTTTGTCTCAGGTGAAGATTGCTAAAGATTATTTTCTATTTGGACTTTGCTGCTTTTGGAGTCCGCATATATACATTCATATTATTGCATTAGAACATTAAAGTATACAATTGTAATGACTTAATACTTTCCGCTGCTTATAAATACATTGGTTTTTAATTAAAACGTCTCATATAGAGTCGTTCTCGTTTATACATACTTGTGTTGAGATATTGTGAAGTCATATTTCCCTGGCCCTATTTGGGGGTATGACAAAAACCACCACACCTGCATGCTACTTACTGTTGCTTCAGCTCTCTGTTTTATGTTCTCACAACAGCCCAGCAACCGAAGCTGTTGAAGTACTATTATTGTTGATGCTGTTCGACTGATCAAGACCAATCGAAACCCACATGTTACTTGCAACATCCACTATTTCGTTTCTGATCATGTTCTGGTTTGGTTCAACAACAAGCTCGAACTATACTTTGTTGTTGTTGGTTGTTGCTATCTACAAACAAGAACCCACTTACCGATGCTCGAACCATATCGTTACTTTCTGGTTTTGCTACTGTCGAACAACCACACTTGCTCTTGATTAGTTTAAGGTATTATTATTATATTAATTATTATTATTATTATGAAGTTAAAATTAAATTAATGTTAATATGATTATGATTTTTGATCAAGATCTTAATGATAATAAGCAACATAATTATAGTTATAGTTTCAAGTATGAATATAAATATGATAAGTATTATAATGTAGTTAAAAATATTGTTAAGGTTATGATGATAATAGTTATATGATGATAGATATGATGATAGAAGTAAGATGGAGAAATAAACAGTTTCAGTCATAATAATAAATTAATCGTAGGAATAAAATCAAAAATGAACTTACAGCTAAGTGGTTTCATGTGTGTTTGTTAAGCGAGTGGTCACGGGTTCGAAACCAGACTCTGACATACTTGATTTTTTTAGGTAATATTACTATTATTATTATTATTATTATCATTAATTATTGTTATTATTACTAATATTAATATCATGATTATTATTATTATCATCATTAATATAATTTATATTATTATCATTATTATTATTAATATAACATACAAATTATTAATATAAGAAGTATACTAATAATATTAATATATAAACTTGTTAATTGTTATTATGTGTTTTAATATATATAAAAATGATATAGGTTCGTGAATCCGAGGCCAACCTTGCATTGTTCAGTATCGTCGTGTGCATATTTTTACTACAAAATATCGTATCGTGAGTTTCATTTGATTCCCTTTTACTCTTTACATTTTTGGAACTGAGAATACATGCGCTGTTTTTACAACTGCTTTATTAATTGCTTTTGAAATACATTTTGAACTGCGAATACATGAAATGCTTTTATAAATGTTTGACGAGATAGACACAAGCAAAACATTCCTCGAATGAATTATTATGCAGACGGAAGTTCTGCGGATTATTATTGAATTATGTGGACATGATTATTGCCACCATTGAATTATGTCGACATGATAATTTCCACCATTGAAATATGTGGACATGATAATTGCCACCATTGAATTATGTGGACATGATAATTGCCACCATTGAATTATGTGGACATGATAATTGCCACCATTGAATTATGTGGACATGATAATTGCCACCAATTGAAGTGAATGTTATATATCGAGAGAATGATTTTATACATAGGTTAGGTGTATGATATTTTGTACACGAGATATGTGTACGGTTACAAAGATTTGTTAAAATGGTTTCGTACACGAGAAAGGTGTAATGTATTTAAAAGATATCGCATGTACATTATAGGTGGGTATAGGATTTGGGCCCATTTGTACCATGCAGGATTTAAATCTTGTGGTCTATCAAAATGATGAATTTTATTGTTTTATGATAAACCTATGAACTCACCAACCTTTTGGTTGACATTTTAAAGCATGTTTATTCTCAGGTATGAAAGAAACCTTCCGCTATGCATTTGCTCATTTACATGGAGTCGTTTATGGCATATAGAAGTCAGTTCATCGCGATGGTACCAGATGTTATTGTATTCGTTCAGGAGAATTTGGACGGGGTATGACATGTGGTATCAGAGCGGTGGTCTTAGCGAGCCAGGTCTTGCATTAGTGTGTCTAACTGATAGTTGTTTAGATGCATTAGTGGGTCTGGACTTCGACCGTGTCTGCATGTCAAAAGTTTTGCTTATCATTTTTTGTCGAAAATTATTTATTTATCATCCTTAAAGTCTAGACATGTCTTACTACCTCTATTGTATAGACAGTGTATAGATAAATTCTTATCTTAGCGTATCTGTTATTGTTACCTTTGCCTGACAGCTTCCGTAGATTCCTCCGTAACTTATGGGATTTTAGTATTATATATGCATATGTAAACTATGTATTGCAGGGTACTAATGTACATCCTATAATCTATTTCTTATCAAAAATACTTCATCTGATCGTACGAGATGAATCCCACAACCAGTTCGAGTCCCTCAGATTTCGATAGTTATTCCGACAACTATTCCGACATGGAAATTCACCTAAGCTCCGAAAGCGGTGTCTCCAGAATGAATCAATCAATCAGCCATCCCCAATTCATCTGATGGGTTCGTAGTCGACTAAATCAATGGAGACGCGAAGAAGGCGATCCCTTCTATCCACCATTTTGCCCTCTTGGTGAAGAACCTGAAGCACTTACAGGCGAACCTATCCGAAACACCATTTTCAGCCTCATTTCCAGGGTAGCTCGTCACGATTATATTCTATCTACAAATTCTAAATCTTATTCAGCCGCTCATTCCGACCAACAATCCAACCGGAATAATAGAAGAAGTCAACGAACTTCACGCTCGTGTGATTAATTTGGAGAATATGGTGCAAAATTTACCAGCTTCAGCAACATCATCGGCACCAACAGTACCATCAGTAACAGCACCAGTACCATCAACAATCCATACCTCAACATCTCATTCTGTACCTCGAGTATAATCATTCATCTGCGAACCGTACTACATCATTTATTTTCATTCGACATGGCGATTATGTAATCTCTAATGTTTTAGATATTATATATTCTTGTTCTAAACATAAACCAAATGAGTTTAATATCATATTGACTCATTAAATCCATGATTACATCTGAAGAAAATATATATGTATATACATTTTCATAAAGATTGTAATTAAAAATTCTTTCGTACAACTGTTAATGGTGAAAATATTTTAACGGGTAGGTAATACCCGAGGAATATTTAGATTTCACATCAATAAGTTACATTGTACATTCTTCGAATCTGATTCAGCAGTCCTATCCTACTTACATCCACAGATATATGTATTCGATCACCGCAGAATAACCATTTTTATTCAAATTCATATTTAGATTTTGATTTATCAGAATCCAACAAGTGGCATAATGAAGAAAACATTGGACAAAATAAAATTTGTTAGAAACAAACAAATTAACTATGAGAAAATTTGTTAAGAATCCACGCTAACTATTCCTAGCTAACTGTTAATTCCGTATTACCTTTTATTTATCGTAATTTATTTATCGCAATTTATTTATCGCAATTTATTTATCGCATTTTATTTATCGCAATTTTAATTCTCGCAATTTTATTTATTGTCATTTAATTTCTGTTATTTATTTTACGCACTTTAAATATCGGGACACGTATACAAGGTTTTGACATATCATATCGACGCATCTATATATATTATTTGGAATAACCATAGACACTCTATATGCAGTAATGCGGGAGTTAGCTATACAGAGTTGAGGTTGATTCTACAATAATATATATAGTTTGAGTTGTGATCGAGTCTGAGACATGTACACGGGTCACGATACCTATTAATTAATTCAAATATTATATATTAAACTATATATGAATTATTGGACTGTTACTGTGGACTATCGACTGTGGACTAAGAACATTGGACAATTAAAATGAATTAAAATAATGATTATAATATATGAAACTAAACATTTCTTCAAGTTTGCCACTTGATATTATCTTAAACCTCATTTGTATATTGACGATTTCAATCTGCGTTCAAATCTTTCATGATTCTTGAAAACACCTCAATCGATAGGATGAATCAACCGCACTTCATCTACGGAAGGAAAGATTTATGCATATAGTTATGCACCTGAAAAACTCTCGGAAACTGAGCAAATGTTTAAAACGTAGCTATGCTAATTTCTTAGTGTTATTATTACCCAAAATAACTTTGCAATCCCTTTCCAAAATTTGCAAATTTTGTCACACCTCCAGCAAGTCAACTTTGACTTTTCGATCGAAACAACCTTATGATAACCTTGATATATATGCGTGCACTTTTATTGCTAACAGGGAACCTTTTATATTCCACCATATTACCAGCATATGTACCGGCAACCTCGTTACTTCTTGGTTTAAATCTCTCTGACAAATCACTATATTTATCTATTGAAGTCTCATCATGTACTCATCCGCATCTTGTAAAGAGAACTGCCATATCAATTACCGAAAATCAGCAATCAGTACTTTGAAAACTCACAGCTTATCTACATCAACAGTTATATGTATAACATTTATCTCTTAGAATTATGATCTTTCATTCTGAAATTCTGAAAAGCACCCAGTCTACAAATCAATACCACAAATTCTGAAAAAGCTGAATACAGCAGCAAAAACTGTACACGACCTTAACCGTCGAAAGTTTGATGATAAAGAATGGAGTATTGGAAACACTCAATAGAAAATTTTGTACCGAAAAGCAAATTATGCGAAACTATGAAGGAAGCCGTGGACAAATCACAAAGAATAAGTTTGACTTCAAAGAATCCAAATGAATCAATGCTTGCTGAAATCTTTAGCGAATACCTTGCTTCTGACTCCGAACTCTTACGGATAAATTTTCTTCACCATCCTTCAATATTATAAATTCCAAGATATCATCGTATCTTTCATTATAAATATCCTCCATATTTCGGAAGATATTTTTATAACTATTCTTATCTAAAATCATTAATCTCTTCGTACTATCAGTGTTACATCATATAGAAACTGTTAGTTTCTATATTCTTTAAACTTTCGAGCTTAAAATATAAATGTTATTGAAGTAATGTCGAGAACTGATGCATGAGTTAGTATAATATAATGACACTTGATCAACGTGATTATATTACAGTAGGTCATGCTGAGTTTCTAATGGAACGTGATGATTCACAGATTCTAACGTCATCATGTGGCATGTTACATAACTCTTTCATTCTGCCTAACTTCTAAACATATCAAGAAAATATATTCTTGATAGTTTTATTTTCAGTGATTCAGGTAATTTGACTAAACAAATCGTGCTACTATCTTTCCTTTCTATCTTGTATATTATGATAATTCGAAACTCCATACCTATGAATTCTGGACCATTACTTGCGAAAAGTAAACAAAAGCATGAAGCTCTGAAATAGAAATGAGGTATAAATCGCAGCAAATAAGAGAGCGCACAAACTGTGGATGACAATAATTATAGGAGACAGAAGCAGGGACATTGAAATATAAGGGAAAATATAAAATCCAACAACAACGCAGAAATTACAAACCATGGATATTGAAAAATATCACCCCAAGGTAATAGTAGAAGTAAACAGATTCTTCTGATGGAAGATTGAAAAGAAGGATGACAGAAATAATAATTAGGAAAATATTAGGGATTAGAACTGGACTAAGCATTTTCGCAATCTTTTGGACATATGAACTAAGAAAGAAAGTATAGGAATGCTGAGAATAATGGGACGAAAAAGTTTAATTTATAATGGAAATATCAGACAAAGTAATCAAGGCAGATCACCGTATTTAATTATAGAGATCTTAATTTCCTTACTCGCCGAAGAATCAAATCTTTTAGATTTCGAAGATTTTCTTTAAATCCCTTGAACTTCGGAAATCAACCGGGTTAAGACAAAACTGCGTTTACTCATTTCACTCTTTTGTGACAGCTTCACTCATACGCTTCAAGGAACCGAATCGTTTTATCTACCTTACTCACTGATGATAAAACTTTAATTATCAACTCATTTTGTCATGAAAACAATTTTTATTGTTAGCCATGACCACCTCACTCAAATTTTGGGACAAAATTTCTTTAACGGGTAGGTACTGTGACGACCCAGAAATTTTCGACCAAATTTAAACTTAATCCTATATAGTTTCGACACGACAAGCAAAGTCTGTTAAATTGAATTTCAAAATTTTTGAACTGTTTCATATATTCAATTGACCTTCGACTATTCCGACGATTCACGAACAACTATTTGTAAATAGATATGTGTGTACATATATAAATAATAATTTGAAGTGTAATTTGAATTATTAAATGTTGTTGTTATAAAATATGATATCATAATAATTATTATTTAATAACATATCTATATATAAATAAAAGTATATTAAAAATAAATATTAAATAATTGTAATACTAGTTTGATGTTCCGATTGATATTAAACAAGTTAATTTTGAACTTATGTGATTTTAAAATAAACGGTGATCCGAAAATGAGTTCTATAAATTTTAGGCTTACTAAAAATGTATTTAGGATCTAGATATTAAATTTTAGCATTTTTTATATTTTACCCAGAATTGAGAGAGACAGTTGATGTAATTTTTATTTAATAAATTAATGACCGAATTTTATACCATAATGACTGAAATAAATAAAGATAATTATTATAAAAATATGGAATATTTCTGAAGACTTTTTATTCGCCACTGAGTGAACAACGGGGCACGAAATACCATCCGCGATATAATTGTTGACAGAATAAAAAAAAGTAAACCTCACGGGTGTAATTGTAGATGTCCTACGAGTTAGGGAAAGTAGCAAGTGATGTTTGCTTTATATTTTTTTTATTTTCTATTTTGTCCTATCATCCAACTTTTATCTAAATTTATACGGACTAAAACACTAAAATTTCATTCATCTGCCATCCGTTTCTTAATTATTCATTGCCTTTGGTTTCTTAGTTATCACTTGAAGACATTTCAATGTAGTGGTTTCCATTTATTTAATTTGACTTCAATTTGTATTAATCCCTTCATTGAAAGGACCCGTCCTAATCCATCCGGACGAAGTTCATCTCGATTATAAATGATTCACAACAGTTGATTTTATCGCGAGGTACTTGACCTCTATATGATACATTTACAAACATTGCATTCGTTTTTGAAAAGACAATCTTTCATTACATCGAAAGTTGACGGCATGCATACCATTTCATAATACATCTAACTATAATTGACTTAATAATAATCTTGATGAACTCAATGACTCGAATGCAACGTCTTTTGAAATATGCCATGAATGACTTCAAGTAATGTCTCTAATATGAGCTAATGCACAGCGGAAGATTTCTTTCATACCTGAGAATAAACATGCTTTAAAGTGTCAACCAAAAGGTTGGTGATGAAATGTCCCGTTCTTATTGATTAAAAACGTTCCATATAAATTGATTTCGTTGCGAGGTTTTGACCTCTATATGAGACGTTTTTCAAAGACTGCATTCATTTTAAAACAAACCATAACCTTTATTTCATCAATAAAGGTTTAAAAAGCTTTACGTAGATTATCAAATAATGATAATCTAAAATATCATGTTTACACACGACCATTACATAATGGTTTACAATACAAATATGTTACAACAAAATAAGTTTCTTGAATGCAGTTTTTACACAATATCATACAAGCATGGACTCCAAATCTCGTCCTTATTTAAGTATGCGACAGCGGAAACTCTTAATAATCACCTGAGAATAAACATGCTTAAAACGTCAACAAAAATGTTGGTGAGTTATAGGTTTAACCTATATATATCAAATCATAATAATAGACCACAAGATTTCATATTTCAATACACATCCCATACATAGAGATAAAAATCATTCATATGGTGAACACCTGGTAACCGACATTAACAAGATGCATATATAAGAATATCCCCATCATTCCGGGACACCCTTCGGATATGATATAAATTTCGAAGTACTAAAGCATCCGGTACTTTGGATGGGGTTTGTTAGGCCCAATAGATCTATCTTTAGGATTCGCGTCAATTAGGGTGTCTGTTCCCTAATTCTTAGATTACCAGACTTAATAAAAAGGGGCATATTCGATTTCGATAATTCAACCATAGAATGTAGTTTCACGTACTTGTGTCTATTTTGTAAATCATTTATAAAACCTGCATGTATTCTCATCCCAAAAATATTAGATTTTAAAAGTGGGACTATAACTCACTTTCACAGATTTTTACTTCGTCGGGAAGTAAGACTTGGCCACTGGTTGATTCACGAACCTATAACAATATATACATATATATCAAAGTATGTTCAAAATATATTTACAACACTTTTAATATATTTTGATGTTTTAAGTTTATTAAGTCAGCTGTCCTCGTTAGTAACCTACAACTAGTTGTCCACAGTTAGATGTACAGAAATAAATCGATAAATATTATCTTGAATCAATCTACGACCCAGTGTATACATATCTCAGTATTGATCACAACTCAAACTATATATATTTTGGAATCAACCTCAACCCTGTATAGCTAACTCCAACATTCACATATAGAGTGTCTATGGTTGTTCCGAAATATATATAGATGTGTCGACATGATAGGTCGAAACATTGTATACGTGTCTATGGTATCTCAAGATTACATAATATACAATACAAGTTGATTAAGTTATGGTTGGAATAGATTTGTTACCAATTTTCACGTAGCTAAAATGAGAAAAATTATCCAATCTTGTTTTACCCATAACTTCTTCATTTTAAATCCGTTTTGAGTGAATCAAATTGCTATGGTTTCATATTGAACTCTATTTTATGAATCTAAACAGAAAAAGTATTGGTTTATAGTCGGAAAAATAAGTTACAAGTCGTTTTTGTAAAGGTAGTCATTTCAGTCGAAAGAACGACGTCTAGATGACCATTTTAGAAAACATACTTCCACTTTGAGTTTAACCATAATTTTTGGATATAGTTTCATATTCATAATAAAAATCATTTTCTCAGAATAACAACTTTTAAATTAAATTTTATCATAGTTTTTAATTAACTAACCCAAAACAGTCCGCGGTGTTACTACGACGGCGTAAATCCGGTTTTACGGTGTTTTTCGTGTTTCCAGGTTTTAAATCATTAAGTTAGCATATCATATAGATATAGAACATGTGTTTAGTTGATTTTAAAAGTCAAGTTAGAAGGATTAACTTTTGTTTGCGAACAAGTTTAGAATTAACTAAACTATGTTCTAGTGATTACAAGTTTAAACCTTCGAATAAGATAGCTTTATATGTATGAATCGAATGATGTTATGAACATCATTACTACCTTAAGTTCCTTGGATAAACCTACTGGAAAAGAGAAAAATGGATTTAGCTTCAACGGATCCTTGGATGGCTCGAAGTTCTTGAAGCAGAATCATGACACGAAAACAAGTTCAAGTAAGATCATCACTTGAAATAAGATTGTTATAGTTATAGAAATTGAACCAAAGTTTGAATATGATTATTACCTTGTATTAGAATGATAACCTACTGTAAGAAACAAAGATTTCTTGAGGTTGGATGATCACCTTACAAGATTGGAAATGAGCTAGCAAACTTGAAAGTATTCTTGATTTTATGTAACTAGAACTTGTAGAATATATGAAGAACACTTAGAACTTGAAGATAGAACTTGAGAGAGATCAATTAGATGAAGAAAATTGAAGAATGAAAGTGTTTGTAGGTATTTTTGGTCGTTGGTGTATGGATTAGATATAAAGGATATGTAATTTTGTTTTCATGTAAATAAGTCATGAATGATTACTCATATTTTTGTAATTTTATGAGATATTTCATGCT
This sequence comes from Rutidosis leptorrhynchoides, assembly GCF_046630445.1. NCBI lineage: Eukaryota > Viridiplantae > Streptophyta > Magnoliopsida > Asterales > Asteraceae > Rutidosis > Rutidosis leptorrhynchoides. The sequence goes on along the minus strand of NC_092342.1, from coordinate 167,782,622 downwards.
AGTTGCCAAATGATGGTTCCCACATGTGTTAGGTGACTCACATGGGCTGCTAAGAGCTGATCATTGGAGTGTATATACCAATAGTACATACATCTAAAAGCTGTGTATTATACGAGTACGAAATACGGGTGCATACGAGTAGAATTGTTGATGAAACTGAACGAGGATGTAATTGTAAGCATTTTTGTTAAGTAGAAGTATTTTGATAAGTTTATTGAAGTCTTTCAAAAGTGTATAAATACATATTAAAACACTACATGTATATACATTTTAACTGAGTCGTTAAGTCATCGTTAGTCGTTACATGTAAGTGTTGTTTTGAAACCTTTAGGTTAACGATCTTGTTAAATGTTGTTAAGCCAATGTTTATAATATCAAATGAGATTTTAAATTATTATATTATCATGATATTATCATGTATGAATATCTCTTAATATGATATATATACATTAAATGTCTTTACAACGATAATCGTTACATATATGTCTCGTTTAAAAATCATTAAGTTAGTAGTCTTGTTTTTACATATGTAGTTCATTGTTAATATACTTAATGATATGTTTACTTATCATAGTATCATGTTAACTATATATATATCCATATATATTCATCATATAGTTTTTGCAAGTTTTAACGTTCGTGAATCACCGGTCAACTTGGGTGGTCAATTGTCTATATGAAACATATTTCAATTAATCAAGTCTTAACAAGTTTGATTGCTTAACATGTTGGAAACATTTAATCATGTAAATATCAATCTCAATTAATATATATAAACATGGAAAAGTTCGGGTCACTACAGTACCTACCCGTTAAATAAATTTCGTCCCGAAATTTTAAGCTGTTGAAGGTGTTGACGAATCTTCTGGAAATAGATGCGGGTATTTCTTCTTCATCTGATCTTCACGCTCCCAAGTGAACTCGGGTCCTCTACGAGCATTCCATCGAACCTTAACAATTGGTATCTTGTTTTGCTTAAGTCTTTTAACCTCACGATCCATTATTTCAACGGGTTCTTCGATGAATTGAAGTTTTTCGTTGATTTGGATTTCATCTAACGGAATAGTGAGATCTTCTTTAGCAAAACATTTCTTCAAATTCGAGACGTGGAAAGTGTTATGTACAGTCGCGAGTTGTTGAGGTAACTCAAGTCGGTAAGCTACTGGTCCGACACGATCAATAATCTTGAATGGTCCAATATACCTTGGATTTAATTTCCCTCGTTTACCAAATCGAACAACGCCTTTCCAAGGTGAAACTTTAAGCATGACCATCTCTCCAATTTCAAATTCTATATCTTTTCTTTTAATGTCAGCGTAGCTCTTTTGTCGACTTTGGGCGGTTTTCAACCGTTGTTGAATTTGGATGATCTTCTCGGTAGTTTCTTGTATAATCTCCGGACCCGTAATCTGTCTATCCCCCACTTCACTCCAACAAATCGGAGACCTACACTTTCTACCATAAAGTGCTTCAAACGGCGCCATCTCAATGCTTGAATGGTAGCTGTTGTTGTAGGAAAATTCTGCTAATGGTAGATGTCGATCCCAACTGTTTCCGAAATCAATAACACATGCTCGTAGCATGTCTTCAAGCGTTTGTATCGTCCTTTCGCTCTGCCCATCAGTTTGTGGATGATAGGCAGTACTCATGTCTAGACGAGTTCCTAATGCTTGCTGTAATGTCTGCCAGAATCTTGAAATAAATCTGCCATCCCTATCAGAGATAATAGAGATTGGTATTCCATGTCTGGAGACGACTTCCTTCAAATACAGTCGTGCTAACTTCTCCATCTTGTCATCTTCTCTTATTGGCAGGAAGTGTGCTGATTTGGTGAGACGATCAACTATTACCCAAATAGTATCAAAACCACTTGCAGTCCTTGGCAATTTAGTGATGAAATCCATGGTAATGTTTTCCCATTTCCATTCCGGGATTTCGGGTTGTTGAAGTAGACCTGATGGTTTCTGATGCTCAGCTTTGACCTTAGAACACGTCAAACATTCTCCTACGTATTTAGCAACATCGACTTTCATACCCGGCCACCAAAAATGTTTCTTGAGATCCTTGTACATCTTCCCCGTTCCAGGATGTATTGAGTATCTGGTTTTATGAGCTTCTCTAAGTACCATTTCTCTCATATCTCCAAATTTTGGTACCCAAATCCTTTCAGCCCTATACCGGGTTCCGTCTTCCTGAATGTTAAGATGCTTCTCCGATCCTTTGGGTATTTCATCCTTTAAATTTCCCTCTTTTAAAACTCCTTGTTGCGCCTCCTTTATTTGAGTAGTAAGGTTATTATGAATCATTATATTCATAGATTTTACTCGAATGGGTTCTCTGTCCTTCCTGCTCAAGGCATCGGCTACCACATTTGCCTTCCCCGGGTGGTAACGAATCTCAAAGTCGTAATTATTCAATAATTCAATCCACCTACGCTGCCTCATATTTAGTTGTTTCTGATTAAATATGTGTTGAAGACTTTTGTGGTCGGTATATATAATACTTTTGACCCCATATAAGTAGTGCCTCCAAGTCTTTAATGCAAAAACAACTGCGCCTAATTCCAAATCATGCGTCGTATAATTTTGTTCATGAATCTTCAATTGTCTAGACGCATAAGCAATCACCTTCGTTCGTTGCATTAATACACAACCGAGACCTTGCTTTGATGCGTCACAATAAATCACAAAATCATCATTACCTTCAGGCAATGACAATATAGGTGCCGTAGTTAGCTTTTTCTTCAATAACTGAAACGCTTTCTCTTGTTCATCATTCCATTCAAATTTCTTCCCTTTATGCGTTAATGCAGTCAAGGGTTTTGCTATTCTGGAAAAGTCTTGGATGAACCTTCTGTAGTAACCAGCTAGTCCTAAAAACTGGCGTATGTGTTTCGGAGTTTTCGGGGTTTCCCACTTTTCAACAGTTTCTATCTTTGCCGGATCCACCTTAATACCTTCTTTGTTCACTATGTGACCGAGGAATTGAACTTCTTCCAACCAAAATGCACACTTTGAAAACTTAGCGTACAATTCTTCCTTCCTCAATACTTCTAACACCTTTCTCAAATGTTCACCGTGTTCTTGGTCATTCTTTGAGTAAATAAGTATGTCATCAATGAAAACAATGACAAACTTGTCAAGGTATGGTCCACACACTCGGTTCATAAGGTCCATGAACACAGCTGGTGCATTAGTTAAACCAAACGGCATGATCATAAACTCGTAATGACCGTAACGTGTTCTGAAAGCAGTCTTTGGAATATCATCTTCTTTCACCCGCATTTGATGATACCCGGAACGTAAGTCAATCTTTGAATAAACAGACGAGCCTTGTAGTTGATCAAATAAGTCGTCGATTCTCGGTAGTGGGTAGCGGTTCTTGATGGTAAGTTTGTTCAACTCTCGGTAGTCGATACACAACCTGAATGTACCATCTTTCTTCTTGACAAACAAAACAGGAGCTCCCCACGGTGATGTGCTTGGTCGAATGAAACCACGCTCTAAAAGTTCTTGTAATTGGCTTTGCAGTTCTTTCATCTCGCTGGGTGCGAGTCTGTAAGGAGCACGAGCTATTGGTGCAGCTCCTGGTACAAGATCTATTTGAAATTCAACGGATCGATGTGGGGGTAATCCCGGTAATTCTTTCGGAAATACATCAGGAAATTCTTTTGCAATGGGAACATCATTGATGCTCTTTTCTTCAGTTTGTACTTTCTCGACGTGTGCTAGAACAGCATAGCAACCTTTTCTTATTAGTTTTTGTGCCTTCAAATTACTAATAAGATGTAGCTTCGTGTTGCCCTTTTCTCCGTACACCATTAAGGGTTTTCCTTTTTCTCGTATAATGCGAATTGCATTTTTGTAACAAACGATCTCTGCTTTCACTTCTTTCAACCAGTCCATACCGATTATCACATCAAAACTCCCTAACTCTACTGGTATCAAATCAATCTTAAATGTTTCGCTAACCAGTTTAATTTCTCGATTTCGACATATATTATCTGCTGAAATTAATTTACCATTTGCTAATTCGAGTAAAAATTTATTATCCAAAGGCGTCAATGGACAACTTAATTTAGCACAAAAATCTCTACTCATATAGCTTCTATCAGCACCCGAATCAAATAAAACGTAAGAAGATTTATTGTCAATAAGAAACGTACCCGTAACAAGCTCCGGGTCTTCCTGTGCCTCTGCCGCATTAATATTGAAAACTCTTCCGCGGCCTTGTCCATTCGTGTTCTCCTGGTTCGGGCAATTTCTAATAATGTGGCCCGGTTTTCCACATTTATAACAAACTACATTGGCATAACTTGCTCCGACACTACTTGCTCCGCCATTACTCGTTCCGACACCATTTGTTCCTTTCGTTCTATTAACCCCTGGTCCGTAGACCTCACACTTCGCCGCGCTATGACCATTTCTTTTACACTTGTTGCAAAATTTGGTGCAGAACCCCGAGTGATACTTTTCACACCTTTGGCATAGCTGCTTCTGATTGTTGTTGTTGTTGCGGTTATTATTGTTGTTGGGATGATTGTTGTAGTTGCTGTTGTTGTTGTTGCTGTTGTTGTTGTTGTTGTTGGGCCGTTTGTTGTAGTTGCGATTGATGTTGCGATTGTTGGGATAATTGTTGCGATTATTGTTGTAATTGCTGTTGTTATTGTATTGGTGATTCTTATCACCGTTTTCCTCCCACTTTCTTTTGACTTGCTTCACATTGGCCTCTTCAGCAGTCTGTTCTTTAATTCTTTCTTCAATCTGGTTCACTAGTTTGTGAGCCATTCTACATGCCTGTTGTATGGAGGCGGGCTCGTGTGAACTTATATCTTCTTGGATTCTTTCCGGTAATCCTTTCACAAACGCGTCGATCTTCTCTTCCTCATCTTCGAATGCTCCCGGACACAATAGGCATAATTCTGTGAATCGTCTTTCGTACGTGGTAATATCAAATCCTTGGGTTCGTAACCCTCTAAGTTCTGTCTTGAGCTTATTGACCTCGGTTCTGGGACGGTACTTCTCGTTCATCAAGTGCTTGAATGCTGACCACGGTAGTGCGTACGCATCGTCTTGTCCCACTTGCTCTAGATAGGTATTCCACCATGTTAACGCAGAACCTGTGAAGGTATGCGTAGCGTACTTCACTTTGTCCTCTTCAGTACACTTACTTATGGCAAACACCGATTCGACCTTCTCGGTCCACCGTTTCAATCCGATCGGTCCTTCGGTTCCATCAAATTCCAAAGGTTTGCAGGCAGTGAATTCTTTGTAGGTGCATCCTACACGATTTCCTGTACTGCTAGATCCAAGGTTATTGTTGGTATGTAGCGCAGCCTGTACTGCGGCTATGTTTGAAGCTAGAAAAGTACGGAATTCCTCTTCATTCATATTCACGGTGTGTCGAGTAGTCGGTGCCATTTCCTTCAAAATAGTCAAATGGAACAAGTTAATCATACAGAATATTAAGAGTAGTTAATAGTATTTCGTAGCATAATATGAACTCATTTATAAAAGCTTTTTCTTCATATTAGCATTTTATAATTTTAAATTCGGGTAGTACCTACCCGTTAAGTTCATACTTAGTAGCTAATATACAATTCAACTACTACAATTCTATATGAAAAACTGATTGTAATAATATCTCACGTTCAAACTTTTATACAATATTTTACAAACTTACAATACCGATTATTTTACATAAAGCATGAAATATAGCACACGATAACTTTGATACAAGATAGTTGTGAAGATAATTCTAGCTAGTACACAAGTCGTTCAGCAAAGGCAATAAAGACACGTAATTCATACGTCCAGAAACAAGTCATGCATTCTGGGTTTACTAGGACTACTTCCCATCCTTGGTCTTGTGGAACATAACCGTTATGGCCGTTGATAAGACAACGTGTTGTAACGTCGTCAAAGGGACGAGGGTTACGTAATGACCAACAGTCTCGTAATAACCTAAAAACCTCATTTCTTATCCCAATTACCGACTCCGTTACTTGTGGGAACGTTTTGTTTAATAGTTGTAGCCCGATGTTCTTGTTCTCACTTTGGTGAGAAGCGAACATTACTAACCCGTAAGCATAACATGCTTCTTTATGTTGCATGTTAGCTGCTTTTTCTAAATCACGAAGTCCTATATTCGGATATACTGAGTCAAAATAATTTCTTAACCCGTTGCGTAAAATAGCATTTGGATTCCCCGCAATATATGCGTCAAAGTAAACACATCGTAACTTATGGATTTCCCAATGTGATATCCCCCATCTTCTGAACGAAAGCCTTTTATAAACCAAGGCATTCTTGGAACGTTCTTCGAATGTCTTACAAACTGATCTCGCCTTAAATAGTTGTGCCGAGGAATTCTGACCGACTCTAGACAAGATTTCATCAATCATGTCTCCGGGTAGGTCTCTTAAAATATTGGATTGTCTATCCATTTCGTGTTTTTATACTGTAAAATAGACAAGAGTTAGATTCATAAAAAAAAAAATACTTATTAATACAAGCAATTTTTACATATATCATAAAGCATAAGCACACTATATTACATATATTACACCACACGAATATAACTATCTTATTCCAACTCGCTCGTTTCTTCTTGTTCGGTTTTGGTTCGTTTTGCCAAGTTTCTAGGGATATATGATGTTCCCCTAATACGAGCCGTCGTTGTCCACATTGGTTTAGAAAAACCTGGTGGTTTAGAGGTTCCCGGGTCATTGTTACAACTTAAGGACTTCGGGGGTTGACGATACATATAAAGTTCATCGGGGTTGGAATTAGATTTCTCTATTTTTATGCCCTTTCCCTTATTATTTTCTTTTGCATTTTTAAATTCAGTTGGGGTAATTTCTATAACATCATCGGAATTCTCGTCAGAATCCGATTCATCGGAGAATTGGTAATCCTCCCAATATTTTGCTTCCTTGGTGGAAACACCATTGACCATAATTAACCTTGGTCGGTTGGTTGAGGATTCTCTTTTACTTAACCGTTTTATTATTTCCCCCACCGGTTCTATTTCTTCTTCCGGTTCCGATTCTTCTTCCGGTTCTGATTCTTCTTCCGGTTCCGACTCTTCTTCCGGTTCCTCTTCGGGAACTTGTGAATCAGTCCACGAATCATTCCAATTTACATTTGACTCTTCATTATTATTAGGTGAGTCAATGGGACTTGTTCTAGAGGTAGACATCTATCACATAATATCAAACACGTTAAGAGATTAATATATCACATAATATTCATATGTTAAAAATATATAGTTTCCAACAAAAATGTTAAGCAATCATTTTTAAAGAAAACACGGTCGAAGTCCAGACTCACTAATGCATCCTAACAAACTCGATAAGACACACTAATGCAAATTTTCTGGTTCTCTAAGACCAACGCTCGGATACCAACTGAAATGTCCCGTTCTTATTGATTAAAAACGTTCCATATTAATTGATTTCGTTGCGAGGTTTTGACCTCTATATGAGACGTTTTTCAAAGACTGCATTCATTTTAAAACAAACCATAACCTTTATTTCATCAATAAAGGTTTAAAAAGCTTTACGTAGATTATCAAATAATGATAATCTAAAATATCATGTTTACACACGACCATTACATAATGGTTTACAATACAAATATGTTACAACAAAATAAGTTTCTTGAATGCAGTTTTTACACAATATCATACAAGCATGGACTCCAAATCTCGTCCTTATTTAAGTATGCGACAACGGAAACTCTTAATAATCACCTAAGAATAAACATGCTTAAAACGTCAACAAAAATGTTGGTGAGTTATAGGTTTAACCTATATATATCAAATCATAATAATAGACCACAAGATTTCATATTTCAATACACATCCCATACATAGAGATAAAAATCATTCATATGGTGAACACCTGGTAACCGACATTAACAAGATGCATATATAAGAATATCCCCATCATTCCGGGACACCCTTCGGATATGATATAAATTTCGAAGTACTAAAGCATCCGGTACTTTGGATGGGGTTTGTTAGGCCCAATAGATCTATCTTTAGGATTCGCGTCAATTAGGGTGTATGTTCCCTAATTCTTAGATTACCAGACTTAATAAAAAGGGGCATATTCGATTTCGATAATTCAACCATAGAATGTAGTTTCACGTACTTGTGTCTATTTTGTAAATCATTTATAAAACCTGCATGTATTCTCATCCCAAAAATATTAGATTTTAAAAGTGGGACTATAACTCACTTTCACAGATTTTTACTTCGTCGGGAAGTAAGACTTGGCCACTGGTTGATTCACGAACCTATAACAATATATACATATATATCAAAGTATGTTCAAAATATATTTACAACACTTTTAATATATTTTGATGTTTTAAGTTTATTAAGTCAGCTGTCCTCGTTAGTAACCTACAACTAGTTGTCCACAGTTAGATGTACAGAAATAAATCGATAAATATTATCTTGAATCAATCCACGACCCAGTGTATACATATCTCAGTATTGATCACAACTCAAACTATATATATTTTGGAATCAACCTCAACCCTGTATAGCGAACTCCAACATTCACATATAGAGTGTCTATGGTTGTTCCGAAATATATATAGATGTGTCGACATGATAGGTCGAAACATTGTATACGTGTCTATGGTATCTCAAGATTACATAATATACAATACAAGTTGATTAAGTTATGGTTGGAATAGATTTGTTACCAATTTTCACGTAGCTAAAATGAGAAAAATTATCCAATCTTGTTTTACCCATAACTTCTTCATTTTAAATCCGTTTTGAGTGAATCAAATTGCTATGGTTTCATATTGAACTCTATTTTATGAATCTAAACAGAAAAAGTATTGGTTTATAGTAGGAAAAATAAGTTACAAGTCGTTTTTGTAAAGGTAGTCATTTCAGTCGAAAGAACGACGTCTAGATGACCATTTTAGAAAACATACTTCCACTTTGAGTTTAACCATAATTTTTGGATATAGTTTCATATTCATAATAAAAATCATTTTCTCAGAATAACAACTTTTAAATCAAATTTTATCATAGTTTTTAATTAACTAACCCAAAACAGCCCGCGGTGTTACTACGACGGCGTAAATCCGGTTTTACGGTGTTTTTCGTGTTTCCAGGTTTTAAATCATTAAGTTAGCATATCATATAGATATAGAACATGTGTTTAGTTGATTTTAAAAGTCAAGTTAGAAGGATTAACTTTTGTTTGCGAACAAGTTTAGAATTAACTAAACTATGTTCTAGTGATTACAAGTTTAAACCTTCGAATAAGATAGCTTTATATGTATGAATCGAATGATGTTATGAACATCATTACTACCTTAAGTTCCTTGGATAAACCTACTGGAAAAGAGAAAAATGGATTTAGCTTCAACGGATCCTTGGATGGCTCGAAGTTCTTGAAGCAGAATCATGACACGAAAACAAGTTCAAGTAAGATCATCACTTGAAATAAGATTGTTATAGTTATAGAAATTGAACCAAAGTTTGAATATGATTATTACCTTGTATTAGAATAATAACCTACTGTAAGAAACAAAGATTTCTTGAGGTTGGATGATCACCTTACAAGATTGGAAATGAGCTAGCAAACTTGAAAGTATTCTTGATTTTATGTAACTAGAACTTGTAGAATATATGAAGAACACTTAGAACTTGAAGATAGAACTTGAGAGAGATCAATTAGATGAAGAAAATTGAAGAATGAAAGTGTTTGTAGGTATTTTTGGTCGTTGGTGTATGGATTAGATATAAAGGATATGTAATTTTGTTTTCATGTAAATAAGTCATGAATGATTACTCATATTTTTGTAATTTTATGAGATATTTCATGCTAGTTGCCAAATGATGGTTCCCACATGTGTTAGGTGACTCACATTTGCTGCTAAGAGCTGATCATTGGAGTGTATATACCAATAGTACATACATCTAAAAGCTGTGTATTATACGAGTACGAAATACGGGTGCATACGAGTAGAATTGTTGATGAAACTGAACGAGGATGTAATTGTAAGCATTTTTGTTAAGTAGAAGTATTTTGATAAGTTTATTGAAGTCTTTCAAAAGTGTATAAATACATATTAAAACACTACATGTATATACATTTTAACTGAGTCGTTAAGTCATCGTTAGTCGTTACATGTAAGTGTTGTTTTGAAACCTTTAGGTTAACGATCTTGTTAAATGTTGTTAAGCCAATGTTTATAATATCAAATGAGATTTTAAATTATTATATTATCATGATATTATCATGTATGAATATCTCTTAATATGATATATATACATTAAATGTCTTTACAACGATAATCGTTACATATATGTCTCGTTTAAAAATCATTAAGTTAGTAGTCTTGTTTTTACATATGTAGTTCATTGTTAATATACTTAATGATATGTTTACTTATCATAGTATCATGTTAACTATATATATATCCATATATATGTCATCATATAGTTTTTGCAAGTTTTAACGTTCGTGAATCACCGGTCAACTTGGGTGGTCAATTGTCTATATGAAACATATTTCAATTAATCAAGTCTTAACAAGTTTGATTGCTTAACATGTTGGAAACATTTAATCATGTAAATATCAATCTCAATTAATATATATAAACATGGAAAAGTTCGGGTCACTACAGGTGAGTTCATTAGTTTAACATAAATAATCATTTCCATCATTTTAATAGACCACAAGATTTTCATTTTCTCATAAATATACGTCCCATGCATAGAGACAAAAATATCATTCATATGGATTGAACATCTGGTAACCGACCTTAACAATATGCATATTAGAATATCCCCATCATTCCGGGATCCTCCTTCAGACATGATATAAATTTCGAAGTACTAAATCATCCGGTACTTTGGATGGGGCTTGTTGGGCCCGATAGATCTATCTTTAGGATTTGCGTCAATTAGGGTGTCTGTTCCCTAATTCTTAGATTACCAGACTAAATAAAAAGGGGCATATTTGATTTCGATAATTCAACCATATAATGTAGTTTCGATTACTTGTGTCTATTTCGTAAAACATTTATAAAAATTGCGCATGTATTCTCAGCCCAAAAAATATAAAGGGTAAAAAGGCAAATGAAACTCACCTAATGTATTTTGCAGTAAAAATACATATGACTATATTGAACAACTGAACAATGCAGGGTTGACCTCGGATTCACGAACCAATATCATTCATATATGTATTAAAACATATTCTTGTAATCGAATAAATATTTATATTATTATTAGTGATAATTTATACATATAGTAGATTAGTAGGTTTCATTATATATATTTTCATTTTATATAAAGATATATTAATATAATTAAGTTATGTGTATTATATATATCTTATATATATATATATATATATATATATATATATATATATATATATATATATATATATATATATATATATATTGTTTGTTTGTTAAAGCTAGTAATTATATTAATATTAACATTAGATTAATTTTGATAAAAATGATAATAATTATAGTACATAATACTAATAAAAGTAATAATGTTAACAGATCTATTAGTGATAAATATCATAATACTAATAATAATATTTGTAAAAATATTAATCTTATTGTTACTGGTAGTTATGATTAATGATTTTTAATAGTTATATAATGATACTTATTAATAAAACTACTTAGAATGATGATGATGATGATAGTAATAATAATATAATTGTAGTGCTAATAATGGTAAAAATAATAATAATAATAATAATAACTTTATTAGTACTTATAATAATACTAACACTAATGATATTAATAATTACGAATGTGATGATATTATTAATCTTAATGATAAATATATTAAATTTCATCATGATAGAAATATTAAAATTATTAACACTTAATATTACTACTTAGGGATAATATCAATAATGATAATACTAAATATATTCTAATGTTAGTATCAATAATAATAATGCTAATAATATTAATAAGTTAAATTAATAATACTTATATCATTAATAATATTTATAAAAATAGTAATAATGGTTATCTTATCAATAATAACATTAACTAATAATAATAACAATAACAATAACAATAATAATAATAATAATAATAATAATAATAATAATAATAATAATAATAATAATAATAATAATAATAATAATAATAATAATAATAAACGTAATAATAATAACTAGTAGTAATAATAATAAGAGAAAAAATAAAAAATAAAAATAATAAGAGTGTATACCCTTTTTTTTTCCAAAAAGAATGCCATGAGCGGGACTCGAACCCGCAACCACTCGATACCCGACTCACACTCAAGACCACTCCTCTGCCTGCTTTCTTTCTGAATTAATACACCTAACTAAAAATATAACCCGTTTTTATTTCTGTTTTCTAATCCTTCTTCCTCTTCAAGATTTTAAAGCAACCATAACCATAATGAAAATAGCAGTTAATTTAAATTGTTGAACTAATTGTGGAATGAAACAGAAACGCTTGTATAGCTATTAGGAATTAAAAGAAAGAAAAAAATTAAAAAAAACACCAACAGCTGCTGCTGTTCGACGTGGGTTTAAAAGAAAAAAAAAATTGATTTTGCGAATGATAATGTTACAGACCAATATCACAACACAAAATACGTTGTAATTTACTTTTAGAAACTATTGAAACTGTCAATTGGACTTGAAACATCATAACATATTCGAATTTTGCAATGAACGATTTGTTGACTTTTTAAATCCCGAAACTTTGACTCCTAAATTTGAACTCGTTAAGAAAAATTGAAGTTTGAAACTTTTCAGATAGTTTGAACACATGATTTCCAACAGAACTGCACTTAAGGATTTTTAAATTTCATACCAATTCGAGTTTTGGCTAAAGTTTGGAAGAATAGAGGTCGTGGTTTAAAAAAAATGAGTTTTTCTATTTAAATCTCGATAATTAGGATGCTATAAGTGATTGTTGAGATTGATATTAGATGATGTAAGTTTATTGATACACCAGTCACTGTATTGAATCAATTAATATGCCAAAGGATCGACAGAAAATATATTTTCAAGGACATAAATATAATAAAAAAATAAAAGTGGGATGTGAGTTATAACTGAATTTAGATGTTTCTTTATGGAAGGAAATCTGGCTAGAAATAATTTACAGGTAGATACAAACCTTTCAAAAGTTGATAACGAATTTTAAACTGATTAGGAATTAAATGTTTAATATATTTTATATTTAATATGTATTAATAATTAATAATTAATATTTAATATAATAATAATAATTGATAAATCTGTTTTTATCTGATTTTAAATTGCTGAAGTAAATACAATTAAATTAAGAATAATATGATGTAACTTGTTATTAATTATAAAAGTATTGATAAATTAATAATAATAATAGTAATATCAAATAATGCTAAAAAAATGAGAATTTTTAGTAATCTTAATATTGATAATAATAAAGATGGTAATTTGATACTATGATAATTTTATCAATAATACTAATGATAATAATATAGCATATTACATATATCACATCTGATATTATTATTAATAATAAAAGTAATAATAATTTTAATATAATAATTATATTCCAACTCGTAATTTAATATAACACCATTTATTATTTATGTAATATTATGTTATATGATGACATTTTACTGAACAATTAATATTTATATATTCTATATATGTATTAAATAGAAATCATATATATAACCTCAGTTTAAATTACACTTATTTACTTCGCATCTTATTTTATATATTTAACTCTAATGTTTAAGTTATATTTTATAATTTCAGATTATTACACATATTTTCATTTATATATATATATATATATATATATATATATATATATATATATATATATATATATATATATATATATATATATATATATATATATATATATATATATATATATATATATATGTACATATTTATTTATCTATTAATAAATAGTTGTTCGTGAATCATCGGGATTAGTCAAAGGTCAATTGTATTCATGTAAACTGTTCCACAAATCGAGACTCAATTAAATAGACTTTGCTTATCGTATCGAAATCAAATAAGATTCAAGTTTAAATTTGGTCGGAAATTCCCGGGTCATCACAGTACCAACCCTTTAAAGAAATTTCGTCCCGAAATTTGAGTGGGGTGGTCATGGATAACCATAGAAATGTTTTCATGACAAATATGAGTTGATAAAATAGAGTTTTATCTTTATTGATTAATATAGATAAAACGATTCTATTATGTGAAGCATACGAATGAAGCTATCACAAAAGAGTGAAATGAGAAAATAAAGCTTCGCCTTAGCTTTTGACGTAGTCACTTTTGAATTTAGGAAAATAAGGTTCGTCTTAACTTTTGACGTTGTCTCGATTGAATTCCGGAATTCAAGGGGTATAAAAGAAAATCTTCGAAATCTAAAAGATTTGATTCTTCGGTGAATAAAGAAATTAAGATTTCTATAATTAAATGCGGTGATCTGCCTCGATTACTCTGTCTGATATTTCCATTATAAATTAAGCTCTTCCGTTCTATTATTTCACCATTCCTATATTTTCTTTCTTAGTTCATACATCCAAAAGATTGTGAAAATGCTTAATCCAGATCTAATCCTTTATATTTTTCTAATTATCATTTATGTCATCCTTCTTTTCAATCTTCCATCAGAAGAATCTATTTTACTTCTACGATTACCTTGGGGTGATACTATTCTTAATTATATCGTGTCTTTATATTGCTATCTGTATTAATATCAACGGTTTGTAATCTCCGTGTTGTTATTGGGCTTTATATTTTCTCTTATATTTTGGAGGTCTTTGCCTTTTTATTCTCTTCTCGACCTCTAGTAAAGCGAGTAATGGTCCATAATTCGTAAATATGGAGTTTTGAATGATTAGAATATTCTAAGCAGGGAGAAACGTAATAGCACGATTTGATTTTCAAATTTATCAAAAATACAGACGATAGAACTATCAAGAATATATTCTTCTTGATATGTTCGGAGGTTATGTAGAATGAAAGAGTTATGTAACATGACACATGATGATGGTTTAATCTACTGTGAACCATCATTACATTTCATTAGAAACTCAGCATGACTTACTATAATATAATCACGTTGATCAAGTGTCATTATATTATACTAACTCATGCATCAGTTCCCAACATTACTTCAATAACATTCATATTTTAAGCTCGAAAGTTTACAGAATATAGAAACTAACAGTTTCTATATGATGTAACACTGATAGCACGAAGAGATTCTTGATTTACGATAAGAATAGTTATAAAAATATCTTCAGAAATATGGAGGATATTTGTAATGAAATATACGATAATATCTTTGAATATATAAGATCAGAGGATGATGGAAACTATTGTCCGCAAGGGTTTAGAGTAAGGAGCAATATATTTGCTAAAGACGTCAGCAGACATTGAATCATTTAGATTCTTTGAAGTCAAACTTATTCTTTGTGATTTGTCCACGACTTTCTTCATAGTTTCGCATAATCTGCTTTTCGGTACTAAATTTTCTCTGGAATGTTTTCAATATAATGATACACAGGAAGCACGAAGAGGTATATAATTTCGGACGAGAATATTTATGAAAATATCCTCAGAAATATCGAAGATATTGATGATGATATTTTTGGAATTTCTAAGTTCGATGGTTGATGAGGAAAATTTTCAGCAAGATTTTAACATGAGTACGGAGCAAGATATTCGTTGAAGGTTTCTTCGGATCCAGAATTACCTGGATTCTTTGAATATATGGTATGGTCCTTGTATTTGTCCTTGGTCTCCTTCGTGATTAGCTCAATACGTTTTCCAGTTCCAACTTTTCTGAGCTTTTCCAACATATTATTCTTTATCATCAAACTTAAGATGATTAAAGTCGTTTATGGTTGTCTATGGTTTCTGCTGCTTCATTCAGCTTTTTCAACATTCAGAGTATTGATTTGTAACTGAATGCTTTTCAGAATGGAAAAATCATAATTCTAAGAGGTGAATGTTATATGTATACATATAACTGTTGTTGTAGATATGTTGTGAGTTTTCAAAGTACTAATTACTAATTCCCGGTAGTTGGTATAATAATTCTCGGTATAAGATGTAAATGAGTGAATAATAAGGTTTCACTTAATATAGTGATTTGTCGGAGAGATTTAGACCAAGAAGCAACGAGGTTGCTGGTACGTCTGCTGGTAACATGGTAGAATATGAAAGGTTCCCCGGTAACAATAAAAGAGCACGCATATATATCAAGGTTATAATAAGGTTGTTTCGAACAAAAAGTCAAAGTTGGCTTGCTGGAGCTGTGACAAAATTTGCTACCTTGAAAAAGAATTGCAAAGTTATTTTTGGTAATACCAACACCAAAGGAGTTAGCATAGATACGTGTTAAACGTTTACTCAGGTTCCTAGAGTTTTTTAGGTGCATAACTATGTGCATAAATCTTTTATTTCGTAGATGAAGTGAGGTTGGTTCATCCTCTCGATTGAGGTGTTTTCAAGGATCATGAAAGGTTTGAACGCAGATTGGAATCGTCAAGATGCAAATGAGGTTTAAGATGAAATCAAGTGGAAAACTTGAAGAATTGTTTAGTTTCATATGTTATAATCAATATTTTAATTCATTTTAATTGTCCAATGGTGGTAGTCCACAGTCACTAGTCCCCAGTTAGCATTTCAATAATTCATATATAATATTCGAATTAATTAATACGTGTCGTGACCCGTATACGTCTCAGACTCGATCACAACTCAAACTATATATATTATTGTAGAATCAACCTCAACCCTGTATAGCTAACTCCTGCATTACTGCATATAGAGTGTCTATGGTTATTCCAAATAATATATATAGATGCGTCGATATGATATGTCAAAACCTTGTATACGTGTCCCGATATTTAAAGTGCGTAAAATAAATAACAGAAAATAAATGACGATAAATAAAGTGCGTAAAGTAAATAACAGAAATTAAATGACAATAAATAAAATTAAAATTGCGAGAATTAAATTGCGATAATATAAAATGTAATCAGTTAGCTAGGAACAATTAGCTAGGAACGGTTAGCGTGGATTCTTAACAAAATTTCTTATAGTTAATTTGTTTATTTCTAATCAATTTTTATTGTGTCCATTATTTCTTCATTATGCCACTTGTTGAATTCTGATCAATCAAAATCCAAATATGAAATTGGATGAGTATGGTTATTCTGTGGTGAACGGATTTGTATATCGGTGGATGTAAGTAGAATAGTAAATGACGGTTGAATCAGCTTCGAAGAATGTACATTGTAACTTATTAATGTGAAATCTGAATATTCCTAGAGTATTACCTACCCGTTAAAATATTTTCACCATTAACAGTTTGTACAATAAAAAGAAATTTAATTACAATCTTTACAAAAACATATATACATATATATTTTCTTCAGATGTAATCATGGATTGAATGAGTCAATGTGATATTAAACTCATCAGATTTATGGCTGGAACTAAAGTACATAATCTCTAAAACATTAGAGATTACATATTTGCCATGAAGGGCGAAGATAGTTTATGTAGAACGATTCGTAGATCGATGATTATGCTTGAGGTATAGATTGCGAGTTTTAGACGTGTGATGATGTTGTTGTTGGTGGTACCGGTTATGCTGTTGGTGCTGCTGATGGTGGTACTGTTGCTGTCAGTGCTACAAGTGTTGTTGGTGCTAAGGTTGGTGATGATGTTGATGTAGTAAGTATAGCTTGTAAATCACACACCATTCTTGTCAGGGTTTCTATCCTACCCTCTATCATTTCTATCCATCCACTCATCTGATTCGATAGATCTTGATTATCAATTCGAAGTTCCCTAACTTCTTCTAATATTTCCCTTCGATTGGTATTCAGAAGTAGAGGTTGAATATTTTCTGAGATTGCAGTAACGCGACCTTCGAGGTGGAAAACTTTAGCAAGAAGGGTGAATACAGTGCTGCGCATAGGTTCACCGGTGAGTACATCGTTTTCTCCGATGTTAGGAGGTAAGTTTGGTTCGCGGTAGGGCTCGCCTTCTTCATTTCTCCATCGAGTGAGTAAGTCTCGGACCCACCCACATTTCCTAAAGAAAGAAAAATAACTAAATGGTTGAGGCACTTCTGGTTCATTGACTTCGGAGTCTGCTTCAATATACATCTCAAAATCGCTTCCGGAACTAATGGAATCCAAGCTAGGTGTAGGATCCATCTCTCACAATCAGTTAAAGGGTTATGATATGAAATGATTTTCAAATATCGAATGATATTCTAATTATATATAGAATATCTATACATACTTCCAAAGATCCCGTGAATTACGGAGAAAATTAAGGAAACGTGTCAGATAAAGTCTACAGTGACAGATACGCTAAGATATGGATTTATCTATACACAGTCTATGCAATAGAGGCAGTAAGACGTGTCTAGACTTTAAGGATGATAAGAAAATAATTTTCGACACGAAATGATAAGCAAAACTTTTGACATACAGACACGGTCGAAGTCCAGACTCACTAATGCATCTAAACAACTACTAGTTAGACACTCTAATGCAAGACCTGGTTCGCTAAGACCACCGCTCTGATACCAACTGAAAGGACCCGTCCTAATCTATCCGGATGAAGTCCATCTCGATTATAAACGATTCACAACAGTTGATTTCATCGCGAGGTACTTGACCTCTATATAATACATTTACAAACATTGCATTCGTTTTTGAAAAGACAATCTTTCATTACATCAAAATTTGACGGCATGCATACCATTTCATAATACATCTAGCTATAATTGACTTAATAATAATCTTGATGAACTCAACGACTCGAATGCAACGTCTTTTGAAATATGCCATGAATGACTCCTGTCTCTAATATGAGCTAATGCACAGCGGAATATTTCTTTCATACCTGAGAATAAACATGCTTTAAAGTGTCAACCAAAAGGTTGGTGAGTTCATTAGTTTAACATAAATAATCATTTCCATCATTTTAATAGACCACAAAATTTTCATTTTCTCATAAATATACGTCCCATGCATAGAGACAAATATATCATTCATATGGATAGAACACCTGGTAACCGACCTTAGCAATATGCATATTAGAATATCTCCATCATTCCGGGATCCTCCTTCGAACATGATATAAATTTCGAAGTACTAAAGCATCCGGTACTTTGGATGGGGCTTGTTGGGCCCGATAGATCTATCTTTAGGATTCGCGTCAATTAGGGTGTCTATTCCCTAATTCTTAGATTACCAGACTAAATAAAAAGGGGCATATTCGATTTCGATAATTCAACCATATAATGTAGTTTCAATTACTTGTGTCTATTTCGTAAAATATTTATAAAAATTGCGCATGTATTCTCAGCCCAAAAATATAAAGGGTAAAAGGCAAATGAAACTCAGCTAATGTATTTTGTAGTAAAAATACATATGACTATATTGAACAACTGAACAATGCAAGGTTGACCTCGGATTCACGAACCTATATCATTGATATATGTATTAAAACATATTCTTGTAATCGAATAAATATTTATATTATTATTAGTGATAATTTATACATATAGTAGATTAATAGGTTTCATTATATATATTTTCATTTTATATAAAGATATATTAATATAGTTAAGTTATGTGTATTATATATATCTTATATATATATATATATATATATATATATATATATATATATATATATATATATATATATATATATATATATATATATATATATATATATATATATATATATATATATATATATATATTGTTTGTTTGTTAAAGCTAGTAATTATATTAATATTAACATTAGATTAATTTTGATAAAAATGATAATAATTATAATACATAATATTACTAATAAAAGTAATAATGTTAATAATTCTATTAGTGATAAATATCATGATACTAATAATAATATTTGTAAAAATATTAATCTTATTGTTACTGGTAGTTATGATTAATGATTTTTAATAGTTATATAATGATACTTATTAATAAAACTACTTATAATGATGATGATAGTAATAATAATATAATTGTAGTGCTAATAATGGTAAAAATAATAATAATAATAATTTTATTAGTACTTATAATAATACTAACACTAATGATATTAATAATTACGAATGTGATGATATTATTAATCTTAATGATAAATATATTAAATTTCATCATGATAGAAATATTAAAATTATTAACACTTAATATTACTACTTAGGGATAATATCAATAATGATAATACTAAATATATTCTAATGTTAGTATCAATAATAATAATGCTAATAATATTAATATGTTAAATTAATAATACTTATATCATTAATAATATTTATAAAAATAGTAATAATGGTTATCTTATCAATAATAACATTAACTAATAATAATAACAATAACAATAATAATAATAATAATAATAATAATAATAATAATAATATTAATAATAATAATAATAATAATAATAATAATAATAATAATAATAAACATAATAATAATAACTAGTAGTAATAATAATAAGAGAAAAAAATAATAATAATAAGAGTGTATACCCTTTTTTTTCCAAAAAGAATGCCCTGAGCGGGACTCGAACCCGCAACCAATCGATACCCGACTCACACTCAAGACCACTCCTCCGCCTGCTTTCTTTCTGAATTAATACACCTAACTAAAAATATAACCCGTTTTTATTTCTGTTTTCTAATCCTTCTTCCTCTTCAAGATTTTAAAGCAACCAAAACCATAATCAAAATAACAGTTAATTTAAATTGTTGAACTAATTGTGGAATGAAACAGAAACGCTTGTATAGCTATTAGAAACTATTGAAACTGTCAATTAGACTTGAAACATCATAACGTATTCGAAAAATGAGGGTAACGTATTCGAAAATAGGCAACTTACAACTAGCCCGGGTTTCAGTCTGTTACAAATCCACCCCCCTTAAGAAGATTCCGTCCTCGAAATCTGGTCTTGGTCAAACAAATGAGGGTAACGTTTTCTCATCAACTCTTCCGTTTTCTCATCAAATGAGGGTAACGTATTCGAAACATCATAACGTTTTCTCATCAACTCTCATCGACGTGGGTTTAAAAGAAAAAAAAATTGATTTTGCGAATGATAATGTTACAGACCAATATCACAACACAAAATACGTTGTAATTTACTTTTAGAAACTATTGAAACTGTCAATTAGACTTGAAACATCATAACGTATTCGAATTTTGCAATGAACGATTTGTTGACTTTTTAAATCCCGAAACTTTGACTCCTAAATTTGAACTCGTTAAGAAAAATTGAAGTTTGAAACTTTCTAGATAGTTTGAACACATGATTTCCAACAGAACTGCACTTAAGGATTTTTTAATTTCATACCAATTCGAGTTTTGGCTAAAGTTTGGAAGAATAGAGGTCGTGGTTTAAAAAAATGAGTTTTTCTGTTTAAATCTCGATAATTAGGATGCTATAAGTGATTGTTGAGATTGATATTAGATGATGTAAGTTTATTGATACACCAGTCGCTGTATTGAATCAATTAATATGCCAAAGGATTGACAAAAAATATATTTTCAAGGACATAAATATAATAAAAAAATAAAAGTGGGATGTGAGTTATAACTGAATTTGGATGTTTCTTTATGGAATGGAATCTGGCTAGATATAATTTACACGTAGATACAAACCTTTCAAAAGTTGATAACGAATTTTAAACTGATTAGGAATTAAATGTTTAATATATTTTATATTTAATATGTATTAATAATTAATAATTAATAATTAATATAATAATAATAATACAAATAATAATAATAATTGATAAATCTGGTTTTATCTGATTTTGAATTGCTGATGTAAATACAATTAAATTAATAATAATATGATGTAACTTGTTATTAATTATAAAAGTATTGATAAATTAATAATAATAATAGTAATATCGAATAATGCTAAAAAAATGAGAATTTTTAGTAATCTTAATATTGATAATAATAAAGATGGTAATTTGATACTATGATAATTTTTTCAATAATACTAATGATAATAATATAGCATATTACATATATCACATCTGATATTATTATTAATAATAAAAGTAATAATAATTTTAATATATTAATTATATTCTAACTTGTAATTTAATATAACACCATTTATTATTTATGTAATATGATGACATTTTACTGAACAATTAATATTTATATATTCTTTATATGTATTAAATAGAAATCATATATATAACCTCAGTTTAAATTACACTTATTTACTTCGCATCTTATTTTATATATTTAACTCTAATGTTTAAGTTATATTTTATAATTTTAGATTATTACACACACACACACACACACACATATATATATATATATATATATATATGTATATATATATATATATATATATATATATATATATATATATATATATATATATATATATATATGTACATATTTATTTATCTATTAATAAATAGTTGTTCGTGAATCATCGGGATTAGTCAAAGGTCAATTGTATTCATGTAAACTGTTCCACAAATCGAGACTCAATTAAATAGACTTTGCTTATCGTATCGAAATCAAATAAGATTCAAGTTTAAATTTGGTCGGAAATTCCCGGGTCATCACATTCATGTAAAGCAATACTAATATATTCATATAACTTGGAACACACATAAAAGTAACATAATCTTAAAAAAAAAAAAAAAAAGAGTCACAACGAACATTAATAATTAAATGACCATTCTCGGTAACGATAAATACGGCACATTTTTTTTTAAAGGGAGTCTTCGCCATAGCAAAGTTATCCCTCATACCCACTAGTGTGATCTAGCAATCGCGAGCTGAGTGTGAGGCATGGTAAATATCAACATATTTTGACACCTAACTTTCTAAATAAGATCATTGCATAAATGACAATTTTTACAGCTACTAAAGTGCAGAAAACAACTTCATGTCATCTAACTTGGAAAAATCTTTCCATCTAAACAATATATATATATATATATATATATATATATATATATATATATATATATATATATATATATATATATATATATATATATATATATATATATATATATATATATATATATATATATATATATATAAATGAAGAATTGGATCGTTGATTTAGTTGTAGTGTTATTATATTAGGTTGATTAATATTGAAAGGTTAAAGTAGTTAAGATACATATATTTTGCAAAGCATGCACATTAATTTTTATTTTTTTTTAAAGAGTGTAATGTAAATTTGTCAATATTTAAAATTAAGAGGTGGGAAGAAAAATAGTAGATGAGGGGGAAAATAGCATAAAGAAGCATACATGGGAAGAATATTTTCAAACAATCATTTACTCTTCCTACTAAATCAAAATAGTCATTAAGAGGTAATTGGGTCCACATAATTTTCTAATAGTCAAAATAGTCATTAAGAGGTAATTGGGTCCAAACGTAATTATTAGTTTTCTAATACTCTACATATTTATTTGATCACCAAAAGTTTCATGGTGATTGTGCGATATTTATTTGTGATAGTTAAAGCTAAGGGGTATAAAATACTATTAAATTTTAGAAGGAAATACTATTAAATACGATACAATTTTACACAAGATATTTATTTATTTATAGAATGGATATACTTAAACCTTGCTACAACACTTATAGGCAGTGTACCTAATCGTACAGTAGTGTAGTTTTTAGTAAGTCCGGTTCGTTCCACAGGGAAAATCTTTAAACAAAGCTTAACGATATATTAGTTTAATTTTATAAAAATACAAATATATATATAAGTAATATTATTATTATAAAGGGGGGTTTTTACCGTTTAATGACCGGTTTGTCGATTTTAAAACTTTAGTCGCAGTTAAAACCAAATGTAAAATATTAAAAATAAATACAAGACTTAAATTAAAGCGTAAAGTAAATAACGATAATGAAATTGCGATAAATAAAAGTGCGATAAAATAAACTTGCGATAATTAAAAAGTACGAAAATTAAAGTGCAATTAAATACAATAACAATAAATAAAAATGCGATAATTAGAAGTGCAATTAAATATAAAATAAAGGAAATTAAATATGAAATAAAAGAATTATGCTTATTTAAACTTCCGTAATCATGATGTTTGACGTGTTGATTTTAGTTTTATGCTCATGGGTTAATTGTCCTTTGTCCTTGATTATTTAATATGTCCATACAGATTTTGTCTATAATAGTCCATCAGTCATAAATATAAAGAGCGAAAGCCTTCGTCAAATTATTCTTATTCCCGAAGTCAAATATTCTAACTAATTGGGGATTCGAATTGTAACAAGGTTTTAATACTTTGTTTAATGAATACACCAGGTTATCGACTGCGTGTAAACCAAGGTTTTACTACTTTGTTAACAATTACACCAATTACCCTTGAATGTAATTCACCCCTGTTTCAACAAGTCTATTAACTATTAATCCAGTTCCGTATCTGGTAAAATGAATAATTATTGGTATTTATAGATATCCTGCCCACCGTACCCAGTCAAGCGTATGTGGTTATATATAAATACGTCGAATTATAAGTTTGTATATTAAATTAACAAGGTATTGTTTAGTTAATATAAAACCCATTAATAGCCCATAGTCTAATTTCCACAAGTGTCGTTCTTTTATCCAAACCCCAATTATGGTACAAGGCCAAATTACCCAATTTTAGTAATTAGCCCAACATCATGATTACTTTGAATTAAATAAGCATAATAATAACTTAGCTACGAGACATTAAATTAAAAAGGTTGAACATAACTTACAATAATTAAAAATAGCATAGCGTTACACGGACAGAATTTTGACTTACACCCTTACAACATTTGCTAACATACCCTTATTATTAGGATTAAAATTAAAATTAAAATTAAAATATAAATTATAAATATAAATATTACGTATATAGATAGAGAGATTGATGGATATTGGATGAAAAAATGATCAGAATTCGTTGGACTTTATAGGGAGTTTCAGTTTTTGGGGCTCCGCGACTCGCGGCCCATTCCTTCTTCAAACTCCATGAGTCACGGAGTTTGTAATTACGGCTCACTCCATTTTGGCTCTTTGTTTACCGACGGTTTATTATATAAATATAATATATATATAATTTATATAATTAATTATACATTATATTATATTTATATACATAGTTAACTTGTAATTTTTAGTCCGTTGCGTCGAGCGTTGAGAGTTGACTCTGGTCCCGGTTCCAGATTTTCGAACGTCCTTGCGTACAATTTAATATCTTGTACTTTGCGTTTTGAATCTTGTACTCTTGTAATTTCGGGACGTTTCTTATCAATAATTGGAACCTCTTTGATTGTCTTTTGTACTTTTGAGTTTTTTGGTCGTTTGCGTCTTCAATTCGTCGAATCTGTCTTTTGTCTTCACCTTTTATTATTTAAATAAATATCACTTGTAAATAGAACAATTGCAACTAAAAGCTTGTCTTTCTTGAGGAATAATGCTATGAAATATATGTTCGTTTTTAGCATTATCAAATATTCCCACACTTGAGCGTTGCTTGTCCTCAAGCAATATCGTCTTGAAATACTAGAATCACTTCTTTATTCTTTACACTTTGTACATTAGTGATTTCTATACGGCGGTATAAACAATGGTAGTAACGATATGGTTTACAGTCCCACATGACTATAAAAATTTAGATCCATTAAGGAAATTGGATCTTTATGAAAACATTTGATCTTTTGAAAATTAAATCTAGTTTTTACCCTAGATAAGTTTTCCGGAATAACCCTTCACCGGTGTTTGCAAAATATTTTTGTGGGTTTGGTGGGTTTCAGATTTGAAAATTTTAGCTCAAAACTTATGGTTTTGTGTCACCCACTTGCTAACCTTGTATTTGGAAAGCAACACGTCCAGTTTACTTGTCCCGTATATTACCTTTCGGTAAACTACCGTCCGGTTGTAAAGGAAAGCGTTGAACAAGCAACTGTTAAGGCAATGTCCCCTGACATGCTTTTAATTATGGTCTATAACGTGTCGAACGCAATTACTATCCTTTGTAGGGGCAATAGTAAAGCTTACCCTTATAATTTTCCGGTCTGGCACAAGGTCCTGTCTTTGACCATGCTATGCAACCACCGTTCTTACGGTTGACACCCGATTTGGTTCAGGTGACCTAATGAATTCCAGGTGAATTCCTAGGATTTTACGTTCAATGGTAATGAACGCATTAAAAATGAGTTTTTAGAAAACAAATCGGTTTGTAATTTTGATCAAAATATTTTCTCGTTCAGGCTCGAGTTTAGATATCATTGAATTTCATGAGTTTGTAATTCTCAATCTTTAAGGTCAATCTCAAGGATTGAGTAATATCAGGCTTAAAAGCTAATTTTTGATCTTTTAAGGACATTATCCTTTCTGGGGATCTGATTCATTAGTCTTATCCAGCTAATTTGCATGGTGCCCCCCCATTGTACGAGATAAATCCTTCTCATGGTTAGGATAAATCTGACCACTTGGCGACCCTGTTTAATGCTGAGGTCCGTGGATTTCCTACTGATTTTAGTGATGACTTTTCTAGGTTTTTCGTCAACCTACAGTTGGTCTGGACGACAACTTC
Source organism: Rutidosis leptorrhynchoides (assembly GCF_046630445.1). Classification (NCBI taxonomy): domain Eukaryota; kingdom Viridiplantae; phylum Streptophyta; class Magnoliopsida; order Asterales; family Asteraceae; genus Rutidosis; species Rutidosis leptorrhynchoides. The sequence continues at coordinate 167,755,977 of NC_092342.1, read as the reverse complement.
CTGACCTAAATCAAGAAGCGCGTTTCTTTTTCGGAAGACTTTACTTCCTTTTAATGATGGAATTGATTCATCGTGTAGATCCATCTCTTCTTTTCTTTCATCGGGTAAAATAGTTTAGTTTAGTCCAAAGCAAAAGTATTTTCAGTTATTTGTACAAAAATATGTGACATATGTTTAAAATATCTTGGTAAATTTTCCCACACTTGGCTTTTATTTTCCTTTTTATTGTCCTCTATTCCATTTTAAATGAATTTTAACATTTTTGTTTGTTTCTCAATTTATGTCCTTTCCGAGGTAACAATAATTTTGGTGTTAAAACCTAGTTTTATCATTCATAAATATGTATAAATATGATTTTGAGTTCATTTAATTGAAAATTTTGAAAAATTTTACTAGAATTGGGTAGTCAGTATATAAGACTAGGGCTGTTCTTTATTATCATAGAGCACTAGATTCTAATACAACTACTACTTTACTAGTATTTCTAATGGTAACCAAGTGTATAAAGTAAAAATTTTAAAATCCGAAAGAATTTAACCCCTTCCCACACTTAAGATCTTGCAATGCCCTCATTTGCAAGAAATCAGTAACAATTTAAATTATTGAGGGTGATTTGTGTGAAAATGATTAAATTTTACCAAAGTTTTCAAACATATTTGTGTTTGCTTGCTGAATGATAAATGGTGCATATCATTTGTTCATTCCATCTTGTTGTTATTTCACATATATTTTGCATCTTGTCGTCAAAAATTAGTTGCTTTTGCTGAACTTAATGCTAGTCTTTGAAAATGCGTTGTTTTACCCTGTTGTTTACATAAGATAAACTGCAAACATATATACATATTTTTGAAGTTTGGTATATTACCCCACATTCAACAATTATTAAAATCTAATAATAAAAGTTAGAAAATTATAAAAACTATTACAATATTAACATAAGTATTAAATGTATCAACATTACAAATTATAAAATAAATAAAACTAAGTAGACTAGGGATGATACTGATACCAGTAGGGGTTCCATGCAAAACCGTATGTGCTATAGAATGCTTCGGCAGGGTTATACGTAGGATACGGTGGTTGCATCTCTATAGACCAGGGAGGGAATATGGGCGTTGGAGTAGGAATATAGTTTCTACCTATATATTGGCAATAAGCTATGATTTGGTTTTGATGAACTTGCCAATCTTCAAATGCTCTATGTCTAGCATTTTCGTACTCTTGTGAAGCTATAAACCTTTGCATTTCTTGCATTTCATTTCCCCCTCCTACATTACCTTGCTGTTGGTTTCTCTCAACCTGTGGATGTCTACCATTATATCGTACTGCGGCGTTATTTCGCCTCTTCAAAACTTTAGCACCATGGTATAAATTTAAACCTATTGTATCTTGGGGTTCTGGTTCTTCGACTAATAATCCCCCCGACTTATATCCACATTGAGATACTCAGCAATCAAAGTAATAAATATACCACCTCCTATTATGCTATGCGGTCTCATCCCCCTAACCATAGCTGATAAATAATAACCCACACAATAAGGTATACTTACAGCGCTTTGTGGGTCTCGAATACACATATGGTAAAACAAATCATGTTCATTTACCTTTTCCTTATTCTTACCTCTTTGTGTAATCGAGTTCGCTAAAAACCTATGAATTACTCTTAACTCTGCTCTATCTATATCCAAATAAGAGTAATTCCCCCCTTTAAATCGGTGATGGCTAGTCATCTGACTCCATACACCATGTGTATCAAAATTCTCATCTATCTTTCTACCATTTAGTATCAACCCTCTACAATCGGCAGATGGTATCTCCTCAGGCGTATATATACGTAAAGCCTGAGCCATGTCTAGTAAAGACATGTGGCGCATCGAACCTCCCAACAAAAATCTAATAAAAGATCGATCGTTAATACTAGCTACCCGATCATTTAACTCTATACTACACAATAATTCTTCACACCATACTTTATATACAGGTCTACGCATGGTGAATAAACGTACCCAGTCGTTAAAAGTAGAATTACCATACCTCTGTGCAAGTAATTCCCTAATTGGCCCGGCCAATTCTACAGCTTCTAATGGTCCCCATTCTATGACCCTAGGTACCTCAACAGCTTTAGAATGAAGAGTATGCAATCCCCGTTGGTATTTTGGATAATCTATCCAACGTCTGTCAAATCTCAAGTTTGGGTGCAAATCTTCCAAGTGCATATCAGAAAATGTCATTACTGGATGAGGTATATCTTGCTTGTAGTAGTTATCCACCTCCTGTTGGTCCGCATTCTCAGGAGGAGCATTGCGAGCTTGGGATGAAGATTCACCCCTTTCGGTCTTCAAAACACATCAAACACAATTTTTGTGCATCCAAATATGCATTAGTGTCAGGAAAATCATTAATCAAAATAATTACAATGACATGTCCAATTTATATCAAACTTATGCTCATTTTTATATTTTTATCAAATCTACACTTTTTCAAATAAGCATATACGAAAATGTTCGCCAAGTTCATAAGCATTCAATTAAATAACATGTCAAAATAATCATTACTAGTAATTAAACAAGTTTCAAATGGCATTATCTATCAAAATATCAAGTTCATGAATTTTAGACTTGAAAAAGTCCACTTTAATTCTCAAAATCATGCTTAGGCTCAAAGTTTGGATCATTTAACTACCTAAACATGTTACACTTCTTAATTTAGCAACAATTCATGATAAAAATCGGCCATAACCTGTTTATATCAAAAAGCCTCAAATTGCTCAAGAACACAAACCCTAGATTATTCAAAATTTGAAGTTTAAGGCTTCTATAATCATGTTAAATAGCATCAATCTAGGTTATACAAGCATAATACATAAACAATTTAAGCATAATTACACTAAAAAGCATCAAAATCAAATTGGGAAAAAAATTGCTCAAGAACACTAATTTTCGGATTAAATGGTGTTTAGGTGTAGAAATTTACCGTTTTTCTTGAGTAATTCCTTGATAACATCCTTCTCAACATTATTTTAGTAAAAGATTTGATGATTAACGGTCAAAAATTGTGAATTTGGGGGTGTTTTTTCGGTTTTTTTTCGGTTTTTTTTCGGTTTGTTTCGCAGTGTTTTTTTGTGTTGGGTTGGGGACTGATCAGTTCTGCCCCTTTTATTTTTTTTCGGTATTTTTGGAACTCCGCGAGTCGCGGTGTTTGATGCTTACAAACTCCGCGAGTCGCGGTGTTTTTTTTTTTTTTTTTTTTAGCCTTAACTTATAAAACATATATAAAATAAATTTAAAATTTTGTTTTCCTTTGTTTTAGGATGAGGTCGTTTCGGATCGATGTCCTAGTCCGTCCTTCGACAAAATTTTAAAATTTGTCTTTTTGTAGCGATTGTTTTAAAAGCTTAGATTTTTTTTTAGTTTTTTAATGTTTTTGGCATACTTTAATTCAATAAGATTAAAAATAATGATAATAAAAGTTCTCGTCCCTCCCTTGGGTAAAGCAATTTCGGTTCAACGACCTAGTCTTCAACTTACGACGAATTTTAAAAATCATATTTTTAACTTAATGAGATAAAGTAAATTTTTGTTTTTAAATTCACACCAACTTAAATTAAAAATACATAAAATTCAAAATTAATATTAAAAATTCACACTAAACTTAAAATTTGAAATGCATAAAATTAAAAATTCATATTTTTAAAAATTAAAAATTCACACCAAACTTAATTTAAAAATTCATATAATAAATTCACACCAAACTTATATTAATTTTTCAAATATTTACAATTTTAAATATATTGTTTTTACAAAGTTTACAATATTAATTTAAGATTTATATATTAATTTTAAAAACATGGTAAAAATAAAATTAAAAATCTTTTTGGCTTTTTATCCCACTTTAATCAATCAAATATTATCAAAAATATGCGCCCCTCTTTTCGGTAAAGTAATTTCGGTTCCAAGACCTAATTTAACTCATGACGAATTTTTGAAATATTTTGGGTTGATTGATTAAAGATATTTATACCTTAAGAATAAACGTTAAATTTGGCAGTGATGTAATAAATTTTTGAATGATATCAATAATTTCGGTCGCCAAACCTAATTTTATTCAATACCAATTTAATACTTTATACCGAACAAATTAGCGTTTATTATCAAAAGGTTAAAAATAAAAATAAAAAAATAAAAATTGTACAGACTTACCTGTGATATAGTATTCTTAGTTATATGATCTATCCCATTCATAAGATAGTCAGTTTAATTGGTTTTCCATAGCTACATAGGCATAACCTCGAGCATTTAGTGTCTTTTCTTCTAAACATATGAACGGTCCGTCTCTGCATAAAGTAACAAATTCGGTATTTGAATAGGTTTGATTATTTGAACATTTACCTCCATGTGACCATTTTCCGCATTTGTGACATCTTTCAAGGTGTCGTGCTCTTCTTTTCGCTGCGGATTTTGATTTTCCTTTACCAAATTGTAACTTATTATCTTCGCATCTGGATTCTTTTCTAACTCCGTCCAATCTTTCTCTGATTACTGATACTATTTCACTCGGAAGTGGGTCATTATTACGTTTAGTGATCAAAGCGTGTAGCATTAGACCATGGTTTAGTTCACAGGCAGTCTTCATATCGTAAAAACCTAAAAAAATAAAAATTCAGAATGGGGGGAGAAGACTAGTTCTTTAGGGTCTGCTAGGGAAAGACCATTCGAGTTCCATTTTTGAGAACTACACGAAAACAGAAAATCTAACTCTAACAGAAATACATAAACCCCTTTAAAGACTTGATTCTCCCCACACTTAGTTAGCTGTGGTATCGAAATTGTGATTAACTTCATTGTCGAATTCCATCGGACCATGTATGTAATGTTTAACTCTGTGACCATTAACCTTAAATTCAATTCCATTTGAATTTATTAATTCTATCGTTCCGTATGGGAAAACTCTTTTGACTATGAATGGTCCAGACCATCGTGATTTCAATTTTCCAGGAAATAGCTTGAATCGTGAATTGAAAAGAAGAACTCTGTCTCCTTCTTTAAATTCTTTTGAACTTTTGATTCTTTTATCATGCCATTTCTTCGTTTTTTCTTTATAGATTAACGAATTTTCGTATGCTTCATGTCTTAATTCTTCTAATTCGTTTAGTTGACTTAACCGTAGACGTCCAGCTTCATGTATATCAAGATTACATGTCTTCAAAGCCCAAAACGCTTTGTGTTTAATTTCTACTGGAAGTTGACATGCTTTTCCATAAACAAGTCTAAAAGGTGTGGTTCCAATTGGAGTTTTGTAGGCTGTTCTAAAAGCCCAGAGTGCATCCTCCAATTTAATGGACCATTCCTTCGGATTTGATCCTACAGTTTTCTCTAGAATACGTTTTAAAGCTCGGTTGGTATTTTCAACTTGTCCACTTGTTTGTGGATGATATGCTGTGGAGATTTTATGAGTTATTCCATATCTTTTAAGAACTTTCTCAAGTTGATTATTACCGAAATGAGTACCCCGATCACTTATTAAAGCTTTCGGTGTTCCAAACCTTGCAAAAAGACGTTTTAAAAAGTTGACTACAACTCGTGCATCGTTAGTTGGGAGAGCTTGTGCTTCCGCCCATTTAGATACATAATCAATGGCTACGAGAATATAGAGATTATTATGAGATTTTGGAAATGGACCCATAAAGTCAATACCCCAAATGTCAAATACTTCACATACTTGTATGACATTTTGTGGCATTTCATCACGTTGACTTATTTTTCCGGCCCTTTGACAAGCATCACAGGATTTGCAAAGAAGGTGTGCGTCTTTGTAAATTGTGGGCCAATAGAATCCAGATTCATAAACTTTTCTTGCTGTTAGTTGAGGCCCATAATGCCCTCCTGTTGGTCCTGTGTGACAATGGTTTAATATTTTACTGGCTTCATCTCCGAATACACATCGGCGTATTATTCCATCTGGACAACTTTTAAACAAATGTGGATCTTCCCAGAAATAGTGTTTTATATCACTGAAGAATTTCTTTCGTTTTTGGTACGATAATCCTTTTTCAAGGAATCCACATACTAAGTAGTTTGCATAGTCTGCAAACCACGGTATTTCATTATAATCTATCTTCAATAGATATTCATCAGGAAAGTTGTCTTGTATGGCTGATTCATTTAGAACTTCTAACTCAGGATTTTCAAGATGAGAAAGATGATCATCGGCGAGATTTTCTGCTCCTCTTTTATCTCGGATTTCAATATCAAACTCTTGTAAGAGTAAGATCCAACGGATTAATCTTGGTTTGGCATCTTGTTTCGAAAATAGGTATCTAAGAGCAGAATGGTCGGTATAGACCACCGTTTTAGCTAGAACGAGATATGATCGAAATTTGTCAAAAGCAAAGACAATAGCAAGGAGTTCTTTTTCAGTAGTTATGCAATTCGTTTGTGCTCCTTGTAACGTCTTACTGGCATAATATATAGGTTGAAATCGTTTTTCAATCCTTTGTCCTAAAACGGCTCCCATTGCAAAATCACTTGCATCGCACATTAATTCAAATGGTAGATTCCAATTTGGTGTTATCATGATCGGCGCATTAGTGAGTTTCTCTTTAAGAATATTAAAAGATTTGATACATTCATCTGAAAAGATGAATGGAGCATCTTTTTCTAGGAGTTTATTCATAGGAGTGGCAATTTTAGAAAAATCTTTTATGAAACGTCGGTAAAAACCGGCATGCCCTAGAAAACTCCTAACTCCTCTAACATTGGTGGGATGTGAAAGTTTAGCAATTACATCTACTTTAGCTCTATCCACTTCAATTCCTTCTTTTGAAATTTTATGTCCAAGAACGATGCCCTCTTTAACCATGAAATGGCATTTCTCCCAATTAAGTACTAGATTTGATTGTTCGCATCTAATAAGTATTCATTCAAGATTAGCTAGACATGTTTCAAATGTATCACCGAAGACTAAAAAGTCATCCATGAAAACTTCCATGCATTCTTCTATCATGTCATGAAAAATCGCCATCATACACCTTTGAAATGTTGCAGGGGCGTTGCAAAGTCCAAATGGCATGCGTTTGTAAGCAAAAGTACCATAAGGGCACGTGAATGTGGTTTTCTCTTGATCTTCGGGTGATATTGGAATTTGAAAATATCCGGAAAATCCATCTAGAAAACAATAGTAACTATTTTCGGCTAATCTTTCCAACATTTGATCAATGAAAGGTAAGGAAAAGTGATCTTTTCTGGTGGCGTCATTTAATTTTCTATAATCAATACATACACGCCATCCTGTTACAGTCCTAGTAGGAATAAGCTCATTTTTCTCATTTGTAATGACAGTCATGCCACCCTTCTTAGGTACGCATTGAACTGGGCTTACCCATGGACTATCAGAAATTGGATAAATTAAACCTGCATCTAGCAGTTTAATAATCTCTTTCTTAACTACATCTTGCATATTAGGATTTAGTCTTTGTTGGCGTTGCACATACGTTTTATGACCTTCTTCCATAAAGATTTTATGTGTGCAATACGAAGGACTTATTCCTTTAATATCATGAATCTTCCATGCAATGGCTGGTTTATGAGCTTTCAACACAGAAATGAGTTGTGATTTCTCATTTTTAGTAAGAGAAGACGATATTATTACAGGTAATTCAGATTCACCATGTAAATAAGCGTATTCCAAATAGTTTGGAAGTGGCTTTAATTCTAATTTCGGTGGTTCTTCTATCAATGATTTATATCGATATCTGTCTTCTTCTTTTAGCATTTGAATTTCTTCTGTTGTTGGTTCATATCCATTAGCTATAAGTGTAGCTAACATTTCAGCTTCATCAATTGGTTCATTACCTTCTCCTAAAGAACATTCTCCTGTTCCTTGTAATTCTGGAAATTCTTCTAATAATTCTGCATGTGCATCTATAGTTTGAATATAATAACATGTATCATCTGCAGATTATGGTTGTTGCATTGCTCTATCAACTGAAAAGGTAACACTCTCGTCCTCTATACTTAGGGCCAATTTCTTACCGAACACGTCTATCATTGCTTTAGCCGTATTTAAGAATGGTCTTCCTAATATGAGAGGAACTTGAGAATCTTCTTCCATGTCTAGAACAACAAAATCTACTGGAAATACTAAAGTACCAACTTTAACTAGCATGTTCTCCATTATCCCTCTAGGATATTTTATTGATCGATCGGCTAGTTGTATACTTATTCTAGTTGGTTTCAATTCTCCAAGGTCTAGTTTAGCGTATAGTGAATACGGCATTAAATTTATACTAGCACCTAAGTCTGCCAATGCTTCTATTGAACTAAGACTACCCAGAAAACATGGAATTGTGAAACTTCCTGGATCAGATAATTTTTCTGGTATCTTATTCAACAGCACTGCTGAACAATTAGCGTTCATAGTAACAGCCGAGAGTTCTTCCATTTTCTTTCTATTCGTGATCATATCTTTCAAGAATTTAGCATATCTAGGCATTCCTGAAATCACATCAATGAAAGGAAGATTTACATTTATCTGTTTAAACATATCCAAGAATTTGGATTGCTCGGCTTCAAGTTTCTCTTTCTTCATTTTACTCGGGTATGGAAGTGGTGGTTGGTATGGTTTAACATAAGGTTTAGCCTTAACTGTGTTATCTTCATTAACCTTTTCAACTACCGGTTCTTTTTCCTTATCTTGTTCAGGTTTTGGTTCTTGTGGAGTAGGAATAGCTTCATCAGAAGTTACAAGTATTTCAGGTGGTTTAAGTGTTGTACCACTTCTTGTGGTAATGGCTTTAGCTGTTTCATTCCGGGGGTTAGCATTTGTATCACTAGGTAGACTTCCCGGTTTTCTTTCACCTATTAACCTTGCTAGGTTACTTACTTCTTGTTCCAGATTTTGAATAGAAGCTTGTTGATTTCTAAATGCTTGAGCATTTTGTTCATTAGTTTGTTTCTGAGATGTGAAAAACTGCGTTTGAGTTTCAACTAGCTTCGTCATCATATCTTCTAAATTCGGCTTTTTATCATCGGTTTGTTGTGGTGGTTTGTTTTGAAAATTAGGTCTTTGCTGGTTGTAAGTATTATTGGATACTTGTTGATTGCTAGGACCTTGTTGGTTGTTGTATGGAATATTTCGGTTATAATTCTGGTTTTAATTGTAAATCGGTCTTGGCGGTTGATAATTATTCTGATAATTATTTCCAGGCCTTTGGTTTATGTATGAAATATTCTCTCTTTGTTCCATTGTTAGTTCAATACTGAGACAATCTTTTGTCAAATGTGGTCCTCCACACTGCTCACAACTAATTCGTATTGAGTGAATATCCTTAGTCATCTTTTCCATTCGTCTCTCGACAGCATCTATCTTTGCGGAAATGGAATCTAAGTCATGGCTAGAATCGGCTCTAGCTGCTTTAGATGATCTAACGATATCTTTTTCTTGGTGCCACTCATGTGAGTGGGAAGCAGTGTTATCAATAATTTTGTAAGCATCAGTTTCGGTTTTCTTCATAATGGAACCACCAGCTGCTATATCTATGTCTTTCCTTGTAGTGATGTCGCATCCTTGGTAGAATATTTGTACTATTTGACAGGTGTCTAAACCATGTTGCGGACATCCTCTCAATAACTTTCCAAATCTTGTCCAAGACTCATATAGAGTTTCATTTGGCTTCTTTGTGAATGTAACAATTTCTTCTTGAAGTCTTACGGCTTTAGATGCAGGAAAGAATTGTTTAAGAAATTTTTCAACTAAAACATCCCATGTATCGATCGCCCCTTCAGGTAACGATTCCAACCAATCTTTGGCTTCTCCCTTTAAAGTCCAGGGAAATAACATGAGATATATCTGTTCATCCTCCACTTCTCGGATTTTAAATAGTGTGCAGATCCTATTAAAGTTACGTAGATGTTCATTTGGATCTTCCATTGGCGCACCACTAAATTGGCATTGATTAGTCACCATGTGTAGAATTTGTCCTTTGATTTCATAATCTGGCGCATTAATGTCTGGATGAGTAATTGCGTGACCTTGGCCAGTGCGTTTAGCTCTCATTTGGTCTTCCATACTTAATGGTTCTGTTACTTCCATAATTGAATTTGTTGAATCGGAATCACTAGAGGATTCTGATTTAATGGTTCGTTCCTCAACAATCTCTGTTTGAATGATTGTTGGTTCCGGAGTAAAATTTAGTGGTTCAGGATCTATGAATCGTCCCTGAATATTCTCCGGATTCTCAATTGTGAGGTCGGGTTCAAAAAATGAATTATCGGAAATTTGAACTGGAGTACTTGGTCGACTGGATGACGATTCTAAAGAAAAATCAACGGCGGTAATATTTGCTAAATGTCTTGATCTAGTTACAGGTGGTGAACGTACAAAAGGTGGTGAACGTCTGCTCGGTGCATTCACTGAATATCCTATTAGTTTTTAAAAAGGAAAGAAAAATTATATAAGTTATCCAATCAATAGACTTTTCTGATTTTGCCCACGTTTCGAATAGCTAAAAGATGCAGCAGAGGGGCAGGATTTGTTTGGTCTCAATATAATTGAGGACTGTTTGGCTCCAATAACCCGGTCCACGTACAAATCCAACTATTACTACGAACCAGAAAATTTTGATGTCTATCAATTTAACTACTTAAAATAAATTTTCGTAATTTTAAGAAATTTAGATAAGAAGTAGAATAAAAATCTATGTCGTAAAAACTAGAATAGCGAGAAATAAGAAAGAAAAAGAGCGCGTCGAAAAAGATCGAAAAAGAGAAGGGTTGAAAAATAAAAGGCGTCGAAAAATAAGAAAGAGAAAAAAAAATGACTTATAAAACTTAAAAACATTCGACTAACCTAACCTTATCACCACAACTAACTTAAAATTATAATCGCAAATTGAGATTATTAATTGGAATGATAATTGATACATAGTAAAAGGTGTCTAAAAATATTAAAGCTTACAAGAAAAACTATATCCCAAATGGCAATAACTTAAAAAGAAACTAAAACTTAAAAAGGCGTCGCAAAATTCTAAAGTACCTAAATCTTAGTCTAAAGAAACGCACTTAAGGGATTTTACGGCAAAGCCTAAAAATCTATAAATAAAAAAAAATAATTATGGCAAAAACTATGAATTAAAACTAAATACGAGCGAAAAATACAAAAGTTACGCTAAAACTATTAAAAAGGGACAAAATATAAAAATATACAAAAAGTTGTAAAAAGTACAATTTTTATAAAAATATTATTTTTATATTATTTATTTTATAAAACTATTAATTTTATATATATTAAACTAATTAAAACTAAATAAAATAAGAAAATTAAAACTAAATATTATACTAATAATACCCTAATTAGGGTTTAAATAATAATAATTAATTAATTACTCCGTATTAAATGCGAGATTAGGGTTTCAGTCATGGGTGTCAGAGCTGCTCCACGAGTCGCGGTATTCGAGGCTGCAAACTCCGCGAGTCGCGGGGTTCCAATTTTCAACTCAGGTACAGTTTAAAATTCGACGCGTTTTTTTTATTTATATTTTTTGTTTAAATAAAAATATTTATATAATAAAAACTTATATTTAAAAACTAAAATAAAAATAGAACTACTTTATAATTTTAAAAATATCTTAAAAATAGATTTATATATATATTAAATTTTTTTTTAAATAAAAATATTTAAATAAAACTTATATTTTTATAAAATAAAAATAAAGAAACTTTATAAAACTTAAATATTTGACAAAATCTTAAAAAAAATATATAAATTTTTGTTTTTTCTTTTTATATTTTCGAATAATTAAAAACGTATTTTTACAAAAGTGAATTTTAATAAAAGTAAACTAAAAATAAAAATCTTTTTTTTATGTAGCGTTGCGCTTCTGGCTTTTAAGCTAGATTGTTCCCCGGCAGCGGCGCCAAAAATACTTGATAGTTAAAGCTAAGGGGTATAAAATACTATTAAATTTTAGAAGGAAATACTATTAAATACGATACAATTTTACACAAGATATTTATTTATTTATAGAATGGATATACTTAAACCTTGCTACAACACTTATAGGCAGTGTACCTAATCGTACAGTAGTGTAGTTTTTAGTAAGTCTGGTTCGTTCCACAGAGAACATCTTTAAACAAAGCTTAACGCTATATTAGTTTACTTTTATAAAAATACAAATATATATATAAGTAATATTATTATTATAAAGGGTGGTTTTTACCGTTTAATGACCGGTTTGTCGATTTTAAAACTTTAGTCGCAGTTAAAACCAAATGTAAAATATTAAAAATAAATACAAGACTTAAATTAAAGCGTAAAGTAAATAACGATAATGAAATTGCGATAAATAAAAGTGCGATAAAATAAACTTGCGATAATTAAAAAGTACGAAAATTAAAGTGCAATTAAATACAATAATAATAAATAAAAATGCGATAATTAGAAGTGCAATTTAATATAAAATAAAGGAAATTAAATATGAAATAAAAGAATTATGCTTATTTAAACTTCCGTAATCATGATGTTTGACGTGTTGATTTTAGTTTTATGCCCATGGGTTAATTGTCCTTTGTCCTTGATTATTTAATATGTCCATACGGATTTTGTCCATAATAGTCCATCAGTCATAAATATAAAGAGCGAAAGCCTTCGTCAAATTATTCTTATTCCCGAAGTCAAATATTCCAACTAATTGGGGATTCGAATTGTAACAAGGTTTTAATACTTTGTTTAATGAATACACCAGGTTATCGACTGCGTGTAAACCAAGGTCTTACTACTTTGTTAACAATTACACCAATTACCCTTGAATGTAATTCACCCCTGTTTCAACAAGTCTATTAACTATTAATCCAGTTCCGTATCCGGTAAAATGAATAATTATTGGTATTTATAGATATCCCGCCCACCGTATCCAGTCAAGCGTATGTGGTTATATATAAATACGTCGAATTATAAGTTTGTATATTAAATTAACAAGGTATTGTTTAGTTAATATAAAACCCATTAATAGCCCATAGTCTAATTTCCACAAGTGTCGTTCTTTTATCCAAACCCCAATTATGGTACAAGGCCCAATTACCCAATTTTAGTAATTAGCCCAACATCATGATTACTTCGGATTAAATAAGCATAATAATAACTTAGCTACGAGACATTAAATTAAAAAGGTTGAACATAACTTACAATGATTAAAAATAGCGTAGCGTTACACGGACAGAATTTCGACTTACACCCTTACAACATTTGCTAACATACCCTTATTATTAGGATTAAAATTAAAATTTAAATTAACATATAAATTATAAATATAAATATTACGTATATAGATAGAGAGATTGATGGATATTGGATGAAAAAATGATCAGAATTCGTTGGGCTTTATAGGGAGTTTCAGTTTTTGGGGCTCCGCGACTCGCGGCCCATTCCTTCTTCAAACTCCGCGAGTCGCGGAGTTTGTAATTACAGCTCACTCCATTTTGGCTCTTTGTTTACCGACGGTTTATTATATAAATATAATATATATATATAATTTATATAATTAATTATATATTATATTATATTTATATACATAGTTAACTTGTAATTTTTAGTCCGTTGCGTCGAGCGTTGAGAGTTGACTCTGGTCCCGGTTCCGGATTTTCGAACGTCCTTGCGTACAATTTAATATCTTGTACTTTGCATTTTGAATCTTGTACTCCTGTAATTTCAAGACGTTTCTTATCAATAATTGGAACCTCTTTGATTGTCTTTTGTACTTTTGAGCTTTTTGGTCGTTTGAGTCTTCAATTCGTCGAATCTGTCTTTTGTCTTCACCTTTTATTATTTAAACGAATATCACTTGTAAATAGAACAATTGCAACTAAAAGCTTGTCTTTCTTGAGGAATAATGCTATTAAATATATGTTCGTTTTTAGCATTATCAATTTGATCACCACCATTTTAAGCCAACCCCATCATTTATATTATTATTATTATTATAAAATATAATAATATAAAATATATATTATTATTATTATACTCATTTTGTTTTTCAGTGAAATTCACAACCCACCTCCTTTTGGGTTATTTAAGTCAAGAATCACCCTCACAAAAATCAACACTTACGGAGTAATTTTCCTTTTGTTTTTCACTCTTCTTCCCTTCCTATTTGATGTTATTTTGCAGCCACCAACATCATCATTTAACAGCTACTATTGTCGTCCCTTTGGCTACTATTGTTACACTCTTAAACGATCATCACCATCAACTATACTACTCGTCTTCTTGTATTACTTGTGTTTGTTGTCCGATTACATACCAAAACCATGAAAACCACCACACCTGCATGCTACTTACTGTTGCTTCAGCTCTCTGTTTTCTGTTCGCACAACAGCCCAGCAACCGAAGCTGTTGAAGTACTATTATTGTTGATGCTGTTCGACTGATCAAGACCAACCGAAACCCACATGTTACTTGCAACATCCACTATTTCGTTTCTGATCATGTTCTGGTTTGGTTCAACAACAAGCTCGAACTATACTTTGTTGTTGTTAGTTGTTGCTATCTACAAATAAGAACCCACTTACCGATGCTCGAACCATATCGTTACTTTCTGGTTTTGCTATTGTCGAACAACCACACTTGTTCTTGATTAGTTTAAGGTATTATTATTATATTAATTATTATTATTATTATTATTATTATTATTATTATTATTATTATTATTATTATTATTATTATTATTATTATTATTATTATTATTATGAAGTTAAAATTAAATTAATGTTAATATGATTATGATTTTTGATCAAGATCTTAATGATAATAAGCAACATAATTATAGTTATAGTTTCAAGTATGAATATAAATATGATAAGTATTATAATGTAGTTAAAAATATTGTTAAGGTTATGATGATAATAGTTATATGATGATAGATATGATGATAGAAGTAAGATGGAGAAATAAACAGTTTCAGTCATAATAATAAATTAATCGTAGGAATAAAATCAAAAATGAACTTATAGCTAAGTGGTTTCATGTGTGTTTGTTAAGCGAGTGGTCACGGGTTCGAAACCAGACTCTGACATACTTGATTTTTTTTAGGTAATATTACTATTATTATTATTATTATTATTATCATTAATTATTGTTATTATTACTAATATTAATATCATGATTATTATTATTATCATCATTAATATAATTTATATTATTATCATTATTATTATTAATATAACATACAAATTATTAATATAAGAAGTATACTAATAATATTAATATATAAACTTGTTAATTGTTATTATGTGTTTTAATATATATAAAACTGATATTGGTTCGTGAATCCGAGGCCAACCTTGCATTGTTCAGTATCGTCGTGTGCATATTTTTACTACAAAATATCGTATCATGAGTTTCATTTGATTCCCTTTTACTCTTTACATTTTTGGGACTGAGAATACATGCCCTGTTTTTACAACTGCTTTATTAATTGCTTTTGAAATACATTTTGAACTGCGAATACATGAAATGCTTTTATAAATGTTTGACGAGATAGACACAAGCAAAACATTCCTCGAATGAATTATTATGCAGACGGAAGTTCTGCGGATTATTATTGAATTATGTGGACATGATAATTGCCACCATTGAATTATGTCGACATGATAATTTCCACCATTGAAATATGTGGACATGATAATTACCACCATTGAATTATGTGGACATGATAATTGCCACCATTGAATTATGTGGACATGATAATTGCCACCATTGAATTATGTAGACATGATAATTGCCACCAATTGAAGTGAATGTTATATATCGAGAGAATGATTTTATACACAGGTTAGGTGTATGATATTTTGTACACGAGATATGCGTACGATTACAAAGATTTGTTAAAATGGTTTCGTACACGAGAAAGGTGTAATGTATTTAAAAGATATCGCATGTACATTACAGGTGGGAATAGGATTCGGGCCCATTTGTACCATGCATGATTTAAATCTTGTGGTCTATCAAAATGATGAATTTTATTGTTTTATGATAAACCTATGAACTCACCAACCTTTTGGTTGACACTTTAAAACATGTTTATTCTCAGGTATGAAAGAAACCTTCCGCTGTGCATTTGCTCATTTACATGGAGTCGTTTATGGCATATAGAAGTCAGTTCATCGCGATGGTACCAGATGTTATTGTATTCGTTCAGGAGAATTTGGACGGGGTATGACACTTTTGTGCTTTGTGCTTTCACGAAACTGCGTATATATGTACTGGGATCTTATTTAATGATTAATTACTTTCATTAATATCTTACAACGTGCTATTAAGTGTGTAATCACTTAACTTGATCCCCGAATGCTTTTACGACCGTTGGTGTCACTTGACGTTTGAAACGAGCTATGTACTTGGTACACATTTAACTTTGGTCATAATCGGATTATTATTAATACGTAATACTAATTGTTATTTTATTTATAATAACAATTACTTGGGTTTTTGGATGCTTAATTACGCTTAGTAATTTACTAGAACACACTAGTTAGTCTTATTGGACTTTCTACCTTGTTGGACTTTAGCCCACCCTACACTATCTAGTGGACTATTTAATTAGCCGAATTTAAATAAGTTAGTGACCCATATTAATGAAAGACAAATGCCCACTTATTAGAGGGAACATACTAGCATTTTTGTTAAGCATTATCCTTAATGTTGCATGGGATCCTAACATAAGCACCAACTTTAGACAACCATTAACTAAAAAGCAAAAGTTTGTCCCCCTTGTCCCCCACCAAAACCTACGGCCTAATCACCCTCCCCACACCCTCACCACCTATAAATACAAACCTTATTTCACTCATTTTACACTTGATCTCATTTGCAATTTACACACACTTACTCTCTTATCTTCTCTCTTGTCTTTCTCACTCTAAAAAGTGTAAGTGTTTAATTTTTTTTTCTTCTTCTTCCCTTCATCTACACGACATCATCATCATCATTTTATGGATCTAGCTTTTAGCTTTTGTTCTTGTTATATCTTATAGATTCAAACTTGGGCTTGAATCCTTCAAAAATATGGAAGATTCAAGCTTTCTAGCTTTGAATCTTCACTTATTTTGTAGACCTAAATCTTTTTAGCTTTAATCTTATTATTTTGTTATAAAGATTCAAACTTGTGTTTGTAATCTTCATGTATCTTAAAGATCCAAGCTTTATGCTTCAAGATCTTCAAGAACACTAAAGATCCAAGCTTTTTAGCTCAGGGTTTCATTATTATGTTAAAGATCTTAGCTTTCTAGCTTATGGTCTCATTACTTTCATTATTTTATTAAAGATCTTAGCTTTTTAGCTTATGGTCTCATTAATCTTGTAAAGATCCAAGTTTTCTAGCTTAGGGTTTTCTTAATACTTGAGATCTAAGTTATTATTGTAGATCTCACTTACTTGGAACCTTTTTGTGTTTGTTGTGATGAAAAAGATCAATTCTTCATCATCACATATGATGGAGATGCATAAACTTGTGTAAAATGGACAAAGGTTGAAGCTTTATTGGATTTATTCAATAAGGAGGCAATCTTGATGTTCAAAACTTGTAGAATGATAGATTTTACTCTTAGTTGTGTGTTGATAGTTGAACCTTGGTCAAAGTGATGCTAAAACATCAAAGAGTTGTACACTTAAAGCTTACAAGCATCAAGGATGAGAACCGTGATGAGCATCAAGCACCAAGAACCTCACTGGAGCACTTGTTTGCTGTTTCTCGGGGTCTGATCAGACTCCTGAGCTTCTGTAAAATTGATTTTCAAATAGTTCGATTCGAGTAGGTGACTTTTCGTTTAGGCCTCGACTTAATCCGATATACAATTTAGTATTTATAGCCTCCCGAAAGTCACTACGCCTTTGTAACGTTGTGCTGAAATTTCTGACCTACTCGCACTTAAACCGTCGCCTCGATCAAACAAAGACGAGTTAGATTCTGAAAATTGGTTAGCGGTTAGAGGACTCACATACAGAGCTATGGCCACTGACTACGAATCTTTTCAATTTGTATAGAGGTCGTAACATCTATCCGAATTCAGCCTTTTGTTTCGATCTCTATTCTTGTTAAACTTACCTTAGTTTTTATGAATGATGATGATGTTGATGATGACACTTAAACGTAATTTATGCACTTTTAAACCTTTTGGGACAACATACTGACCTAGTGACCTTTGACTTATGTTGACGACCGTTCGGACCGACTTACTTGCTTACTTATCTCGTATCGACTTTTACCGCACTTTCACTGTGAGTTATAGCTTCCCTTTTTACTTTACTATTTTTGGGACTGAGAATACATGCGCTTTTTATGTTTTACATACTAGACACGAGTACTTAAACTTTATATATGTGTGGGTTATATAACGATACAAACATTCCCCTTAGCACGGTAACGTTTAATCATTGGTTTTTGAACCGGTGAACGCGAATATTAGATATGGATCCATAGGGTTTGACATCCCCACTCGAGCTAGTCGCGCTAGCATTTAACTCGCCAAGTGTACTTTTAGGGGGTATTACTATTACGTTAAGTTAGTTACTGGGTGCCCACGGTTAAACTTATACTTTATCATACTGATTTGAATTACTGATTTAAACTGCTGGTTGAAGCACTGAAATCTCGTGGTCTACATTACATTAATGAATACAAACGAACTATAGCTCACCAACATTCGTGTTGATTTTTAAGCGTGTATTTCTCATATGCTTAGACGTTGTTGCTTCCGATGTTAGAATTGCTGTCTTGGTGTTATAGACTTTATTTTATGGACCTGCTGTGTTAGATTTTCGCTGCATTACTTAGAGATGTCTCAATCATGGAATTTTTCTTTTGCATTCATAACTTATGTTATTTTCAAATAATGACTTTGTAACGGTCTTTGGGTCACGTTATCTTTTGTAAAATGCTATCTTTTATGAATGTAAAACTGGTTTTCAAACAGCATATAGTGTTTGGCCTTGTAATGATCCTGTTATTGATGAACCGTACACGATGGTTTTGTACGGGGCGTCACATTTGGTATCAGAGCATTGGTTGTAGGGATTTAGGTTACATTAGTGTAGCGACCCGACAAAATCGTCATTGACGACGCCGTCTACTTAGGTCCCGTTACGTGGTCATAAGTCTTTAACACAACGTTTGACCAAAATATGTCACATTCATTTCAATTATAAAGATGTTTTAAGGTTTACGAAGTAGGTTCGACGAACAAACATGTTACAAAGTTTTAAGTACAATTGAAACCTATGCGACACAAATTAAGTT
The DNA here is from genome assembly GCF_046630445.1 of Rutidosis leptorrhynchoides. NCBI lineage: Eukaryota > Viridiplantae > Streptophyta > Magnoliopsida > Asterales > Asteraceae > Rutidosis > Rutidosis leptorrhynchoides. The sequence continues at coordinate 167,736,692 of NC_092342.1, read as the reverse complement.
AAGTCAAAAGACGCTCCACGTATGCATGTATACTCGACATCCAAGCAAGTATAAAAAATAATGTGCGGAAGCATGTATCACCTAGCGTTCAAGGACCTGAGAAAATATATAGAAAACTGTCAACAAAAAACGTTGATGAAATCGTAGGTGTAATAGTAACGTTGTTTTTGAACCACAAGATTTAATATAGTTGATTATCCAAATCGTTTGTATTCCAAAAGTATGTTCACGAGCACCCAATTATCAAGACTTAACTGTTTTGTACCCTGTTACGTAGTGTTAGAACATACACTAAACCCGAAAATATATTTCATCTGCTAACCGTAGCGAACCGTCCGAATGAGGGCTCGTCAAGCCCAATGTGATCACATAACATAAGTTCACATTTACACCCTGCAAGTGTAACTAATGATAATTGAATTGAGGCTTTTCGTTCTAACTAGCTGTGGAATGTTTGTTTTCGTACTTGTGTTCAAAGAACAAAAGTATGATACGTATATGTTTCTCATCCCATAGTTTAGAAGTAAAAGTTATTGAAAAGGTGGGACTATGATCTCACCTTGAGTGCATGCGTATAAAAGTACTTCACAAGTAAACGTGTGCAAGGACGAATGATAGTCTTGACCTAAACAAGTAGGTCGTATCAATAACGGTAAACACGATTGGTCAAAGTGTTCAATTAGTCCTATGGCTCGTTACGACTCGATTATTATAGTATGTGAATCAAATTGTCAAGTTTCATGCAAGGTACAAGTATAAAAGCATGTTAGAATGGTTGCATAAGTTTTTGGTTAAGTTTGGACAAAAGTCAACTTTGGTCAAGTCAAAGTCAACAAAAAATTCAACACGTTCGGGTCGGGTCCCGAACTATTTTTCTGAGGTTTTTAATCATATATGAGCATGTTAGAACAAGTTTCATGTTAATCAGAGGTGCGTAGCATAGTTAAAATTAAACGAAAAAGTGCAAGTTTGGACAGCCTACTTTGGAGCGCCGCTCAACGTTATGGAGCGCCGCTCCATGTATCTGTTCAACTATTCTGGGCAGTTTTTACACTTAATGCACGAATCCAACTTCAAACAACCATAATTAATGAACCGTAAACATTCAAAACACGTATCTTATATCGTTGGAAAGGTAATTTAACAAGGAACACAACTAAACACTTTTCATCAAACAAAAGCATCATTTACAATAATCGAATTCTCGTCGATTGATCAATTAAAGCTCGTTATCAAGGTTTCAAGTTCGTAAAACGCATAAGATGATTTGGGAACTTACTACACACATATAATACGCCGTTTCGTAGGTAATTTCACATACAATACTACTATATACTTACAAACAACATTGCAAGGTTTTCAATGCATCAAAAATCATATTCAAGGATACCAAACCCTAACCAACAATCATGAAATCCTTAATCATGTTAATGAGGTTTTTTCATGTCAACTTACATACCAAATTGAAGCTAGTGATGCTAGTAACACAATTAATACATTCACTTTTAACATCTAACAACATATGATCCACCAAAACTCAAGATTAAGCACACCCATTTCAAGTTTAAGCTAGTTACATCAAAATGACAAGAACAAGCATACAACTCATATATTCATGTTAGACTTGAGCCATAGACACTAATTAACACTTCTACAAGTTAAAAACATCAAGAACACAAAATCTAGTGTTTTTATAAAGTTATCCAAATGCAATAAAGTTGGTATGGATTTGAAGAGGAAGATGCGAGGATTCCAAATATGTAATTTATTTTGATGTTTGATTGCTAGATTGAAATTAGATGATGAATCTTTGCTTGAGTGCTTGAGAGAAAAGTTGAAGTATCAAAAAGAAAGAGAGGAGGTGAATGAGTGGAAGGGATGAGGTTTGACCACTTTAACCTAGTCACCACTTTGGTCCATTGGCAAGTTTAGTCCTTCAAGTTTAAAAGCGGTTGCGGAAATTACCTAAACAATATATTTCAAAATGTGTTTTAAAGGAAGATGTTATAATTATATAACGGACTTTAAAATAATTAAACGGAGAGTAAACAGAAAAAGGCGGGATGTTACATTACCTACTCCTTAAAAGAAATTTTGTCTAGAAATTTAATTAGGAGTAGTAGTCGTTGTTACTTCCTCGGGATCTTGCGTTTCCAAATCCACGACTAAATGAGGGTATTTGTTTTGCATTTGATCTTGCCTTTACCAAGTAAACTCAGGTCCTCTTTTGGCGTTCCAACGGACCTTAACGATCGGAATTCTACTTTGTTTTAGCATCTTGACGGAAGTGTCCACAATTTCAACCGGTTCTTCCACAAAGTGGAGTTTGTCATCAATTGTAAGTTCTTCAAAAGGGATGACGAGTTCGGGTTCGGCAAAACACTTCTTCAAGTTCGATACATGGAAAGTAGGATGAACGAAGCTCAGTTGAGGTGGAAGATCTAAATGATAAGTAACGGTTCCAACACGCTCCAAGATTTCGAAAGGACTAATATACCGCGGATTTAGCTTCTCGCATTTCCCGAAACGGATTACACCTTTCCAAGGTGCGACTTTTAACATTACGTGATCACCGACTTGAAATTCAAGGTCGTTGCGTTGTTTGTCGGTATAGCTCTTTTGACGACTTCGGGCCGTCCTAAGCCTATCTCGGATTTGAACGATCTTCTCGGTTGTTGTGACGATCCGGGAATTTCTGACCAAATTTAAACTCAATCTTTATATGATTTCGACATGATAAGCAAAGTCTGATAGGTTGAGCCTCAAAATTTTTGAACTATTTATATGGATTCAGTTAACCTTCGACAATTCCCAACGATTCACGAACAATTACTTATAAATAAATATGTATATATATATATATATATATATATATATATATATATATATATATATATATATGAATCCTATACATAAATAATATTATATATTGTAATCAATAACAATTAAAGATTCAATACATTAATTACTAAACGGTATAAAATTAATAAATTGTATTACGAGTTTGAATATAAATGTTATATTAATATTATATTCATTACTTTCATTATTATTATTATTATTAATAATATTAATATTAATAGTGTATCATATATATTATTATATAAAATATATATACATATATATAAATTTAATATATATACAAATTGTTATAGTATCGTTATTACTAATATTATTATTATCATTAATAAAATTAGAATTAGTACGAATAGTATTATCATTAATATTAATATCAGTATTATTAAAAATTATTATTTGTATTATTATTTGAAATATATAAATTTTCATATTTAATGTTATAAACAATAATATTAATATTATTATCAGTTTTATATTGAAACTATTGTTATTTCTATTATTATGGTTATTAATATTAGTATTTTTATTATTATCAATATAAATAATATTATTATCATTAATACAATGATAATTATTATTATTAATATTAACTAAATCTAAACATATATATATATATAAATTCATATATAAAATACAGTTATATATAAATATATAAATATATATACAGATATAATTATAGATAAATAAAGTCATATACATAGATAAATACATAAATACGTAATCTATTTCCCATCACAATCAACTTTTACAAAATTCTTCATCATTATTGGTACTATATTTGATTCATATCGATCTCCATTAGGAGATACAAAACACAATATGTTAAATAACAAAATCATAAAATCGTACGAATCTGTTTTCAATCACGATCAAACCTTTTTGATTTTTGTTTCTTGTTCTTGTCAGTGAGAATCAAAGTACTACAGATAACAACACATATTGTTAGCCATTACATTCAGTTTGTTACTTCCTCCGGAATTTCAGTGACTTAATGTTGACAAGGAAAGAATCAAGATAAATTATATGGATCTCACTTCACAGATGCAAACAAAATCAGTTGAGAGTCTCTATCTGCTTTCCATATTTTATTTTCTTCTTCCCTTGATTGATTCTACCTGTCGACACCCATTTATTATATAGCAATTCGATCATTGACAAAATCATTCAACAACTATTATCATTACTGTGTTCAAATTCTATTTTACTCAACACTCATATTTCCATGAACACCCATCTTCAACCCGAACCCACCCTTATTATTCGATCAAGCTCCATGGTAAACTATTTTCTTTTTCGTTCGACAAACCAACTATCAACAACTATTTTCTTTCTGTTTTGATAACCAAACGAATCATCCTTATTCCTCCATTTAACCGCCACCTTCTCATCAAGCCGGCACATTCACCTTTCATCCCCTCCTTCTCTTCCTTTTATTCAACCACCACTATGAACAAACCTTTCTTCACTACTCAAAACCATTTTCTTCTTCTATAATTTTTTCTTCTTCTTTTCTGATGACACCCAACGAACACCTCTTATTATTATTTTTTTTCTTTCGCATCTGCTACTTTAAGTAGGTCTTCTATTTTGCTTAAAAGATTATCAACTTAATGTTATATATTGCAACGTGCATGTGGAGTTAGAGGGATGTTGATGGCCGACACCATCATACATATCAATCCACTTGAAGTTATTAAAAGGTTTATGATACAAGCTATAAAGAAAATATAATGAGGGAGAATGTTTGAAGATTTCAACTACTATCATAAATCCTAATATGCGGCCATATTTTTTTTAAAGGTAATAATAGTGGGTCAATTTTGATGAGTGGATAAATCCACTTAATTATTTAAGGATATGGAAATAGATGTAATTGATTGTGGCATGTCCTTCCCTTGCTGTTGTGGGTGACAATACAAAAACAAACCCCACGAAACTACTTTTGAGCAGGCTATTATGATTATTTTTTTTGTGTTGGTACGGTTCACTAGTGGGCCGAGAGATGGACGATTATGATCCTACTACGATAAAAATAAGGATCGAATAAATATGATTAGAAACAATACTTGGTCAAGAGGATAGAATTGATAAGATGATGGTTAGTTTATGATTGATGATATTAGAGAAGCTAGTTGGCCGACATTACTTTATTAGTGGGGAGCATCATTTTCACTTGAGGGACCATAGACTTCCGTGATTGAAAATAACATTTTTAACAATTATATTACTAACCGATGATGAAGTTATGAGTCAATGTGTCATGTTATTACTGATGTGAAGATGACTATGATGATAATTAAAATGGAAACGATAATGATGATGATTATTAGGATAGTGATATTTAACGATTAAGATGTTAATCATGAATTATGAAATAACGATAAAGGTGATGTTATGATCCTAAATCGAGGAAGAAAGAAGCAAAATACTAAGGGTTTAATGGGAGGATTATTACAGGATTGAAAGGATAGAGAAGTGGTTTGGGTTTGGGTTTGTGTTTGTGAAGCGGGAGGTCGCGGGTTCAAGTCTAGTAGTGACATATTTTTGGGGTCTATTACTTTAAGGTAGTATTATTTGTATTATCATTATTATTATTACTATTATTATTATTATTATTATTATTAATATCATTATTAGTATTAGCATTTTTAAAATTATTATTTTTCTTACAAAAATATTTTTATTTAAGTTACCCTTTTCATTATTATTATATGTATTATTATCATTAAAACTATCATTATTATTATTATTATCAATATTACTACTAATATTATTATCATTATAAGTATTATTATTTTTAAAAGCATAATTGTTAGTATTATCATTATTAAATATATTTACTAAGATTATTATTATAAAATAATACAAATTTTTATTTATATATTATTATTATTTTATCAAATGAATTTATAGTCAATACATATAATATATCTATATTAATGTTTTATAATGAATACTAATTATTTAGTTAAAGTATATAAAATAGAAATATTTAAATTACTTATTGATGAAACATATAATCTACTAATATAACAAATATATTACTAATTATATGTAAACTTAACTGTTCAATTACAATTATATGTATTAATATATATACTTAATATAGGTTCGTGAATCCGAGACCAACCTTGCCCTTGTTCAATGACGTTATATGTATTTTTACTACGAAATACAGTATGGTGAGTTCATTTGAATCCCTTTTTACTTATTACATTTTTGGGCTGAGAATACATGCAAATGCTTTATTAACTGATTTACAATATTTATATGCGTGAGTTCATTTGCTCCCTTTTACTCTTTACATTTTTGGGACTGAGAATACATGCGCTGTTTTTTACAACTGCTTTATTAAATGCTTTTGAAATATATTTTTGAACTACGAACACATGAAATGCTTTTATAAATGTTTGACGAGATAGACACAAGCAAAACATTCCTCGAATGAATTATTATGCAGACAGAAGTTCTGCGGATTATTATTGAATTATGTGGACAGGATAATTGCCACCATTAAATTATGTGGACATGATAATTGCCACCATTGAATTATGTGGACATGATAATTGTCACCAATTGATGTGAATGTTATGTATCGAGAGAATGATTTTATACACAGGTTATGTGTATGTTATTTTTGTGCACGAGATATGTGTACGGTTACTAAGATTTATGAAAGATGATTTCGTACACGAGAAAGGTGTACTGTATTTAAAAGATATCGCATGTACATTACATGTGGGTATAGGATTCGGGCCCATTTGTACCATGCAGCATTTAAATCTTGTGGTCTATCAAAATGATGAATTTTATTGCTTATGATAAACTTATGAACTCACCAACCTTTTGGTTGACACTTTTAAGCATGTTTATTCTCAGGTATGAAAGAAACCTTCCGCTGTGCATTTGCTCATATTACATGGAGTCGCTCATGGTATATAGAGGTCCGTTCATCGTAATGGTACCATATGTTATTGTATTCATTTAAGAGAATTTGGACGGGGTATGACATGTAGCATCAGAGCTGGTATAACGCCGTCCACGTGTGGCGGGTTAGTGGTAAAGGAGGTTCTCACAGTGTTACCTGTGACGAAGCATTGGCTCTTACTCCTTGCGATCCCTTACGAGGGTTGGTAGTAGCTGAGAGGCAGGCCCTAAAATCAGTATCTGAGGTATACTCAGTGGTCACCAGGCGGTTAGATGAGAAGGCACTGGGTGGGACGGTGGTTGTCCCCAACTATGACATGTGGTATCAGAGCGGTGGTCGTAGCGAACCAGGTCTTGCATTAGTGTGTCTAACAGGTAGTTGTTAGGATGCATTAGTGAGTCTGGACTTCGGCCTAATAGTTGTTAGGATATATTAATGAGTCTAGACTTGAACCTGATCTGCATGTTAGAAACTTTGCTTATTATTCTTTGTCAAAAATATCTACTTATCATTTTCAGTCTCGACACGTCTTATTGCAATTATTGTATAGATGATGTACAGACGAATTCATATTCCATCACGTTAGACCTTGTCTGGCACGATTCCTAAATTTCCTCCGTAAACTACGGGATATTCTGTACTATATAAGGTATTCTATGTAATTAGAATATCATTCGATATCCAAAAATCATTTAATACCGAAAACCCTTTATCTAACCGTACTTGATGGAACTCACAACTAGTTCGAGTCCCTCGAATTCCGACAGCTATTCCGACATGGATGTTAATCTAAGCTCCGGAAGCAGCGTCACCAGAATGAATCAACCAATCAGCCATCCTCAATTCATCTGATGGGTTCGTAGCCTACTTAATCATTGGAGACAAGAAGAAGGTGATCCCTTCCATCAACCACATTCCCCTCTTGGTGAAGAACCTAAAGCACTTACCGGCGAACCTATCCGAAACACCATTTTCAGCCTCATTTTCAGATTAGCTCGACACGATTATATTCTATCCACAATTCTGAATCTTATTCACTCGCTCATTCCTACCGACAATCATCCCGGAGTAATAAGTCAACGAGCTTCATGCCCGAGTTGTAGTCTTGAAAAATATGGTGCAAAACGTACCAGCTTCAGCAACATCAGTATCGGCAGCACCAGTACCACTAACAACAACATCCGCATCACACGACTCAACATCATAATCTGTATATAGATACCAAGGAGTACCAACAACAATGAACGATGAAGTATTGATCCATAACTTCATTGAATAAACATACTGTGAAGAATATGTGGTTCCTAATAGTTAACGATGAAGTATTGATCCATAACTTCGTTGAAGAAATATTCTGTGAAGAAGAAATAGTCTGTGAAGAATATGTAGTTTCTAAAAGTTTTAGAAATTACTTACTCTAGCTCAACCCGAAAAGCAAATGAGATTAATATCATATTAACTCATTAAATTTATGATTATATCTGAAGAAAATATATATGTATATATATATTTTCATAAAGATTGTAATTAAAAGTTCTTTTGTACAAACTGTTAATGGTGAAAATATTTTAACGAGTAGGTAATACTCGAGGAATATTAAGATTTCACATTAATAAGTTATACTGTACATTCTCCAATTCTGATTCAACGGTCATTTACTATCCTACTTACATCCACAGATATACGCACCACAGAATAACCATTTTTATTCGATTTCACATTTGGATTTTGACTTATCAGAATCCAACAAGTGGCACAATGAAGAAAACATTGGACAATTAAAATGAATTAAAATATTGATTATAACATATGAAACTAAATAATTATTCAAGTCTGCCACTTGATTTCATCTTAAACCTCATTTGTATCTTGACGATTCCAATCTGCGTTCAAACATTTCATAAATTCTTGAAAACACTACAATCGAGAGGATGAACCAACCGCACTTCATCTACGGAAGAAAAGATTGATGCATATAGCTATGCACCTGAAAACACTCGGAACCTGAGTAAACATTTAACACGTATATATGTTAGCTCCTTTGGCATTGCTATTACCGAAAATAACATTTCACTTCCTTTTCAAATTAGCAAATTTTGTCACAGCTCCAGCAAATCAACAGCCACTTTTTGTTCAAAACAACCTTATTATAACTTTGATATATATGTTTGCTCTTTATTGTTATCAGGAACCCTTTTATATCCCACCACATCACCAGCAGACGTACCAACAACTTCGTTGCTCCTTGGATTAAATCTATCCAATAAATCACTATATTTATCTATTGAAATCTTATCATGAACTCATTCGCACCTTGCAACGAGAATAGCCATACCAATTACAGGAAATCAGCAATTAATCATCTAAAAACACAATTCTCTTGAAACCCCTATGTTCGATAACCAATGATCCAGATCCGTTAAAATTGAAAATGCTGACGAAGCAGCATGTAGTAAATGGTCGTAATGGTCAAAAGTGATGATAAAAGAATGGAGTGTTGGGAACACTCGATAGAAAATTTAGTACTGAATAACGGATTGAGCAAACCATGAAGGAGACCAAGGACAAATACAAGGATCATACCCTATATTCAAAGAATCCAGATAATTCAGTATCCGATGAAATTTTTAGAGAATATCTTGCTCCGAAGTCATGCTAAAATCTGGCGAAAAATTTTCTTCATCAACCTTCAAACTTAGAAATTTCAAAATATCATCATAAATATCTTCGATATTTCTGAGGATATTTTCATAATTATTCTTGTCCGAAATTATTTATCTCTTCGTGTTATTCGTGTTACATCATAAAAGAAACTATTTTAGTTTCTAAGGTTCTTTGAAATTCGAGTTTAAATTATGAATGATTTTTGGAGAAGTGTAGCGAATTGAAGCATGAGTTAGTATAATATAATGGCGCTTGGCCAACGTGGTTATATTACAGTAAGTCATGCTGAGTTTCTAATGAAACGTGAGGATGGTTCACAGTAGATCATATCATCATCATGTGCCATATTACACAACTCTTTCATTCTGCTTAACTTCTGAACATATCAAGAAAATATATTCATGATAGTTATATTCTCAGCGATTCGGGTAATTTGACAAATCAAATCGTGCGATTACGTTCTTTCTTGTTTAGAACATTAAATTCTTTCGAAACTCCATAATTACGAATTCTGGACCATTATTCGCTTGATTTAAAATCGGGAAGAGAAAACAAAAGTATGAAACTTCAAAATATACGGGGGAATATAAAGCTCGATAACAACATATAAAAATTACAAACCGTGTATATCAATATTTATCGCAACATAAAGACACGGGAGAATTAAAAACATTACAACCCCAAGGAAAAAGTAGAAGAAAACAGATTCATCCGGTGGTAAATGAAAGAGAATAATGACAGAAGCAATAGTCAGGATAAGTACAAGGATCAGAACGGGATTAAGCATTTTCAAACTCTTTGGAAAGGTGAATTAAGAAAGAAATTATTGAAGTGGTGAAAAGTAATGAAACGAAAAAGGTAAATTTATAGTGGAGATACCAGACAAAGTGAAAGGACCCGTCCTAATCCATCCGGAAAAGGTCTATATCGATTATAAACGAGTCACAACAGTTGATTTCATCGCGAGGTACTTGACCTCTATATGATACATTTTACAAACATTGCATTCGTTTTTGAAAAGACAACCTTTCATTACATCGAAAGTTGACGGCATGCATACCATTTTATAATATATCTAACTATAATTGACTTAATAATAATCTTGATGAACTCAACGACTCGAATGCAACGTCTTTTGAAATATGTCATGAATGACTCCAAGTAATATCCTTAAAATGAGCAATTTCACAGCGGAAGACTTCTTTCATACCTGAGAATAAACATGCTTTAAAGTGTCAACTAAAAGGTTGGTGAGTTCATTAGTTTAACATAAATAATCATTTCCATCATTTTAATAGACCACAAGACTTTCATTTCTCATAAATAAACTTCCCATGCATAGAGACAAAAATATCATTCATATGGATTGAGCACCTGGTAACCGACATTCACAATATGCATATAAGAATATCCCCATCATTCCGGGATCCTCCTTCGGACATGATATAAATTTCGAAGCACTAAAGCATCCGGTACTTTGGATGGGGCGTGTTGGGCCCGATAGATCTATCTTTAGAGTTCGCGTCAATTAGGGTTTCTGTTCCCTAATTCTTAGATTACCAGACTATATAGGGTGATATTTGATTTGATAATCCAACCATAGAATGTAGTTTCGATCACTTATGTCTATTTCGTAAAGCATTTATAAAAGCAGTGCATGTATTCTCAGTCCTAAAAATATATTGCAAAAATATTTAAAAAGGGAATAATGAAACTCACGCATATAAATATTGTAAAATAGTTAATAAAGCATTTGCATGTATTCTCAGCCCAAAAATGTAAAGAGTAAAAGGGATTAAATGAACTCACCTAATGTATTTTGAAGTAAAAATACATATGACGACATTGATCAAGTATAGGGTTGGCCTTGGATTCACGAACCTATATCAAGTAAATATATATTAACACATATAATCACATAATTTCCTCCTACATAATATTTATATATTAATTATTGTAGTTATATAAATATATATAATTTATTTATATTTTATATATAGTTATTTTGTAAATAATCAATATTCATATATATAGTTATATTACAATATATATATATATATATATATATATATATATATATATATATATATATATATATATATATATATATATATATATATATATATATATATATATATATATATATATATATAGTTGGTATTATATCAAAAGTCAATAATTTGTTATATGTAATATTTATACAATAATATTATTAAGTTTGTAGTATAAATAATAATACAGTAATAATAATAATACTAATGATAATAATAGTGATAATAAAATAATGTAAATAAAATTATATATAAAAATCATATTAATGAAAATAATAATAATAATAATAATAATAATAAAAATAATAATAGTAATATTAATAATTAATAATAATAATAAAAATAAAAATAATAATAATAATTATGAAAACTACCTTTAAAGTCTTAAAAAATGATAAACCGCCTGATCCGAGAATCGAACACACGACCTCTCACCCACAAACAACACTCATAACCATTACACTGTCTATGCATTATATTCTAATTATCGCATTTAATTTCTTATAACCCGTTTTCTTTCTGTTTCTTTCTTTCTTCATCTTCTAAATCACAGCTCGATCAGGTGACCATACAATCATACTATATTTTATTTTTGGTTTAAGAATTGAATTAGAAACATAAATGCACCACTGCACTCTTCGTTCTAAACTAGCATTATTCATCATTGATGTCGAACGAGGTGTATATAAAATAGCTTATATTTTACTAGAAAATACTATTAAATACGATACAATTTTACACAAGATATTTATTTATTTATAGAATGGATATACTTAAACCTTGCTACAACACTTATAGGCAGTGTACCTAATCGTACAGTAGTGTAGTTTTTAGTAAGTCCGGTTCGTTCCACAGGGAGATCTTTAAACAAAGCTCAACGCTATATTAGTTTACTTTTATTAAAAATACAAATATATATATAAGTGATATTATTATTATAAAGGGGGGTTTTTTACCGTTTAATGACCGGTTTGTCGATTTTAAAACTTTAGTCGCAGTTAAAACCTAATGTAAAATATAAAATAAATACAAGACTTTAAATTAAAGAGTAAAGTAAATAACGATAATGAAATTGCGAATAATAAAAATGCGATAAAAATTAAATTGCGATAATTAAAAAGTACGATAATTAAAAGTGCGATAAAATAAAATAACAATAAATAAAAGTGCGATAATTAGAAGTGCAATTAAATATAAAATAAAGGAAATAAAATATGATATAAAAGAATTATGCTTATTTAAACTTCCGTAATCATGATGTTTGACGTGTTGATTTTAGTTTTATGCCCTTGGGTTAATTGTCCTTTGTCCTGGATTATTCAATATGTCCGTCTGGTTTTTGTCCATAACAGTCCATCAGTCATAAATATAAATTGCAAGTGTCCTTGTCAAATTATTATTATACCCGAAGATAAATATTCCAACTAATTGGGGATTCGAATTGTAACAAGGTTTTAATACTTTGTTTAATGAATACACCAGGTTATCGACTGCGTGTAGACCAAGGTTTTACTACTTTGTTAACAATTACACCAATTACCCTTGAATGTAATTTCACCCCTGTTTTAATTATTCTAGTGGCTATTAATCCATTCCCGTGTCCGGTTAAATGAACGATTATTCGTACATATAAATACCCCGCCCATCGTGTCCGATCGAGTGTATATGGTAATTTATAGGGACGCCCAATTGTAAATCTTTATATTAACATTAACAAACTTTCATTTAGTTAAACAAATATAAAGCCCATTAATAGCCCATAGTCTAGTTTCCACAAGTGTCGTTCTTTTGTCCAAACCCCAATTATGGTACAAAGCCCAATTACCCAATTTTAGTAATTAGCCCAACATCATGATTACTTCGTTTTAAACAAGCATAATAATAACTTAGCTACGAGACATTAATGTAAAAAGGTTGAACATAACTTACAATGATTAAAAATAGCGTAGCGTTACACGGACAGAATTTCGACTTACACCCTTACAACATTCGCTAACATAACCTTATTATTAGAATTATAATTAATAATTAAAATATAAATTATAAATATAAATATATTACTTCGTATGAAGAGAAGAAAAAAATGATGATATTTTTGATCAGAATTCGGGTTGATTTATAGCCAGGAGTGAATTTTGGGGCTCCGCGACTCGCGGCAAAAAGCCCTTCAAACTCCGCGAGTCGCGGAGAGGTATTTTCAATTTACTCCCTTGGAGTTTCTGGCTGCCGACAGTTTTTAATATATATATATAATATATATATAATTAATATAATTAATTATATATTATATTATATTTATATACATAGTTAACTTGTAATTTTTAGTCCGTTGCGTCGAGCGTTAAGAGTTGACTCTAGTCCCGGTTCCGGATTTTCGAACGTCCTCGCGTACAATTTAATATCTTGTACTTTGCGTTTTGAATCTTGTACTCTTGTGATTTCGAGACGTTTCTTATCAATAATTGGAACCTTTTTGATTGTCTTTTGTTCTTTTGAGCTTTTTGGTCGTTTGCGTCTTCAAATCGTCGAATCTGTCTTTTGTCTTCACCTTTTATTATTTAAACGAATATCACTTGTAAATAGAACAATTGCAACTAAAAGCTTGTCTTTCTTGAGGAATAATGCTATGAAATATATGTTCGTTTTTAGCATTATCAAATATTCCCACACTTGAGCGTTGCTTGTCCTCAAGCAATATCGTCTTGAAATACTAGAATCACTTTTTTATTCTTCACACTTTGTACATCAGTGATTTCTATACGGCGGTATAAACAATGGTAGTAACGATATGGTTTACAGTCCCACATGACTATAAAAATTTAGATCCATTAAGGAAATTGGATCTTTATGAAAACATTTGATCTTTTGAAAATTAAATCTAGTTTTTACCCTAGATAAGTTTTCCGGAATAACCCTTTACCGGTGTTTGCAAAATATTTTTGTGGGTTTGGTGGGTTTCAGATTTGAAAATTTTAGCTCAAAACTTGCGGTTTTGTGTCACCCACTTGCTAAACTTGTATTTGGAAAGCAACACGTCCAGTTTACTTGTTCCGTATATTACCTTTCGGCAAACTACCGTCCGGTTGTAAAGGAAAGCGTTGAACAAGCAACTGTTAAGGCAATGTCCCGTGACATGCTTTTGATTATGGTCTATAACGTGTCGGACGCAATTACTATCCTTGGTAGGAGCAATAGTAAAGCTCACCCTTATAATTTGTCGGTCTGGCACAAGGTCCTGTCTTTGACCATGCTATGCAACCACCGTTCTTACGGTTGACACCCGATTTAGTTCAGGTGACCTAATGAATTCCAGGTGAATTCCTAGGATTTTACATTCAATGGTAATGAACGCATTGAAAATGGGTTTTTCAGAAAACAAATCGGTTTATAATTTTGATCAAAATATTTTCTCGTTTAAGCTCGAGTTTAGATATCATTGAATTCCATGAGTTTGTAATTCTCAATCTTTAAGGTCAATCTCAAGGATTGAGTAATATCAGGCTTAAAAGCTGATTTTTAATCTTTAAGGAGATTATCCTTTCTGGGGATCTGATTCATTAGTCTTATCCAGCTAATTTGCACGGTGCCTCCCCATTGTACGAGATAAATCCTTCTCATGGTTAGGATAAATCTGACCACTTGACGACCCTGTTTAATGCTGAGGTCCGTGGATTTCCTACTGATTTTAGAGATGACTTTTCTAGATTTTTCGTCAACCTACAGCTGGTCTGAACGACAACTTCATGACCTAAATCAAAAAGCGCGTTTCTTTTTCGGAAGACTTTACTTCCTTTTAATGATGGAATTGATTCATCGTGTAGATCCATCTCTTCTTTTCTTTCATCGGGTAAAACAGTTTAGTTTAGTCCAAAGCAAAAGTATTTTCAGTTATTTGTTACAGATATATGTGACATATGTTTAAAATAATTTGGTAAATTTTCCCACACTTGGCTTTTTATTTTTCTTTTTATCGTCCTCTATTCCATTTTAAATGAATTTTAACATTTTAGTTTGTTTCTCAATTTATGTCCTTTCCGAGGTAACAATAATTTCGGTGTTAAAACCTAGTTTTATCGTTCATAAATGTGTATAAACATGATTTTAATTCATTTAATTGAAAATTTTGAAAAATTTTACTAGAATTGGGTAGTCAGTATATAAGACTAGGGCTGTTCTTTTTTATCAGAGAGCACTAGATTCTAATACAACTACTGCTTTACTAGTTTAACCAAGTGTTTAATATAAAAATTTTAAAATCCGAAAGAATTTAACCCCTTCCCACACTTAAGATCTTGCAATGCCCTCATTTGCAAGAAATCAGTAACAATTTAAATTATTGAGGGTGATTTGTGTGAAAATGATTAAATTTTTACCAAAGTTTCCAAATATATTGGCGTTTGTTTGCTGAATGATAAATGGTGCACGTCATTTGTTCATTCCGTCTTGTTGTTATTTCACATACATTTTGCATCATTGTCGTCAAAATTACTTGCTTTTGCTGAACTTAATGCCAGTCTTTGAAAATGCGTTGTTTTACCCTGTTTTGTACATAAGATAAACTGCAAACATATATACATATTTTTGAAGTTTGGTTTATTACCCCACATTCAAAAATTATTAAAATCTAAGAATAAAAGTTAGATAAATATAAAAATGATTACAATATTAACAAAAAATATTAAACATATCAATAATTACAAATTACAAAATAAAAATAAAAATAAGTAAACTAAGGATGATATTGGTACCAATAGGGGTTCCACGCATAACCATAAGTGCTATAGAATGCCTCGGCAGGGTCATACGTATGATATGGTGGCTGCATCTCTATCGACCAAGGAGGGAAGACGGGTTTCGGTGTAGGAATATAGTTTCTACCTATGTGTTGGCAATGCGCTATGATCTGGTTCTGATGAACTTGCCAATCTTCAAATGCTCTCTGTCTAGCATTTTCGTATTCCTGAGAAGCTATAAACCTATGAATTTCTTGCCCCCCTCCTACATTACCTTGTTCCTGGTTTCTCTCTACCTGTGGATGTCTACCATTGTATCGTACTGCGGCGTTATTTCGCCGCTTCAACACTTTCGCACCATGGTATACATTTAAACCTATAGTGTCGCGGGGTTCTGGCTCTTCTACTAATAATCCCCCCCGACTTATATCCACACCGAGATATTCACCAATCAAGGTAATAAAAATACCACCTCCTATTATGCTATGTGGACGCATCCCTCGAACCATAGCTGATAAATAATAACCCACACAATATGGTATACTTACAGCGCTGTGTGGGTCTCGAATACACATATGGTAAAACAAATCTTGTTCATTTACCTTTTCTTTGTTTTTACCCCTTTGTGTAATCGAGTTAGCTAAAAACCTATGTATTACTCTTAATTCGGCTCTATCTATATCCAAATAAGAGTAGTTTCCCCCTTTAAAACGGTGATGGCTTGTCATTTGACTCCACACACCGTGTGTATCAAAATTCTCATCTATTTTCCTACCGTTTAGTATCAATCCTCTACAATCGGCAGACGCTAATTCCTCAGGCGTATATATACGTAAAGCCTGAGCCATGTCCAGTAAAGACATGTGGCGCATCGAACCGCCTAACAAAAATCTAATAAAAGAACGATCGGTTAAACTGGCTACCCGATCATTCAACTCTATACTACATAACAACTCTTCACACCATACTTTATATACAGGTCTGCGTATGGTGAATAAACATATCCAGTCATTAAAAGAAGAATTACCATACCTCTGTACCAGTAATTCCCTAATTGGCCCGGCCAATTCTACAGCTTCCAAGGGTCCCCATTCTATGACCCTTGGTACCTCAACAACCTTAGAGTGAAGAGTATGCAAACCCCGTTGATATTTTGGATAATCTATCCAAAGTCTGTCAAATCGCAGGTTCGGGTGCAACTGTTCCAAGTGCATATCTGAAAAGGTCATGACTGGATGAGGTACATCCTGCTTGTAGTAGTTATCTACCTCCTGTTGTTCCAAGTTCTCAGCAGGAGCATGGCGGGCTTGGGATGAAGATTCAACCCTTTCATTCTGCAAAACACATCAAACACAAATTTTGTGCATCCAAATATGCATTAGTGTCAGCAAAATCATCAATCAAAATAATTACAATGACATTATCAATTTATATCAAACTTAAGCTTATTTTCACATTTTTATCAAATCTACACTTTTTCAAATAAGCATATACGAAAATTTTCGCCAAGTTCATAAGCATTCAACTCAAATAACATGTCAAAATAATCATTACTAGCAAATAAACAAGTCTCAAATGGCATTATCTTTCAAAAATCAAGTTCATGAATTTTGGACTTGAAAAAGTCCACTTTAATTCTCAAAATCATGTTTAGGCTCAAAGTTTGGATCATTTAACTACCTAGACATGTTACACTACTCAATTTAGCAACAATTCATGACAAAAATCGGCCATAACCTGTTTATATCAAAAAGCCCCAAATTGCTCAAGAACACAAACCCTAGATTCTAAAGATTTTGAAGTTTTTGGCTTCAAATCATGTTAACAAGCATCAATCTAGGTTATACATGCATAATATACTAACAATTTAACACTAATTACACTAAAAATTAACAAAATTCAAATTATGAAAATATGCTCAAGAACACACTAAAATTCGGATTTAAAGGTGATTTGGGGTGTAATTGTACCTGTTTTCTTGAGTAGTTCCTAGATATCATCCTTCTCAACATGATTGTAGTGAAAAATTTGAAGATTAACGGTGAAAAATCGAGTTTTTGGGATGATTTTCGTGGGTTTTCTCGGGTTTTTTCGCAGCTATTTCGGGTGTTTATGTGTGTGTGAGAGTGATCAGTTCGAGCAGCTAGTTTTATATTTTTTTCTGTAATTTTGTCCCTCCGCGAGTCGCGGAGGTTTTCACTGAAAACTCCGCGAGTCGCGGAGTTATTTTTTTTTTTTTTTTTTTTTTTTTTTTTTTTTTTATATAATCTTTAACTTATAAAACAATTAAGAAATTAATTTTAAAATTTTGTTTCCCTTGTTATTTAGGACGAGGTCGTTTCGGATTGATGTCCTAGTCCGTCCCTCGACAAAATTTTAAAATTTGTCTTTTTTGTAGCGATTGTTTTAAAAGCTAAGATTTTTTTGGGTTTTTTAATGTTTTTGGCATACTTTAAATCAACAAGATTAAAAATAATGATAATAAAAGTTCTCGTCCCTCCCTCGGGTAAAGCAATTTCGGTTCAGAGACCTAGTCTTCAACTTACGACGAATTTTAAAAATCATATTCTTAACTTAATGAGATAAAGTAAATTTTTGTTTTTAAATTCACACAACTTAAATATAAAATTCAAAATTAATATTAAAAATTCAAAATTCACACCAAACTTAATTTAAAAATTCATATTATAAATTCATACCAAACTTATATTAATTTTTCAAATATTTACAATTTTAAATATATTATTTTTACAAAGTTTATAATATTAATTTAAGATTTAAATATTAATTTTAAAAACATGGTAAAAATAAAATTGAAAATCTTTTTGTCTTTTTATCCCACTTTAATCAATCAAATATTATCAAAAATATGCGCCCCTCTTTTCGGTAAAGTAATTTCGGTTCCAAGACCTAATTTAACTCATGACGAATTTTTGAAATATTTTGGGTTGATTGATTAAAGATATTTATACCTTAAGAATAAACGTTAAATTTCGCAGTGATGTAATAAATTTTTGAATGATATCAATAATTTCGGTCGCCAAACCTAATTTTATTTAATACCAATTTAATACTTTTTAGCGAACAAATTAGCGTTTATTATCAAAAGGTTAAAAATAAAAATAAAAATAAAAACTGTACAGACATACCTGTGAAATAGATTTCTTAGTTATATGATCTATTATATTCATAAGATAGTCGGTTTAATTGGTCTTCCATGGCTGCATAGGCGTAACCTCGAGCATTCATTGTCTTTTCTTCTAAACATATGAACGGTCCGTCTCTGCATAAAGTAACAAATTCGGTATTTGAATAGGTTTGATTATTTGAACATTTACCTCCATGTGACCATTTTCCGCATTTGTGACATTTTTCTAGGTGTCGTGCTCTTCTTTTCGCTGCGGATTTTGATTTTCCTTTACCAAATTGTAACTTATTATCTTCGCATCTGGATCCTTTTCTAACTCCGTCCATTCTTTCTCTGATTACTGATACTAATTCACTCGGTAGTATGTCATTATTACGTTTAGTGATCAAAGCGTGTAGCATTAGACCATGGTTTAGTTCACAGGCAGTCTTCATTTTGTAAAAACCTAAAAAAATAAAAATTCAGAATGGGGGGAGAAGACTAGTTCTTTAGGGTCTGCTAGGGAAAGACCATACGTGTTCCATTTTTGAGAACTATACGAAAACAGACAATCTAACTCTAACAGAAATACATATTATCCTTTAAAGATTTGATTCTCCCCACACTTAGTTAGCTGTGGTATCGAAATTGTGAGTAACTTCGTTGTCGACTTCCATCGGACCCTGTATGTAATGTTTAACTCTGTGACCATTAACTTTAAATTCAATCCCATTTGAATTTATTAATTCTATCGTTCCGTATGGGAAAACTCTTTTGACTATGAATGGTCCAGACCATCTTGATTTCAATTTTCCAGGAAATAGCTTGAATCGTGAATTGAAAAGAAGAACTCTGTCTCCTTCTTTAAATTCTTTTGAACTTCTGATTCTTTTATCATGCCATTTCTTCGTCCTTTCTTTATAGATTAACGAATTTTCATATGCTTCATGTCTTAATTCTTCTAATTCGTTTAGTTGACTTAATCGTAGACGTCCAGCTTCATGTAAATCAAGATTACATGTCTTCAAAGCCCAAAATGCTTTGTGTTCAATTTCTACTGGAAGATGACACGCTTTTCCATAAACAAGTCTAAAAGGTGTGGTTCCAATTGGAGTTTTGTAGGCTGTTCTAAAAGCCCAGAGTGCATCCTCCAATTTAATGGACCATTCCTTCGAATTTGATCCTACGGTTTTCTCAAGAATACGTTTTAAAGCTCGGTTTGTATTTTCAACTTGTCCACTTGTTTGTGGATGATATGCGGTGGAGATTTTATGAGTTACTCCATATCTTTTAAGAACTTTCTCAAGTTGATTATTACAAAAATGAGTACCCCGATCACTTATTAAAGCTTTCGGTGTTCCAAACCTTGCAAAAAGACGTTTTAAAAAATTGACTACAACTCGTGCATCGTTAGTTGGGAGAGCTTGTGCTTCCGCCCATTTAGATACATAATCAATGGCTACGAGTATATATAAATTATTATGAGATTTTGGAAATGGACCCATAAAGTCAATACCCCAAATGTCAAATACTTCACATACTTGGATGACATTTTGTGGCATTTCATCACGTTGACTTATTCTTCCGGCCCTTTGACATGCATCACAGGATTTGCAAAGAAGGTGTGAGTCTTTGTAAATTGTAGGCCAATAGAATCCAGCTTCATAAACTTTTCTTGCTGTTAGTTGAGGCCCATAATGCCCTCCTGTTGGTCCTGTGTGACAATGGTTTAATATTTTACTAGCTTCATCTCCAAATACACATCGGCGTATTATTCCATCGGGACAACTTTTAAACAGATGTGGATCTTCCCAGAAATAGTGTTTTATATCACTGAAGAATTTCTTTCGTCTTTGGTACGATAATCCTTTTTCAAGGAATCCACAAACTAAGTAGTTTGCATAGTCTGCAAACCATGGGATTTCTTTATAATCTATCTTCAATAGATATTCATCAGGAAAGTTGTCTTGTATGGCCGATTCATTCAGAACTTCTAATTCGGGATTTTCAAGACGAGAAAGATGATCAGCGGCGAGATTTTCTGCTCCTTTTTTATCTCGGATTTCAATATCAAACTCTTGTAAGAGTAAGATCCAACGGATTAATCTTGGTTTAGCATCTTGTTTTGAAAATAGGTATCTAAGAGCAGAATGGTCGGTATAGACCACCGTTTTTGCTAGAACTAGATATGATCGAAATTTGTCAAAAGCAAAGACAATAGCAAGGAGTTCTTTTTCAGTAGTTGTATAGTTCGTTTGTGCTCCTTGTAATGTCTTACTAGCATAATATATAGGTTGAAATCGTTTTTCAATCCTTTGTCCTAAAACGGCTCCCATTGCAAAATCACTTGCATCGCACATTAGTTCAAATGGTAGATTCCAATTTGGTGTTATCATGATCGGTGCATTAGTGAGTTTTTCTTTAAGAATATTAAAAGATTTGATACATTCATCTGAAAAGATGAATGGCGCATCCTTTTCTAGGAGTTTATTCATAGGAGTGGCAATTTTAGAAAAATCTTTTATGAAGCGTCGGTAAAAACCGGCATGCCCTAGAAAACTCCTAACTCCTCTAACATTGGTGGGATGTGGAAGTTTAGCAATTACATCTACTTTAGCTCTATCCACTTCAATTCCTTCTTTTGAAATTTTATGTCCAAGAACGATGCCTTCTTTAACCATGAAATGGCATTTCTCCCAATTAAGTACTAGATTTGATTTTTCGCATCTAATTAGCATTCGTTCCAGATTAACTAGACATGATTTAAATGTATCACCGAAGACTGAAAAGTCATCCATGAATACTTCCATGCATTCTTCTATCATGTCATGAAAAATCGCCATCATACACCTTTGAAAGGTTGCAGGGGCGTTGCAAAGTCCAAATGGCATGCGTTTGTAAGCAAAAGTACCATAAGGGCACGTGAATGTGGTTTTCTCTTGGTCTTCGGGTGCTATTGGAATTTGAAAATATCCGGAAAATCCATCTAGAAAACAATAGTAACTATTTCCGGCTAATCTTTCCAACATTTGATCTATGAAAGGTAAGGGAAAGTGATCTTTTCTGGTGGCGTCATTTAATTTTCTATAATCAATACATACACGCCATCCTGTTACAGTCCTAGTAGGAATAAGCTCATTTTTCTCATTTGTGATGACAGTCATGCCACCCTTCTTAGGCACGCATTGAACTGGGCTTACCCATGGACTATCAGAGATTGGATATATCAAACCTGCATCTAGCAGTTTAATAATTTCTTTCTTAACTACATCTTGCATATTAGGATTTAGTCTTCGTTGGCGTTGCACATACGTTTTATGACCTTCTTCCATAAGGATTTTATGTGTGCAATACGAAGGACTTATTCCTTTAATATCATGAATCTTCCATGCAATGGCTGGTTTATGAGCTTTCAACACAGAAATGAGTTGTGATTTCTCATTTTCAGTAAGAGAAGACGATATTATTACAGGTAATTCAGATTCACCATGTAAATAAGCGTATTCCAAATGGTTTGGAAGTGGCTTTAACTCTAATTTCGGAGGTTCTTCTATCGATGATTTATATCGATATCTGTCTTCTTCTTTTAGCATTTGAATTTCTTCTGTTGTTGGTTCATATCCATTAGCTATAAGTGTAGCTAACATTTCAGCTTCATCAATTGGTTCATTTCCTTCTCCTAAAGAACATTCTCCTGTTCCTTGTAATTCTGGAAATTCTTCTAATAATTCTGCATGTGCATCTATAGTTTGAATATAATAACATGTATCATCTGCAGATTGTGGTTGTTGCATTGCTCTATCAACTGAAAAGGTAACACTCTCATCCTCTATACTTAGGGTCAGTTTCTTACCGAACACGTCTATCATTGCTTTAGCCGTGTTTAAAAATGGTCTTCCTAATATGAGAGGAACTTGAGAATCTTCTTCCATGTCCAAAACAACAAAATCTACTGGAAATACTAAAGTACCAACTTTAACTAGCATGTTCTCCATTATCCCTCTAGGATATTTTATTGATCTATCGGCTAGTTGTATGCTTATTCTGGTTGGTTTCAATTCTCCAAGGTCTAGTTTAGCGTATAGTGAATACGGCATTAGATTTATACTAGCACCTAAATCAGCCAATGCTTCTATTGAACTAAGACTACCCAGAAAACATGGAATTGTGAAACTTCCTGGATCAGATAGTTTTTCTGGTATCTTATTCAACAGCACTGCTGAACAATTAGCATTCATAGTAACAGCCGAGAGTTCTTCCATTTTCTTTCTATTCGTGATTAGATCTTTCAAGAATTTAGCATACCTTGGCATTCCTGAAATCACATCAATGAAAGGAAGATTTACATTTATCTGTTTAAACATATCCAAGAATTTGGATTGCTCGGCTTCAAGTTTCTCTTTCTTCATTTTACTCGGGTAAGGAAGTGGTGGTTGGTATGGTTTAACATAAGGTTTATCCTTAACTGTGTTATCTTCATTAACCTTTTCAACTACCGGTTCTTTTTCCTTATCTTGATCAGGTTGTGGTTCTTGTGGAGTAGGAATAGTTTCATCAGAAGTTACAGGTATTTCAGGTGGTTTAAGTGTTGTACCACTTCTTGTGGTAATAGCTTTAGCTGTTTCATTCCGGGGGTTAGCATTTGTATCACTAGGTAGACTTCCCGGTTTTCTTTCACCTATTAACCTTGCTAGGTTACTTACTTCTTGTTCCAGATTTTGAATAGAAGCTTGTTGGTTTCTAAATGCTTGAGCATTTTGTTCATTGGTTTGTTTTTGAGATGTGAAAAACTGCGTTTGAGTTTCAACTAGCTTCGTCATCATATCTTCTAAATTCGGCTTTTTATCATCGGTTTGTTGTGGTGGTTTGTTTTGAAAATTCGGTCTTTGCTGATTGTAAGTATTGTTGGATACTTGTTGATTGCTAGGACCTTGTTGGTTGTTGTATGGAATATTTCGGTTATAATTCTGGTTTTGATTGTAAATCGGTCTTGGCGGTTGATAATTATTCTGATAATTATTTCCAGGCCTTTGGTTTATGTATGAAATATTCTCTCTTTGTTCCATTGTTAATTCAATACTGAGACAATCTTTTGTCAAATGTGGTCCTCCACACTGCTCACAACTAATTCGTATAGCATGAATATCTTTAGTCATTTTTTCCATTCGTCTCTCGAAAGCATCTATCTTTGCCGAAATGGAATCTAAGTCATGGCTAGAATCGGCTCTAGCTGCTTTAGATGATCTAATGATATCTTTTTCTTGGTGCCACTCATGTGAGTGGGAAGCAGTGTTATCAATAATTTTGTAAGCATCAGTTTCGGTTTTCTTCATAATAGAACCACCAGCTGCTATATCTATGTCTTTTCTTGTAGTGATGTCGCATCCTTGGTAGAATATTTGTACTATTTGACAGGTGTCTAAACCATGTTGCGGACATCCTCTTAACAACTTTCCATATCTTGTCCACGCCTCATATAGAGTTTCATTTGGCTTTTGTGTGAACGTAACAATTTCTGCTTGAAGTCTTACGGCTTTAGATGCAGGAAAAAATTGTTTAAGAAATTTGTCAATTAAAACGTCCCATGTATCGATCGCCCCTTCAGGTAACGATTCCAACCAATCTTTGGCTTCTCCCTTTAAAGTCCAGGGAAATAACATGAGATATATCTGTTCATCCTCCACTTCTCGTATTTTAAATAGTGTGCAGATCCTATTAAAGGTACGTAGATGTTCATTTGGATCTTCCTTCGGCGCACCACTAAATTGGCATTGATTAGTCACCATGTGTAGAATTTGTCCTTTGATTTCATAATCTGGCGCATTAATGTCTGGATGAGTAATTGCGTGACCTTGGCCAGTGCGTTTAGCTCTCATTCGGTCTTCCATACTTAAAGGTTCCAGATTCTCCATAATTGAATTTGTTGAATCGGTATCACTAGATGCTTCAGATTTAATAGTTCGTTCCTCAACAATCTCTGTTTGAATGATTGGTGGTTCCGGAGGAAAGTTTAATGGTTCAGGATCTACGAACCGTTCCTGAATATTTTCTGGATTCTCAATTGTGAGGTTTGTTTCAAAAACTGGATTATCGGTATTTTGAACTGAAGTACTTGGTCGACTGGATGACGATTCTAAAGAAAAATCAACGGCGGTTATATTTGTCAAACGATGTCTTGATCGAGTTACAGGTGGTGAACGTACAAAAGGTGATGAACGTCTTGCTCGGTGCATTCACTGAATATCCTATTAGTTTTTTAAAAGGAAAGAAAAATTATAATAAGTTATCCAATCAATAGACTTTTCTGATTTTGCCCACGTTTCGAATAGCCAAAAGATGCAGCAGAGGGGCAGGATTCGTTTGGTCTCAATATAATTGAGGACTGTTTGGCTCCAATAACCCGGTCCACGTACAAATCCAACTATTACTACGAACCAGAAAATTTTGATGTCTATCAATTTAACCACTTAAAATAAATTTTCGTAATTTTAAGAAATTTAGAGAAGAAGTAGAAAAAAATTCTAAGTCCTAAAAACTAGAATAGCGAGAAATAAGAAAGACAAAGAGTTCGTCGAAAAATGTCGAAAAAGAAAAAAAATGGTTGAAAAATAAAAGGTGACGGAAAAATAAAAGAAACTTATAAAAACTTAAAAATACTTAACTAATTTAACCTTATTACTACAACTAACTTAAAATTATAATCGCAAATTGAAATTACTAATTGGAATGATAATTGATACATAGTAAAAGGTCTAAAAATATTAAAGCTTACAGGAAAAACTAAATCCCAAATGGAAATAACTTAAAAAGAAACTAAAACTTAAAAAGGCGTCGCAAAATTCTAGAGCACCTAAATCTTAGTCTAAAGAAAAAGCACTTAAGGAATTCTACGGCAAAGCCTAAAAATATAGGAGTAAAAATAACTATAGCAAAAACTAAGTTTAAAATTAATTATGAGCTAAAAAAATACAAATATTACGCTACAACGATTAAAAAGGTACAAAATATAAAAATATACAAAAAGTTGTAAAAAGTACAATTTTTATAAAAATATTATTTTTATATTATTTATTTAATAAAAACTACTAATTTTACAATTTAATAAAAACTTATTAAAACTAAATACATATATAAAGTAAAAAGTAAAAATAAAACTAAAATTAATAATAATAATAATAATTAAGTAATTAATAATAATAATAATAAATTAAAACCCGTGATTAGGGTTTTGTCCGTGTGTCAGAAACCCTCCGCGAGTTGCGGTGAATAAAGAGGAAAACCCCGCGAGTCGCGGGGTTCAGGAATTCTGTTGACAGGTAGTACTTTTTACGCGTTTTTCTTTTTTTTTATTTTTATTTATTTTTCTGTTTTCTGTTTTTAATTTAAATAAACGATTTTTAATAAAATTTATATTTTTATAAATTAAAATAAAGATAAAGAAACTTATAAAACTTAAATATTTAACAAAATCCTAAAAATACTTATATTTTTGTTTTTCTTTTTCTATTTTTGAATGATTAAAACGTAATTTTACAAAAATGACTTTTAATAAAAGTAACTAAAATTTTTTTTTTTTTTTTTTTTTTATTATTATTAGCGTTGCGCTTCCGGCTTTTAAGATAGTTCCCCGGCAGCGGCGCCAAAAATACTTGATGTCGAACGAGGTGTATATAAAATAGCTTATATTTTACTAGAAAATACTATTAAATACGATACAATTTTACACAAGATATTTATTTATTTATAGAATGGATATACTTAAACCTTGCTACAACACTTATAGGCAGTGTACCTAATCGTACAGTAGTGTAGTTTTTAGTAAGTCCGGTTCGTTCCACAGGGAGATCTTTAAACAAAGCTCAACGCTATATTAGTTTACTTTTATTAAAAATACAAATATATATATAAGTGATATTATTATTATAAAGGGGGGTTTTTTACCGTTTAATGACCGGTTTGTCGATTTTAAAACTTTAGTCGCAGTTAAAACCTAATGTAAAATATAAAATAAATACAAGACTTTAAATTAAAGAGTAAAGTAAATAACGATAATGAAATTGCGAATAATAAAAATGCGATAAAAATTAAATTGCGATAATTAAAAAGTACGATAATTAAAAGTGCGATAAAATAAAATAACAATAAATAAAAGTGCGATAATTAGAAGTGCAATTAAATATAAAATAAAGGAAATAAAATATGATATAAAAGAATTATGCTTATTTAAACTTCCGTAATCATGATGTTTGACGTGTTGATTTTAGTTTTATGCCCTTGGGTTAATTGTCCTTTGTCCTGGATTATTCAATATGTCCGTCTGGTTTTTGTCCATAACAGTCCATCAGTCATAAATATAAATTGCAAGTGTCCTTGTCAAATTATTATTATACCCGAAGATAAATATTCCAACTAATTGGGGATTCGAATTGTAACAAGGTTTTAATACTTTGTTTAATGAATACACCAGGTTATCGACTGCGTGTAGACCAAGGTTTTACTACTTTGTTAACAATTACACCAATTACCCTTGAATGTAATTTCACCCCTGTTTTAATTATTCTAGTGGCTATTAATCCATTCCCGTGTCCGGTTAAATGAACGATTATTCGTACATATAAATACCCCGCCCATCGTGTCCGATCGAGTGTATATGGTAATTTATAGGGACGCCCAATTGTAAATCTTTATATTAACATTAACAAACTTTCATTTAGTTAAACAAATATAAAGCCCATTAATAGCCCATAGTCTAGTTTCCACAAGTGTCGTTCTTTTGTCCAAACCCCAATTATGGTACAAAGCCCAATTACCCAATTTTAGTAATTAGCCCAACATCATGATTACTTCGTTTTAAACAAGCATAATAATAACTTAGCTACGAGACATTAATGTAAAAAGGTTGAACATAACTTACAATGATTAAAAATAGCGTAGCGTTACACGGACAGAATTTCGACTTACACCCTTACAACATTCGCTAACATAACCTTATTATTAGAATTATAATTAATAATTAAAATATAAATTATAAATATAAATATATTACTTCGTATGAAGAGAAGAAAAAAATGATGATATTTTTGATCAGAATTCGGGTTGATTTATAGCCAGGAGTGAATTTTGGGGCTCCGCGACTCGCGGCAAAAAGCCCTTCAAACTCCGCGAGTCGCGGAGAGGTATTTTCAATTTACTCCCTTGGAGTTTCTGGCTGCCGACAGTTTTTAATATATATATATAATATATATATAATTAATATAATTAATTATATATTATATTATATTTATATACATAGTTAACTTGTAATTTTTAGTCCGTTGCGTCGAGCGTTAAGAGTTGACTCTAGTCCCGGTTCCGGATTTTCGAACGTCCTCGCGTACAATTTAATATCTTGTACTTTGCGTTTTGAATCTTGTACTCTTGTGATTTCGAGACGTTTCTTATCAATAATTGGAACCTTTTTGATTGTCTTTTGTTCTTTTGAGCTTTTTGGTCGTTTGCGTCTTCAAATCGTCGAATCTGTCTTTTGTCTTCACCTTTTATTATTTAAACGAATATCACTTGTAAATAGAACAATTGCAACTAAAAGCTTGTCTTTCTTGAGGAATAATGCTATGAAATATATGTTCGTTTTTAGCATTATCAATCATCTTCAATCTTATATCCTATATATCATCATCATTCTATTCGCTAAGTAGAAACAGAAAACAACACGCATCATGGTAGCAAATTAACCACGACTTCTTAACTGGCTCACGGCCCAGATAGAGGCCCAACAGTGATTCAATTAGCCTAACTATGATTCGGCCCAAGAAACAATGAATGGTTGCCTCAATTTGCAACCCACTTTCAGTAAACGATCCATTAAAATAAATATCGATTTGGTTGTTGTGGATCCCTATCGTTAGGGACACATAGGATACTAAAATTTGAAAGCATGAACACAAAGTATACAGCGGCCCTACCATACTTTATCATCTCAAAATATAATTCATTAATCCCCACTAATGTTGGCTTTACTACCTAGGATCCCGCCATAACATCTAACATATATCATTATCCTTTATTATATTCGGTTCTCACCCAAAGGGTCCAATAAACAACGAACTAAAGGCCTATCAGTAGCTCGATTCAAGAATAGTTATTTGATCCAAGTTGCACCGAATTATTTGAAGGTATTGGTTATTATTAAACTAATAGAAGGTGTAGTCTTGTAAGTGATTTAAGTACGTGTAAAGGGAATTATCTATATCTGTATTTGTCGGCCACAAAGAAAAACGTGCGACTATAAAAGTATCAATATAATACTCACAAGTGGTTTGTTTTTGGTTTGAAGAAACAGCTGCGACAGAAGCATAGTCCAAAACGGTTCAACGATGGTTTTAATGGAGGTGATTATGGCGATGTTAAATGATAGTTTGTTGGGGTTTGTATGACTGGAACAGGAAAGATAACGAAAACAAAATGAAATGGGTTAGTTCGCTGGGGTGGTACAGTGGTGATGATTCTCGTACCGCTTTAGCAATGAGGAAGAAGAAAAATGTAGGTGTTTGTTTAATTAAGTCAATGAAAGTGTTGGTATGAAGATGATGAAGACGGTGATCAAAACAAATAGAGATCAAAGGTGGTAATCCTTGGAGTGGTTCACGATCCAAAGTTTTAGAGAGAGAGAAGAGAGAGATTGATCGAAGGTGACGACGATGATCTTGGTTGGTTGTTCTAGGATGGCGTGGTGGTTACTCTGGAAGTCGGTGGTGGCCGGGGTGAAGCTTGTGATCGAGTTGTTGAAAAGAAAATATGATGGGAGGTGGTGATAAAAATGGTTTTGATGATGGCATGGTAATGATAGTTTGTACACGACAGAAGAGAGAAAATGAAGAAAGCCGATGGGTGGTGTCGTGATTGTTGAAACATAAATGAAAAGAGAAAATAAAAGTAGTTTACGATTATGGTGAAGGGGTTTTGGTTCATGATCCTAAACAGAAAAAGAAGAGAAATACCAATGGCAGGAGGATATCTATGATATTAATAAACGAGTTTGTGAAATAGTAATAAGGTTGTTCTTTAGTTATTATTGTCGACAAGGAGAATCAAGTATAGAAGAAAAGATTGAAAACGCGATATAGATGTGTAAATGATTTTGTTTTATCCAATTGTTTTTACTTGTATTTAATATAATAACTATTAATAGTTAGTAAATATATAAGATTGAAATCGATTTATAACAGAAATTAGATTGGATCATTTATCATATAGTCATTAACAGATTCGATGTATAACCTTTATCAAATAGAAAAGTAAAAATACAAAGAAGGAAGAAGGGGAAGGATGGAGATGGCTAACAGAATCAAATAAAAATAAAACTTGATAAATGACTTGTGACATATTTTAGATCCTAGCTGTGATTTGCAGTCGACATATATAACAATCAATTGGAGAAATTAACAGTGTGATAGTGATTTGAATATGTATTTATATATATATATATATATATATATATATATATATATATATATATATATATATATATATATATATATATATATATATATATATATATATTAATTATGTAAAGAAGCATAATAATATTAATCATATAAACATTAATATTTAATATTAATTTTACTAATAATAATAAGAAATGATATTTTAATGATATTTATGATAAATTGTATTTTTCTTTATGATAATAATGATTTTAATAATAATTGTAATTCTTAGTTATAAAGTTAATAATATTGATAATAATAATAATAATATTAATCATAATAACTAATAATACTTAAATTACAACTAAATAATAGATTTAATCATTATTGTTGTAATATTTATATTCTAAGTATTTATTTTGATATCCTTAAATTTATAACAAATTCAATATTTAATATTATTAATATTGATATTAATATTAATAATAATAAAAGTAGTAATGATATCAATATTATTATTAATTAAATATATCAAATTTTTATATATACGTAATATTAAGAATTCTGATATTAATATTAATAGTCAGTAATAACAACTATCTTTCAACTTGTATATATATTAATATTACCTATTTCTAATTGTGTAATATTACACATAATGCATCTAATGTTATATTTTCACATATATATGTATTTATATTCAAGTATATGTGTATTTATTTATTTACAAGTAATAGTTCGTGAATCGTCGGAAATGGTCAAAGGTCAAATGAATATATGAACATTCGTTTCAAAATTTTCTAGACTCAACATTACAGATTTTGCTTATCGTGTCGGAAACATATAAAGGTTGAAGTTTAAATTTGGTCAGAAATTCCCGGGTCATCACAGTACCTACCCGTTAAAGAAATTTCGTCCCGAAATTTGAGTGTGGTTGTCATGGCTAACAATAAAAATGTTTTCATGACTAACATGGGTTGATGAATAGAGTTTTATCATCATTGAGTAATGTAGATAAAACAATTTGATTTTGTGAAGAGTACGAGTGAAGCTATCACCAAAGAGTGAAATAAGTAGGTATAGATTCTTCATATCTTTTGACGTAGATATGATTGATTTCCAAGTTCAAGAGGTTTGGAGAAAATCTTCGTAATAGGATTTGATTCTTCGGTAATCAAGGGAATTATGATCCGCTTTAAATACGATCATCTGTTTTGATTGCTCTGTCGACTATTTTAATATAAATCCACCCCCGTCGTTTCCTTACAACTCACACCTTCTATTCTTTCTCCTCAATTCATACTTTAAAACATTCGTCAATATGCTCCATCCCGTTCTGATCCTTGATATACTCTTAACTTTCATATCTATTATACTTCTCTTTCATCTACCACCGAAGGATTTTATTCACTTCTACTATTATCTTGGGGTTATAGTGTTATTAATTTTCCTGTGTCTTTACATTGCAATACGTATTGATATACACGGTTTGTAATTTATGTGTTGTTGTCGAGCTTTCTATTTTCTTTTATTTTCAAGAGTTCCATACTTTTGTCTTCTCTTCCCGACTTCAAGCCAAACGAGTAATGGTCCAGAATTCATAGGTATGAAGTTTTGGATGAACATAGTTAATGTGTTAAGAAGGAAATTGTAATGGCACAACCTTGATTTGGTAAATTACCAGAATATCCGGAAAGATAGAGCTATCAAGAAGATATGTTCTTAATATGCTTGAAGATTGGGTAGAATGTAAGAGTCGTGTAAATGGCACATGATGACGGTATGTTCTGTGAATCATCACATTCCATTAGAAACTCAGCATAAATTACTGTAATATAATCACGTTGATCAAGTGTCATTATATTATACTAACTCATGCATCAGTTCCCAACATTACTTCAATAACATTCATATTTTAAGCTCGAAAGTTTACAGAATATAGAAACTAACAGTTTCTATATGATGTAACACTGATATCAGGAAGAGATTAATGATCTCAGATAAGAACAGTTATGAAAATATCTTCAGAAATATGGAGGATATTTATAACGAAAGATTCGATGATATCTTGGAATTTCTAATATCGATGGATGATGAAGAAGATTTATCCGTAAGGGTTTAGATTCGGAAGCAAAGTATTCGCTAAAGATTTCATCAAAAACAGAATCATTTGGATTCTTTGAAGTCAAACTTATTCTTTGTGGTTTGTCCACGGCTTCCTTCATAGTTTTGCATAATCCGCTTTTCGGTACTAATTTTTCTATTGAGTGCTTCCAATACTCCATTCTTTATTATCAAACTTTTGACAGTTAAGGTCGTGTATAGTTTGTGCTGCTGTATTCAGTTTTTTTTTTTCTTCAGAATTTGTGGTATTGATTTGTAGACTGGGTGCTGTTCAAAATTTCAGAATTGAAGATCATGATTCTAAGAGATAAATGTTATATGGATACATATAACCGTTGATGTGGAAACGTTGCGAGACTCACAATACAGATTTGCTGATTCCCGGTAATTGGTATGGCAATTCTTTTTACAAGATGCGGATGAGTACATGATGAGACTTCAATAGATACATATAGTGATTTGTCCGAGGGATTTAAACCGAGGAGCGATGAGGTTGTTGGTACATCTGCTGGTAATATGATGGAATATAAAAGGTTCCCCGGTAATAATAAAAGAGCACGCATATATATCAAGGTTATAGTAAGGCTAGTCCGACTGAAAAGTTGAAGTTGATTTGCTGGAGCTGTGACAAATTTGGCTAATTTGAAAAGAGTTGCAATGTTATTTTTGGTAATAACAATGCCAAAGGAGCTAGCACAGACACGTGTTAAACGTTTACTCAGGTTCCGAGTGTTTTTCAGGTGTATAACTATATGCATAAATCTTTCCTTCCGTAGACGAAGTGCGGTTGGTTCATCCTCTCGATTGAGGTATTTTCAAGAATGATGAAAGGTTTGAACGCATATTGTAATCGTCAAGATACAAATGAGGTTTAAGATTAAATCAAGTGGTAGACTTGAAGAATTGTTTAGTTTCATATGTTATAATCAATATTTTAATTCATTTTAATTGTCCACTGTTGGTAGTCCTCAGTTGATTAGTCCATAGTTAGCTAGGAACGGTTAGCTAGGATTTTGTTAGCGTGGATTCTTAACAAAATTTCTCATAGTTAGTTTGTTTGTTTCTAACAAATTTTATTCCGTCAAATGTTTTCTTCATTATGCCACTTGTTGAATTCTAATAAATCAAAATCCAAATATGAAATTGAATAAAAATGATTATTCTATGGTGAACGGTTACGTATATCTGTGGATGTAAGTAGGATAGTAAATGACTGTTGAATCAGAGTTGAAGAATGTACAGTGTAACTTATTAATGCGAAATTTAAATATTCCTCGGGTATTACCTACCCGTTAAAATATTTTCACCATTATTCGTTTGTACAAAAGAATTTTTAATTACAATCTTTATGAAAACATATATACATATATATTTTCTTCAGATGTAATCATGGATTTAATGAGTTAATATGATATTAACTCATTTGGTTTACGGTTAGAACTAGAATACATAATCTCTAAAACATTAGAGATTACATAATCGTCATGTCGAACGAAGAAAAATGATGTAGAACGGTTCGCAGATTGATGATTATGCTCGAGGTACATAATGAGATGTTGAGGTGTGTGTGATGTTGAAACTTGGGTTGTTGGTGGTACTGGTGTTGATATTGGTGATACTGTTGGTGCCGGTGATGTTGCTGAAGCTGGTACGTTTTGCACCATATTTTCCAAAGCCACTACTCGAGCGCAAAGCTCATTGACTTCTTCTATTATGCCGGGATGATTGTTGGTTCGGACGAGTGGATGAATGAGGTTTAAAATTTTAGATAGAATATAATCATGGCGAGATATAAGGGAAATGAGGGTGAAAATGGTGTTTCGGACTAGTTCACTGGTAAGTGCTTCAGATTCTTTGCCAAGAGATGAATTCGGTTGGTGGAAGGGATCGCTTTCTTCACGTCTCCATTGATCAAGTCGACTACGAACCCATCAGATAAATTGGGGATGGATGATTGGTTGATTCGTTCTGGTGACACCGCTTTGGAGCTTAGGTGAATATCCATGTCGGAATAGCTGTCGGATTAACTATCGGAATAGCTATCGAAATCTGAGGGATTCGAACTGGTTGAGGGATTCATCTCGTATGATCAGCTGAAGGATTTTCAATAAGAAACACATTATAGGATGTAGATTAGTACCCTGCAATACATAAGTTACATATGCATATATAATACTAAAATCCCATAAGTTACGGAGGAATCTACGATAGCTGTCAGACAAAGGTAATAGTAACAGATATGCTAAGATATGAATTAGCAGATACGCTAAGATACGAATCTTGTCTATACACTATTCATGCAATCATTGCAGTAAGATGTGTCTAGACTAAGAATGATAAGCAGATAATTTCCTAAGGATGATAAGCAGATGATTTTCGACAAAAATGATAAGCAAAACTTTTGACATGCAGACACGGTCGAAGTCCAGACTCACTAATGCATCCTAACAACTATCGGTTAGACATACTAATGCAAGACCTGGTTCGTTAAGACTACTGCTCTGATACCAACTGAAAGGACCCGTCCTAATCCATCCGGAAAAGGTCCATATCGATTATAAATGAGTCATAACAGTTGATTTCATCGCGAGGTACTTGACCTCTATATGATACATTTTACAAACATTGCATTCGTTTTTGAAAAGACAACCTTTCATTACATCAAAAGTTGACGGCATGCATACCATTTTATAATATATCTAACTATAATTGACTTAATAATAATCTTGATGAACTCAACGACTCGAATGCAACGTCTTTTGAAATATGTCATGAATGACTCCAAGTAATATCCTTAAAATGAGCATTTCACAGTGGAAGACTTCTTTCATACCTGAGAATAAACATGCTTTAAAGTGTCAACCAAAAGGTTAGTGAGTTCATTAGTTTAACATAAATAATCATTTCCATCATTTTAATAGACCACAAGACTTTCATTTCTCATAAATAAACTTCCCATGCATAGAGACAAAAATATCATTCATATGGATTGAGCACCTGGTAACCGACATTCACAATATGCATATAAGAATATCCCCATCATTCCGGGATCCTCCTTCGGACGTGATATAAATTTCGAAGCACTAAAGCATCCGGTACTTTGGATGGGGCTTGGTGGGCCCGATAGATCTATCTTTAGAGTTCGCGTCAATTAGGGTTTCTGTTCCCTAATTCTTAGATTACCAGACTATATAGGGTGATATTCGATTTGATAATCCAACCATAGAATTTAGTTTCGATCACTTATGTCTATTTCGTAAAGCATTTATAAAAGCAGCGCATGTATTCTCAGTTCCAAAAATATATTGCAAAAATATTTAAAAAGGGAATAATGAAACTCACGCATATAAATATTGTAAAACAGTTAATAAAGCATTTGCATGTATTTCTCAGCCCAAAAATGTAAAGAGTAAAAGGGATTAAATGAACTCACCTAATGTATTTTGAAGTAAAAATACATATGACGACATTGAGCAAGTATAGGGTTGGCCTTGGATTCACGAACCTATATCAAGTATATATATATTAACACATATAATCACATAATTTCCTCCTACATAATATTTATATATTAATTATTGTAGTTATATAAATATATATAATTTATTTATATTTTATATATAGTTATTTTGTAAATAATCAATATTCACATATATAGTTATATTACAATATATATATATATATATATATATATATATATATATATATATATATATATATATATATATATATATATATATATGGTATTATATCAAAAGTCAATAATTTGTTATATGTAATATTTATACAATAATATTATTAAGTTTGTAGTATAAATAATAATACTGTAATAATAATAATACTAATGATAATAATAGTGATAATAAAATAATGTAAATAAAATTATATATAAAAATCATGTTAATGAAAATAATAATAATAATAATAATAATAATAATAATAATAATAATAAAAATAATAATAGTAATATTAATAATAATAATAATAATAATAAAAATAATAATAATAATTATGAAAACTACCTTTAAAGTCTTAAAAAATGATAAACCGCCTGATCCGAGAATCGAACACGCGACCTCTCACCCACAAACAACACTCATAACCATTACACTGTCTATGCATTATATTCTAATTATCGCATTTAATTTCTTATAACCCGTTTTCTTTCCGTTTCTTTCTTTCTTCATCTTCTAAATCACAGCTCGATCAGGTGACCATACAATCATACTATATTTTATTTTTGGTTTAAGAATTGAATTAGAAACAGAAATACACCACTGCACTCTTCGTTCTAAACTAGCAATATTCATCATCTTCAATCTTATATCCTATATATCATCATCATTCTATTCGCTAAGTAGAAACAGAAAACAACACGCCTCATGGTAGCAAATTAACCACGACTTCTTAACTGGCTCACGGCCCAGATAGAGGCCCAACAGTGATTCAATTATCCTAACTATGATTCGGCCCAAGAAACAATGAATGGTTGCCTCAATTTGCAACCCACTTTCAGTAAACGATCCATTAAAATAAATATCGATTTGGTTGTTGTGGATCCCTATCGTTAGGGACACATAGGATACCAAAATTTAAAAGCATGAACACAAAGTATACATCGGCCCTACCATACTTTATCATCTCAAAATATAATTCATTAATCCCCACTAATGTTGGCTTTACTACCTAGGATCCCACCATAACATCTAACATATATCATTATCCTTTAATATATTCGGTTCTCAACCAAAGGGTCCAATAAACAACGAACTAAAGGCCTATCAGTAGCTCGATTCAAGAATAGTTATTTGATCCAAGTTGCACCGAATTATTTAAAGGTATTGGTTATTATTAAACTAATAGAAGGTGTAGTCTTGTAAGTGATTTAAGTACGTGTAAAGGGAATTATCTATATCTGTATTTGTCGACCACAAAGAAAAACGTGCGACTATAAAAGTATCAATATAATACTCACAAGTGGTTTGTTTTTGGTTTGAAGAAACAGCTGCGATAGAAGCATAGTCCAAAACGGTTCAACGATGGTTTTAATGGAGGTGATTATGGCGATGTTAAATGATAGTTTGTTGGGGTTTGTATGACTGGAACAGGAAAGATAACGAAAAAAAAATGAAATGGGTTAGTTCGCTGGGGTGGTACAGTGGTGATGATTCTCATACCGCTTTAGCAATGACGAAGAAGAAAAATGTGGGTGTTTGTTTAATTAAGTCAATGAAAGTGTTGGTATGAAGATGATGAAGACGGTGATAAAAACAAATAGAGATCAAAGGTGGTAATCCTTGGAGTGGTTCACGATCCAAAGTTTTAGAGAGAGAGAAGAGAGAGATTGATCGAAGGTGACGACGATGGCCTTGGTTGGTTGTTCTAGGATGGCGTGGTGGTTACTGTGGAAGTCGGTGGTGGCCGGGGTGAAGCTTGTGATCGAGTTGTTGAAAAGAAAATATGATGGGAGGTGGTGATAAAAATGGTTTTGATGATGGCATGGTAATGATAGTTTGTACACGACAGAAGAGAGAAAATGAAGAAAACCGATGGGTGGTGTCGTGATTGTTGAAACATAAATGAAAAGAGAAAATAAAAGTAGTTTACGATTATGGTGAAGATGTTTTGGGTTCATGATCCAAAACAGAAAAAGAAGAGAAATACCAATGGCAGGAGGATATCTATGATATTAATAAACGAGTTTGTGAAACAGTAATAAGGTTGTTCTTTAGTTATTATTGTCGACAAGGAGAATCAAGTATAGAAGAAAAGATTGAAAACGCGATATAGATGTGTAACTGATTTTGTTTTATCCAATTGTTTTTACTTGTATTTAATATAATAACTATTAATAGTTAGTAAATATATAAGATTGAAATCGATTTATAACAGAAATTAGATTGGATCATTTGTCATATAGTCATTAACAAATTCGATGTATAACCTTTATCAAATAGAAAAGTAAAAATACAAAGAAGGAAGAAGGGGAAGGATGGAGATGGCTAACTGAATCAAATAAAAATAAAACTTGATAAATGACTTGTGACATATTTTAGATCCTAGCTGTGATTTGCAGTCGACATATATAACAATCAATTGGAGAAATTAACAGTGTGATAGTGATTTGAATATGTATTTATATATATATATATATATATATATATATATATATATATATATATATATATATATATATTTGTATATTAATTATGTAAAGAAGCATAATAATATTAATCATATAAACATTAATATTTAATATTAATTTTACTAATAATAATAAAAATGATATTTTAATGATATTTATGATAAATTGTATTTTTCTTTATGATAATAATGATTTTAATAATAATTGTAATTCTTAGTTATAAAGTTAATAATATTGATAATAATAATAATATTAATCATAATAACTAATAATACTTAAATTACAACTAAATAATAGATTTAATCATTATTGTTGTAATATTTATATTCTAAGTATTTATTTTGATATCCTTAAATTTATAACAAATTCAATATTTAATATTATTAATATTTATATTAATATTAATAATAATAAAAGTAGTAATGATATCAATATTATTATTAATTAAATATATCAAATTTTTATATATACGTAATATTAAGAATTCTGATATTAATATTAATAGTCAGTAATAACAACTATCTTTCAACTTGTATATATATTAATATTACCTATTTCTAATTGTGTAATATTACACATAATGCATCTAATGTTATATTTTCACATATATATGTATTTATATTCAAGTATATGTGTATTTATTTATTTACAAGTAATAGTTCGTGAATCGTCGGAAATGGTCAAAGGTCAAATGAATATATGAACATTCGTTTCAAAATTTTCTAGACTCAACATTACAGATTTTGCTTATCGTGTCGGAAACATATAAAGGTTGAAGTTTAAATTTGGTCAGAAATTCCCGGGTCATCACACAAAGCAATCGAGACAGATGATCGCATTTAATTAAAGAGATCTTAATCACCTTATTCACCGAAGAATCAGATCTCACTCAGATTTCAAAGATTTCTTTAAATCCATTGAATTCTAGAATTTAACCATGACTAGTCAAAAGTTATGATGAAACTTGTCTTTCTCATTTCATTATTTTGTGATAGCTTCACTCGTACGCTTCACATAATCGAATTGTTTTATCTATATTACTCAATAGTGATAAAACTCTATTTATCAACTCATATTCGCCATGAAAAACCTTCTTATTGAGAACCATGACGACCATGATCAAATTTCGGGACGAAATTTCTTTAATGGGTAGGTACTGTGACGACCCGGGAATTTCCGGCCAAATTTAAACTCAATCTTTATATGATTTCGACATGATAAGCAAAGTCTGACAGGTTGAGCCTCAAAATTTTTGAACTATTTATATGGATTCAGTTAACCTTCGACAATTCCCGACGATTCACGAACAATTACATTTAAATAAATGTGTATATATATATATATATATATACATATATATATATATATATATATATATATATATATATATATATATATATATATATATA
The DNA here is from genome assembly GCF_046630445.1 of Rutidosis leptorrhynchoides. Classification (NCBI taxonomy): domain Eukaryota; kingdom Viridiplantae; phylum Streptophyta; class Magnoliopsida; order Asterales; family Asteraceae; genus Rutidosis; species Rutidosis leptorrhynchoides. Next base: position 167,696,226 of record NC_092342.1, on the reverse strand, counting down.
TATATATATATATATGAATTCTATACATAAATAATATTATATATTGTAATCAATAACAATTAAAGATTCAATACATTAATTACTAAACAGGATAAAATTAATAAATTGTATTACGAGTTTGAATATAAATGTTATATTAATATTATATTCATTACTTTCATTATTATTATTATTATTATTAATATTAATATTAATAGTGTATCATAAATATTACTATATAAAATATATATACATATATATAAATTTAATATATATACAAATTGTTATAGTATCGTTATTACTAATATTATTATTATCATTAATAAAATTAGAATTAGTACGAATAGTGTTATCATTAATATTAATATCAGTATTATTAAAAATTATTATTTGTATTATTATTTGAAATATATAAATTTTCATATTTAACGTTATAAACAATAATATTAATATTATTATCAGTTTTATATTGAAACTATTGTTATTTCTATTATTATGGTTATTAATATTAGTATTTTTATTATTATCAATATAAATAATAGTATTATCATTAATACAATGATAATTATTAATATTAACTAAATCTAAACATATATATATAAATTCATATACAAAATACAGTTATATATAAATATATAAATATATATACAGATATAATTATAGATAAATACAGCCATATACATAGATAAATACATAAATACGTAATCTGTTTCCCATCACAATCAACTTTTACAAAATTCTTCATCATTATTGGTACTATATTTGATTCATATCGATCTCCATTAGGAGATACAAAACAAAATATGTTAAATAACAAAATTATAAAATCGTACGAATCTGTTTTCAATCATGATCAAACCTTTTTGATTTTTATTTCTTGTTCTTGTCTGTGAGAATCAAAGTACTACAGATAACAACAAATATTGTTAGCCATTACATTCAGTTTGTTACTTCCTCCGGAATTTCAGTGACTTAATGTTGACAAGGAAAGAATCAAGATAAATTATATGGATCTCACTTCACAGATGCAAACAAAATCAGTTGAGAGTCTCTATCTGCTTTCCATATTTTATTTTCTTCTTCCTTTGATTGATTCTACCTGTCGACACCCATTTATTATATAGCAATTCGATCATTGACAAAATCATTCAACAACTATTATCATTACTGTGTTCAAATTCTATTTTACTCAACACTCATATTTCCATGAACACCCAACTTCAACCTGAACCCACCCTTATTATTCGATCAAGCTCCATGGTAAACTATTTTCTTTTTCGTTCGACAAACCAACTATCAACAACTATTTTCTTTATGTTTTGATAACCCAACGAATCATCCTTATTCCTCCATTTAACCGCCACCTTTTCATCAAGCCGGCACATTCACCTTTCATCCCCTCCTTCTCTTCTTTTTATTCGATCACCACTATGAACAAACCTTTCTTCACTACTCAAAACCATTTTCTTCTTCTATAATTTTTTCTTCTTCTTTTCTGATGACACCCAACGAACACCTCTTATTATTATTTTTTTTCTTTCGCATCTGCTACTTTAAGTAGGTCTTCTGTTTTGCTTAAAAGATTATCAACTTAATGTTATATATTGCAACGTGCATGTGGAGTTAGAGGGATGTTGATGGCCGACACCATCATACATATCAATCCAATTGAAGTTATTAAAAGGTTTATGATACAAGCTGTAAAGAAAATATAATGAGGGAGAATGTTTGAAGATTTCAACTACTATCATAAATCCTAATATGCGGCCATATTTTTTTTAAAAGGTAATAATAGTGGGTCAATTTTGATGAGTGGATAAATCCACTAAATTATTTAAGGATATAGAAACAGATGTAATTGATTGTGGCATGTCCTTCCCTTGCTGTTGTGGGCGACAATACAAACCAAACAAACCCCACAAAACTACTTTTGAGCAGGCTATTATGATTATTTTTTTTGTGTTGGGACGGTTCACTAGTGGGCCGAGAGATGGACGATTATGATCCTACTACGATAAAAATAAGGATCGAATAAATATGATGAGAAACAATACTTGGTCAAGAGGATAGAATTGATAAGTTGATGGTTAGTTTATGATTGATGATATTAGAGAAGCAAGTTGGCCGACATTACTTTATTAGTGGGGAGCATCATTTTCACTTGAGGGACCATAGAAAACTCGACTTCCGTGACTGAAAATAACATTTTTAACAATTATATTACTAACCGATGATGAAGTTATGAGTCAATGTGTCATGTTATTGATGATGTGAAGATGACTATGATGATAATTAAAATGGAAATGATAATGATGATGATTATTAGGATAGTGATATTTAACGATTAAGATGTTAATCATGAATTATGAAATAACGATAAAGGTGATGTTATGATCCTAAATCGAGGAAGAAAGAAGCAAAATACTAAGGGTTTAATGGGAGGATTATTACAGGATTAAAAGGATAGAGAAGTGGTTTAGGTTTGGGTTTGTGTTTGTGAAGCGGGAGGTCGCGGGTTCAAGTCGAGTAGTGACATATTTTTGGGGTCTATTACTTTAAGGTAGTATTATTTTTATTATCATTATTATTATTACTATTACTATTATTATTATTATTATTATTATTATTATTATTATTATTAATATCATTATTAGTATTAGCATTTTTAAAATTATTATTTTACTTACAAAAATATTTTTATTTAAGTTACCCTTTTCATTATTATTATATGTATTATTATCATTAAAACTATCATTATTATTATTATCAATATTACTACTAATATTATTATCATTATAAGTATTATTATTTTTAAAATCATAATTGTTAGTATTATCATTATTAAATATATTTACTAAGATTATTATTATAAAATAATACAAATTTTTTTTATTTATTATTATTATTTTATCAAATGAATTTTTAGTTATATAACACTATAGTTAATACATATAATATATCTATATTAATGTTTTATAATGAATACTAATTATTTAGTTAAAGTATATAAAATAGAAATATTTAAATTACTTATTGATGAAACATATAATCTACTAAGATAACAAATATATATTACTAATTAAATGTAAATTTAATTGTTCGATTACAATTATATGTATTAATATATATATACCTAATATAGGTTCGTGAATCCGAGACCAACCTTGCACTTGTTCAATGACGTTATATGTATTTTTACTATGAAATACATTATGGTGAGTTCATTTGAATCCCTTTTTACTTATTACATTTTTGGGCCGAGAATACATGCAAATGCTTTATTAACTGATTACAATATTTATATGCGTGAGTTCATTTGCTCCCTTTTACTCTTTACATTTTTAGGACTGAGAATACATGCGCTGTTTTTTACAACTGCTTTATTAAATGCTTTTGAAATATATTTTTGAACTGCGAATACATGAAATGCTTTTATAAATGTTTGACGAGATAGACACAAGCAAAACATTCCTCGAATGAATTATTATGCAGACAGAAGTTCTGCGGATTATTATTGAATTATGTGGACAGGATAATTGCCACCATTGAATTATGTGGACATGATAATTGCCACCATTGAATTATGTGGACATGATAATTGCCACCATTGAATTATGTGGACATGATAATTCCCACCAATTGATGTGAATGTTATGTATCGAGAGAATGATTTTATACACAGGTTATGTGTATGTTATTTTTGTGCACGAGATTTGTGTAACGTTACTAAGATTTATGAAAGATGATTTCGTACACGAGAAAGGTGTACTGTATTTAAAAGATATCGCATGTACATTACATGTGGGTATAGGATTCGGGCCCATTTGTACCATGCAGCATTTAAATCTTATGGTCTATCAAAATGATGAATTTTATTGTTTACGATAAACTTATGAACTCACCAACCTTTTGGTTGACACTTTTAAGCATGTTTATTCTCAGGTATGAAAGAAACCTTCCGCTGTGCATTTGCTCGTATTACATGGAGTCGCTCATGGCATATAGAGGTCCGTTCATCGCAATGGTACCAGATGTTACTGTATTCGTTCAAGAGAATTTGGACGGGGTATGACAGTTGTTTCATGAATGAGTTCGGGTCCGGTGATTTGTGTGTCGCCTACTTCGGCCCAACAAAGAGGAGAACGACATTTTCGACCATATAACGCTTCAAATGGTGCGGTGTTGATACTCGCATGATAAATAATGTTCTAGGAGAATTCGTCGAGAGGCAAGTGCTTGTCCCAAGCTTTTCTGAAATTGATAACGTAAGCTCGTAGCATGTCTTCCAAGGTCTGAAATGTGCCTTTGCTTTGTCCGTCGGTTTGTGGATGATATGCGGTGCTCATGTCTAAACGCGTTCCCAACGCTTCTTGTAAAGTACGCCAAAATCTAGAAACAAAACGGCCATCTCGATCGGAAATAATCGATAAAGGCACAACGTGATGGCGACGATCTCTTTAATGTAAAGTTGTGCAAGTCTTTCCATGTTGTCGGTTTCCTTCATGGCTAAGAAGTGCACGGATTTGGTGAGGCGGTCAATAATAACCCAAATAGTATCATAACAGCCCACCGTCTTTGGTAGTTTGGTGATAAAATTCATCGCTATCTTTTCCCACTTCCATTGCGGGATTTCGGGTTGTTGAAGTAGTCCGGATGGTCTTTGATGTTCGGCTTTGACTTTGGAGCAAGTTAGGCATTTTCCAACATAAGTAGCGACGTCCCTTTGAATGTTCGGCCACTAATATTGTTCCTTGAGGTCGTGGTATATCTTATTGGCACCGGGGAGAATCGAATATCTTGACTTATGGGCTTCGTCTAAAATAAGGCTTCGTAGGTCCTCATAACCAGGTACCCAAATTCTTCTGGTGAAATATCGGAGTCCGGTTTCTTTAACTTCGAATCGAGAGGTGAGGACGTTCAAGTGTTCGAGAGAGATGTTTTCATCTTTGAGAGCCTCGTCTTGGGCTACACGAATTTGACTATTGAGGTTGGCGTGAATGGTGATGTTTAAAGCTTGAACACGAAGAGGCACCGCTCTTTCTTTTCGACTTAAGGCATCGGCTACTACATTTGCCTTTCCAGGATGGTAATGAAGCTCACAATCATAATCGTTCAAAGTTTCAATCCACCGTCTTTGTCTCATGTTTAGTTGCCTTTGGTCGAAGATGTGTTAGAGGCTTTTGTGATCGGTGAAGATAGTACTCTTGGTTCCATAAAGATAGTGTCTCCACATTTTAAGTGCAAAGACAACGGCTCCGAGTTTGAGATCATGTGTCATATAGTTCCATTCATGAATTTTCAATTGTCAAGAGGCATAAGCAATGACTTTCTTTCGTTGCATCAATACACACCCAAAACCATGTTTCGAGGCATCGCAATATGCAACAAAATCATCATTGCCTTCGGGAAGTGTCAAGATAGGAGCAATGGTTAGCTTTGTCTTCAAGATTTGAAACGCGGATTCTTGCTCGGTCGCCCAAATGAATTTCTTTCCTTTGTGAGTTAACGCAGTTAGAGGATGTGCAACCAAAGAGAAGTTTTCGATGAATCTACGATAGTACCCAGCGAGACCCAAGAATTGACGAATGTGAGTAGGAGTAGTAGGGGTCTCCCATTTACTAATGGCTTCGATTTTCGATCGATCGACCTTAATACCTTGATCACTTACAACATGACCAAGAAATTGAACTTCCTTCAACCAAAATTCACACTTGGAGAATTTGGCATAGAGTCGTTCTTGTCTCAAGAGTTCGACTACGAGTCGAAGGTGTTGTTCGTGTTCTTCTTCGCTTTTAGAATAGACCAAGAACACCGCCGGTGCATTAGTGAGACCAAAGGGCATTACAAGAAATTCATAACTACCATAACGAGTCTGGAAATCGATTTTGGAGACATCTTCCCCCTTAACCCTTAATTGATGATAACCCGAGCGGAGATCGATTTTCGAATATACACGAGATCCTTGTAATTGATCAAAGAGGTCATCGATGCGTGGAAGAGGGTATCGGTTCTTAACCGTCAATTTGTTTAGTTCACGATAGTCGATACACATTCGTAGGGATCTATCTTTCTTCTTAACGAATAAAATCGGAGCGCCCCATGGTGAATGGCTAGGTTGGATAAAACCACGGTCAAGTAGTTCTTGGATTTGACTTTGCAATTCTTGCATTTCGGATGGAGCAAGTCTATACTGCGCACGTGCTACGGATGTGGCTCCCGGAATAAGATCGATTTGGAATTCAACCGATCGATGAGGTGGAAGTCCCGGCAATTCATCGGGAAATACATCGGAAAAGTCACTAACAATTGGCACATCATCGATATGCTTCTCATTAGTTTCAACTTTCTTAACGTGGGTTAGAATCGCGAAACAACCTTTACGAAGGTATTTTTCAGCTTTAAGGCACGAGACGAGGTTGAGTCCGGTGCAACTCTTATCGCCATAGACAATCAAGGGTTCACCATTCTCGATAGAAATTTGAATAGCTTTAAGATCACAAAGAATGTGAGATTTCATTTTGGCTAGCCAATCCATACCAATGATTACATCAAAGCTCCCTAGTTCTATAGGTATCAAGTCAATTTCAAACTCTTTACCCATTAAGTTTAACGTACACCCCCGATAAAAATTGTCAGCACTTAATAGTTTCCCGTTGGCCACTTCAATGGTATAAGTATTATCTAGTGGGAGTGGTGGAGTGCTAAAAGAATGAGTCAAAGTCTTGGTTACAAAACTCTTATCGGCACCCGAATCGAATAAATAAGAGACATAAGAATCGTTGAGAAGAAACGTACCCGTGACTAATTCATTGTCATCCCGGGCTTCCTCGGTGTTGATGTTGAAAGCTCGGCCGCGTGTATTGGGGTTAGCTTTCTTCTTTGGGAACGCATTCCTATAATGACCCGGTTGGCCACATTCAAAACAAACACCCGGTCTTGGTGCATTTGGCCCCTTTTGAGCAACGAGAGCGGCGTTTCTACAATCGTTGGCCACATGGCCACTCCTTTGACATTTGTTGCAAAATGGCTTGCCACATTCACCATAATGATGTTTGTGGCACTTGTTCCAAAATGGTTTATTCCCGACATAACCTTTCTTGTCATCGGAGGTGAAAGGCTTTTTGGTGAAGGTGTTGGTGTGGTAGTTGCTTGATGGAGTGGCTTCCCATTTTCTTTTGTTGCCAACCGATTTATCCTCGGCCTTAGGTGCCGGTACTACGATCTCGTCCACTGTTTCTATCAATTTGCGGGCCATATTCAAAGCTTCTTGATGATTGGTGGGTTTGGATGACATTACTCTATGTTTGATGCTCTTTAGAAGACCATCCATGTAAAGTTCAACCCTTGAAGACTCGGGGTTCATAAGGTTTGGCCACATCAAGGCTAATTCAGAAAATCGTTGATTATAAGCCTTGAGATCGTTTCTGACCGCTTTTAGAGTTCTTAGCTCTTGTTCGAGCTTTCGGGTTTCTTCACGAGGGAAGTATTCGATGATCATCTTTTCCCTTAAATCGGACCAAGAGAGGGCGTGGGCTTCATCGGTACCCACCGATTGCACATAGGTGTTCCACAAAGTGAGAGCGACACCGGTGAAAGTGTGAGTGGAGTACTTGACCTTGGCTTGGTCCCGACAACCGCTTATGCTAAATACGGCTTCTGTTTTCTCAAACCATCGGTTGAGCACAACTGGTCCCTCGGTTCCATCGAAGGTGTGAGGTTTGCATCCCATAAAAGCTTTATAGGAGCATCCCTCGTTTGAATTTCCGGATCCATTGTTGTTGTTGTTGTGGTTGTTGTTATTGTTGTTGTTGTTGGATGAGTGTCCGGCCATGGCCGCATCCACGGCGGTGGCTATCATTCGTTGTAGAGCTTGTTCGGGTGTTTCATGGCGTGGCACACGGCGAGGAGGCATTGTTCCTTCAAAACACAAGAATATCGTTGATTAGTATTTTCAATAATACTAACCGTGATATGGAATGAGGATAAAGAGAAAATTTTCCTTGACCCGCCTTAAATTCTTTTTGTCATAATGTCGGAACGTTCATATGAGTCACCGTAATATAATCCCGGAAATTATATTACCCTAATTCATATGTGCATTCGACATTATTTCACGAAGTCAAGGTGGCGTGTTAATCAAATTAAACAACGTGAGAATAAGATGGAATATAAGTTAGATATGAATAGAAGAGTTCGAGTATAAATGCACAAGTAGTCAAGTAATTCCTACTTCAAGTCTATATGCCGGTTGTAGTCTAGACTCACTAATGTACCCTACGACTCAGGGTTGACACCATTGAACTCTAAATCCCTACTACCAACGCTCTGATACCATCTGTAGCGACCCGACAAAATTGTCATTGACGGCGCCGTCTACTTAGGTCCCGTTACGTGGTCATAAGTCTTTAACACAACGTTTGACCAAAATATGTTGCATTCATTTCAATTATAAAGATGTTTTAAGGTTTACAAAGTAGGTTCGACGACCAAACATGTTACAACGTTTTAAGTACAATTGAAACCTATGCGAAACAAATTAAGTTAAGTCAAAAGACGCTCCACGTATGCATGTATACAAGACATCCAAGCAAGTATCAAAAATAATGTGCGGAAGCATGTATCACCTAGCGTTCAAGGACCTGAGAAAACATATAGAAAACTGTCAACGAAAAACGTTGTTGAAATCATAGGTGTAATAGTAACGTTGTTTTTGAACCACAAGATTTAATATAGTTGATTATCCAAATCGTTTGTATTCCAAAAGTATGTTCTAGAGCACCCAATTATCAAGACTTAACTGTTTTGTACCCTGTTACGTAGTGTTAGAACATACACTAAACCCGAAAATATATTTCATCCGCTAACGGTAGCGAACCGTTCGAATGAGGGCTCGTCAAGCCCAATGTGATCACATAACATAAGTTCACGTTTACACCCTGCAAGTGTAACTAATGATAATTGAATTGAGGCTTTCCGTTCTAACTCGCTGTGGAATGTTTGTTTTCGTACTTGTGTTTAAAGCATAAAAGTATGATACGTATATGTTTCTCATCCCATAGTTTAGAAGTAAAAGTTGTTGAAAAGGTGGGACTATGATCTCACCTTGAGTGCAAGCGTATAAAAGTGCTTCACAAGTGAACATGTGCAAGGATGAATGCTAGTCTTGACCTAAACAAGTAGGTCATATCGATAACGGTAAACACAATTTGGTCAAAGTGTTCAATTAGTCCTATTGTTCGTCACGACTCGATTATTATAGCATGTGAATCAAATTGTCAAGTTTCATGCAAGGTACAAGTATAAAAGCATGTTAGAATGGTTGCATAAGTATTTGGTTAAGTTTGGATAAAAGTCAACTTTGGTCAAGTCAAAGTCAACGAAAAAGTCAACACGTTCGGGTCGAGTCCCGAACTATTTTTCTGAGGTTTTTAATCATATATGAGCATGTTAGAACAAGTTTCATGTTAATCGGAAGTGCGTAGCATAGTTAGAATTAAACGAAAAAGTGCAAGTTTGGACAGCCTACTTTGGAGCGCCGCTCAAGGTTATGGAGCGCCGCTCCATGTATCTGTTCAGCAATTCTAAGCAGTTTTTACATTTAATGCACGAATCCAACTTCAAACAACCATAATTAATGAACCGTAAACATTCAAAACATGTATCTTATATCGTTGGAAAGGTAATTTAACAAGGAACACAACTAAACACTTTTCATCAAACAAAAACATCATTTACAATAATTGAATTTTCGTCGATTGATCATTTAAAGCTCGTTATCAAGGTTTCAAGTTCGTAAAACGCATAAGATGATTTGGGAACTTACTACACACATATAATACGCCGTTTCGTAGGTAATTTCATATAAAATACTACTAAACACTTACAAACAACATTGCAAGGCTTTCAATGCATCAAAAATCACATTCAAGGCTACCAATCCCTAACCAACAATCATGAAATCCTTAAGCATGTTAATGAGGTTTTTCCAAGTCAACTTACATACCAAATTGAAGATAGTGATGCTAGTAACACATTTAATACATGTACTTTTAATATCTAACAACATATGATCCACCAAAACTCAAGATTAAGCACACCCATTTCAAGTTTAAGCTAGTTATATCAAAATGACAAGAACAAGCATACAAATCATATATTCATGTTAGACTTGAGCCATAGACACTAATTAACACTTCTATAAGTTAAAAACATCAAGAACACAAAATCTAGTATTCTTCGAAAGTTACCCAAATGCAATAAAGTTGGTATGGATTCGAAGAGGAAGATGCGAGGATTCCAAATATGTAATTTGTTTTGATGTTTGATTGCTAGATTGAAATTAGATGATGAATCTTTGCTTGAGTGCTTGAGAGAAAAGTTGAAGTATCAAAGAGAAAGAGAGGAGGTGAATGAGTGGAAGGGATGAGGTTTGACCACTTTGACCTAGTCACCACTTTGGTCCATTGGCAAGTTTAGTCCTTTAAGTTTAAAAGCGGTTGCAGGAATTACCTAAACGAGATATTTCAAAATGCGTTTTAACAAAAGATGTTATAATTATATAACGAACTTTAAAATAATTAAACGGAGAGTAAACAGAAAAAGGCGGGATGTTACAATTAGTGCATCTTGATCGAGTCGAGTAGGATTCACTAATTGGACTAATCTACAATTTGCTCGTTTACTTGTTTCGGCGGAACCTGCTGCATGCTACTGTGTTATATTACTGCATGTTACTGCTTACTACTATGGCATGCTATTGCTTACTTCTACTGCTATATGAACTCTCTGTATGCTTTTGTTTATTCTCGCTACTGCATGCTACTATCTGCTTTTAGCATGTTACTTCGGTATGATACTGTTACTATTGCCATACTGTGTACTGCTGTAGACGATCTAGGCTGTTGTAGTTGTTATGCCTGATTACGTTCTTGCTACATGTCTGCTATTCACTGTACCGACTTGGAGAACTTATCCTTCCCAGTCCAGATGTTTTTCTGAACTACTTTCCCACTCGTCTAACCCTAAGGATTAGTATTGTAATCCACCTGTTACTACCGTTCCACCGTTCTAGAGATCGAGACGTTACTTCATGCAATCTAGGAGGAATACCCCTCGAATTACACGCCCACTAAGGATGATCCTCGGAGGAGGAGATATGCGAGGACTTATCGGAGTAACCGCACCCCGAGCTCACCCCAATTAGCCACGTGCAACGTATGAATGTTTGAAGGATGTTCAGTTTCCGCAAGTTGACTCGTATCCCGTACGCTTTCATGACCGTCACTTATCTCTTCCATTCTTCACCACTACTCGACGATCTAACGACACTTCTGGACTTAGGTCCCCAACACTCTTAGGAATTGGAAAAGTCGGGAGGACATCTCCTTTTCACAAGGTCAGAGTGTCTCCTACTAATGCTTATCCTTACCCAAGGACTTGGGAGTCGCCTCAAGACATATCGTATTACTGCTTGCTACATGTACACCTCGACACGAGACCCAGATTGAATTTCTAGAAAGGAACCTAATGACATTACCTGAACCCGAACATTTTGAAGAAATTTTGGGACATTTAGGCATTGATGCATGACCTACAAAACCTACGCACCGACACCGAGAAACTGTGAGATTAATTATGTAGATTTTGTTTTGAGATAGCATAGATAAAGCACCGTTAGATGAAATTGATTAGAATTTGAAGCAATCACGTTACATTGACCATATGGAGTGATATTGGAATGAACGTACGATTTAGTACAATATAATAACACCAGGCCAGCGTGATTATATTGAAGTAAATCATGCAGAAATCCCAATGTCACTATATAAGGAATATGAAGCGATTCAAAGGAAATTTTGGTAGGAACGACTTGAGTATACGCATTATGGTCTGTTAGAGATAGGAATAACCACTAAGCCCAAATACTGTACAAGAAGTGCCTTGATTGCAGAATTGATAACCCGAAAATTTGTTATAGATATAGACACCCAGGACACTTAAGGAAAAAGTTCTCAAATAGGAAAAACCTTGGACTTACTTGCGGTAGAGCAATCATTATCTCAGCTATGGAAACTCGCATGGATCCTGATTTTAGTTAGGGTATGTTTCACAAAGTTGTTTAGAGCAATATAAACCTTATATCTAAGAACCTTAGTGTTATGACTAATAAGCCATTAACAACCATGAGAGTTAAGTATTCTATAGGACAAGCTAATGGTAAGCTGGCAGAGATAGAGGTATAATTTAAGGTATGACCTTAAAATTAACAGGAGGGTTATTTAGAGATGACCTCATGTCAACAAAACTTGGAAGTTTTAAAGTAATAGTTGGAAAGGATTAGTTACCTACGCACAAGCAGATGTTTTTTGAGAAGTTTGATAGAATTTTCCACGGTAGTATAATAAGATTTAGTTAAAATGAACCTTAAGATTAACCTAACACCCATCAATTTGAGAAGCTTGATGTAATAGTTGGAATGGACTTTAAGATTAACCTAACCCCCGTCAAGTTGGGAAGCTTGATGAAATGGTTGAAACGGACTGGCTTTCTAGGATGGAAGCGAAAGTTATTTATAGTAAGAAGATTTTTCGTATACCTCGCAAGAATAGTGAGCCACTAATAGTTTACGAGGAGAGAAGTAGCCCGAAGCTGAACCTTATTAGTTGCATGACAACAACCCGAAATCCCACAATGGAAATGGGAAGGAATAACAATGGATTTCATCACAAAGCTACGAAAAACAGTATACGGTTAGGACACTACCTGGGTTATGGTTGACCGCCTCACCAAATTTGCTCACCTTCTAGCCATGAAAGAAACCGATACAATGGACAAACCTGCATAACGATACATAAAGGAAATTGTATCCCGTCACTTCAGCGATTCAGATTCTATATTAAAAACTACCCGAGAATCTTATTTGATACTCATTCTTACGCGACTCTGAATCCTAACTTATCTCGGGAGATTTCTTATTCGATGATAATCATACCATCATCCTTCTTACATCGATATTAGTCATACCAGTTTGAAATTTCCAAAATCAATGGGTAGTTAATTCCCATCCTCATACTCTCCCTTTCGTATCTCACTTATAAGCAACAACTTTACACTTAAGCATTTTTGGTTGAAAGACTTATGCCCTACCAATAGTCATCAACCACATTTAAACTCAATGGTTTTTATTACCTCAAAGATCACCCAAAATTTTCAAAATCTTTTACTCAATCCTCATCAATCTTTTTCCAACTTGTAACCTCCGAAATATGAAAATTTTGTTTGCCAAAATTTTTCACACACTATTTTACGGTACGATCCTCTCAAAGTTTTATAAAAGTAAATTTATTTTATTTACCATTCGTGCAAATTTTTGAAATCATATATGTTATATAAAATAAAGTAAATGATTACTTATTTTTGACAAATACATATGAAATTTTTACTTTCACTTTTACAAATCAAATCTTCTATTCAAAGGACATCTTACTTTGAATGGTACTTCTTGTACATAACCCCGGTTTATTAAGAACTTCGTTTCTTTTCTTACGTTGTCACCTTAAACGATTTCTATAAAATTTTCGTTGCTTATTATATAAAATTTTTCGTTGCTTATTCGTATCCAAGTCATCATGAAGGCTGACAACCGTCGAAATTGAGAAATTCATGTGTGTGTGTATATGATGAAGGCACTTACTACCACGTCATGCAGCACCTTCGGGCATCCACCAACACTTAAACCATTCAAAGCTATTGCATTACCACAAGGATCTTATTTGCCATGCCTGTTGGTACGATGCTCTTCCTTACATAACTCGAAGTCCTGACTTATTCCAAGAGATCCTCATCTAGCGATATTAACACCATCAATATTCCAACTTTAGTATTAGTCATAACCTGTTTGGCATCTTGCAAAATCAAGAAGCGATTAACCTCTCATCCTCATGCTCTACTCTTCTTACCTCACTTTTCAGCAACGGCTTCACACGTGAACATTTTTGGTCCAAAGACTTATGTCCTGATAATTATCAAAACTACATTTTATTCATTAGTTTTCATTACCTAGTAACATGTCACCCGATGATTCAAAGATTTTTCACTCGAACTTTTTCAACTCGTAACCTCTGAAATACGAAAAAAAACTATGTTTATCAAATTTTTACACGTTGCTTATTTGTGCGGTCCTCGTGAGATTTATGGACAAATGAAAGTACTAAAAACTTTTCGATCACTCATGCGATTTATAAAATCATATATGTATAAATTTATCCTTACTTATTTTGGTTAGTACATACTAAGTTATACCTTCAAATTATTTAAAAATCGCTCATTTATTGAGTTGTTTAACTTCAGTCAAATAGTTTTGTGTAAAATGGTATACGTTGTACATATTCCTAAATTTACTAGGAACTTCGTTCCGTTTATGTTGTCGCATCAAACGTTTAAAGGTTTTTTAAAACTTTCTTGGTTGATTTTATTAAAGGTTTTCATATTAGACTACACCATGTATGGATCACACTTCTTCTCACCCTCCGTTAGGGATAAAGCTTACTATTAAGATCTTTATTAAAAACTCTTGAACCACTTTGGATGGCAGATTTATAAAATTTGTTAGGAAGTCTTTGCGCTCGTAAAATTTCCCTTTTAAGGTTAGACATGGCAAAAACGCGGGCCGATAAATCATTTTTCTGAGGTACACTCAGTGGTCACCCTATCATATAAATGCATTAGGCGAGTTTCTACTCTCAATATTTCACGTCTAATCGCAACACTCTCGTAAACATCATCTCTACGAATCAGTATACTGAGGTACAAGAAATCATTTTTGGAGATTCTTTCACTTGGAGTAAACCATTCTTTAGGACCAAGAGTTCACATATCTTCTCATCCGCGTATCCCCTTAAGTATAAGGATAAATTCAGAACAAACCACTTGAAGAGTTCACTCTCGTTCAAAGATCACACCTTTCGTGCGATTTTCTTTCGGAAATGAAATATAAGATACTTTGAGAATCTATGAATCTTGTTATCCTCTTGGAAGGGGACTGCTTAAAGCATTTACGACACTGATGTAGTTACTCTATATATACCTTCTTTCGATGGTTGCAACTATATGTTGTTCTAGATTAATTTTAACCCTAACTTCAACATGTAACTGAAAGGATAAAGTTACATTATGGAACTGTGCTTTCATTCCATATAAGGATAAGTTCACATGCAGTATGGTAAACTGGGTAATATCCTTCATTGTTCGTTCAGACCGTCCTGAAGACACTATAAATAATTATGGCTTGCATTGCATATAAGTCTGATTAGTCACTTTCAGCTAAAATTTCAATTCACTTAGTCAAATGAGACGTTCTTAAATATCAGGTTCTTTATGCCTATGGTCTCCTTCCGAAATCAAAGGGTTAGTAAAATCCGTGGCTAACACTATCTAGACATCAAATCGCATGGTTGTGATCACCATGTTTTCCATTCTACCTGTCAGCTTTGTATTGCGACATAAGCGCTCAATGTTTTAGAAGAGTTTGGTAACATTCATGATGCATTTCATACATCCGGCTTCTTGAAGATGCCTGTAGGGATAAAAACATTATGTTTCCTTTTGTGGGTATATATTCAGATGACATACTCATGTTAACAAGAAAAGGAATCAATTTGTTGATCTCTTAGGACAAGAGGCTTAATTAATGGCACATACCTATTCCTACTTTTATACGCCCAAGTACCTTCCAAGGTAAATAACTCACTTCTGAGCCCACGTGTCTCTCGGAACTTTGGTACGCACCCCCCTTCTTCAAATACAGTACCATTGTTGGTCACTCCTCAAAATTTTGGGACGAAATTTTCTTTAACAGGTAGGTAATGTAACGACCCGGCTTTTTCAACTTGCTTTTGTGCTTTGTGCTTTCACGAAACTGCGTGTATATGTGTGTACTGAGCTAGTTTATGCTCTGGGATCTTATTTAATGATTAATTACTTTCATTAATATCTTACAACATGCTATTAAGTTTGTAATCACTTAACTTGATCCCCGAATGCTTTTACGACCGTTGGTGTCACTTGACGTTTGAAACGAGCTATGTTCTTGGTACACGTTTAACTTTGGTCATAATCGGATTATTATGACTACGTAATACTAATTGTTATTTTATTTATAATAACAATTACTTGGGTTTTTGGATGCTTAATTACGCTTAGTAATTTACTAGAACTCACTAGTTAGTCTTATTGGACTTTCTACCTTGTTGGACTTTAGCCCACCCTACACTAGCTAGTGGATTATTTAATTAGCCCAATTTAAATAAGTTAGTGACCCATATTAATGAAAGACAAATGCCCATTTATTAGAGGGAACATACTAGCATTTTTGTTAAGCATTATCCTTAATGTTGCATGGGATCCTAACATAAGCACCAACTTTAGACAATCATTAACCAAAAAGCAAAAGTTTGTCCCCCATGTCCCCTACCCAAACCTACGGCCTAATCACCCTCCCCACACCCTCACCAACTATAAATACAAGCCTTATTTCACTCATTTTACACTTGATCTCATTTGCAATTTACACACACTTACTCTCTTATCTTCTCTCTAGTCTTTCTCACTCTAAAAAGTGTAAGTTTTTGATTTTTTTTCTTCTTCTTCTTCCCTTCATCTACACGACATCATCATCATCATTTTATGGATCTAGCTTTTATCTTTTGATCTTGTTATATCTTATAGATTCAAACTTGGGTTTGAATCCTTCAAAAACATGGAAGATTCAAGCTTTCTAGCTTTGAATATTCACTTATTTTGTAGATCTAAATCTTTTTAGCTTTAATCTTGTTATTTTGTTATAAAGATTCAATCTTGTGTTTGTAATCTTCATGTATCTTAAAGATCCAAGCTTTATGCTTCAAGATCTTCAAGAACACTAAAGATCCAAGCTTTTTAGCTTAGGGTTTTATTATTATGTTAAAGATCTTAGCTTTCTAGCTTATGGTCTCATTACTTTCATTATTTTGTTAAAGATCTTAGCTTTCTAGCTTATGGTCTCATTAATTTTGTAAAGATCCAAGCTTTCTAGCTTAGGGTTTTCTTAATACTTGAGATCTAGGTTATTATTGTAGATCTCACTTACTTGGAACCTTTTTGTGTTTGTTGTGATGATAAAGATCAAGTCTTCATCATCACATATGATGGAGATGCATAAACTTGTGTAAAATGGACAAAGGTTGAAGCTTTATTGGATTTATTCAATAAAGAGGCAATCTTGATGTTCAAAACTTGTAGAATGATAGATTTTACTCTTAGTTGTGTGTTTATAGTTGAACCTTGGTCAAAGTGATGCTAAAACATCAAAGAGTTGTACACTTAAAGCTTACAAGCATCAAGGATGAGAACCGTGATGAGCATCAAACACCAAGAACCTCACTGGAGCACTTGTTTGCTGTTTCTCGGGGTCTGATCAGACTCCTGAGCTTCTGTAAAATTGATTTTCAAATAGTTCGATTCGAGTAGGTGACTTTTCGTTTAGGCCTCGACTTAATCCGATATACAATTTAGTATTTATAGCCTCCTGAAAGTCACTACGCCTTTGTAACGTTGTGCTGAAATTTCTAACCTACTCGCACTTAAACCGTCGCCTCGATCAAACAAAGACGAGTTAGATTTTGAAAATTGGTCAGCGGTTAGAGGACTCACATACAGAGCTATGGCCACTGACTACGAATCTTTTCAATTTGTATAGAGGTCGTAACATCTATCCAAATTCAGCCTTTTGTTTCGATCTCTATTCTTGTTAAACTTACCTTAGTTTTTATGAATGATGATGATGTTGATGATGACACTTAAACGTAATTTATGCACTTTTAAACCTTTTGGGACAACATACTGACCTAGTAACCTTTGACTTACGTTGACGACCGTTCGGACCGACTTACTTTCTTACTTATCTCGTATCGACTTTTACCACACTTTCACTGTGAGTTATAGCTTCCCTTTTTACTTTACTATTTTTGTGACTGAGAATACATACGCTTTTTATGTTTTACATACTAGACACGAGTACTTAAACTTTATATATGTGTGGGTGATATAACAGCACAAACATTCCCCTTAGCACGGTAACGTTTAATCATTGGTTTTTGAACCGGTGAACGCGAATATTAGATATGGATCCATAGGGTTTGACATCCCCACTCGGGCTAGTCGCGCTAGCATTTAACGGGTGTTTGATACTTCGAGGACATACGCACTCACCAAGTGTACTTTTAGGGTGTATTACTATTACGTTAAGTTAGTTAACGGGTGCCCACGGTTAAACATATACTTTATCATACTGATTTGAATTACTAATTTAAACTGCTGGTTGAAGCACTGAAATCTCGTGGTCTACATTACATTACTGAATACAAACAAACTATATCTCACCAACATTCGTGTTGACTTTTAAGTGTGTATTTCTCAGGTGCTTAGACATTGTTGCTTCCACTGTTAGAATTGCTGTCTTGGTGTTATAGACTTGCTGTTATAGACCTGCTATGTTAGATTTCCGCTGCATTACTTAGAGATGTCTCAATCATGGAATTTTTCTTTTGCATTCGTAACTTATGTTATTTTCAAATAATGACTTTGTAACGACCTTTGTGTCACGTTTTCTTTTGTAAAATGCTATCTTTTATGAATGCAAAACTGGTTTTCAAATAGCATATAGTGTTTGACCTTGTAATGATCCCGTTGTTGATGAACCGTACATGATGGTTTTGTATGGGGCGTCACAGTTTGAATTACGCCTTTCGTTATGCAATGCTCTTTTTGAAAATTCGGTTTGACTTTTGCAAAAAGTTTTTCACCTTGTTTTACTCTTTTGTCGATTTTGTAGCAAAAACTTTTTAATCTTTTATAGAATATATAATCCGTAGTGTTTTATAGTTCCAAAAGTTTTAAATTTTGTGAAAAACACTTGAGGATTTTTACAAGAATCATTATGTGCAATATTTGCTATCCCACACTTTAAAATAACATTATCCTCAATGTCAAGGATACGGCGTATCCCACACTTAGGTTTTGACAGAGGCATTTTGTTATTAAAAGTTTATTTTGATGGGGTTGCCAATCCCACACTTAGTGTTTAAAGTGGTATAGTAATTTGTGTATATTCTATTTAAAAAGCGGTGAAGATGTAGTACTCTCATATGGTTGCAAGGCGTGCAATTGGATGGTTTTCCAATTATGGTTTCTTCTATTCTTGTGCCGGTGTCATCCTCTTTCAGTGTGTCCTTACTCCAAGTCGTGCTTCCATCTTGTATGATCTCGATCATCGGTTGTTTGTGACAATTTATTCATGCGATTTTATTCTAATTATCATACAAACTTAAAAACACCAAAGTAGTTATGCCCGAGATCGAGCGTACAGACATAGTTTAATAATGTAATACTGTATCACAAGCAATCATAAAAATAATTCAGAGATAGGGAAAGTTATGGCTGAGCTAGATAGTAGGGAAAAGAGTAAGATACACTTGTGCGTGGCCTCGTCAGGTTCCTCAAAGCGGACTGTCCCTCGTCAGTCATCTCCTCGTCTGTAGTGAATTGTTATGCTAACCCTACCCCTCCTGCAGATCTCTACCCCAATTTGGGTTCATACCCATACCGTCTATACCCTGTGTGACATCCTCAGTCATATACTGGCTTGTAGCCCGATCCCATGCAGAAGCCTGAGTATCGGTGGATGTATCTCTTTGAGTACTGATGTGGGTTGTGTCGAAAAGGTTGTTAACAAAATCCGCAGCCCCTGTGCTCTGTTCCCTTGGAGGAGATGGGATGATGGTGCGCTATGTGTAATGATGCTAAGGTGGATATGGGGGTCGTGAATACTGATGTCTCGGGCCTGCAACTCTAGGGTCTCTGTGGATGAACATCACTGGATACTCATGAGGATACAGCGGGACATTAAGATGTCTCCATGATGTTTGAAGTGATCCAGGTTCTAAAAGATAGCATGCCGAGTGAACCAACTCTCATGTCTGGAAGATCTTCCATATGACAATGGTATGGAGGAAAGCGCGGCCGATCCCTCTCTCCTACTGATGAGTGTCAGAGGGTGTCAGTGGGCTGACCCTATGTGGTGGGATCATCCTCATCCCGTGGTTCCTGTGAACCTCGCCATCTATGACCATCTCTAGTCCTCGTATCAGGCCTAAATCCCCTAACTCTTACCCCTGTCAATGTCCGGTCTTTCGAGTCAGATATTGCCGGATTAGCTGTAGCTATTAACTGCTCGTCCTCAATTCGAATGTACTGCCAAGTGTGCAATAGTTTATACCCGATCTCTTCAGACTCAGCTGCTGTCACATAACTAAATCTCTTAATACTTACTAAAACATGCATCCCGAGAAGGAGTTTGGTGACAACGGCTCCCAAAACTGGCACAACTGTCCTCGAGGCATTTCTTTCATTGGTAAATTCTTGAGCGAGAAGGTGTGCGACTTTCATATTTTGGTTATTGATCATGGCGTGCATTAGGCGTATATCATTAATTGTGATGGCACCGCCATGTTGGGTTTTCTGGTGAAGGGTTTTGGTGATGAGTGTAGTGACCCGAAATTTTCCATGTTTATATATATATATATATTAAATGAAATTGTTATTTACATGATTAAGTGTTTCCAACATGTTAAGCAATCAAACTTGTTAAGACTTGATTAATTGAAATAGGTTTCATATAGACAATTGACCACCCAAGTTGACCGGTGATTCACGAACGTTAAAACTTGTAAAAACTATACGATGACATATATATGGTTATATATATAGTTAACATGATTTTATTATAATTATGTATCTCATTAGGTATTTTAACAATGAGTTATATACATAAAAATGAGACTATTGATGATGTAGCGTGAGGGTACGAAATAGTATTAATTTTTACTACAAAATGCGACGAAATATTACACAAGTTTTATTTATTTATTTATCGAGTGGATATACCTAAACCTTGCTACAACACTTATAGGCAGTGTACCTAATCGTAGAGTAGTGTAGTTTTTAGTAAGTCCGGTTCGTTCCACAGGGAGCTGGTGAAGTTAACGCTATATTATTAAGTTTATTTGTAAAAATATATATATAAATAAGTAGTAGTATTATTATAAAATGGGGGTTTTACCGTTTAATGACCGGTTTGTCGATTTTAAGCGTAAAAATAAATGACAAAAATTAAAGTGCGTAAAATAAATTGCGATAAATAAAATGACAGAAAATAAAATGACAGAAAATAAAAGTGCGATGAAAAATACAATAAAACAATTATGCTTATTTAAACTTCCGTAACCATGATGTTTGACGTGTTGATTTTAATTTATTACCATGGGTTAATTGTCCTTTGTCCTGGTTTATTTGATACGTCTATCTGGTTTTTGTCCATAATAGTCCATCGGTCATAAATATAAAGTGCAAGTGTCCTCGTCAAATTACCCTTATACCCGAAGTCAAATATTCCAACTAATTAAGGATTTAAACTGTGACGCAGTTATCACTTCTGTCAACAATTACACCAGTTATCACTGTATGTAATCCACCCCTGTTTTGATCAGATATGAATATTAATTTACCCACTTGATCAGTTTGAATAATCAATTACCCAACCCGATTAATTAATTAAATGATTATAATAGATTCCATATGAACGTCACTAAATAGGACAACCATAATCATTATTAATTATTAGGTTAATTAATTTGAAGATAGGTTCGACAGACTCCAATGAGTTGTCACTCAATTAGACAATACCCCCCATCTATTAATAGTCAATAGTCCAATTTCCACAAGTGTCGGTCTTTTGCCCAAACCCTAATTATGGTACAAAATCCAATAACCCCGTCTTAATATTTAGCCTAACATCACGATTACTTCAATTTAAATAAGCATAATAATGACTTAGCTACTAGACATTAATTTAAAAAGGAAGAACATAGCTTACAGTGGTGATTAATCGCGTAGCGTTACACGGACAGAGTTCCTACTTTAAAACCCGTAAAACATTTCTTACAATAACCCAATTATTATTAATCTTAAATTAAACTTAATATTATAAATATAAATATAAATTACATAAGAAAGAAAGAAGATTGGAAAAAGGTGTACATAAATCGATCAAATGAATTGCCTTTTATAGGCAAATATTGAATTGAAATTTTCACTTATGACCCCTTAACTATGCTCAATTAACAACTTTTTATTATTTATTATTATTCTTATTATGAATTATTTAAATATTATATTATATTCTTGTGCATAGTTGACTTGTACTTTCAGCTCCGTTGCGTCGAGCGTTGATAGTTGGCTCGGGTACCGGTTCCGGATTTTCGAACGTCCTTTCGTATAATTTAATATCTTGTACTTTGCGTTTTGTAACTTGTACTCTTGTCATTTTTAGACGTTTCTCATCAATAAATTGAACCTTTTGAATTGTATCTTGTACATTTGAGCTTTTTGGACGTTTGTGTCTTCAAATCTTCGTTTTCGCCTTTTGTCTTCGCACTTATTTATTTAAACAATTACAATGAAAATATAATACAATTACATACGAAAACCTATTATTTAGAAGGGATATTGCTATGAAATATATGTTCCTTTTTAGCCTTATCAAATATCCCCACACTTGAGCGTTGCTTGTCCTCAAGCAATATAGAACTTGAAATAAAAACATACATGAATCACTTTTTTATTCATCACACTTTGTACATTAGTGATTTTGATATGGTGGTATAAACAATGATAGTAACGATAGAACCATGGTTAAAGGTGGGTGTGTCATCCACAGTTGCCTCGGGTTTAGGTCAACGACACTTGCAATCAAATAGCCGATTTACTTTCGGTTTCCAAAGCAAAGTGCACATTTGAAAGGTGGTTTACAGTCCCACATGACTATGAAAATGTAGATCCTTAAGGAAATTGGATCTTTATGAAAACATTTGATCTTTTTGAAAATTTAATCTAGCTTTTACCCTAGATAAGTTTTCCGAAATAACCCTTCACCGGTGTTTGCAAAATATTTTTGTGGGTTGCGTGGGTTTCAGATTTGAAAATTTTAGCTCAACACTTGTGGTTTTGTGTTACCCCCTTGCTAACCTTGTATTGGGAAAGCAACACGTCCAGTTTACTTGTTCCGTATATTACCTTTCGGTAAACTACCGTCCGGTTGTAAAGGAAAGCGATGAACAAGAAACTGTTAAGGCAATGTCTAATGACATGCATATGATTATGGTCTTAAAACGTGTCGAATGCTAGTACTATCCTTTGTAGGAGCAATAGTAAAGATCATCCTATGATTTTTCGGTCTGGCACAAGGTCCTGTCTCCGACCATGCTATGCAACCACCGTTTCTTACGGTTGACACCCGATTTGGTTCAGGTGACCTAATGAATTCTGATGAATTCTCAGGATTTTACGTTCAATGGTAATGAACGCATTGAAAATAGGTTTTCAGAAAACAAATCGGTTTTATTTTTGATCAAAATATTTTCTCGTTCAAGCTCGAGTTTAGATATCATTGAATTCCATGAGTTTGTAATTCTCAATCTTTAAGGTCAATCTCTAGGATTGAGTAATATCAGTCTTAAAAGCTGATTTTTGATCTTTAAGGAGATTATCCTTTCTGGGGATTTGATTCATTAGTCTTATCAAGCTAAGTTGCACGGTGCCCCCCATTATGCGAGATAAATCCTTCTCATGGTTAGGATAAATCTGACCACATGGCGACCCTGTTTGATGCTGAGGTCCGTGGATTTCCTGCTGATTTTAGAGATGACTTTTCTAGATTTTTCGTCAACCTACAACTGGTCTGAACGACAACTTCATGACCTAAATCAAGAAGCGCGTTTCTTTTTCGGAAGACTTTACTTCCTTTTAATGATGGAATTGATTCATCGTGTAGATCCATCTTTCTTACAGTAAATCGGGTAAACCAGTTAATTTAGTCCAAAGTAAAAGCACCTGCAATAACTTTACAAAAACATGTGATAGATAGTTTTTAATTGAATAACTTGGTACATTCTCCCCACACTTGGCTTTTTTCATGCGTCTTTTTATATCTTAATAAATAAATTCAAGCGTTTTAGTTGTTTCTCAATTTATGTCCTTTCCGAGGTAACAATAATTTCGGCATTAACACCTAGTTTTATCGTTCATAAATATGTATAAACATGATTTTGAATTCATTTAGTTAAAAAATTTTAAAATTTTCATAATATTTAGAAAATAAGTCAAGTATAAACCCGAGAGAATTTATAACCCTTCCCCACACTTGAGATCATGCAATGCCCTCATTTGCATGAAATCAGACTATAATTATAAATTCATGAGGGTGATTAGTGTAGGAAAGTGATTAAAAATACCCAGTTTGTAATTACAAAGCTCGTCGAATGATAGATGGCGCGCCTCATCGTTCATTCCTTCATTTATTATATCACATTTGTTGTTTTGCATCTTGTCGTCAAAATCAGTAGCTATTGCTGAACTTAATGTTAGTCTTTGAAAGTGCGTTGTTTTACCCTGTTGTTTACATGATAAAATACAAACATATATACATATTTTTAAAGTTGGGTTTATTACCCCACGTTCAAATATTTTTTTTTTTTTTTTTTTGCATACTTTAAATCAATAAAATTAAAAATAATGATGACAAAATTTTTCGCCCCGCCCTCGGGTAAAGTAATTTCGGCTCAACGACCTAGTCTTCAACTCACGACGAATTTTAGAAATCATTTTTTTTCAACTTAATGAAATAAAGTAAATTTTTGTTTTTAAATTCACACAAAACTTAAAAAGAAAACATATTAATTTCATATAAAACCTAAAAAACAAAAAAATTCAGAATGGGGGAGAAAACTAGTTCTTTAGTGTCTGCTAGCGGAAAAAACCAATCGAATTCCATTCTCGGAACTACACGAGAACAGAACAACTAACTCCAAACAGCATTTTCTTTTTAGAATATTTGAATCTCCTCACACTTAGGTAGATGTGGTGTCGAAATTGTGATTAATTTCATCGTCAATTTCTCTTGTACCATAATCAACTTGCATATCTATGACTTTTGCTTTAAGCCAGTGACCAGCTTTTTCCGTAATATCCACAAATTCAACTAGCTTCGCCTTTTCTTTAGGCGACAGATTGGATACTAACCGGTTATATAACTTAAAGTTTCCCTTACTTTTAGCATCAATAACCCGTTTAAAAAGTTTCTTCATTGAACTGTTAATAACGGGGTTATTTAATTTCGTATCAACTATGGGGTTCTTTATTATCAAGTCATCATTAGGTGTTACTTCATTTTCCCCACACTTAGGCGTTCTATTATTGTTAAGCATTACCGTTGGAGTTGGTAAAACAACATGGTTCTTACCAATCGTTTTTGTCGGTTCAACGGTTTTGGTTTGTGGATATTTAGACTGTCGAATCATAAAGGTGATCGATTTCTCATCATTACTAAGTGTCATTCTACCCTTTCTTACATCAAATAACGCCCCGGTGGACGCTAAGAATGGTCGACCTAAAATTAGAGGAACGTTTGAGTCCTCTTCTATGTCAATGACAATGAATTCGACTAGAAAGGTTAAATTACCTACTTGAACGGGTAGGTTGTCAGCAATTCCAACTGGGTGCTTAATGGTTTGATCAAGGAGTCGAACACTCATATCCGTTGGAGTTAACTCACCTACACCTAATCTCTTATATAATGAAAGAGGCATAACACTCACACTTGAACCTAAATCTGCTAGTGCATCATACATGACACAGTCACTAAGTAGACAAGGAACAATAAATTCACCCGGATCACCTACCCTAGGTGGAGGATTTGGTGGAACTGTCTTCACCGGGTTTACTTCTACTGTTTTTGTTTCTTGCACTTTTTTATTCTTCTTCTTCTTCTTTCCAGAGGTATCACAAACTTTATTACCTATTACTTGCTCATACTCAACTCCTTTTCTTGGAAACGGGATGGGTGGTCTGTATGGTGCCACCACTGGCTTTACATACTCGGGTGGTGGTGGTGGTGTAACTTCTTCATTGTTACTTACATCTAAAACTTTCCCATCTTCTGGTATTGGTTTTTCAGAATTTGTTGATATCATGTTAACATTTTCATTCCGAGGATTTACTTCATTATTACTCGGTAGCTTTCCTTGTTCCCTTTCACTCATCAATCTAACAAGAGTACCTACTTGTTTTTCTAGATTCAAAATGGAAGCTTGTTGAGTTCTAAATGACTGATCAAACCTCTCATTCGTTTGGGTTTGAGTTTCAATAAATTGTGTTTGAGATTCAACTAGCTTAAATACCACTTCTTCCAGATTTGACTTCTTCTCGTCGGTTTGTTGTGGTGGTTTATACAAGCCAGGTCTTTGTTGATTAAAAGTGTTGTTTTGAGTTGGTTGGTTATTCGGACCTTGTTGGTTATACGAGTTATTGTCGGGTCCTTTTGGATTGTAAAGAATGTTTTGATTTCGATTGAAGTTTGGCCTTGGCGGTTGATAATTATTCTGATAACTATTTTCCAGCCTTTGGTTCATGTAGACAACATTCTCACGTTGTTCCATCGTTTGTTCAATGTGACAGTCTTTCATTAAGTGTGGTCCACCGCATTGCTCACAACTGATTCGTATTGCGTGAATATCTTTATTCATCTTTTCCATTCGTCTCTCGAAAGCATCTATTTTTGCGGAAACGGAATCAAAGTTATGGCTAGAATCGGCTCTAGCCGCTTTAGATGAACGATATATATCTTTCTCTTGGTGCCACTCATGAGAGTGGGAGGCTGTGTTATCAATAATTTTGTAAGCTTCAGTTGCGGTTTTCTTCATAATGGAACCACCGGCTGTTATGTCGATGTCTTTTCGTGTAGCAACGTTGACACCTTGGTAGAATATTTGTACTATTTGATAAGTGTCTAAACCGTGTTGAGGACATCCTCTCAACAACTTTCCAAATCTTGTCCACGCCTCATATAGAGTTTCATTTGACTTTTGTGTGAATGTAACAATTTCTCCTTGAAGTCTCACAGCTTTAGATGCCGGAAAGAATCTTTTAAGAAATTTCTCAACTAAAACATCCCATGTGTCAATCGCCCCTTCAGGTAACGATTCTAACCAATCTTTGGCTTCTCCCTTTAAAGTCCAGGGAAACAACATGAGATAGATATGTTCATCCTCAACTTCTCGGATTTTAAATAGTGTACAGATCCTATTAAACGTACGAAGATATTCGTTTGGATCTTCCTTCGGCGCACCACTATATTGGCACTGATTAGTTACCATGTGTAGGATTTGTCCTTTGATTTCATAATCTGGCGCATTAATGTCTGGCTTAATAATGGCGTGACCTTGGCCCGTGCGTGTGGCTCTCATTCGGTCTTCCATACTTAGAGGTTCCAGATTTTCCATAATTGAATTTGTTGAATACGAATCACTAGAAGATTCTGATTTAATGGTTTGTGATTCAGGAGGAATGATTAGTGGTTCTGGATCTTGCAATTGTCCCTGAATATTCTCCGGATTCTCAATTGTGAGGTCGGGTTCAAAAGATGGATTATCGGAAATTTGAGTTGGAGTTCTTGGTCGACTAGATGATGATTCTAAAGAAAAATCAACGGCGACAATATTGGCTAGATGTCTTGATCGAGTTATAGGTGGTGAACGTATGAAAGGTGGTGAACGTTTTACTCGGTGCATTCACTGAATATCCTATTAGTTTTTAAAAGGAAAGAAAAATTATATAAGTTACCCAATTAATAGACTTTTCTGATTTTGCCCACGTTTCGAATAGCCAAAAGATGCAGCAGAGGGGCAGGATTCGTTTGGTCTCAATATAATTGAGTACTGTTTGGCTCCAATAACCCGGTCCACGTACAAATCCAACTATTACTACGAACCAGAAAATTTTGATGTCTATCAATTTAACCACTTAAAATAAATTTTCGTAATTTTAAGAAATTTAGATAAGAAGTAGAATAAAAATCTTATCCTAAAACTAGAATAGCGAGAAATAAGAAAGAAAAAAAAAAGGCGTCGAAAAATAGGCGTCGAAAAATAAAAATAAGAAAGTAGCGCGAAAAACGGCGTCGCAAAATTCTAAAGCACATAAATCTTAGTCTAAGGAATAAGCACTTAAGGGATTTTACGGCAAACCTAAAAATTCTAGAAATAAAAATAACTATGGCAAAACTAAACTTAATACTAAAAATTGTAACTAGAGTCTAAAAATCTAAAGATAATAAAAAAAAACTTTTTTTTTTAATTTTTTTTTTATATTTCGTTTTTTAAGGATTTTAAAATTTTTTTTTTTTTTAAAAAAAATTTTTTTTTTATATAAATTTTTTTTTAAAACTTTTTTTTTTTTTTTTTTAAATTTTTTTTTAAAAAAAACGATTTTTTTTTACAATTTTTTTTTAAAACGAATTTTTTTTTTCTTTAAAAAAAATGATTTTTTTTTACACAAATTTTTTTTTTTTTTTTAAAAAACGAAATTTTTTTTTCTTAAAAAAAACGATTTTATTTTATTTTTTTTTTTTTAAAAAAACGATTTTTTTTTTTACAAATTAATAATTTTTTTATAATTATAATTTTTTTTTCAAAACTTTTTTTTTAATTCATTTACTATTCATGAATAGTAAATGAAAATAAATTAATTAATTTACTATTCACATGAAAGTGACATGATAGAAAATATTAATTATAAGTTACATAATATACCCCTGAAGTATTTAATAAATACGACTTTTTAAAACTTTACGTATCAAATTTTGATTCTAAAATATTATTATATTATTATATTTTATTTCAATATTATTATATTATTATATTCTATTTCAATATTATTATATTATTATATTTTATTTCAATATTATTATAATTAAAAATATAGCGTTTTAGCGCTCCCCGGCAGCGGCGCCAAAAACTTGATGATGTAGCGTGAGGGTACGAAATAGTATTAATTTTTACTACAAAATGCGACGAAATATTACACAAGTTTTATTTATTTATTTATCGAGTGGATATACCTAAACCTTGCTACAACACTTATAGGCAGTGTACATAATCGTAGAGTAGTGTAGTTTTTAGTAAGTCCGGTTCGTTCCACAGGGAGCTGGTGAAGTTAACGCTATATTATTAAGTTTATTTGTAAAAATATATATATAAATAAGTAGTAGTATTATTATAAAATGGGGGGTTTTACCGTTTAATGACCGGTTTGTCGATTTTAAGCGTAAAAATAAATGACAAAAATTAAAGTGCGTAAAATAAATTGCGATAAATAAAATGACAGAAAATAAAATGACAGAAAATAAAAGTGCGATGAAAAATACAATAAAACAATTATGCTTATTTAAACTTCCGTAACCATGATGTTTGACGTGTTGATTTTAATTTATTACCATGGGTTAATTGTCCTTTGTCCTGGTTTATTTGATACGTCTATCTGGTTTTTGTCCATAATAGTCCATCGGTCATAAATATAAAGTGCGAGTGTCCTCGTCAAATTACCCTTATACCCGAAGTCAAATATTCCAACTAATTAAGGATTTAAACTGTGACGCAGTTATCACTTCTGTCAACAATTATACCAGTTATCACTGTATGTAATCCACCCCTGTTTTGATCAGATATGAATATTAATGTACCCACTTGATCAGTTTGAATAATCAATTACCCAACCCAAATAATTAATTAAATGATTATAATAGATTCCATATGAACGTCACTAAATAGGACAACCATAATCATTATTAATTATTAGGTTAATTAATTTGAAGATAGGTTCGACAGACTCCAATGAGTTGTCACTAAATTAGACAATACCCCCCATCTATTAATAGTCAATAGTCCAATTTCCACAAGTGTCGGTCTTTTGCCCAAACCCTAATTATGGTACAAAATCCAATAACCCCGTCTTAATATTTAGCCTAACATCACGATTACTTCAATTTAAATAAGCATAATAATGACTTAGCTACTAGACATTAATTTAAAAAGGAAGAACATAGCTTACAGTGGTGATTAATCGCGTAGCGTTACACGGACAGAGTTCCTACTTTAAAACCCGTAAAACATTTCTTACAATAACCCAATTATTATTAATCTTAAATTAAACTTAATATTATAAATATAAATATAAATTACATAAGAAAGAAAGAAGATTGGAAAAAGGTGTACATAAATCGATCAAATGAATTGCCTTTTATAGGCAAATATTGAATTAAAATTTTCACTTATGACCCCTTAACTATGCTCAATTAACAACTTTTTATTATTTATTATTATTCTTATTATGAATTATTTAAATATTATATTATATTCTTGTGCATAGTTGACTTGTACTTTCAGCTCCGTTGCGTCGAGCGTTGATAGTTGGCTCGGGTACCGGTTCCGGATTTTCGAACGTCCTTTCGTATAATTTAATATCTTGTACTTTGAGTTTTGTAACTTGTACTCTTGTCATTTTTAGACGTTTCTCATCAATAAATTGAACCTTTTGAATTGTATCTTGTACATTTGAGCTTTTTGGACGTTTGTGTCTTCAAATCTTCGTTTTCGCCTTTTGTATTCGCACTTATTTATTTAAACAATTACAATGAAAATATAATACAATTACATATGAAAACCTATTATTTAGAAGGGATATTGCTATGAAATATATGTTCCTTTTTAGCCTTATCAACTATTAATTTAAGAAACTCGAAAACGATATATATAACGATTATCGTTATAACAACGTCTTACTAGGTACATATGAATCATATTAAGATATTGATACACTTGGTTAATTATGCTAAATGATAAGTAAATATATTATTAAGTGTATTAACAATGAAATACATATGTAAAAATAAGACTACTAACTTAATGATTTCGAAACGAGACATATATGTAACGATTATCGTTGTAACGACATTTAACTGTATATATATCATACTAAAATATATTATATATCATAATATCATGATAATATAACAATTTAACATCTCATTTGTTATAATAAATAATGGGTTAACAACATTCAACAAGATCGTTAACCTAAAGGTTTCAAAACAACATTTACATGTAACGACTAACGATGACTTAACGACTCAGTTAAAATGTATATACATGTAGTGTTTTAATATGTATTCATACACTTTTTAAATACTTCAAGATACTTATCAAAATACTTCTACTTAACAAAAATGCTTACAATTACATCCTCGTTCAGTTTCATCAACAATTCTACTCGTATGCACCCGTATTCGTACTCGTACAATACACAGCTTTTAGATGTATGTACTATTGGTATATACACTCCAATAATCAGCTCTTAGCAGCCCATGTGAGTCACCTAACATATGTGGGAACCATCATTTGGAAACTAGCATGAAATATCTCATAAAATTACAAAAATATGAGTAATCATTCATGACTTATTTACATGAAAACAAAATTACATATCCTTGATATCTAATCCATACACCAACGACCAAAAACACCTACAAACACTTTCATTCTTCAATTTTCTTCATCTAATTAATCTCTCTCAAGTTCTATCTTCAAGTTCTAAGTGTTCTTCATAAATTCCAAAAGTTCTAGTTTCATAAAATCAAGAATACTTCCAAGATTGCAAGTTTACTTCCAAGTTTTCTAAATCCATTCCAAGTAATCATCCAAGATCAAGAAACCTTTGTTACTTACAGTAGGTTATCTTTCTAATACAAGGTAATAATCATATTCAAACTTTATTTCAATTTCTATAACTATAACAATCTTATTTCAAGTGGAAATCTTACTTGAAATTGTTTTCGTGTCATGATTCTGCTTCAAGAACTTTCAAGCCATCCAAGGATCCTTTGAAGCTAGATCTATTTTTCTCATTTCCAGTAGGTTTATCCAAGGAACTTGAGGTAGTAATGATGTTCATAACATCATTCGATTCATACATATAAAGCTATCTTATTCGAAGGTTTAAACTTGTAATCACTAGAACATAGTTTAGTTAATTCTAAACTTGTTCGCAAATAAAAGTTAATCCTTCTAACTTGACTTTTAAAATCAACTAAACACATGTTCTATATCTATATGATATGCTAACTTAATGATTTAAAACCTGAAAACACGAAAAACACCGTAAAATCGAATTTAAGCCGTCGTAGTAACACAGCGGGCTATTTTGGGTTAGTTAATTAAAAACTATGATAAACTTTGATTTAAAAGTTGTTATTCCGGGAAAATTATTTTTATTATGAACATGAAACTATATCCAAAAATTATGGTTAAACTCAAAGTGGAAATATGTTTTCTAAAATGGTCATCTAGACGTCGTTCTTTCGACTGAAATGACTACCTTTACAAAAATGACTTGTAACTTATTTTTCCGACTATAAACCTATAATTTTTCTGTTTAGATTCATAAAATAGAGTTCAATATGAAACCATAGCAATTTTATTCACTCAAAACGGATTTAAAATGAAGAAGTTATGGGTAAAACAAGATTGGATAATTTTTCTCATTTTAGCTACGTGAAAATTGGTAACAAATCTATTCCAACCATAACTTAATCAACTTGTATTGTATATTATGTAATCTTGAGATACCATAGACAAGTATACAATATTTCGACCTATCATGTCGACACATCTATATATATTTCGGAACAACCATAGACACTCTATATGTGAATGTTGGAGTTAGCTATACAGGGTTGAGGTTGATTCCAAAATATATATAGTTTGAGTTGTGATCAATACTGAAATACGTATACACTGGGTCGTGGATTGATTCAAGATAATATTTATCGATTTATTTCTGTACATCTAACTGTGGACAACTAGTTGTAGGTTACTAACGAGGACAGCTGACTTAATAAACTTAAAACATCAAAATATATTAAAAGCGTTGTAAATATATTTTGAACATACTTTGATATATATGTATATATTGTTATAGGTTCGTGAATCAACCAGTGGCCAAGTCTTATTTCCCGACGAAGTAAAAATCTGTGAAAGTGAGTTATAGTCCCACTTTTAAAATCTAATATTTTTGGGATGAGAATACATGCAGGTTTTATAAATGATTTACAAAATAGACACAAGTACGTGAAACTACATTCTATGGTTGAATTATCGAAATCGAATATGCCCCTTTTTATTAAGTCTGGTAATCTAAGAATTAGGGAACAGACACCCTAATTGACGCGAATCCTAAAGATAGATCTATTGGGCTTAACAAACCCCATCCGAAGTACCGGATGCTTTAGTACTTCGAAATTTATATCATATCCGAAGGGTGTCCCGGAATGATGGGGATATTCTTATATATGCATCTTGTTAATGTCGGTTACCAGGTGTTCACCATATGAATGATTTTTATCTCTATGTATGGGATGTGTATTGAAATATGAAATCTTGTGGTCTATTGTTACGATTTGATATATATAGGTTAAACCTATAACTCACCAACATTTTTGTTGATGTTTAAAGCATGTTTATTCTCAGGTGAATACTAAGAGCTTCTGCTATTGCATACTAAAATAAGGACAAGATTTGGAGTCATTGTTTGTATGATATTATGTAAAAACTGCATTCAAGAAACTGATTTCGATGTAACATATTTGTATTGTAAACCATTATGTAATGGTCGTGTGTAAACAGGATATTTTAGATTATCATTATTTGATAATCTACGTAAAGCTTTTTAAACCTTTATTTATGAAATAAAGGTTATGGTTTGTTTTAAAAATGAATGCAGTCTTTGAAAAACGTCTCATATAGAGGTCAAAACCTCGCAACGAAATCAATTAATATGGAACGTTTTTAATCAATAAGAACGGGACATTTCAGTTGGTATCCGAGCATTGGTCTTAGAGAACCAGAAAATTTGCATTAGTGTGTCTTATCGAGTTTGTTAGGATGCATTAGTGAGTCTGGACTTCGACCGTGTTTTCTTTAAAAATGATTGCTTAACATTTTTGTTGGAAACTATATATTATTAACATGTATATATTATGTGATATATTAATCTCTTAACATGTTTGATATTGTGTGATAGATGTCTACCTCTAGCACAAATCCCATTGACTCACCTAATAATAACGAAGAGTCGAATATATATTGGACTGATTCACAAGTTCCCAAAGAAGAACCGGAAGAAGAATCAGAACCGGAAGAGGAGGAACCGGAGGAGGAAATAGAACCGGTGGGGGAAATAATAAAACGGTTTAGTAAAAGAAAATTCTCAACCAACCGACCAAGGTTAATTATGGTCAATGGTGTTTCCGCCAAGGAAGCAAAATATTGGGAGGATTACCAATTCTCCGATGAATCGGATTCCGACGAGAATTCCGATGATGTTATAGAAATTACCCCAACTGAATTTAAAAAGGCAAAAGAAAATAATAAGGGAAAGGGCATAAAAATAGAGAAATCTAATTCCAACCCCGATGAACTTTATATGTATCGTCAACCCCCGAAGCCCTTAAGTTGTAACAATGACCCGGGAACCTCTAAACCACCAGGTTTTTCTAAACCGTTGTGGAAAACGACAGCTCATATTAGGGGAACATCATATATCCCTAGAAACTTGGCAAAACGAACCAAAACTGAAGAAGAAGAAGAAGAAACGATCGAGTCAGAATAAGATAGTTGTATTCGTGTGGTGTAATATATGTAATATAGTGTGCTTATGCTTTATGATATATGTAAAAATTTCTTGTATTAATAAGTATTTTTTTTATGAATCTAACTCTTGTCTATTTTACAGTATAAAAACACAAAATGGATAGACAACCCAATATTTTAAGAGACCTACTCGGAGACATGATTGATGAAATCTTGTCTAGAGTCGGTCAGAATTCTTCGGCACAACTATTTACGGCGAAATCAGTTTGTAAGACATTCGAAGAACGTTCCAAGAATGTCTTGGTTTATAAGAGACTTTCGTTTGAAAGATGGGGGATATCACATTGGGAAACCCATAAGTTACGATGTGTTTACTTTGACGCATATATTGCGGGGAACCCAAATGCTATTTTACGCAACGGGTTAAGAAATTATTTTGACTCAATGTATCCGAATATTGGACTTCATGATTTAGAAAAAGCGGCTAACATGCAACATAAAGAAGCATGCTATGCTTACGGGTTAGTAATGTTCGCTTCTCACCAAAGTGAGAAAAAGAACATCGGGCTACAACTATTAAACAAAATGTTCACACAAGTGACGGAGTCGGTAATTGGGGTAAGAAATGAGGTTTTTAGGTTATTACGAGACTGTTGGTCATTACGTAACCCTCGTCCCTTTGACAACGTTACAACACGCTGTCTTATCAACGGCCATAATGGTTATGTTCCACAAGACTAAGGATGGGAAGTAGTCCTAGTAAAACCAGAATGCATGACTTGTTTCTGGACGTATGAATTACGTGTCTTTATTGCCTTTGCTGAACGACTTGTGTACTAGCTAGAATTATCTTCACAACTATCTTGTATCAAAGTTATTGTGTGCTATATTTCATGCTTTATGTAAAATAAGCGGTATTGTAAGTTTGTAAAATATTGTATAAAAGTTTGAACGCGAAATATTATTATAATCAGTTTTTCATATAGAATTGTAGTAGTTGAATTGTATATTAGCTACTAAGTATGAACTTAACGGGTAGGTAATACCCGAATTTAAACTTATAAAACGCTAATATGAAGAAAAAAGCTTTTATAAATGAGTTCATATTATGCTACGAAATACTATTAACTACTATTAATATTCTGTATGATTAACTTGTTCCATTTGACTATTTTGAAGGAAATGGCACTGACTACTCGACACACCGTGAATATGAATGAAGAGGAATTTCGTACTTTTCTAGCTTCAAGCATAGCTGCAGTACAGGCTGCGCTACATACCAACAATAACCTTGGATCTAGTACTACAGGAAATCGTGTAGGATGCACCTACAAAGAATTCACTGCCTGCAAACCATTGGAATTTGATGGAACCGAAGGACCGATCGGATTGAAACGGTGGACCGAGAAGGTCGAATCGGTGTTTGCCATAAGTAAGTGTACTGAAGAGGACAAAGTGAAGTACGCTACGCATACCTTCACAGGTTCTGCGTTAACATGGTGGAATACCTATCTAGAGCAAGTGGGACAAGATGATGCGTACGCACTACCGTGGTCAGCATTCAAGCACTTGATGAACGAGAAGTTGTTGGGATTTAACAAGTTTCATGATACTTAAAACCATTTAAGAACCAATTAAAAGCGGAAGCATGTAATTACCATTTTAAAACATGTTAATCTTTAACCATTTAAAGTTAAATCCCAATTAGGATCAAGTTGTGATATATACTTACAAACTACAAGCAAGTAAAGTGTTTATACCTTCTCCAAGCTATGTAGTTGATGATGAAGATGATGATGATGAATGGAGCTCCAAAAGTATGAAACCTCAAGTAGTTATACCCCAAACTTGTCACCAACACCTTGTACTTTGGTTAGGATTTACTAACACTTGAATTTAGCTTGCAAAGATCAAATCTTGAACCCTCTTTGACCCCTCAAATGCTACGGCATTCAGCAGCAGCCACAAAGAGTTTTTTGCAGTTTTTTTGCCTTTTCTTTTGATGTGTATGTGCAAGAGTGTCTTGGAATAATTCAAGTCTTGCATGTTATAGAAGTATGGCCCTTGTAATTGACCAAGAAAAGGGATCTTAGCATGTGTACAAGAGTCCCAATGCCACTTCCATTCAAGTATTATTAAATAAGTTTTATAAAATGGGAGGATTAAATTTTATAAAACTTTTATAATACTTCCATATATATATTTGTTATGTACATTTATATTTTTATAAAACCAAACTTTATAAAATGTAGCATAACAAAATCAATTATTTAACCTATAAATAATTTAAACTCTTGTTATATATATAAATTAATCCATAATTTATATATATATACACATCAAGTAATATTTCAGAAAACCATTTTTCTTGAAGTTCAAGTGTCGCGTATTTGATCAATGAACCAATCGTTAAAATCAAAGACGAATAAGGTGTCGGTAAGTTTGTTATTGGGTATGACCCGACTTGGATCATAATATATTAGCCACATTAATTAATTATGTCTCTCGGGCATACGAAATACCTTCAATCTCCCACTTGCACGAGAAACATAAGAAATTAATGCAAGTGATGGATACAGCCTAACACACCGTCCATCACCCCTAATATGTTATGACTTTGTGCCATTCAATAACATCATCCCTTTCGAGTTCCCATCTCGAATATGATTAGGTGAATCTTTCATTATTTCCTTTCGTCCTAGATGTCATGTTAAATCCAAGAGATACAGAGTGATCACTCTCTTATAGATTTAACTTTTCAGGCCTTAGACATCTGACTCTCAACGAATAAGAGGGACAAATTCCATCTTGACTACATACGTCCTAGATATACACTTTGTAATATACCTGAGTTCTTCCTTATGTACTACCATGTTTCAGAATAGCGAAGGAAGGAATCAAGGCACAGTACTAGGTGAATATCCGAACCCAATATGTATCTCAGGTCAGAGGATACAATGATATTCGCCTTTACTCAAGATTACATGTGATCAACCACAAAGGCTCTATACAGTAATTCTTGAGAGCGGGTCTTCCAATATTTGTGTCCCACAAATATCTATGAACCTTGGTAGCAACCTTGCCCCACATTCACCATTTGAATGTTAATCAATCCAAGTTCATAATAGTCTAGACCTCACACTTGTTCCCATAAATGTGATCAACTACGGAATTTAGAATAGTGGTTTATTCATGGATAAAATATGCAAAATTGGAACATGACTCATAAATAAATTAATACCATAATTATATTAATGAGTTTGAACTAATTCGTTCCGTTACAATACATAAATAGATCAATTCCAATCACTAGAATATCGAAGCCCTAATGCACAAACATGTCCCTCATGTTTTGGCCCATGTAAAAGCTTCGTGAGTGGATCCGCAACATTATGATCTGTATGAACTTTGTGAATACATATCTTTCCTTTTTCAACTTCATCCCTTATGTAGTTGAATCTCCGCTCAATGTGACGAGTCTTTTGATGGGCACGAGGTTCCTTGATTTGAGCAATCGCACCCTCGTTGTCACAAAAGATCTCAAGAGGGTCCTGAATGGAAGGGACCACTCCTAAGTCGTCGATGAATTTCTTCATCCATGCAGCTTCTTGAGCTGCCAGTGAGGCGGCAATGTACTCCGACTCTGTAGTGGATAACGCAACAACCTCCTGTTTCGAGCTCTTCCAAGAGACCGCACCACCATTTAACATGAAGACATAACCGGATTGTGATCGAGAGTCATCTCGATCAGTTTGGAAACTCGCGTCCACGTAACCTTTTACAGCGAGTTCCTCCTCACCAGACCCATATATTAGAAACATATCCTTAGTCCTCCTAAGGTATTTCAATATGCTTTTAACAGCAATCCAATGACTATTTCCTGGGTTATTCTGGTATCTACTTGTCAAGCTTAGAGCGCATGACACATCCGGCCTAGTACATATCATTGCATACATGATAGACCCAATAGCAGATGCGTATGGGACTTTCTTCATTCTCTCTTGTTCATCTTTCGTGGCAGGACACTGAGATGAACTGAGAACGGTTCCCTTTTGAATAGGTACCAAACCTCTCTTGGAGTTTTCCATCTTGAACCTTTTCAAGATTTTATCAATGTATGTACTTTGACTTAAACCTATCAATCTCTTGGATCTATTCCTATAGATCCCTATCCCCAAAATGTATTGTGCATCTCCAAGATCCTTAATGGAGAAGCAACTCTTTAGCCAAGTTTTGACTCCTTGCATTGTGGTAATATCATTCCCAAATAATAATATATCATCCACATATAGTACAAGGAATATGATAGTGCTCCCACTAGCTTTCTTATATACACAAGCTTCATCACCATTTTTAATGAAGCCAAATTTCTCGGCTTCCTCATTAAAACGATGATTCCACATTCTCGATGCTTGTTTCAATCCGTAGATTGACTTCTTTAACTTGCATACACTTTTAGGATATTTTGGATCAACAAAACCTTCAGGCTGGACCATATAGACATCTTCCATAAGATATCCATTTAGGAAAGCGGTTTTGACATCCATTTGCCATATTTCATAGTCGTAGTGAGCAGCAATGGCAAATAATATCCTAATAGACTTTAGCATTGCCACAGGCGAGAAAGTTTCATCATAATCAACCCCTTGAGTTTGAGTGAAACCTTTTGCAACAAGTCTAGCTTTATATGTATCCAAGTTTCCATGTATGTCGGTTTTCTTCTTGAAAAGCCATTTGCAATCAACTAGCTTAGAGCTAGGAGGTTGCTCAACAAGTTCCCACACTTGGTTTTCATACATGGATTGCATCTCGGCGTTCATGGCTTCCTGCCATTCATCTTTATCAATCCTTGATAAAGCATCTTCGTAGTTTGTCGGTTCATCCAAATCAACCGTGTAGCAACCATCCACGAGAAACCCATATCTCTCGGGAGGATTACTAATCCTACTAGATCTTCGAACGTCTTGTGTACCTTGATCATCCACTTGATCACTTTCAACATCCTCATGTTGAGTACTAGTGCCAACCAATTGTGTATCATCGGCTTGATCTTGTACCTCTACAAGATCTACCTTCCTTTCACCATCACCTTCCATAAGGAACTTGGTTTCTAGGAATTCCGCTTTCCGAGCAACAAATACATTCTGCTCGGATGGATCATAGAAATAGTATCCCATATCATCCTTGGGATATCCTATGAAGATACACTTCGTGGATCGAGCATGTAGCTTATTTGCTACATAACGCTTAGGATAAGCTTCACATCCCCATACTTTCAAGTATAAAAGAGAAGGAGGTTTTCCAAACCACATCTCATGAGGAGTTCGTTCCACTTTCTTGGTTGGGGCCATATTTAAAATACGAACCGCGGAGCTTAGACAATAACCCCAAAATGATAGAGGTAACGAGCTTCTTGCCATCATAGATCGAACCATATCCATTAGGGTTCGGTTCCTCCTTTCGGAAACTCCATTAAGTTGGGGTGTTCCGGGTGGAGTAAGTTGTGAGATAATCCCACAACTCCTAAGATGATCTTGGAAGGCATCACTTAGGTATTCACCTCCTCTATCGGTATGAAGTACCTTAATTGTCCTATTGAGTTGATTTTGTACTTCGTTTTGATATTCTTTGAATGCTTCAAACGTTTTGTCCTTGTGTCTTAATAAGTAGACATATCCGAAACGACTAAAGTCATCAATGAAAGTAACAAAGTATCTTTCACCATTCCTAGTCATGGGTTTAAAGGATCCACATACATCCGAATGTATTAATCCCAATAAATCTTTAGCCCTTTCATAAGTCCCTTTGAAAGGTGCTTTAGTCATCTTGCCTTGTAAACAAGATTCGCATACATCAAAAGAATCCATTTCATTTGATTTCAAAAGTCCATTCCTTTGAAGTGTATGCATTCGGTTCTTGTTTATGTGACCAAGGCGACAATGCCATAAATAGGAATCACTCAAATCCCTTTTGAGTTTCTTGGTGCTTGTGTGGTATATAGAGCTCGATGATGCGTCATCATGAACCAATTCATAAATTCCATTTGAAGGCGAAGCCTTGAAATAGAATACATTATTTTTAGAAATATGAATATCATCATCAATAAAATTAACAACGTAACCACATTGTTTTAAGCGAGAAATAGAAATAATGTTTCTACACAAATCCGGAGCATACAAAACATTTTCTAAAATAAGCTCCAATCCACTTGGAAGCTTCAAAACAAATTCTCCTTAAGCTTTAACATGCACCTTTGCACCATTGCCCATATAGAGATTTGATGTTCCCGCCATACGATCACTTCTTTTGAACCCCTGCAAAGAATTGCAAATATGAGTTCCACATCCCGTGTCTAATACCCATGTATTAGAAGAAGTAATACTAAGCTCTATATATACCATATATATATTACCTGAGGTTTGCCCTGCATCCCTCTTGTCCTTCAACTCCTTAAGATAAACCGGACAGTTTCATTTCCAATGACCCATTTCACCGCAACCGAAACATGGGTCTTCCTTGGGGTTTGCCTTCTCGGCTACCTTTTGCTTCTTAGCCTTGTTGATGGTTGGGGTAACCATCTTCCCTTTCCCTTTGCCTTGATGGGCGGGTCCTTTTCTCTTAGCCACCTTTGGCTTAGAGGTCTTACCTTTGGACCCACCTTGATCGATTGTTAACACGGGTAAAGCCCTTTTACCCATGCTAGTTTCGGCCGTTCTAAGCATACCGTGAAGCTCACCTATGCTCTTATCCATCCCATTCATATTGTAATTAATTACAAATTGATCAAACCTTTTTGATAGGGAGTTAAGGATAAGATCGGTGGCTAACTCATTGGAAATGTTTAGGTTAAGACGGTTAGCACGATCGATTAGGCTTTTCATCTTAAGTACATAAGATGAGACCGATTGGGTATCGTCCATACGACAAGCATGTAGCGCCCGAACCGTTTCGAAGCGCTCGACACGCGCTTGTTGGAGGAACATCTCCTTCAATTGCGTTATCATGTCGTATGCACTATGATGTTCGAAATCCTTTTGGAGTTCGGGTATCATAGTCCCAAGCATTAAGCATGAGACTTGAAGGGAGTCGTGGCAATACTTATCGTAAGAGGCCATTGCCTCCACATCATTCTCATTCGGTTGATCGGGAATGGGGTCTTCAAGCACATACATTTTATCCTCTTGTTTGAGGACAATCCGAAGATTGCGGAACCAATCCATAAAGTTGGTATGGTTGAGTTTGTCTTTCTCTAAGAGAGACCTTAATGATAGGTGGTTTAGGTTAAGTGGTGCGTTTGGAATGTTGTTGTTGTTATTGGCGGCCATCTACAAAATTAACAAAGTTCGTTTAAGTATCGATTTTAATTTAACATTCAATACCCTTTTAAATTTTAATTGACTTATTAAATATTAGAATCCAACGGTAAATCAAATTTCGGTTAGGTGACCTTTATCCCGTTATTTGATTTAGCTAGGTAGTCATTATATGACAATTGCAATCCTTTTGCAACTTCTAAGTTATGGGATCATGCAATCCTTTTGCATGGCATATTTATCCCATCAACGCCTATTTGTTCATCATGCTTCGGTGACCCTA
The DNA here is from genome assembly GCF_046630445.1 of Rutidosis leptorrhynchoides. Classification (NCBI taxonomy): domain Eukaryota; kingdom Viridiplantae; phylum Streptophyta; class Magnoliopsida; order Asterales; family Asteraceae; genus Rutidosis; species Rutidosis leptorrhynchoides. The sequence continues at coordinate 167,654,023 of NC_092342.1, read as the reverse complement.
AGTTCATGATTCCCAAATCAAGTCGTCCTACTTGTGTAAACATGTAGGCTTAACATACAAGTGGTTAGGTGACCTTTATCCCACATGTATGCGAAGTGTACCTTATTCATATTAGTTCGCTCATGACGGTTAGGTGACCTTTATCCCATCAAGAGTTTCCTAATACGTCTAAGTGTTTCCACAAAAAGGAAGGCGTTTAACTTGTTTGCCTTGTTAGTAAGGGATTTTGAGTTTTCGTTAATTCTAGTTTGAGAAAACTTTGCACCATACACCAACATGCATTTAGTGTATGGTTTATTTGAAAATCCATTTTCATGTTATGTAATAAAGCCAATTTTATTACTTTGATATAAACCATTTTATATGTATGATCCTTATCATGTTCTTAATAACCGATTATTAATGTCCTTTTAGCCGTTTTTAATTTAACCATTTAAATTGACGTTTTGCATGTCGTTAATAATGTCAATTTTAACCAATTTAAATTGCCATTTTAGTTTGTTGTTAACTTGTGTGATTAACTTGTAGCATACAAACATACAATCCACATAATCATACAAAACAACCACGCATGCAAAATCATATGTTCACAATCAAGCCATTTTTGGTAGACATTTGTTTAGCCGAAAACAAATGCCACCGGTTAAGGGGTTATAACACAAAGTAGGAGGTTTTAACCTCCCACTTAATCTTGCATCCAAATGCTTCTTCATGTGTTCTTCAAGTCTTCATCATCTTCATCATTTTACAAAATATATCCTAATTCATTTTGTCTAGAAAATGAAAATACAACCTAATCTATTTTATATACCAAATATAAAATAAATTACATAACCAAATGAATAATATTACAAACCAAATTGCATGAATATTACAACCACATGAATGAATTAATATTACATACCAAATGAATGAATTAATTCAACCAAACATGCAATCATTCAAACAAAAGGCCAAGGCTTGATTGTGAACTTCAACATACAACAAAATGACCAAAATGGAAGAACCAAACCCAATTTTTGGAGCTTCCAAATTCGACCAAGACATCAAACCACCCAAAACCAATAATTTTTGCATTTTATTATCATGCATGTACAAAAAATGCAAAGTTATGGTGAGTTCAAAAACCATCTCGAAGCATATTTCATCAACCTCGGCTCTAGATACCATTGTTGGGATTTAACAAGTTTCATGATACTTAAAACCATTTAAGAACCAATTAAAAGCGGAAGCATGTAATTACCATTTTAAAACATGTTAATCTTTAACCATTTAAAGTTAAATCCCAATTAGGATCAAGTTGTGATATATACTTACAAACTACAAGCAAGTAAAGTGTTTATACCTTGTCCAAGCTATGTAGTTGATGATGAAGATGATGATGATGAATGGAGCTCCAAAAGTATGAAACCTCAAGTAGTTATACCCCAAACTTGTCACCAACACCTTGTACTTTGGTTAGGATTTACTAACACTTGAATTTAGCTTGCAAAGATCAAATCTTGAACCCTCTTTGACCCCTCAAATGCTACGGCATTCAGCAGCAGCCACAAAGAGTTTTTTGCAGTTTTTTTGCCTTTTCTTTTGATGTGTATGTGCAAGAGTGTCTTGGAATAATTCAAGTCTTGCATGTTATAGAAGTATGGCCCTTGTAATTGACCAAGAAAAGGGATCTTAGCATGTGTACAAGAGTCCCAATGCCACTTCCATTCAAGTATTATTAAATAAGTTTTATAAAATGGGAGGATTAAATTTTATAAAACTTTTATAATACTTCCATATATATATTTGTTATGTACATTTATATTTTTATAAAACCAAACTTTATAAAATGTAGCATAACAAAATCAATTATTTAACCTATAAATAATTTAAACTCTTGTTATATATATAAATTAATCCATAATTTATATATATATATACACATCAAGTAATATTTCAGAAAACCATTTTTCTTGAAGTTCAAGTGTCGCGTATTTGATCAATGAACCAATCGTTAAAATCAAAGACGAATAAGGTGTCGGTAAGTTTGTTATTGGGTATGACCCGACTTGGATCATAATATATTAGCCACATTAATTAATTATGTCTCTCGGGCATACGAAATACCTTCAGAAGTACCGTCCCAGAACTGAGGTCAATAAGCTCAAGACAGAACTTAGAGGGTTACGAACCCAAGGATTTGATATTACCTCGTATGAAAGATGATTCACAAAATTGTGCCTATTGTGTCCGGGAGCGTTCGAAGATGAGGAAGAGAAGATCGACGCGTTTGTGAAAGGATTACCGGAAAGAATCCAAGAAGATATAAGTTCACACGAGCCCGTCTCCATACAACAGGCATGTAGAATGGCTCACAAACTAGTGAACCAGATTGAGGAAAGAATTAAAGAACAGACGGCTGAAGAGGCCAATGTGAAGCAAGTCAAAAGAAAGTGGGAGGAAAACGGTGATAAGAATCACCAATACAACAACAACAGCAATTACAATAATAATCGCAACAATTATCCCAACAATCGCAACATCAATTGCAACTACAACAAACGGCCCAACAACAACAACAACAACAACAACAACAGCAACTACAACAATCATCCCAACAACAATAACAACCGCAACAACAACAACAATCAGAAGCAGCTATGCCAAAGGTGTGAAAAGTATCACTCGGGGTTCTGCACCAAATTTTGCAACAAGTGTAAAAGAAATGGTCATAGCGCGGCGAAGTGTGAGGTCTACGGACCAGGGGTTAACAGAAGGAAAGGAACAAATGGTGTCGGAACGAGTAATGGCGGAGCAAGTAGTGTCGGAGCAAGTTATGCCAATGTAGTTTGTTATAAATGTGGAAAACCGGGCCACATTATTAGAAATTACCCGAACCAGGAGAACACGAATGGACAAGGCCGCGGAAGAGTTTTCAATATTAATGCGGTAGAGGCACAGGAAGACCCGGAGCTTGTTACGGGTACGTTTCTTATTGACAATAAATCTGCTTACGTTTTATTTGATTCGGGTGCGGATAGAAGCTATATGAGTAGAGATTTTTGTGCTAAATTAGATTGTCCATTGACACCGTTGGATAGTAAATTTTTACTCGAATTAGCAAACGGTAAATTAATTTCAGCATATAATATATACCGGAATCGAGAAATTAAACTGGGTAGCGAAATATTTAAGATTGATTTGATACCAGTAGAATTAGGGAGTTTTGATGTAATAGTTGGCATGGACTGGCTGAAGAAGGTGAAAGCAGAGATCGTATGTTATAAAAATGCAATTCGCATTGTACGAGAAGAAGGAGAACCCTTAATGGTGTACGGAGAAAAGGGCAACATGAAGCTACATCTTATTAGTAATTTGAAGGCACAAAAACTAATAAGAAAAGGTTGCTATGCTGTTCTAGCACACGTCCAGAAAGTACAAATTGGAGAAAAGAGCATCAATGATGTTCTCGTCGCAAAAGAATTTCCCGATGTATTTCCGAAAGAATTACCGGGACTACCTCCACATCGATCTGTTGAATTTCAAATAGATCTTGTACCAGGAGCTGCACCAATAGCTCGTGCTCCTTATAGACTCGCACCCAGCGAGATGAAAGAACTGCAAAGCCAACTGCAAGAACTATTAGAACGTGGTTTCATTCGACCAAGCACATCACCATGGGGAGCTCCTGTTTTGTTTGTCAAGAAGAAGGATGGTACATTTAGGTTGTATATTGACTACAGAGAGTTGAACAAACTTACCATCAAAAACCGTTATCCACTGCCGAGAATTGACGACTTATTTGATCAACTACAAGGCTCGTCGGTTTATTCGAAGATCGATTTACATTCTGGATATCATCAAATGCGAGTAAAGGAGGATGATATTCCAAAAACTGCTTTTAGGACGCGTTATGGTCATTACGAGTTTATGGTTATGCCGTTTGGATTGACTAACGCACCAGCTGTGTTCATGGACCTTATGAACCGAGTGTGTGGGCCATATGTTGACAAGTTTGTCATTGTTTTCATCGATGACATACTTATTTACTCAAAGAATGATCAAGAGCACGAAGAACATTTGAGAAAAGTGCTAAAAGTATTGAGGAAAGAAAAACTGTACGCTAAGTTTTCAAAGTGTGCATTTTGGTTGGAAGAAGTTCAATTCCTCGGTCACATAGTGAACAAAGAAGGTTTCCAGGTGGACCCGGCAAAGATCGAAACCATTGAAAAGTGGGAAACCCCAAAAACTCCTAAGCATATACATCAATTTTTAGGATTGGCTGGTTACTACAGAAGATTCATCTAAGATTTCTCCAAAATATTAAAACCCTTGACTGCATTAATGCATAAAGGGAAGAAATTTGAATGGAAGGATGAACAAGAGAAGGCGTTTCAATTATTGAAGAAAAAGCTAACTACGACACCTATATTGTCATTGCCTGAAGGGAATGATGATTTTGTGATTTATTGTGACGCATCAAAGCAAGGTCTTGGTTGTGTATTAATGCAATGGATGAAGGTGATTGCTTATGCGTCTAGACAATTGAAGATTCACGAGCAAAATTATACGACGCATGATTTAGAATTAGGCACGGTTGTTTTTGCATTAAAGACTTGGAGGCACTACTTATATAGGGTCAAAAGTATTATATATACCGACCACAAAAGTCTTCAACACATATTTAATCAGAAACAACTGAATGTGAGGCAGCGTAGGTGGATTGAATTGTTGAATGATTATGACTTTGAGATTCGTTACCACCCGGGGAAGGCAAATGTGGTAGCCGACGTGTTGAGCAGAAAGGACAGAGAACCCATTCGAGTAAAATCTATGAATATAATGATTCACACTAACCTTACTACTCAAATAAAGGAGGCGCAACAAGGAGTTTTAAAAGAGGGAAATTTAAAGGATGAAATACCTAAAGGATCGGAGAAGCATCTTAATATTCAGGAAGACGGAACCCGGTATAGGGCTGAAAGAATTTGGGTACCAAAATTTGGAGATATGAGAGAAATGGTACTTAGAGAAGCTCATAAAACCAGATACTCAATGCATCCTGGAACGGGGAAGATGTACAAGGATCTTAAGAAACATTTTTGGTGGCCAGGTATGAAAGCCGATATTGCTAAATATGTAGGAGAATGTTTGACTTGTTCTAAGGTCAAAGCTGTACATCAGAAACCATCAGGTCTACTACAACAACCTGAAATCCCGGAATGGAAATGGGAACACATTACCATGGATTTCATTACTAAATTGCCAAGGACTGCAAGTGGTTATGATACTATTTGGGTAATAGTTGATCGTCTCACCAAGTCAGCACACTTCCTGCCAATAAGAGAAGATGACAAGATGGAGAAGTTAGCACGATTGTATTTGAAGGAAGTCGTCTCCAGACATGGAATACCAATCTCTATTATCTCTGATAGGGATGGCAGATTTATTTCAAGATTCTGGCAGACATTACAGCAAGCATTGGGAACTCGTCTAGACATGAGTACTGCCTATCATCCACAAACTGATGGGCAGAGTGAAAGGACGATACAAACGCTTGAAGACATGCTACGAGCTTGTGTTATTGATTTCGGAAACAGTTGGGATCGACATCTACCGTTAGCAGAATTTTCCTACAACAACAGCTACCATTCAAGCATTGAGATGGCACCATTTGAAGCACTTTATGGTAGAAAGTGCAGGTCTCCGATTTGTTGGAGTGAAGTGGAGGATAGACAGATTACGGGTCCGGAGATAATACAAGAAACTACTGAGAAAATCATCCAAATTCAACAAAGATTGAAAACCACCCAGAGTCGACAAAAGAGCTACGTGGACAGTTAAAGAAAAGATATAGAGTTTGAAATTGGAGAAATGGTCATGCTTAAGGTTTCATCTTGGAAAGGCGTTGTTCGATTTGGTAAACGGGGGAAACTAAATCCAAGGTACATTGGACCATTCAAGATTATAGATCGTGTCGGACCAGTAGCTTACCAACTGGAGCTACCTCAACAACTCGCAGCTGTACATAACACTTTCCACGTCTCAAATTTGAAGAAATGTTTTGCTAAAGAAGATCTCACTATTCCGTTGGACGAAATCCAAATCAATGAAAAACTTCAATTCATTGAAGAACCTGTCGAAATAATGGATCGTGAGGTTAAGAGACTTAAACAAAACAAGATACCAATTGTTAAGGTTCGATGGAATGCTCGTAGAGGACCCGAGTTCACATGGGAGCGTGAAGATCAGATGAAGAAGAAATACCCGCATTTATTTCCAGAAGATACGTCAACACCTCCAACTGCTTAAAATTTCGGGACGAAATTTATTTAACGGGTAGGTACTATAGTGACCCGAACTTTTCCATGTTTATATATATATTAAATGAAATTGTTATTTACATGATTAAGTGTTTCCAACATGTTATCAATCAAACATGTTAAGACTTGATTAATTGAAATAGGTTTCATATAGACAATTGACCACCCAAGTTGACCGGTGATTCACGAACGTTAAAACTTGTAAAAACTATACGATGACATATATATGGTTATATATACAGTTAACATGATTTTATTATAAGTATGTATCTCATTAGGTATTTTAACAATGAGTTATATACATAAAAATGAGACTATTAATTTAAGAAACTCGAAAACGATATATATAACGATTATCGTTATAACAACGTCTTACTAGGTACATATGAATTATATTAAGATATTGATACACTTGGTTAATTATGTTAAATGGTAATTAAATATATTATTAAGTGTATTAACAATGAAATACATATGTAAAAATAAGACTACTAACTTAATGATTTCGAAACGAGACATATATGTAACGATTATCGTTGTAACGACATTTAACTGTATATATATCATACTAAGATATATTATATATCATAATATCATGATAATATAACAATTTAACATCTCATTTGTTATAATAAACAATGGGTTAACAACATTCAACAAGATCGTTAACCTAAAGGTTTCAAAACAACATTTACATGTAACGACTAACGATGACTTAACGACTTAGTTAAAATGTATATACATGTAGTGTTTTAATATGTATTCATACACTTTTTAAATACTTCAAGACACTTATCAAAATACTTCTACTTAACAAAAATGCTTACAATTACATCCTCGTTCAGTTTCATCAACAATTCTACTCGTATGCACCCGTATTCGTACTCGTACAATACACAGCTTTTAGATGTATGTACTATTGGTATATACACTCCAATGATCAGCTCTTAGTAGCCCATGTGAGTCACCTAACACATGTGGGAACCATCATTTGGTAACTAGCATGAAATATCTCATAAAATTACAAAAATATGTGTAATCATTCATGATTATTTACATGAAAACAAAATTACATATCCTTTATATCTAATCCATACACCAACGACCAAAAACACCTACAAACACTTTCATTCTTCAATTTTCTTCATCTAATTGATCTCTCTCAAGTTCTATCTTCAAGTTCTAAGTGTTCTTCATAAATTCCAAAAGTTCTAGTTTCATAAAATCAAGAATACTTCCAAGATTGCAAGTTTACTTCCAAGTTTTCTAAATCCATTCCAAGTAATCATCCAAGATCAAGAAACCTTTGTTAATTACATTAGGTTATCTTTCTAATACAAGGTAATAATCATATTCAAACTTTAATTCAATTTCTATAACTATAACAATCTTATTTCGAGTGGAAATCTTACTTGAAATTGTTTTCGTGTCATGATTCTGCTTCAAGAACTTTCAAGCCATCCAAGGATCCTTTGAAGCTAGATCTATTTTTCTCATTTCCAGTAGGTTTATCCAAGGAACTTGAGGTAGTAATGATGTTCATAACATCATTCGATTCATACATATAAATCTATCTTTTTCGAAGGTTTAAACTTGTAATCACTAGAACATAGTTTAGTTAATTCTAAACTTGTTCGCAAATAAAAGTTAATCCTTCTAACTTGACTTTTAAAATCAACTAAACACATGTTCTATATCTATATGATATGCTAACTTAATGATTTAAAACCTGGAAACACGAAAAACACCGTAAAATCGAATTTACGCCGTCGTAGTAACACCGCGGGTTGTTTTGGGTTAGTTAATTAAAAACTATGATAAACTTTGATTTAAAAGTTGTTATTCTGGGAAAATGATTTTTATTATGAACATGAAACTATATCCAAAAATTATGGTTAAACTCAAAGTGGAAGTATGTTTTCTAAAATGGTCATCTAGACGTCGTTCTTTCGACTGAAATGACTACCTTTACAAAAATGACTTGTAACTTATTTTTCTGACTATAAACCTATAATTTTTCTATTTAGATTCATAAAATAGAGTTCTATATGAAACCATAGCAATTTGATTCACTCAAAACGGATTTAAAATGAAGAAGTTATGGGTAAAACAAGATTGGATAATTTTTCTCATTTTAGCTACGTGAAAATTGGTAACAAATCTATTCCAACCATAACTTAATCAACTTGTATTGTATATTATGTAATCTTGAGATACCATAGACAAGTATACAATGTTTCGACCTATCATGTCGACACATCTATATATATTTCGGAACAACCATAGACACTCTATATGTGAATGTTGGAGTTAGCTATACAGGGTTGAGGTTGATTCCAAAATATATATAGTTTGAGTTGTGATCAATACTGAGATACGTATACACTGGGTCGTGGATTGATTCAAGATAATATTTATCGATTTATTTCTGTACATCTAACTGTGGACAACTAGTTGTAGGTTACTAACGAGGACAGCTGACTTAATAAACTTAAAACATCAAAATATATTAAAAGCGTTGTAAATATATTTTGAACATACTTTGATATATATGTATATATTGTTATAGGTTCGTGAATCAACCAGTGGCCAAGTCTTACTTCCCGACGAAGTAAAAATCTGTGAAAGTGAGTTATAGTCCCACTTTTAAAATCTAATATTTTTGGGATGAGAATACATGCAGGTTTTATAAATGATTTACAAAATAGACAAAAATACGTGAAACTACATTCTATGGTTGAATTATCGAAATCGAATATGCCCCTTTTTATTAAGTCTGGTAATCTAAGAATTAGGGAACATGCACCCTAATTGACGCGAATCCTAAAGATAGATCTATTGGGCTTAACAAACCCCATCCAAAGTACCGGATGCTTTAGTACTTCAAAATTTATATCATATCCGAAGGGTGTCCCGGAATGATGGGGATATTCTTATATATGCATCTTGTTAATGTCGGTTACCAGGTGTTCACCATATGAATGATTTTTATCTCTATGTATGGGATGTGTATTGAAATATGAAATCTTGTGGTCTATTGTTACGATTTGATATATATAGGTTAAACCTATAACTCACCAACATTTTTGTTGACGTTTAAAGCATGTTTATTCTCAGGTGAATACTAAGAGCTTCCACTGTTGCATACTAAAATAAGGACAAGATTTGGAGTCCATGTTTGTATGATATTGTGTAAAAACTGCATTCAAGAAACTGATTTCGATGTAACATATTTGTATTGTAAACCATTATGTAATGGTCGTGTGTAAACAGGATATTTTAGATTATCATTATTTGATAATCTACGTAAAGCTTTTTAAACCTTTATTTATGAAATAAAGGTTATGGTTTGTTTTAAAAATGAATGCAGTCTTTGAAAAACGTCTCATATAAAGGTCAAAACCTCGCAACGAAATCAATTAATATGGAACGTTTTTAATCAATAGGAACGGGACATTTCAATGAGGTGGTGAAGAATGCGGTGAACGGGATTGGTGAAGTATGAAGACTTCTTACTCGACCTCCAGGCTTCATTTTCAGAGGTGTAGGTTCGCCAGAAAGCTTAATGATCGATGTTGTTCAGGGTGGTGAATCCTCTTTTAAACACAGACCGGTTAACGTGTGATCTCTTGTACAGTTCTAGATGCATTGCGAACTGTGCAAGACTCAGGTGGTACATGAAATGCCCCGTTCATATCTATTATAAACGTTACATAATAATTGATTTCATTACGAGGTATTTGACCTCTATATGATACATTTTATAAACATTGTATTCATTTTTAAAAGACAAACTTTCATTACATCGAAAGTTGACAGGCATGCATATCATTTCATAATATATCCAAACTATAAATGACTTAATAATATTCTTGTTGAACTCAACGACTCGAATGCAACGTCTTTTGAAATATTTCATGAATGACTCCAAGTAATATCTTTAAAATGAGCAAATGCACAGCGGAAGATTTCTTTAATACCTGAGAATAAACATGTTTAAAAGTGTCAACCAAAAGGTTGGTGAGTTCATAAGTTTATCATAAAACCATAAGATTCAGTAATTTTGATAGACCACCAGATTTAAATACAGTACACCTATCTCGTGTACGAAACCATTTTTCATAATGCTTAGCAGAGGTAGGTTCGTATCCTTTTCTCCCCCGTAGGTTGCCTCGCGATTTTTAATAACCGTACACATATCTCGGGTACAAAATAACATACACATAACTTGTGTATAAAATCATTCTCTCTATACATAAACTTTGCCTGGTAACCGACCTTAACATATAATGCGCATAAGAATATCCCCAAAACAGAACCTCTCGTCTATATAAATATATAAACCTCGAAGTACTAAACATCACCCCCACTAACTCTACTATCTAGTAAGATTCTAGGTGGGGGTGTTAAACCCGGTAGCTACCTTTAGGATTCGCGTCAATTAGTGGCAATTATAACGTCCAACTAATTCTTAGGTTACCAAGCTATAATAATCAGGGGGAAATATTCACGTTAATTAGTGGCAATTATAACGTCCAACTAATTCATTAGAGGAATGTTTTAGTTGTGTCTATCTTGTCAAACATTTATAAAAGCATTTCATGTATTCTCAGTCCCAAAAATATATATTGCAAAAGCATTTAATAAAAAGCGATCAAATGAACTAACAATACTATATTTCGTAACAATAATGCAAATGACGGCAGTGAACAAGTGCAGGGTTGGCCTCGAATTCACGAACCTATATTAAGTATTTGTATTTATATGTTGGTCAATATCTGTCTAACAATTTAGGTCAAGTCGTAGTGTATCACAATCTTAATGCTCGAGACCGACATGCAAAAGTTAACAAAATTCAACTCGACCCAAAATGTCTTCCAAAATCTATACATGTTTATTAAATAACTTAAATATAGTCATTTTATATATTTAAATATATTTATCAGATTTTATTAGAGTAAATAATACAAATCATTTATAAAAATTTATATTAAAATTTATATATGATAAAAATATACTTTTATATATCTAAAGTAATAAAATTTATAAAGTTCACTTAATATCATAAAAATATAGTGGTATGTATTATTAATATAATTATATTAAGTGTGGTAAAAATATCTTTGTATCACATATTTATTTGATAAAATAATATTGATAATAATAATAATAATGAGTAAAAGTTATATTATTTTGTAATAATAATAATAATAATAATTATTCTACTAATAATAATAATAACATTATTTATTTACTAATGATGATATTAATTATAATATAATGATAATTTTAATCATGATATTTTTAATAATAACGATATTTTTTAATATTAACTGTATTAAAATAATATTTTATATAAAGATAATAATTCTATTCAAAATGATAATTTTTAATAATAATAATAATAATACTAAAATGATAATAATAATGATATTTCATAATAACAATGATATTTCTATTAAAAATATAATTTTAATAAAAATGATAGTTTTAATATAAATGATACTTTTAATAATAATAATAATAATAATAATAATGATAAAAATAATGAAAACGATATTTTTCTCAATATCTTACAATATTTTAATTTCATCATGATACTCATACTCATTATTTCCTAATCGATTTGTTTAATAGCTTTTAGTCCTCTTTTATATCGCATTCATAATAATGATAATAATAGTATAATAATAATTAGGTGATACTAATATTAGTTTTAATGATAATGATACTAATAATAATTATTATAATAATACTAATAATAATAATACTAATAATTATTATAATGATAATAATAATAATAATAATAATAATAATAATAATAATAATAATAATAATAATAATAATAATAATAACCTTAGTGATAATAACGATAGTAATAATAATAATAACAATTTTTAATGATAATGCTTATATTAATAATGATAATGATAATAATAATAATAATAATAATATTTATTAGATAACAATAATAACGACGATAATAACGACGATAGTAATAATAATAATCATTTTAATAATACTATGATAATTCAGTTGACTATATCTTTTAATCCGTTCATCGAAACCATACGCTTTCTAAATGAAAAGTTATTAATTTTTCGCTAGCTTTCCAATGACATGTATATCATATATCTTATCTCAGTAGCATATGTGTCAAATTCCTGATATATCATAAACTATTTAACGACGAAACTAAACATACAAGCATGCATAATCATAAATACTCGAGCACTAGTCAGGGATACACTATTAATATATAAAAAGATAAGGTAGGAATGCTCACGTATCAATATTGTGATTCAATATTGCAGGAAAGTATGTAAACGCAACGAAGATGATAAACACTAGATTGACCTCACGAGCATACCCCAAACAATACCCATAACCTCCATAGCTATAACCGTAATTTCCTTAACTCTATTCCGCTCCAAAAACTCGTTTAAAAATCGTTCGCTCATAACCTCGTCGTAGTATTTTATGTATAATACTAATAATAATAATACTACTAACAATAAGATTAATAATAATATTAATCTTAATAATAATAATAATAATAATAATAATAATAATATAAATATTAATAATAATTATACAGAGGGAGTAAATTAAAGTTTGTGTGTGTTTGTATCGAACAGAAATGAACGAGCTTTATAGATGTTTTTGCCAACAACCTCCATGCGATCGCATTGGGTTTTGGCTGTATGGCCATGCGATCGCATGGCTTTGGATCCCAGCTCTACTTCATTTAAAACATGGGCTGCCGACAGTTTATATAATATTTTATATATAATATATTTAATTTATATAATTATATATATTATATTATATTCTCATGTATAGTTTTTCATGACCCGTCCTAATCCATCCGGACGAAGTCCATATCGATTATAAATGATTCATAATAGTTGATTACATCGCGAGGTACTTGACCTCTATATGATACATTTTACAAACATTGCATTCGTTTTTAAAAGACAACTTGCTTTACATCGAAAGTTGACGGCATGTATATCATTTTATAATATATCCAACTATAATTGACTAAATAATAATCTTGATGAACTCAATGACTCGAATGCAACGTCTTTTGAAATATGTCATGAATGACCCCAAGTAATATCTCTAAGATGAGCAAATGCACAGCGGAAGATTTCTTTCATACCTGAGAATAAACATGCTTTAAAGTGTCAACCAAAAGGTTGGTGAGTTCATTAGTTTAACATAAATAATCATTTCCATCATTTTAATAGACCACAAGATTTTCATTTCTCATAAATATACGTCCCATGCATAGAGACAAAAATAATCATTCATATGGATTGAAAACCTGGTAACCGACATTCACAATATGCATATAAGAATATCCCCATCATTCCGGGATCCTCCTTCGGACATGATATAAATTTCGAAGTACTAAAGCATCCGGTACTTTGGATGGGGCTTGTTGGGCCCAATAGATCTATCTTTAGGATTCGCGTCAATTAGGGTGTCTGTTCCCTAATTCTTAGATTACCAGACTAAAAAGGGGCATATTCGGTTTAATAATCTAGCCATAGAATGTAGTTTCATTTACTCGTGTCTATTTCGTAAAACAGTTATAAAAACAGCGCATGTATTCTCAGCCCAAAAATATAAAGGGTAAAAAGGCAAATGAAACTCACACATTTTATTTTGTAGTAAAAATAAATATGACGACATTGAACAATGCAGGGTTGGCCTCGGATTCACGAACCTATATCATTTGTATATTCATTAATACATATAACCATACTCGAACAATTTCATATACTTTATCCTTATATATTATTTATTTAATTTGTATATATATAAATATATGTATGGTTAGTATTATATCTAAAATTCCTTGGTTTGTTATAATTAAGTATTTATGTAAATAATGTTAATATTCTTAGTGACAAATATAATGGTATAATAATAACTATAAAAATATAAATCTTTACTGTTAATGATAGTTTTAATAATAATCTCATAATAATGATAATATTAATAGTTTTTGATAAAAATAATAATATTGATATTAATACTAATATTAATGATAATTGTAATGGTTTGTATTATTTTCTTAATAACAATAATAATAATTCTAATCATAATAATACTTACATTAGTATTAATAATACTCATAATATCGCTAATAGTACTAAATGACGTTATTTAGTCAAAGTGATAATAATATTAGTCATAGTAGTTATGTTAACATAATGATCATAATAATAATACATCTATTAGTAGTTAATAAATATAATAATATTAGTAGTAATAACAATATTTTTAGTTATAACAATAATTGTAATAATAATAATGATAAATGATAACTAATACTTAATGATAATCATAATAATAACAATTATAATATTTAGTACTAATAACAATAACAATAATCAATAATAACAATAATAGATATAATAATAATAATAATAAAAAATCTTAACAATAGTATTAATAAAAATAATGATAATAATAAGGTTACTGCCTCAATAAAAAGTCTTTAAAAAAAATATATGCCACCGGCAGGAATCGAACCCGAGACCTCTCGATCACCCACACCACCCCTTAACCATTCGTCCAATTGGGTTTCACTGAATTTATCCCCATCATAATTTCATTTAAACTGTGTTCTTCAGTTATCCTCTACCTCCTCTTCTTCTCAAAAAATGCATCAACCAATTTATCAAACCTCACAGTTATTAATAAGTTTTGAAATATAAAAACAAACTACTTGTAATCTATACCTTGTTCAATTAAATAAAATAAAAAAATAAAAAAAATGAAGAAAAAGCTGCTGGCCGTCGCTGCTAAAGAAGAAAAAAAAAATTATTTTGCAAAAGGTTACGATTTAGGTAAAGGTTATAACACGAAGTATGTTTCAAATCACTTCTAAAAGCTATTAAAATTATCAATTTAACTTAACTCGCAACAGAAATCTTGAATTCGTTCATGAACACAAGTTTGACTTTTAAATCCAAAAACTTTGACTCTTAAATTGATAATCAATACGAAAAATTTGAATCTGAAAGTTTGTATATAGTTTGAGTAAGGGATTTCAATCATAATTGCATTTTTATATTTTTAAAATTGTTACAATTTCGTGACCTTGATAAAATGAAAAAAGAAACAGAAATACGAGCGAAAAAAATAAAAAAAAATAACTGATTAATGTTTCCACTCAAAGCTGCTATACAATTATTATTGTTTATGATGGAGGACAAATGAATGGCTTTTTAATCAAAAAAATACCCCAATGATCGATGGATATAAAGAACGCTGTATGTGTGAATATAA
Organism: Rutidosis leptorrhynchoides; assembly: GCF_046630445.1. Lineage (NCBI taxonomy): Eukaryota > Viridiplantae > Streptophyta > Magnoliopsida > Asterales > Asteraceae > Rutidosis > Rutidosis leptorrhynchoides. The sequence continues at coordinate 167,638,412 of NC_092342.1, read as the reverse complement.
GTTCACGAGAGCAGAAGGAAAAATATAAAAAAAATAATCTGATAGTGATATTTATGCATACAAATCTGTTTCTATGTTTCTATATATAAATTATATATTATATATTAAAATTATTACATACATTAGATATAATAATATGTTAATATTATTAATCAAATGTTCTAGATAATATTGCCTAATTCTTAATTAGTGAATTCATAAAATTAATAAAAATATTAGTAAGTAATAATATAGAATAATATATTTATTATCATAATAATGAAAGTGATAATAATAACATTATTATGGTAATAATAATAATAGTATTAATTATAATATTGTTAATGATATTAATTCTATTAATATAAATGATAATAATAATTTTTAACAATAACGTTAATAATGATATTAATAATAAAAGTATTCATAAAGATAATAAGATAATAATATTAATAAGGATAAATAATGATAATAATATTTTTAAATGAAGATGATAAATAAAAATAGTCATGATAATAATTAAAATTATAGTTTTAGTCATTCTTAATAATAATATTCATCTTTAACATTTTTATTTTAATAGTTATAACCTTTTTATTATAATTATAACATAGCAATAATAATAGTAAATAATAGTATTAATAATATTATTATTATTAGTAAATATGAAAATAATAATATCGTTAATATAATATATATATATATATATATATATATATATATATATATATATATATATATATATATATATATATATATATATATATATATATATATATTACTTGTAATTAAATGTATTAACATTACAATATACATATAATCATCAATTATGTATTAAAATCATATATATATTCAACTATTATATATATAATATTATTTTAAATATTAAGTTTTGTTACTTAGATAAATATATTAATTATTTATTTTGAAACAAATAATTCAAGGTATACATTTGATCGTTGGCAAATCATATTCGAAATCATTTATAGTCAGTATAATCTATATATTCAAATAACGAGTTTTGATTATTTTAAGTTATCTTATAATAGTTCAGTAACATATTTAATTTATTACATATAATTATTTACATATATAGTCCTTTATATATACATTAAAGGTTCGTGAATCGTCGGGAGTAGTCATAGGTCAACTGAATACATAAACACAGTTCACAGTTTTTGAGACTTCAACGTTACAGACTTTGCTTATCGTATCGAAATCATAATAAGATTAAGTTTAAATTTGGTTGGAAATTCCCGGATCGTCACAGTACCTACCCGTTAAAGAAATTTCGTCCCGAAATTTGAGTGTGGTCGTCATGGCTAACAATAAAAATGTTTTCATGATGAATATGAGTTTGATAGATAGGGTTTTACCATCATTGAGTAATATGGATAAAACAATTCGATTATTAGAAGAGTGCGAATGAAGCTATCACAAAAGAATGAAATGAGTAAATGCAAGTTCATCTTAACCAGTGATGTAGTCACGGTTGATTTCCGGAATTCAAGGAATTTAAGAAAATCTTCGAAATTTAAAAGATTTGATTTTTCGGCGAATAAGAAAATTAAGATCTCTATAATTAAATACGGTGATATGCCTCTATTACTCTGTCTGCTATTTCCATTATAACTTAAAATTTTTCCGTTCCATTAATCTCACCATTCCCATACTTTCTTTCTTAGTTCACACATCCCAAAAGATTGTGGAAATACTTAATCCAGTTCTGATCCTTGTCCTTATCCTGACTATCACAACAATCATTCTCCTTTTTTAACTTTCACCAAAGGAATCTGATTTATTCTACTTCGCCCTTGGGATTATAATATTTTTAATTCTCCCGGTCTTTATGTTGCGATAAACATTGATATACACGGTTTGTAATTTATGTGTTGTTATCGGGCTTTATATTCTCCCTTATATTTCAAAGCTCTATGCTTTTGTTTGCTTTTCCCGACTTCAAGTCAAGCTAATAATGGTCCATAATTTGTAGATATAGAGTTTCAAATGATTATAATGTTCTAAGCAGGAAGGAACGTGATAGCACGATTTGATTTTCAAATTTATCAACATCACGGAAGATAGAACCATCAAGAATACATTTTCTTGATTTGTTCAGGAGTTAAGTAGAATGAAATAGTTATGTAACATGGCACATGATGATGTTAGGGTCTGTGAATCATCACGTTCCATTAGAAACTCAGCATGACTTACTGTAATATAATCACGTTGATCAAGTATCATTATATTATACTAACTCATGCATCAATTTCCAACACTACTTCAAAATCATTCATAATTCAAACTCAAATTTTAAAGAAATTTAGAAACTAAAGTAGTTTCCTTTATGATGTAATATAGATAGTAGGAAGACATAAATAATTTCGGACAAGAATATTTATGAAAATATCCTCAGAAATATCGAAGATATTTATGATGATGTTTTGGAATTTCTAAGTTCGATGGTTGATGGAGAAAGATTTTCCACAAGATTTTAACATGAGTACGGAGCAAGATATTCGTTGAAGGTTTCATCGGATCCAGAATTACTTGGATTCTTTGAACATATGGTATGTTACTTGTATTTGGCCTTGGTCTCCTTCATGGTTTGCTCAATCTGTTTTTCAGTACCAAATTTTCTATCGAGCGTTCCTAACACTCCTTTCTTTATCATCAAACTATTGGCCGTTTTGACCATCTACAATTTTTCTGTTTCCTCTGCATTTAATGCTACGATATTTGAATCATCGGTTATCAATTTGAGAGGTTTCAAGAGAATTGTGTTTTTAGATGATTAAACGCTGATTTCTGGTAATTGGTATGGCAATTCTCATTACAAGGTGCGGATGATAAGTCTTCAATGGATAAATATAGTGATTTGTCGGAGAGATTCAAGCCAAGGAGCAACGAGGTTGCTGGTACGTCTGCGGGTGATGTGGTGGAATATAAAAGGTTCTCCGATAACAATAAAATAGCACGCATATATATCAAGGTTATAATAAGGTTTTTTCGAATGAAAAGTCGAAGTTGACTTATTTGAAAAGGGATTGCAAAGTTATTTTTGGTAATAACAACTCCTAAAGGGTTAGCACAGATATGTTTTAAACATTTACTCAGATTCCGAGTGTTTTCAGGTACATAACTATATGCATTAATCTTTTCTTACGTAGATGAAGTGCGGTTGATTCATCCTCTCGATTGAAGTGTTTTTAAGAATTATGAAATGTTTGAACGCAGATTGGAATCGTCAAGATACAAATGAGGTTTAAGATGAAATCAAGTGGCAAAGTTGACAAAATGTTTAGTTTCATATATTATAATCAATATTTTAATTCATTTTAATTGTCCAATGTCATTAGTCCACAGTCGATAGTCCACAATTAACTGTCCAATAATTCATATATAATTTATTATATAATATTCGAATTAATTAATACGTATCATAACCCGTGTACATGTCTCAGACTCGATCACAACTCAAACTATATATATTATTGTAGAATCAACCTCAACCCTGTATAGAGAACTCGATCATTACTGCATATAGAGTATCTATGGTTATTCCAAATAATATATATAGATGCGTTGATATGATATGTCAAAACCTTGTATACGTGTCCCGATATTTAAAGTGCGTAAAATAAATAATAGAAAATAAATGATGATAAATAAAGTGCGTAAAGTAAATAACAGAAATTAAATGACGATAAATAAAATTGCGAGAATTAAATTGCGATAAATAAATTGCGATAAAATAAAATGTAATACGGAATTAACAGTTAGCTAGGAACAGTTAGCTAGGATTTTGTCAGCGTGAATTCTTAACAAAATTCCTCATAGTTAAATTGTCTGTTTCTAACAATTTTATTTTGTCCAATGTTTTCTTCATTATGCCACTTGTTGGATTCTGATAGATCAAAATCCAAGTATGAAATTGAAAGGAAATGGTTATACTTCGGTGAACGGTTACGTATATCTGTGGATGTTAGTAGGATAGTAAATGACCGTTGAATCAGATTCGAAGAGTGTACAGTGTAACTTATTAATGTGAAATCTTAAATATTCTTCGGGTATTACCTACCCGTTAAAATATTTTCATCATTAACAGTTTGTACAAAAGAATTTTTAATTACAATCTTTATGAAAACATATATACATATATATTTTCTTCAGATGTAATCATGGATTTAATGAGTTAACATGATATTAATCTCATTTGCTTTTTGGTTTGAGCTAGAATAAGTAATCTCTAAAACTTTTAGAAACCACATATTCTTCGCAGAATATTTCTTCAATGAAGTTATGAATTAATACTTCATCGTTCATTGTTGTTGGTACTCCTTGGTATCTATGGTGCATATGACGTTGATGTTCGTGTGATAGATTGTAAAGTTAAGGTTTGCGATGCGGTTGTTGTTGGTGGGGGTAATGGTACTGTTGGCGTTGGTGGTGGTGATACTGGTTATGCTGCTGGTGCTGCTGCCGGTGTTTGTAACCTTTGCACCATATTCTTCAAAGCCACTACCCGAGTGCGAAGCTCGTTGACTTCTTCTATTACACCGGGGTGATTGTCGGTTCGGACGAGCGGATAAATATAATATAGAATATGGTATAGTATATAATCGTGACGAGATACCCTGGAAATGAGAGAGAAAATGGTGTTTCGGACAGGTTCGCCGGAAAGTGCTTCAGGTTCTTCGTCAAGAGGGCAATGTGGTGGATGGAAAGGATCGCCTTCTTCTTATCTTCAATGATTGAGGAGGCTACGAACCCATCCCCAATTCATCCAGAATAGATGATGACTGATTGGTTGATCCATTCCGGTCACACTGCTTTCGGAACATGAGTGGGATTCCATTTCAGAATCCGAGGGACTTGAACTGATGACAAATTCCATTTCGTACGATTGGATAAAGGATTTTTCGATATAAAATGATTTTCCGGCTATCGGGTGGTATTTTATTTACATAGGATATATATATATATATATATATATATATATATATATATATATATATATATATATATATATATATATATATATATATATATATATATATATATATATATATCAAAATATTTTGTAGATTACGGAGAAATTTGCGGGATATATCAGGCAAAGTTTAAAGTAACAGATACGATAAGATATGATTTAGCAGATACGCTAAGATATGAATTTTGTCTATAAACTACTCATGCAATTAATGTAGCAAGATGTGTCTAGACTAATAATGATAAGCAGGTAAATTTTTTTTTAAGAATGATAAGCAGATAATTTCTGACTAGAAATGATAAGCAAAACTTTTGACATGTAGACACGGTCGAAGTCCAGACTCACTAATGCATCCTATTGACTTATTAGTTAGACACACTAATGCAGACCTGGTTCGCTAAGACCACCGCTCTGATACCAACTTTCATGACCCGTCCTAATCCATCCGGACGAAGTCCATATCGATTATAAACGATTCATAATAGTTGATTACATCGTGAGGTACTTGACCTCTATATGATACATTTTACAAATATTGCATTCGTTTTTAAAAGACAACTTGCTTTACATCGAAAGTTAACGGCATGTATATCATTTCATAATATATCCAACTATAATTGACTAAATAATAATCTTGATGAACTCAATGACTCGAATGCAACTTCTTTTGAAATATGTCATGAATGACACCAAGTAATATCTCTAAGATGAGCAAATGCATAGTGGAAGATTTCTTTCATACCTGAGAATAAACATGCTTTAAAGTGTCAACCAAAAAGTTGGTGAGTTCATTAGTTTAACATAAATAATCATTTTCATCATTTTAATAGACCACAAGATTTTTATTTCTCATAAATATACGTCCCATGCATAGAGATAAAAATAATCATTCATATGGATTGAACACCTGGTAACCGACATTCACAATATGCATATAAGAATATCCCCATCATTCTGGGATCCTCCTTCGGACATGATATAAATTTCTAAGTACTAAAGCATCCGGTACTTTGGATGGGGCTCGTTGGGCCCAATAGATCAATCTTTAGGATTCGTGTCAATTAGGGTGTCTGTTCTCTAATTCTTAGATTACCAGACTAAAAAGGGGCATATTCGATTTAATAATCTAGCCATAGAATGTAGTTTCATTTACTCGTGTCTATTTCGTAAAACAGTTATAAAAACAGCGCATGTATTCTCAGCCCAAAAATATAAAGGGTAAAAAGGCAAATGAAACTCACACATTGTGTTTTGTAGTAAAAATACATATGACGACATTGAACAATGCAGGGTTGGCCTCGGATTCACGAACCTATATCATTTGTATATTCATTAATACATATAACCATACTCAAACAATTTCATATACTTTATCCTTATATATTATTTATTTAATTTGTATATATATAAATATATGTATGGTTAGTATTATATCTAAAATTTCTGGGTTTGTTATAATTAAGTATTTATGTAAATAATGTTAATATTCTTAGTGAGAAATATAATGGTATAATAATAACTATAAAAATATAAATCTTTACTGTTAATGAGAATAATCTCATAATAATGATAATATTAATAGTTTTTGATAAAAATAATAATATTGATATTAATACTAATATTAATGATAATTGTAATGGTTTGTATTATTTTCTTAATAACAATAATAATAATTCTAATCATAATAATACTTACATTAATATTAATAATACTCATAATATCGCTAATAGTACTAAATGACGTTATTTAGTCAAAGTGATAATAATATTAGTCATAGTAGTTATGTTAACATAATGATCATAATAATAATACATCTATTAGTAGTTAATAAATATAATAATATTAGTAGTAATAACAATATTTTTAGTTATAACAATAATTGTAATAATAATAATGATAAATGATAACTAATACTTAATGATAATCATAATAATAACAATTATAATATTTAGTACTAATAACAATAATCAATAATAACAATAATAGATATAATAATAATAATAAAAAATGTTAACAATAGTATTAATAAAAATAATGATAATAATAAGGTTACTACCTCAATAAAAGGTCTTTAAAAAAAAAATATATGCCACCGGCAGGAATCGAACCGAGACCTCTCGATCACCCACACCACCCCTTAACCATCCGTCCAATTGGATTTCACTGAATTTATCCCCATCATAATTTCATTTAAACTGTGTTCTTCAGTTATCCTCTACCCCCTCTTCTTCTCAAAAAATGCATCGACCAATTTATCAAACCTCACAGTTATTAATAAGTTTTGAAATATAAAAACAAGCTACTTGTAATCTATACCTTGTTCAATTAAATAAAAGAAAAAAATAAAAAAAAGAAGAAAAAGCTGCTGGCCGTCGCTGCTAAAGAAGAAAAAAAAATTGATTTTGAAAAAGGTTATGATTTAGGTAAAGGTTATAACACGAAGTATGTTTCAAATCACTTCTAAAAGCTATAAAAATTATCAATTTAACTTAACTAGCAACAAAAATCCCGAATTCGTTCATGAACACAAGTTTGACTTTTAAATCCAAAAACTTTGACTCTTAAATTAATAATCAATACGAAAAATTGAAATCTGAAAGTTTGTATATAGTTAGAGTAAGGGATTTCAATCATAATTGCATTTTTAGATTTTTAAAATCGTTACAATTTCGTGACCTTGATAAAATGAAAAAAAAACAGAAATACGAGCGAAAAAAATAAAAAAAATATAACTGATTAATGTTTCCACTCACAGCTGCTATACAATTATTATTGTTTATGATGGAGGACAAATGAATGGCTTTTTAATAAAAAAAATGGAATGATCGATGGATATAAAGAACGTTGTATGTGTCGACATAAGTTCACGAGAGCAGAAGGAAAAATATAAAAAAATAATCTGATAGTGATATTTATGCGTACAAATCTGCTTCTATGTTTCTATATATAAATTATATATTATATATTAAAATTATTACATATATTAGATATAATAATATGTTAATATTATTAATCAAATGTTTCTAGATAATATTGCCTAATTCTTAATTAGTGAATTCATAAAATTAATAATAATATTAGTAAGTAATAATATAGAATAATATATTTATTATCATAATAATGAAAGTGATAATAATAACATTATTATGGTAATAATAATAATAGTACTAACTATAATATTGTTAATGATAGTAATTCTATTAATATAAATGATAATAATAATTGTTAACAATAACGTTAATAATGATATTCATAATAAAAGTATTCATAAAGATAATAAGATAATAATATTAATAAGGATAAATAATGATAATAATATTTTTAAATGAAGATGATAAATAAAAATAGTCATGATAATAATTAAAATTATAGTTTTAGTCATTCTTAATAATAATATTCATCTTTAACATTTTTATTTTAATAGTTATAACCTTTTTATTATAATTATAACATAGCAATAATAATAGTAAATAATAGTATTAATAATATTATTATTATTAGTAAATATGAAAATAATAATATCGTTAATATATATAATATATATATATATATATATATATATATATATATATATATATATATATATATATATATATATATATATATATTACTTGTAATTAAATGTATTAACATTATAATATACATATAATCATCAATTATGTATTAAAATTATATATATATTCAACTATTATATATATAATATTATTTTAAATATTAAGTTTTGTTACTTAGATAAATATATTTATTATTTATTTTGAAACAAATAATTCAAGGTATACATTTGATCGTTGGCAAATCATATTCGAAATCATTTATAGTCAGTATACTCTATATATTCAAATAACGAGTTTTGATTATTTTAAGTTATCTTATAATAGTTCAGTAACATATTTAATTTATTACATATAATTATTTACATATATAGTCCTTTATATATACATTAAAGGTTCTTGAATCGTCGGGAGTAGTCATAGGTCAACTGAATACATAAACACAGTTCACAGTTTTTGAGACTTCAACGTTACAGACTTTGCTTATCGTGTCGAAATCGTAATAAGATTAAGTTTAAATTTGGTTAGAAATTCCCGGGTCGTCACATAGTTGACTTGTAAAATTAGTTCCGGTAACTTGTACGTTGACGCTCGACTTTAGTTCCGGTTTTTCGAACGTCGTTTGGTACGCTGTAAAATCTTGTACTTTACGTTTCGTAATATGTACCTTTATAAATAAATAGACTTAACTTATCAATAAACTATATCAATTGAAATGTAACTTTAACGTTCTAGTGTTTTGGTCATTTGCTTCTACAAATCAATGTCTCGTTATTTATCAAGGTATATTTATCAAAACGTTTTATGACTAAGTTAACATTATATTCTATCACTTTGTAAAATATAAATATATTTTCATTTAGAAATGTAATTTATATTTTTAGAAATATTTATTTACTAATATAATATTTAGTTTTTCAAAGACTAATTATATTTTGAAGTCTAACATATATAATTTAAAATCGTTTAAATAATATATATTATTATATCTCCTAACGTTTACGCTCTAGAACTTATAATTCATTTATGTGCCAATGTTTATTTTAATTTCTTAAACGTCCTAATTAACACAACTCACTATCAATCGAATCAATAAATAAATGTTACTATCGTTCACTTAATAAATTTGAAATCATATATATATATATATATATATATATATATATATATATATATATATATATATATATATATATATATATATATATATATATATATATATATATATATATATATATATATATATATATATATATATATATATATTCAATATTCATAGACATGTTTTAAATACACGTTGCAAGTTATTTATATATTTAATTCTAAAAATTAATATCCTATTGTATATATTCAAATTATGTTTTTTTTAAACAAAACATTTTTAATAATCAAATTCTATTGAATCGAAAAGCATTTCCGCACGTTTGAAAATAGATCAATCAAGTATTATGAAATTCAATTCTCCACTAACTTTTGTCTAACTCTCGTTAAGTGACACTTTGTTCTCACTTGTAAATTACTTTACCACTTATTCCGACTACCGTTAAAAAGGACAGATTTCTTTAATCATAGTGGACCTCATAACAGAGACCCGTAATCATATCACAATGTATCTGATAATTCATTCATTTGATATTATAGTTTAATTCCGTCGATAAATATATTGAAACAAATACGTTCATGTAAAATATTATACATATAATACTTTGTTAACGTTTTCAATTAATATAACTATATATTATATATACATATCTATATACACTTAAATGTTCGTGAATCGTCGAGCACAGTCAAAGGGTAATTGATTACATGAATATAATTCCAAAATTTTTGAGACTCAACATTACAGACTTTGCTTATCGTGTCGGAAACATATAAAGATTAAGTTTAAATTTGGTCAGAAATTTCCGGGTCGTCACAGTACATTTGATTCTAATGGCGTAAATGGATGCATTCATGACTATTATATTCTTCTTGGTCAACATTTGCTTCAAATCCCCATGTTGCCATGAATTCTGCATACAGCTCCTGATACACATGTTCATGAATTTTAAACAACTTTTGCCATGCGCTGTTTACTTTCCCGTGTGCTGTAAAACTCAAAATCTATCTCAGCTCATTGGCCCAACCACATTGCTCCATTATTTCCCAGTTTATGTATTTGTTGGCACCCTTTTGTGGGTTTATCCAATTCCGCATGAACGGTTCATTATCCGCCGGGTTGTCTTGCCCAAGGAGGTAATGGGGCAACTCATACTCTTCTGGTAGATAATTGGTCATATGCAAAAGTCAAGTAATGTAGGTTATGTTCCAAAATAAATAGGACTTATAATAATACTTAGAAATGAAAAATGCTTATATTTTTCGGAAAAAAATTCGAAATGAGGGCTTTAAAAATGGCATTTTCTAATTCCCTGTTATAATCAGTTATAGCCAAAATTACCGCAAATAATATCTAATCTTATTACAAACTTATTTTCAAGCAAAATTCAAAGCGTACACGTGATTGCAACAAATAATGCTAAAAATAATAATTATAGCAAGTTAGTCGTTAATAAGCAACTTTGATTATAGTAGGATGATTTTTAAGCATACAATGATTCTAATGACCAATTTAAATTACCTTAAATATTTTTAATCATCAAACTTTACCTATAACATCCTTAAGTCAAGGTTTAAGACCATTTTTACCGAAAAATATTCATTTTGCTTAAAACGTACAAAATAAGAAAAGTCAAAGACTAGGCTCAATTTTCATTTGCAAGTCAATGATATCTTCATTTAGGCTAACTTTCTAGCGATCCTAAGTTTTAAAAAAACGTTTGAACTATAGGAATTACCCTAAGCCTAATTTAGTGTAGTTTTACCAAAACTTCAAGTTTCAAGCAAACAAGTCTAAATTATTTCAATACTAGTTTCTAAGCACTCTAGATGAGTCATTAAGCCTAAATGAGCTAACAAAACATCAAGTTTCCAAAAAATTTTACCAATTCCTAACCTAAAACCTAAAACAATGAATCAAAAGCTAAAAGTGAACCAAAATGCTTCAAGCGAACCTAAAAACTAACACATATCAATCACATTATCTAACTAAGCATATAGGAAACCAAAATTAGGCATAAAACATAATTTTTCTCAAAATTCAAAAATTTGACTTCGAATAGAAACCCGAATTTTAACCGTCAAAAAGTACCTTTTATGCAAAATTGATGATGGAAACGCGTTTGGAGGCACGAGAGATGTGGATTAGAGCTTTGAATCGTGAAAATTGGTCAAGAAATGGTGGTGGTGGTGTGCTCACTTGTCGGCCGAAGGTTGAAGAAGGGAAGGAGAAAAAGAAAAAAGAAAGAGGAAAGAAAAGAGGATGAGAAGAAAATTGGGCCCGTGTGGCTCACGGACTTATTTTCCCTACCTGACTCGCGAATTTTTATTTTTTTTAGAATTTTAAAATTTTCACTAGATTAATAAAAGAAAAATGAAATTTTACTTCGGATCTTAATCCGGTTGTTTTATTAATTAAACTAAAATTTAAAAGAAAAATACAAATGGACGGAGTAAAATTAAAATTTTTATTTTATTAAAAACACAAATTACATAGGTTCCACAACTAAGTTCCAGAAATGACGCGGAAAGAAAGGTAAGTTTAAAGCTTCTTTAACCATCCAGAGTAAATCAGCGGAGTATACTTAAAATATTTCAAAATCATTTAACATTTTACGCTCACACTTTTGTAAATCTTCGATGTCGTCCATAAGTTTAACCAAAGCCCTTCTAACTTTTTAATGTTTGAAATTTCATCCCTAGGTCCAGTATCTCGATAATTAAGCTCGAAAAGAAGTTTTGACACTTTGTCTTGAAATAAAAGATGTTTCGCGCAGTCAGTGTAACATCCCGCCTTTTTCCGTTTACTTTCCTTTTATTTTATTTAAAGTCCGTTATATGATTATAACATCTTCCGTTAAAACGCTTTTTAAAATATCTCGTTTAGGTAATTCACGCACCCGCTTTTAAAGTCGAGGGACTAAACTTGCCAAGAGACCAAACTCTTGACTAGGTCAACTAGTCAACCATGAACTCTCATCCATTCATTCACCTCCTTCTCTCTTTCAATACTTCAACTTTTTCTCTCAAACACCAATTCAAAGATTCATCATCCATTTCCGATCTAGCAATCAAACATCAAAACAAATTACATATTTGAAATCCTTGCATCTTCCTCTTCAATTCCATACCGATTTCATCAAGTTTGGTTAACTTTCTAAAATCACTAGATTCTTGGTTCTTGATGTTTTTAACTTATAAAAGTGTAAATTAGTGTCTCTGGCTCAAGTCTAACATGAATATATGATTTATATGCTTGTTCTTGTCATTTTGATGTAACTAGCTTAAACTTGAAATAGGTGTGTTTGATCTTGAGATTTGGTTGCTTAAAAGTTGTTAGATGTTAAAAGTGCAGGTATTAAATGTATTACTAGCATCACTAGCTTCAATTTGGTATGTAGGTTGGCATGGATTAGCTTCATGAACAAAATTGTTAAATTTGTGATTGTTAGTTAGGGTTTGGTGGCCTTAAATGTGATCTTTGATGCATTAAAAGACTTGCAATGTTGTTTGTAAGTGTTTAGTAGTATTGTATGCGTGATTACCTATGAAACGGCATATTATATGTGTGCATTTAATTCTCGAATCATAAATGTGCATTTATGAACTTGAAAGTATTTTTGATGAACATTAAATGAGCATTCAACTTGGATTTTGATTTTTGTAAATGATGTTTTTAATTGATGAAAGGTGTTTAGTTGTGTTCTACGTTAAATTACCTTTCCAACGATGTATGGTTTGCGTTTTAGGTATTTACGGTTCATTAGTTATGATAATTTGAAGTTTGGATGAGACTTGAACAATTGAAACAGCCAGGTACCAGCTCCCGCACATTGTCGCGGCGCGGCCTTTCTGTGTCGCGGCGCGGCGATAGCCGCATTCAGTGACTGACTTACCTTGTCAATTTATGAAAAATGTTTGCTATGCTACGCACCTCCAATTCACATGTAACTTGTTCTAAGATGCTTATATATGATTAAAAACCTCAGAAAAATAGTTCGGGACCCGACCCGAACGTGTTGACTTTTTCGTTGACTTCGACTTGACCAAAGTTGACTTTTGTCCAAACTTAACCAATACTTGTTTAAACCGTTCTAATCTTCTTGTATACTTGATTCTTGCATGAAACTTGACAACTTGATTCACATGCTATATAATCGAGTCGTAACGAGCCATAGGACTAATTGAACAACTTTGACCCATCGTGTTTACCGTTATTGATACAACCTACTTTTTTAGGTCAAGAATAGCAATTGTCCTTGCACACCTTACTTGTGAAGTACTTTATTACTCGTACACTCAAGGTGAGATCATAGTCCCAGCTTTACTCTTTTAAACTTACATTTGGGATGAGAAAACATAAACGTTTCATTTTACAAAGTGAACACAAGTACGAAAACAGACATTCTACATACGAGTTAGAACAAAAATCCTCAATTCGATTATCATTAGTTACACTTGCCGGGTGTAAGCGAGAACTTATGTTGTGTGGCCATACGGGGTTGACAAACCCTCATTCGGACGGTTCGCTACCGTTATTCAGATGAGATATATTTTCGAGAAACAGTGTATGTTCTAACACTATTGTGATAGGGTTCTATGGATGGAAAGTTAAGCCTTGATAATTGGGTGCTCGTGATAACAATTTTAGAATGGTTTACTATTATTTCAATGATATAAATCTTGTGGTTCATTTGTAGTTACTTACTTACTTAAACCTATGATTTCACCAACGTTTTCGTTGACAGATTTCTATGTTTTTCTCAGGTCCTTGAACGTTTTGTGATACATGCTTCCGCTCATTATTTTGATACTTGCATTGGATGTCGAGTATATATGCATATATGGAGCGTCTTTTGGCTACTTTTAAATTGTGTCGCATAGGTTTCAATTGTACTTTTATAAAAATACACATACTCATTCAAATTCAATTACATATGCCGATCTTGAAATCGCAGAATTCAATTCGAAATATAACCAGTATCATCACTCCTAGATTCCTATATCTTTCCAAGTTATACATTGACTTCAAAACTGCGCTAGAACATCATATGTATATTAACGATTACAATCTATGTTCAAACCCTCCGAAATTCCTGAAGACACTTCAAATAATGAACAATCGAGATGATGATCCAACCACATGTTACCCACAGTTATGTACCTGAAAAACTTATAAAATCAAAGTCATAGTTTAACACGTATCCGTGTCAGACCCTTTGGCATTTATTAGCTAAAATGACTTTTCAATTCCTTTCCAAAGTAGTCAGTTTTGTCACAGCTCCAGCAAGTCAACTTCGACTTTTCAGTCGAAACAACCTTATTATAACCTTGATATATATGTTGCCCTTTCGCCATCGTTACCGGGGAACCATTTATATTCCACCACATTAGCAATAAACTTATCAGCAACCGTAATGATGTAGGATTTTCTGAAAAATCATCAAAACCCCATCATTTACTCATCTGCATCTTGTAACGGGAATTCCCATACGAATCATCGGGAATTAGCAATCAGTATTTTGAAATCTCGTAGCATGTCTACGCTAACAGTTATATGTGTACATATAACATCTATATCTTGGACTTACATACTTCGAATGTGAAGTTTCTGAAAAACACCCTAAACTGCGAACTAGTTCTCGAAATTTTGAAAAAATGCCAATGAAGCAGTAAAAACTGTAAACGACCTTAACAGTAAAAAGTTTGATGATAAAGAATAATGTGTTGGCAAAGCTCAGAAAAAGAGAAGGTTTGGAACTAGAAAACGGATTGAGCCAGTTATGAAGGAGGCTGTGGACAAATTACAAAGACTAAACCGCCTTCAAAGAATCCAAATGATTCAGTATCTGCTGAAGTCATTAACGAATACCTTGCTCCTGACTCTAAACCCTTGCGGACAATATTCTTCATCATCCTCTGATATTAGAAATTTTTAGATATCATCGTATCTTTCATTATAAATATCCTCCATATTTCTGAAGAAATTTCCATAATTATTCTTATCCGAAATCATTTACCGCTTCGCACTATCTGTATTACATCATAAAAGAAACTATTTTTGTTTCTAAATTCTGAAACCTTCAAGTTTAAAATAAGTAGTGTTGGAAACTGAAGCATGAGTTAGTATAATATAATGACACTTGATCAACGTGATTATATTACAGTAAGTCATGCCGAGTTTCTAAATGGAACGTGATGATTCACAGATCATAACATCATCATGTGCCATGTTACATGATTATGATATTAGATTTAACCCCTAAGAATATCAAGAAAAATATTTTCTTGATGATTCGGTCTTGTCCGAGGTATTCTAGTAATTTGACAAATCAAGATTTTGTCATTACAATTCCTTTCTTAAAACATTAATTATGTCCATTCCGAAATCCATACCCACAAATTCTGGACCATTATTCGCTTGACTTGAAGTCGGGAAGGGGAGACAAAAGTATGGAACTCTTGAATATAAAAGAAAATATAAAGCTCGACAACAACACATAAATTACAAACCGTGCATATCAATACGTATTGCCACGTATAGGCACGGGAGTATTAAAATTACTATAACCCCAAGGTAAAAGTAGAAATAAATAAAATCCTCCGGTGGTAGATGAAAGAGAAGAATGACAGATATGAAAGAGAGGAGTATATCAAGAATCAGTACTGGATGGAGCATATTGACGAATACATTAAAATATGAGTTGAGGGAGAAAAAATAGAAGGTGTAAATTACAAGGAAACGAAGGGGGTGGATTTATAGTAAAATATCCGACAGGACAATCAAAACAGATTATCGCATTTAATCAAAGCGGATCCTAACTTCCTTACTTACCGAAGAACCAAATCTTATTATGAAGATTTTCTCTAAATTCCTTGAATTCCGGAAATCAACCGTGACTATGTCATTGGTTAAAAAGAATGTGCATTTACTCATTTCATTCTTTTGTGATAACTTCACTCGTACTCTTCACAAAAATTAAATTGCTTTATCTATATTACTTGATGATAATAAAACTCTAATTTTCGACTCGTATACGTCATGAAAACATACTTATTGTCAGCCATGAAAATACCATTCAAATTTTGGGACGAAATTTCTTTAACGGGTAGGTACTGTGACAACCCGGAAAATTCTAACCAAATTTAAACTTTATCTTTATATTATTCCGACACGATAAACAAAGTTTGTTAAGTTAAATCTCAAGAATTTTAAACTGTGTTCATACATTCATTATAACCTCGACCAAATTCCGACGATTCATACGTTTATTTAACCTTTGGACTTTATCCCATGCTTCACCAATAGACTGTAATTTAAAAACTTGAAACCTAGTATGAATATATATGATTCTACTTTTCTAAAACGTTTTATGATATAACGATTTCGATTATTTTAACTTTAAACAAAATGATTCTTAAATATATTTAGTTTTGGAAAACAAAATTATCATATTTATTTGATTTAGTTTCAAAAGTACAAAAACGTTTTCACTTTAAAAAGAACTTTATTATTAAAACGTATATAACTTTTATAAATACCTAGAACCACTTTTGACAACTCATTACTTAACCAGTATGATAAAGATAACGATATTTAATATTTATTTTATTAAATATATATATCTATTTAAATTAATATTATATATATTTATATGCGTATTATACGTACATAGTGTTATACTTTTACTATACTTAAACTTTACCTTTACTTTATTTTTACTTTACTTTAACTTTAATAATTCACTTTAATAATTCATACTTTAATAATTCACTTTAATAATTCATACTTTAATAATTCACTTTAATAATTCATACTTTAATAATTTACTTTAATAATTCAAAAATCTATTATAAATAGAATTCAATAGGTTTCATTATTTCATAGAAACTTGAAAATTTTTTTTTCTCTAAACTCTCTCAATCGATTTACATATATATATTTACTCCATATTATTTCAAGATATTATTAGTATACATAAAATATTACGACGGAGTGTTGTTCGAGTGATTTGGAAATTGCTTTTTGAGCGGGATAGAGCTAAGGAAATTATGGGTTATAGCTATGGAGGTTATGTTTATCATCCCCGTTGCGTCTATGTACTTTTCCTGCAATATTGAATCTCAATATTGATACGTGAGCCCTCATAACTTAAATTTTATATATTATTAGTGTATCCCTGACTAGTGCTCGAGTATATAGGATTATGCATGCTTATACGTTCGTTATTGTCGTTAGAGATTATGTCGAATCTTGAATTAAATACATATGCTATTAAGATAAGGTATACGATATGCATGTCATTGGAAAGCTAGCGAAAAATTGAGAACTTTTCATTTGGATATCGAATGATTTCGATGAACGGTTTAGAAGTTATAATCAATTGAATTTTTGTAAAAATGATTATTCATATCCTCCCTATTATCGTCGTTATAATCTAATTATTATTATTATTATTATTATTATTATTATTATTATTATTATTATTATTATTATTATTATTATTATTATTATGATTATTATGATTATTATTATTATTATTATTATCATTGTCGTTATTAATAAAAGATATTATTGTTATTTTTATTATTATTATTATCGTTATTATCATTAAGGTTATAATTATTATTATTATTATTATTATTATTATTATTATTATTATTATTATTATTATCATCATTTAAATAGTTATTAGTATTATCATTAATATTATTATTAGTAGTATTATTATAATTAAAACTAATATTAGTAACATCTAATTATTATGATTACTATTATTATTATTAATATGAACGCGATATAAAAGCCGACTAAAAGCTATTAAACGAAGCGATTAGAAAATAGAGAGTATGAGTATCATGATGAAATGAAGATATTGTAAGATATTGATTTAAAGGAAAAAATATCTTTTTCATTATTTTACTATTATTATTATTAAAAGTATTATTAATATTAAAACTGTCATTTTTACTAAAATTATTATTTTTAATAAAATATCATTATTAATATGAAACATCATTATTATTATCATTTTAGTACTATTATTAATAAAAAATTATCATTTTATCATTTTTAGAAAATATGATTATTGTTATTTTTATTAGGAGAATAATAATAATTATTACAAAATAATACAACTTTTACTTATTATTATTATTATCAATATTATTTTATCAAATAAATATGTGATACAAAGATATTTTACTACGTATAATATAATTACATTAATAATACCTATCATATTATTTTTATGATATTAAATGAACTTTATAAATTTTATTACTTGAGATATATAAAAGTATATTTTTATTATATAAAGTTTAATATAAATTTTATTTATTAATAAAAGAACTATATTATTTACTTTAATAAAATCTGTTAAAAATATTTAAATATATAAAACGACTATATTTAAACTATATAATAATCATGTATAAATTTTGGAAGACATTTTGGTCAATATGACTTTTGTTGACTTTTGTATATTTAGTCTCGAGCATTAGGATTGTGATACACTACGACTTGACCTAAATTGTTAGACAGATATTGATCAAACATATAAATATATATAATTAATATAGGTTCGTGAATCTGAGGCCAACCTTGCACTTGTTCAATGCCATCATATGCTTAATTACTACGAAATACAATATTGTGAGTTTCATTTGCTCCCTTTTTAAATGCTTTTGCAATATATATTTTTGGGACTGAGAATACATGCGCTGCTTTTATAAATGTTTTACGAAATAGACACAAGTAATCGAAACTACATTATATGGTTGGATTATCGAAATTGAATATCGCCCCTTCAAGTCTGGTAACCTAAGAATTAGGGAAATGGCCCCTAATTGACGCGAATCCTAAAGATAGATCTATGGGCCTAACAAACCCCATTCTGGAATTTGGAATGCTTTAGTACTTCGATTTAAATGGTGATTGTGATTGCCAATATTTATGGCATACTTACGAGTATGCGGGGGATATTCTATATGCATTATGTTAATGTCGGTTATAAGGTGTCCATCATATGAATGATTTTTATGCACTTGCAAGTGTAATGAGATTTATGGAAAAATGAGAATCTTGTGGTCTATTATATAAATGGGAAATGATTGATTATAATAAACTAATTAACTCACCAACCTTTTGGTTGACACTTTAAAGCATGTTTATTCTCAGGTATTAAGGAAATCTTCCGCTTTGCATTAGCTCATTTTTAAGGATATTACTTGGAGTCATTCATGGCATATT
The DNA here is from genome assembly GCF_046630445.1 of Rutidosis leptorrhynchoides. Classification (NCBI taxonomy): domain Eukaryota; kingdom Viridiplantae; phylum Streptophyta; class Magnoliopsida; order Asterales; family Asteraceae; genus Rutidosis; species Rutidosis leptorrhynchoides. Next base: position 167,618,536 of record NC_092342.1, on the reverse strand, counting down.
TCAAAAGACGTTGCATTCGAGTCATTGAGTTCATCTAGATTATTATTAAGTCAATTATAGTTGGATGTATTATGAAATGGTATGCATGCCGTCAACTTTCGATGTAAAGAAAGTTTGTCTTTTGAAAACGAATGCAATGTTTGTAAAATGTATCATATAGAGGTCAAATACCTCACGATGTAATCAACTATTGTGAATCGTTTATAATGTATATGAACGGGTCCTTTCAGTTGGTATCCGAGCGGTGGTCTTAGCGAATCAGGTATGCATTAGTGTGTCTAACTGATAGTCGTTAGGATGCATTAGTGAGTCTGGACTTCGACCGTGTCTGCATGTCAAAAGTTTTGCTTATCATTTTTGTCGGAAATCGCCTGCTTATCATGTGACGATCCAGGAGTTTCCGACCAAACTTAAATTTTATCTTTAATGTTTCTGACACGATAAGCAAAGACTGTAATATTGAGTATCAAAAGCTTTGAAACTTTGTTCATGTAATCGATTACCCATTTGACTAATCCCGACGATTCACAAACAATTATTTGTAAATAAATATGTATATATTATATAACTATAAATATAAGAATATATAATATTTTGATTAGATAATGTAACACCGGCCAAATTTTTTTTTTTAAATCACAGCGGAAGTCTTAATTTAACAAATACCACGTTATTTACAAAACACATAATTAAATAATCTATCACAAACATTTTAAATAAAATATAGTTTTCCTTTTACATTATAACACATCAGAGTACTCCGAGTTAAACACGTCTTCAGTCCAATTCCCAATCCCAGCAATACCTAAACTTGCAGGGGTGTAAATGTGGGGGTTAGCGCACCGCTAAGTGAATGAAATCTATCTAATAGGATAAGCTTAAGCATCACACAAGCTTTACACTCAATATCACCACCACATGCTAACCACCACTAGCATACAAATACGACAATATGAGGATCGGCGGCTTGTACGAGCACACGACTCCTAGCTGATCGGGTTAGAGTCTACCGATAGTCCTCGCTACTCAATTCACAGTATAGTCATCCTGACGCAGGGGGTGCATCGTTCACACTATACTCACAATCAGTAGCCAATTGACCCAACCTCCCTAGGCACGGTTGACCTCATACGGACTCTAACCTCCCTAAGCACGGTCACAAGTCCCCAGTCTCCCCAGGCCTGACTGGTGTCAATCAAATAGTGCACATACAATCACATACATCAACAAGCATACTATATCAATCTAGCATGGCAATCACTAATATCACATGATAATTATACTACACTAAACTTGGTAAAAGAGGTAAACACAGTAGCATGATACGCTACACAAACTCTATCTGGAGATAGAGCCACTCATCGATCACCAGTTAAACTCGGTAGTCTAATATCACCGGGTCTTCTCCTCATTCGTACCACCTGAGAATTAACACTGAACAAGTTAGTTAATCGCACCACAATTACTAACTATATGATATTCAATATATATGTCATATATATATATATATATATATATATATATATATATATATATATATATATATATATATACATACATACATACATATATATTCGCACTCACCCATACACATCACGTATGTTAATACTTCCACATACATACACTATATGTATATATATATATACATACACTATATATATGTACATATATACATACGTACATACACTATATATATATATACGTACATACACCACATATATATATATATAGATACACTATATATATACACATATGTACATACACAATATATATATATATATGTATATATATATATATATATATATATACACGTACATACACCACATATATATATAGATACACTATATATATAAACATACGTACATACACTATATATATAAATATATATATATATATATATATACGTACATACACCACATATATATATATATAGATACACTATATATATACACATACGTTGTGATGACCCGGGAATTTCAGACCAAATTTAAACCTAATCTTTATACGTTTCCATCACGATAAGCAAAGTCTGTAATATTGAATATTAAAATTTGTAAACTATTTTCATGTAATCATTCACCTTTGACTGTGCTCGACGATTCACGAACCATTAATTGTAAATAAATGTGTATACCTATAAATACACATATAAATATAAATATAAGTATATATAATAAATTGAAATAATATAAAACAATTTAATCATTTAAACTGAATATGTAAAATAATATATATAATTAAATATAATTGTCATAGTTACTTCCAATATTTTTAATATTAAAATCAGTGTTATTATTATTTTCAACATATATATATATATATATATATATATATATATATATATATATATATATATATATATATATATATATAATAGATATAAAGTTTGATATATAAATTGTTATATATTATTATTACTAATATTATTATTAATATCAACATAATTAATATTACTAGTACAATTATTATAAACTTCGCTAAAATTATTATCATCATGACTTATTATTATTAATAATCCTATTATTATTATAAATTAACTATTAATGTTATTATTATTATAATTAATATTTGCGATTAATATGGATATCATTATAATTATTAATTATTAATTCATTAAAGTCATTTATATAATCGCACGTACAGATTTGGAAATCAGAGAGTTGTTGCAAGTAACAATCACACTTTATATGATTTTGTTTATATCCTCAAAAGTATTACTTCACTGTATTAATAGTACCAATTTTGGAATTATATATCTGATTATTAACTTTAATTATTCTGATTGAGAATTCTGTCCAAAATTCGTTACCTGTCCAAATCACATTACAGTGCAGCAAAAATTGATTCTATTATCCTTATTAAGTTTTGCTTACATGATATCTATCAAGATTAATCTATACACTCGCCACCTTTAATCCACCACCTTTAATCTTCAAATCTATAAACCCTCGTCATCACCACCTTTAAATCTCTTCTTCTACTCGATCCACCATCATCACCGTGACCTTTCACTAACTTAATAACTACCTCAAACCACTACCCTCACCTTCTTGAACAAACCTTCTACTAACCGAATTCTTTTTGTTTCTGATCTGATGATAACCGAACAACCACCATTGAAGCAGGAACAATATCACCAAACAAATTTAATAAATTGCTTTCATTCTGTATTCTGTTTTGGTTCAAGAACAATTCAGAAACCAACACACACTATTGACTAACTATGATCGATTACCATCTTTAATACCTGCAAACGTATTACTAATTCTTTGTCGCATCGATTGTCAAGCCCAACACAAACATTATTATTATTATTTTTGTTTATTGCTGCTGTCCTCCGATAAAGAACACCACCTTCATCATCTTCGTTAACCGCCAACCCTCACCTTCACAAACCACCACAAACTAAATGCTATTACCTGCTGCTGCCACGCTACAATATTTCTGTTTGAAAACTGAATACCCTGATCGAAACAACTATCACTCTATTCTATTTTCTCTCTGTAAAAACCTGATTCATCTTCATCAAACCACCGCCACTTTCTTTCTTTCTTCTTCCGGATCTGCAACCCGAAACAACCACCACCGAATTAAACTTTCCAGACCACGGTTACTGCAGTTCCTTTTAGTGTTTTTGTTCGAATATTTTGAGAATTGAGATTAATAATAACTTATAATAGAGAAGAAAAGGATACCGATGACCCTATGTAATTATTTATCTAACTTTACAAAGCACTATGATTCAAAGTGTCGGTAATCTATTGGATTTTGTTAAATGGAGAGTGACGATATGATGATGGAAAAAGGAACGAACCAAAAACCCTATTTTTTTTCTTTTACTACGCTGTAAGATTATATCCTTGTTTTGGATCGATTAAAAGATTTCCACTATGGTTCTAATGGGCTATACAACTGACTTATACGTTTTGGGTTTAGAAACTTGGGCCAAGATTGGTAGTCCATCGAATTGTATCTCTTGAAGAAGAAGAAGAATAGAGAACAAAGGTAATACGGGTTTATATATATAATTGTTGGGTTAAATTCCAGAAAAACGGGAATGGCTGGATGGTTGAGTCGGTTTCGGGTTAGCGAGGTTACCAGGGTTCGAACCTTGGCACAGCAACTTATATTCTTTTTGTGGAGCTTATTTTGAGGTAGTCTTTACATATTGATTTATTATTATTATTATCACTTATTAATATTAATTACTATTATTATTATTATTGATATGATTATTATTGTTATGATTTTTTTTTTATGGTTATCAATATCATTAATATAAGTTACATTTATGAGTATTATCACTTAAGAGTATTTAGTATTATCATTACTAATATTATTCCTATTAGTATTATTATTATTATTATTATTATTGTTATTATAAAATGTTAATAAAGGTTGATATGGTAAATTATAAAAATTGGTTATGAAATTTAGTTATAAGAACTATACATATAAAATTTGAAAATTTAACAAAAACCTCGTGATAAAACTAATTATTAATAACACGGTTCATATTATTATTTTATTATTAATACTATTAAAAATTCTATCAAATCATTATCAGTATTATTATTATATAGTTATTATAATCATTATCATAAGTATCATTAACAATAAAAATTAATACTTTCACAATTATTATTATTAATATCATTACAGTTATCACTAATAGAATTATTAACATTAGTACACTTATTAGTAATATTACATATAAGTATGAATATATTATATTAACAGTCTTTGCATAATTATTCATATATAACAGAGTAGGTATTTTTTTTATATATAATACTAAACATGTACAGATATTAATATAACTACATAAATATTAATCGTTTTAAATATATACATAAATTAATTATATAAAATATATAACTTAAGATAATATATCAATTTGTTCGAATACGATTATATGTGTTAATAAATATATAAATGATATAGGTTCGTGAATCCGAGGTCAACCCTATTCTTGTTCAATGTCGTTCTATGTATTTTTACTATAAAATACAGTATGGTGAGTTTCATTTGCTCCCTTTTTACATCATTACATTTTTGGGCTGAGAATACATGCAAATGCTTTATTAACTGTTTTACAATAATTATATGCGTGAGTTTCATTTGCCTTTTTACCCTTTATATTTTTGGGCCGAGAATACATTTTATAAATGTTTTACGAAATGGACACAAGTAATCAAAACTACATTATATGGTTGAATTATCGAAATCGAATATGCCCCTTTTTATTAAGTCTGGTAATCTAAGAATTAGGGAACAAACACCCTAATTGACGCGAATCCTAAAGATAGATCTATTGGGCCCAACAAGCCCCATCCAAAGTACCAGATGCTTTAGTACTTTGAAATTTATATCATGTCCGAAGGAGGATCCCGGAATGATGGGGATATTCTTATATGTATATTGTGAATGTCGGTTACCAGGTGTTCAATCCATATGAATGATATTTTGTCTCTATGCATGGGACGTATGTTTATGAGAAATGGAAATATGAAATCTTGTGGTCTATTAAAATTATGAAATGATTATTTATGCTAAACTAATGAACTCACCAACCTTTTGGTTGACACTTGAAAGCATGTTTATTCTCAGGTACGAAAGAAATCTTTTGCTGTGCATTTGATCATTTAAAAGATATTACTTGGAGTCATTCATGACATATTTCAAAAGACGTTGCATTCGAGTTGTTGAGTTCATCAAGATTATTATTAAGTCAATTATATTTGGATATATTATGAAATGGTATGCATGTCTGTCAACTGTCGATGTAAATGAAAGTTTGTCTTTTAAAAACGAATGCAATGTTTGTAAAATGTATCATATAGAGGTCAAGTACCTCGCGATGTAATCAACTGTTGTGAATCATTTATAATCGACATGGACTTCGTCCGGATGGATTAGGACGGGTCCTTTCAGTTGGTATCAGAGCGGTGGTCTTAGTGAACCAGGTCTTGCATTAGTGTGTCTAACTGATAGTCTTTAGGATGCATTAGTAAGTCTGGACTTCGACCGTGTCTGTATGTCAAAAGTTTTGCTTATAATTTCTAGTCGGAAATCATCTGCTTATCATCCTTAGGAAATTACCTGCTTATCATTCTTTGTCTAGACACATCTTACTGCATTGATTGCATAAATAGTGTATAGACAAAACTCATATCTTAGCGTATCCGCTAATTCATATCTTAGCATATCTATTACTGTAAACTCTGCCTAACATACTCCGTATATTCCTCCGTAACTTATGGGATTTTAGTATTATATATGCATATGTAACTTATGTATTGCAGGGTACTAATCTACATCCTATAATCTGTTTCTTATCAAAAATCCTTTAGCTGATCGTACGAGATGAATCCCTCAACCAGTTCGGGTCCCTCAGATTCCGATAGCTATTCCGATAGTTATTCCGACAGCTATTCCGATATGGATTTCCACTCGAACTCCGAAAACAATTTAATCGGAATGAATCGACCAATCAGCCATCCTCAATTCATCTGATGGGTTCATAGTCGACTTAATCCATGGAGACACGAAGAAGGCTATCCTTTTCATCAACCAAATTCACCTCTTGGTGAAGAACCTGAAGCACTTACCGGCGAACCTGTCCGAAACACCATTTTCACACTCATTTCCAGGATACCACGCAATGATATTATGATATCAAAAATTCTAAAACTTTATTCATTCGCTCGTTCGTACCGACAATCATTCTGGAATAATAAGTCAACAAGCTTCGAGCCGAGTTATAGCCTTGGAAAATATAGTGCAAAACGTACCAGCTTCAGCAACATCACCGGCACCAGTAGTACCATCAATAATAGCATCAGTACCATCAATAATCCACGCTTCAACATCTCATTCTGTACCTCGAGTATAATCATCGATCTACATGACATTCTACATCTTCGTTCTACATGATGATTATGTAATCTCTAATGTTTTAGAGATTATGTACTCTAATTCTAACCATAAATCAAATGAGTTTAATATTTTATTGACTCATTAAATCCATGATTACATCTGAAGAAAATATATATGTATATATATTTTCATAAAGATTGTAATTAAAAATTCTTTTGTACAAACTGTTAACGTGAAAACATTTTAATGGGTAGGTAATACCCGAGGAATATTTAGATTTCACATTAATAAGTTACACTGTACATTCTTCGAATCTGATTCAACAGTCATTTACTATCCTACTTACATCTACTGTTATATGAATCCGTTCACCACTGAATAACCATTTTCATTCTATTTCATAGTTGGATTTTGATTTATCAGAATCCAACAAGTGGCATAATGAAGAAACATTTGACAAAATAAAATTTGTTAGAAACAAACAAATTAACTATGAGAAATTTTGTTAAGAATCCACGCTAACTTTTCCTAGCTAATTGTTCCTAGCTAACTAATTACATTTTATTTATCGCAATTTAATTATCACGATTTACATTCTCGCAATTTTAATTTATCGTCATTTAATTTCTGTTATTTACTTTACGCACTTTATTTATCGTTATTTAATTTCTGTTATTTAATTTACGCACTTTCAATAATCGGGACACGTATACAAGGTTTTGACATATCATATCGACGCATCTATATATATTATTTGGAATCACCATAGACACTCTATATGCAGTAATGATCGAGTTCTCTATACAGGGTTGAGGTTAATTCTATAATAATATATATACTTTGAGTTGTGATCGAGTCTAAGACATGTACACGGGTCACGATACATATTAATTAATTCGAATATTATATATTAAACTGTATATGAATTATTGGACTGTCAATGTGGACTATCAACTGTGGACTAATATTATTGGACAATTAAAATGAATTAAAATATTGATTATAACATATGAAACTAAACATTTCTTCAAGTTTGCCACTTGATTTCATCTTAAACCTCATTTGTATCTTGACGATTACAATCTGCGTTCAAACTTTTCATAATCCTTGAAAACACCTCAATCGAGAGGAGGAACCAACCGCACTTCATCTACAAAAGAAAAGATTTATGCATATAGTTATGCACCTGAAAACACTCGGAACCTGAGTAAATGTTTAACACGTAGCTGTGCTAAATCCTTTAGCATTATTATTTCAAAAAAAAAAATTAACTTTGCATCTGCTGTTCGAGATAGCCAGCTTTGTCACAGCTCCAGCAAGACAAATTCAACTTTTCGTACGAAACAACCTTATTATAACTTTGATATATACGCGTGCTCTTTTATTGTTATCAGGGAACCTTTCATATTCCACCACATTACCATCAGCGTTTAATCATCTAAAAACACAATTCTCCTGAAACCACCTCGGATTAATAACCGATGATTCAGATATCATAGCATTAAATGCAGAGGAAACAGTAAAATGGTAGATGGTCTAAACGGCTAAAAGTTTGATGATAAAGAAAGGAGTGTTGGGAACGCTCGATAGAAAATTGAGTATTGAAAAACGGATTGAGCTAACCGTGAAAGAGACCAAGGACAAATGCAAGGACCAAACCCTATATTCAAAGAATCTAGGTAATTCTGAATCCGATGAAGTCTTTAGAGAATATCTTACTCCGAAGTCATGTTAAAAGCTTGCGGAAAATCTTTCTTCATCAACCATCGAACCTAGAAATTTCAAAATATCATTAATATCTTCGATATTTCTGAGGATATTTTCATAAATATTCTCGTCCGAAATTATATACCTCTTCGTGCTTCCTGTGTATCATTATATCGAAAACATTCAATAGAAAATTTAATATCGAATAGCAGATTATGCGAAACTATGAAGAAAGCCGGGGACAAATCACAAAGAATAAGTTTGACTTCAAAGAATCCAAATGATTCAGAGTCTACGATAGTCTTTAGTGAATATTTTGCTCATTACTCTAAATCCTTGCAGACAATAGTCTCCATCATCCTCTGATCTTAGATATTCAAAAATATTATCGTAACTTTCATTATAAATATCCTCGATATTTCTGAATATATTTTTATAACTAATACTATCTGAAATCATTTATCTCTTCGTGCTATCAGTGTTACATCATATAGAAACTGTTAGTTTCTATATTCTGTAAACTTTCGAGCTTAAAATATGAATGTTATTGAAGTAATGTTGGGAACTGATGCATGAGTTAGTATAATATAATGACACTTGATCAACGTGATTATATTACAGTAATTCATGCTGAGTTCTAATGGGACATGATGGTTCACAGTAGATCATACCACCATCATGTGTCATGTTACATAACTCTTTCATTCTAATTAACTTCTGAACATATCAAGAAAGTATATTCTTGATAGCTCTATTCTCAATGATTCTGGTAATTTAACGAATCAAATCGTGCTATTACATTCTTTCTTGATTATAAAATTAAATTCACTCGAAACTCCATACTTACAAATTCTAGACCATTACTCGTTTTACTAGAGATGGAGAGGAGATTAAAAAGACGAAGAGCTCCGAAACATAAAGGAAGATATAAAACTCGACAACAACACTGAAATTACAATAATTAAAAATTAAAACATCACGACAATTAAAAATTAAAAGATTACAATCAAACTACTCGTCGTCGTCAATTGTCATCTGCAAAGTAGCGTTCACCAGTCATTTCACCATCCGTGAGGTACTCTGGAGACATCGGTATTTCTCTTGATGCCTCAACTGCTGCTTCAGCTGATTCATCGAGGTAACGATAACTCAACGTCTCTTCATCTTCAAGAACCGCATACAAAGAAATGTGTTTACCGCGATCTTCAATGGTATCTTTTATAAAGTACCATTGATCATCGGTACACAGAAAACTTGCCCTACAATCCGCATCATAATCGTCTTTATAAAAGAACACAGACGTGAATTCACACGGAACTTTTTTCCTTCAGAAAGGATAGCAAGTCTTGTAAACCAACATCACGAATGTCGATATCTTCAAACGAAATACTGTCGCCCCACTCATATTCCTTCATTTGATTACGGAAATCACCACCGTAATGAACATCGAATGAAACAATCATTGGGAGAAGTGTTAACATTTTGCAGTTTAGGAGTGTTTGATTTTGATTTTGAGAAAGGTGGAAATATAAAAGAAATATATGTTTGAGTGTATAAAATGAAGTATATGGTTGGTATTTATATAGTGTAAAAGTGACCGTTGGGATAGCCATTGGAATATTTTTTTATTTTACTAACGGCTAAAAATTTGGCAAGTTTTTGGGCGAAGGTGGACGATGCCCGTTGGAACCTCTCTCATGATAGTTTCATTCGTGATCTTCGAATAATCGAATTATTTTATCTGTATTATTCTGTAATAATGATAAAACTCTATTTATCAACTCATATTCATCATGAAAACATTTTTATAGTTAGCCATGACGACCTCACTCAAATTTCGGGACGAAATTTCTTTAACGGGTAGGTACTGTGATGACCCAGGAATTTTCGACCAAATTTAAACCTAATCTTTATACGTTTCCGTCACGATAAGCAAAGTCTTTAATATTGAATATTAAAATTTGTAAACTATTTTCATGTAATCATTCACCTTTGACTGTGCTCGACGATTCACGAACCATTAATTGTAAATAAATGTGTATACCTATAAATACACATATAAATATAAGTATATATAATAAATTGAAATAATAGAAAACAATTTAGTCATTTAAACTGAATATGTAAAATAATATATATAATTAAATATAATTGTCATAGTTACTTCCAATATTTTTAATATTAAAATCAGTGTTATTATTATTTTCAACATATATATATATATATATATATATATATATATATATATATATATATATATATATATATATATATATATATATATAAAGTTTGATATATAAATTGTTATATATTATTATTACTAATATTATTATTAATATCAACATAATTAATATTACTAGTACAATTATTATAAACTTCGCTAAAATTATTATCATCATGACTTATTATTATTAATAATCCTATTATTATTATAAATTAACTATTAATGTTATTATTATTATAATTAATATTTGCGATTAATATGGATATCATTATAATTATTAATTATTAATTATTAATTCATTAAAGTCATTTATATAATCGCACGTACAGATTTGGAAATCAGAGAGTTGTTGCAAGTAACAATCACACTTTATATGATTTTTTTTATATCCTCAAAAGTATTACTTCACTGTATTAATAGTACCAATTGTGGAATTATATATCTGATTATTAACTTTAATTATTCTGATTGAGAATTCTGTCCAAAATTCGTTACCTGTCCAAATCACATTACAGTGCAGCAAACATCGATTCTATTATCCTTATTAAGTTTTGCTTACATGATATCTATCAAGATTAATCTATACACTCGCCACCTTTAATCTTTAAATCTATAAACCATCGTCATCACCACCTTTAAATCTCTTCTGCTACTCGATCCACCATCATCACCGTGACCTTTCACTAACTTAATAACTACCTCAAACCACTACCCTCACCTTCTTGAACCAACCTTCTACTAACCGAATTCTTTTTGTTTCTGATATGATGATAACCGAACAACCACCATTGAAGTAGGAACAATTTCACCAAACAAATTTAATAAATTACTTTCATTCTGTATTCTGTTTCGGTTCAAGAACAACTCAGAAACCAACACACACTATTGACTAACTATGATCGATTACCATCTTTAATACCTGCAAACGTATTACTAATTCTTTGTCGCATCGATTGTCAAGCCCAACACAAACATTATTATTATTATTTTTATTTATTGCTGTTGTCCTCCGATAAAGAACACCACCTTCATCATCTTCGTTAACCGCCAACCCTCACCTTCACAAACCACCACAAACTAAATGCTATTACCTGCTGCTGCCACGCTACAATATTTCTATTTGAAAACCGAATACCCTGATCGAAACAACTATCACTCTATTCTATTTTCTCTCTCTAAAAACCTGATTCATCTTCATCAAACCACCGCCACTTTCTTTCTTTCTTCTTTCGGATCTGCAACCCGAAACAACCACCACCGAATTAAACTTTCCAGACCACGGTTACTGCAGTTTCTTTTAGTGTTTTTGTTCGAATATTTTGAGAATTGAGATTAATAATAACTTATAATAGAGAAGAAAAGGATACCGATGACCCTATGTAATTATTTATCTAACTTTACAAAGCACTATGATTCAAAGTGTCGGTAATCTGTTGGATTTTGTTAAATGGAGAGTGACGATATGATGATGGAAAAAGGAACGAACCAAAAACCCTATTTTTTTTCTTTTACTACGCTGTAAGATTATATCCTTGTTTTGGATCGATTAAAAGATTTCCACTATGGTTCTAATGGGCTATACAACTGACTTATACGTTTTGGGTTTAGAAACTTGGGCCAAGATTGGTAGTCCATCGAATTGTATCTCTTGAAGAAGAAGAAGAATAGAGAACAAAGGTAATATGGGTTTATATATATAATTGTTGGGTTAAATTCCAGAAAAACGGGAATGGCTGGATGGTTGAGTCGGTTTCGGGTTAGCGAGGTTACCAGGGTTCGAACCTTGGCACAGCAACTTATATTCTTTTTGTGGAGCTTATTTTGAGGTAGTCTTTACATATTGATTTATTATTATTATTATCACTTATTAATATTAATTACTATTATTATTATTATTGATATGATTATTATTGTTATGATTTTTTTTTTATGGTTATCAATATCATTAATATAAGTTACATTTATGAGTATTATCACTTAAGAGTATTTAGTATTATCATTACTAATATTATTACTATTAGTATTATTATTATTATTGTTATTATAATTATTATAAACATTACTTGGAACATGCTAATAACATTTATATTATAAAATGTTAATAAAGGTTGATATGGTAAATTATAAAAATTGGTTATGAAATTTAGTTATAAGAACTATACATATAAAATTTGAAAATTTAATAAAAAACTCGTGATAAAACTAATTATTAATAACACGGTTCATATTATTATTTTATTATTAATACTATTAAAAATTCTATCAAATCATTATCAGTATTATTATTATATAGTTATTATAATCATTATCATAAGTATCATTAACAATAAAAATTAATACTTTCACAATTATTATTATTAATATCTTTACAGTTATCACTAATAGAATTATTAACATTAGTACACTTATTAGTAATATTACATATAAGTATGAATATATTATATTAACAGTCTTTGCATAATTATTCATATATAACAGATTAGGTATTTTTTTTATATATAATACTAAACATGTACAGATATTAATATAACTACATAAATGTTAATCGTTTTAAATATATACATAAATTAATTATATAAAATATATAACTTAAGATAATATATCAATTTGTTCGAATACGATTATATGTGTTAATAAATATATAAATGATATAGGTTCGTGAATCCGAGGCCAACCCTATTCTTGTTCAATGTCATTCTATGTATTTTTACTACAAAATACAGTATGGTGAGTTTCATTTGCTCCCTTTTTACATCATTACATTTTTGGGCTGAGAATATATGCAAATGCTTTATTAACTGTTTTACAATAATTATATGCGTGGGTTTCATTTGCCTTTTTACCCTTTATATTTTTGGGCTGAAAATACATGCGCAATTTGTATAAATGTTTTATGAAATGGACACAAGTAATCGAAACTACATTATATGGTTGAATTATCGAAATCGAATATGCCCTTTTTTATTAAGTCTGGTAATCTAAGAATTAGGGAACAGACACCCTAATTGACCCGAATCCTAAAGATAGATCTATCAGGCCCAACAAGCCCCATCCAAAGTACCGGATACTTTAGTACTTCGAAATTTATATCATGTCCGAAGGAGGATCCTGGAATGATGGGGATATTCTTATATGTATATTGTGAATGTCGGTTACCAGGTGTTCAATCCATATGAATGATATTTTGTCTCTATGCATGGGACGTATGTTTATGAGAAATGGAAATATGAAATCTTGTGGTCTATTAAAATTATGAAATGATTATTTATGCTAAACTAATGAACTCACCAACCTTTTAGTTGACACTTGAAAGCATGTTTATTCTCAGGTACGAAAGAAATCTTCCGCTGTGCATTTGATCATTTAAAAGATATTACTTGGAGTCATTCATGACATATTTCAAAAGACGTTGCATTCGAGTCGTTGAGTTCATCAAGATTATTATTAAGTCAATTATATTTGGATATATTATGAAATGGTATGCATGTCTGTCAACTGTCGATGTAAATGAAAGTTTGTCTTTTAAAAACGAATGCAATGTTTGTAAAATGTATCATACAGAGGTCAAGTACCTCGCAATGTAATCAACTGTTGTGAATCGTTTATAATCGATATGGACTTCGTCTGGATGGATTAGGTCGGGTCCTTTCAATTAGTATCAGAGCAGTGGTCTTAGTGAACCAGGTCTTGCATTAGTGTGTCTAACTGATAGCCTTTAGGATGCATTAGTAAGTCTGGACTTCAACCGTGTCTGCATGTCAAAAGTTTTGCTTATCATTTCTAGTCGGAAATCATCTGCTTATCATCCTTAGGAAATTACCTGCTTATCATTCTTAGTCTAGACACATCTTACTGCATTGATTGCATAAATAGTGTCTAGACAAAACTCATATCTTAGTGTATCCGCTAATTCATATCTTAGCATATCTATTACTGTAAACTCTGCCTGACATACTCCGTATATTCCTCCGTAACTTATGGGATTTTAGTATTATATATGCATATGTAACTTATGTATTGCAGGGTACTAATCTACATCTTATAATCTGTTTCTTATCGAAAATCCTTCAGCTGATCGTACGAGATGAATCCCTCAACCAGTTCAGGTCCCTCAGATTCCGATAGCTATTCCGATAGTTATTCCGACAGCTATTCCGATATGGATTTCCACTCGAACTCTGAAAATAGTATAATCAGAATGAATCGACCAATCAGCCATCCTCAATTCATCTGATGGGCTCATAGTTGACTTAATCCATGGAGACGCGAAGAAGGCTATCCTTTTCATTAACCAAATTCACCTCTTGGTGAAGAACCTGAAGCACTTACCGGCGAACCTATCCGAAACACCATTTTCACACTCATTTCCAGGATACCATGCAATGATATTATGATATCAAAAATTCTAAAACTTTATTCTTTCGCTATTTCCTACCGACAATCATTCTGGAATAATAAGTCAACGAGCTTCGAGCCGAGTTATAGCCTTGGAAAATATGGTGCAAAACGTACCAGCTTCAGCAACATCACGGGCACCAGTAGTACCATCAATAATAGCATCAGTACCATCAACAATCCACGCCTCAACATCTCATTCTGTACCTCGAGTATAGTCATCGATCTACATGACATTTTACATCTTCGTTCTACATGATGATTATGTAATCTCTAATGTTTTAGAGATTATGTACTCTAATTCTAACCGTAAATCAAATGAGTTTAATATTTTATTGACTCATTAAATCCATGATTACATCTAAAGAAAATATATATGTATATATATTTTCATAAAGATTGTAATTAAAAATTCTTTTGTACAAACTGTTAACGTGAAAACATTTTAACGGGTAGGTAATACCCGAGGAATATTTAGATTACACATTAATAAGTTACACTGTACATTCTTCGAATCTGATTCAACAGTCATTTACTATCCTACTTACATCTACTGTTATACGAATCCGTTCACCACAGAATAACCATTTACATTCAATTTCATAGTTGGATTTTGATTTATCAGAATCCAACAAGTGGCATAATGAAGAAACATTTGACAAAATAAAATTTGTTAGAAACAAACAAATTAACTATGAGAAATTTTGTTAAGAATCCACGCTAACTGTTCCTAGCTAATTGTTCCTAGCTAACTGATTACATTTTATTTATCGCAATTTAATTATCGCGATTTACATTCTCGCAATTTTAATTTATCGTCATTTAATTTCTGTTATTTACTTTACGCACTTTATTTATCTTTATATAATTTCTGTTATTTAATTTACGCACTTTCAATAATCGGGACACGTATACAAGGTTTTGACATATCATATCGACGCATCTATATATATTATTTGGAATCACCATAGACACTCTATATGCAGTAATGATCGAGTTTTCTATACAGGGTTGAGGTTGATTCTATAATAATATATATACTTTGAGTTGTGATCGAGTCTGAGACATGTACACGGGTCACGATACATATTAATTAATTCGAATATTATATATTAAACTGTATATGAATTATTGGACTGTCAATGTGGACTATCAACTGTGGACTAATATTATTGGACAATTAAAATGAATTAAAATATTGATTATAACATATGAAACTAAACATTTCTTCAAGTTTGCCACTTGATTTCATCTTAAACCTCATTTGTATCTTGACGATTACAATCTGCGTTTAAACTTTTCATAATCCTTGAAAACACCTCAATCGAGAGGAGGAACCAACCGCACTTCATCTACAAAAGAAAAGATTTATGCATATAGTTATGCACCCGAAAACACTCGGAAACTGAGTAAATGTTTAACACGTAGCTGTGCTAAATCCTTTAGCGTTATTATTTAAAAAAAAAAAAAAAAAACATAACTTTGCATCTGATGTTCGAGATAGCCAGCTTTGTCACAACTCCAACAAGACAACTTCAACTTTTCGTACGAAACAACCTTATTATAACGTTGATATATACGCGTGCTCTTTTATTGTTATCAGGGAACCTTTCATATTCCACCACATTACCATCAGCGTTTAATCATCTAAAAACACAATTCTCCTGAAACCACCTCGGATTAATAACCGATGATTCAGATATCATAGCATTAAATGCAGAGGAAACAGAAAAATGGTAGATGCTTTAAACGGCCAAAAGTTTGATGATAAAGAAAGGAGTGTTGGGAACGCTCGATAGAAAATTGAGTATTGAAAAACGGATTGAGCTAACCGTGAAGGAGACAAAGGACAAATGCAAGGACCAAACCCTATATTCAAAGAATTCAGGTAATTCTGGATCCGATGAAGTCTTTAGAGAATATCTTACTCCGAAGTCATGTTAAAAGCTTGCGGAAAATATTTTTTCATCAACCATCAAACCTAGAAATTTCAAAATATCATCAATATCTTCAATATTTCTGAGGATATTTTCATAAATATTCTCGTCCGAAATTATATACCTCTTCGTGCTTCATGTGTATCATTATATCGGAAACATTCAATAGAAAATTTAATATCGAAAAGCAGATTATGCGAAACTATGAAGAAAGCCGGGGACAAATCACAAAGAATAAGTTTGACTTCAAAGAATCCAAATGATTCAAAGTCTGTGACAGTCTTTAGTGAATATTTTGCTCATTACTCTAAATCCTTGCGGACAATAGTCTCCATCATCCTCTGATCTTAGATATTCAAAAATATTATCGTAACTTTCATTATAAATATCCTCGATATTTCTGAATATATTTTTATAACTAATACCATCTGAAATCATTTATCTCTTCGTGCTATCAGTGTTACATCATATAGAAACTGTTAGTTTCTATATTCTGTAAACTTTCGAGCTTAAAATATGAATGTTATTGAAGTAATGTTGGGAACTGATGCATGAGTTAGTATAATATAATGACACTTGATCAACGTGATTATATTATAGTAATTCATGCTAAGTTCTAATGGGACATGATGGTTCACAGTAGATCATACCACCATCATGTGTCATGTTACATAACTCTTTCATTCTAATTAACTTCTGAACATATCAAGAAAGTATATTCTTGATAGCTCTATTCTCAATGATTCGGGTAATTTAACGAATCAAATCGTGCTATTACGTTCTTTCTTGATTATAACATTAAATTCACTCGAAACTCCATACTTACAAATTCTAGACCATTACTCGTTTTACTAGAGATGGAGAGGAGATTAAAAAGTTGAAGAGCTCCGAAACATAAAGGAAGATATAAAACTCGACAACAATACTGAAATTACAATAATTAAAAATTAAAGCATCACGACAATTAAAAATTAAAAGATTACAATCAAACTACTCGTCGTTGTCAATTGTCATCTGCAAAGTAGCATTCAACAATCATTTCACCATCCGTGAGGTACTCTGGAGACATCGGTATTTCTCTTGATGCCTCAACTGCTGCTTCAGCTGATTCATCGAGGTAACGATAACTCAACGTCTCTTCATCTTCAAGAACCGCATACAAAGAAATGTGTTTACCGCGATCTTCAATGGTATCTTTTATAAAGTACCATTGATCATCGGTACACAGAAAACTTGCCCTACAATCCGCATCATAATCGTCTTTATAAAAGAACACAGACGTGAATTCACACGGAACTTTTTTCCTTCAGAAAGGATAGCAAGTCTTGTAAACCAACATCACGAATGTCGATATCTTCAAACGAAATACTGTCGCCCCACTCATATTCCTTCATTTGATTACGGAAATCACCACCGTAATGAACATCGAATGAAACAATCATTGGGAGAAATGTTAACATTTTGCAGTTTAGGAGTGTTTGATTTTGATTTTGAGAAAGGTGGAAATATAAAAGAAATATATGTTTGAGTGTATAAAATGAAGTATATGGTTGGTATTTATATAGTGTAAAATTGACCGTTGGGATAGCCATTGGAATATTTTTTTATTTTACTAACGGCTAAAAATTTGGCAAGTTTTTGGGCGAAGGTGGACGATGCCCGTTGGAACCTCTCTCATGATAGTTTCATTCGTGCTCTTCGAATAATCGAATTATTTTATCTGTATTATTATGTAATAATGATAAACTCTATTTATAGTTAGCCATGACGACCTAACTCAAATTTCGGGACGAAATTTCTTTAACGGCTAGGTACTGTGATGACCCGGGAATTTCCGACCAAATTTAAACCTAATCTTTATACGTTTCCATCACGATAAGCAAAGTCTGTAATATTGAATATTAAAATTTGTAAACTATTTTCATGTAATCATTCACCTTTGACTGTGCTCGACGATTCACGAACCATTAATTGTAAATAAATGTGTATACCTATAAATACACATATAAATATAAATATAAGTATATATAATAAATTGAAATAATAGAAAACAATTTAATCATTTAAACTGAATATGTAAAATAATATATATAATTAAATATAATTGTTATAGTTACTTCTAATATTTTTAATATTAAAATCAGTGTTATTATTATTTTCAACATATATATATATATATATATATATATATATATATATATATATATATATATATATATATATATATATATATATATATATATATATATATATATATATATATATATATATATATATATATATATATAATAGATATAAAGTTTGATATATAAATTGTTATATATTATTATTACTAATATTATTATTAATATCAACATAATTAATATTACTAGTACAATTATTATAAACTTCGCTAAAATTATTATCATCATGACTTATTATTATTAATAATCCTATTATTATTATAAATTAACTATTAATGTTATTATTATTATAATTAATATTTGCGATTAATATGGATATCATTATAATTATTAATTATTAATTATTAATTCATTAAAGTCATTTATATAATCGCACGTACAGATTTAGAAATCAGAGAGTTGTTGCAAGTAACAATCATACTTTATATGATTTTGTTTATATCCTCAAAAGTATTACTTCACTGTATTAATAGTACCAATTGTGGAATTATATATCTGATTATTAACTTTAATTATTCTGATTGAGAATTCTGTCCAAAATTCGTTACCTGTCCAAATCACATTACAGTGCAGCAAAAATTGATTCTATTATCCTTATTAAGTTTTACTTACATGATATCTATCAAGATTAATCTATACACTCGCCACCTTTAATCCACCACCTTTAATCTTCAAATCTATAAACCCTCGTCATCACCACCTTTAAATCTCTTCTGCTACTCGATCCACCATCATCACCGTGACCTTTCACTAACTTAATAACTACCTCAAACCACTACCCTCACCTTCTTGAACCAACCTTCTACTAACCGAATTCTTTTTGTTTCTGATCTGATGATAACCGAACAACCACCATTGAAGCAGGAACAGTATCACCAAACAAATTTAATAAATTGCTTTCATTCTGTATTCTGTTTCGGTTCAAGAACAACTCCGAAACCAACACACACTATTGACTAACTATGATCGATTACCATCTTTAATACCTGCAAACGTATTACTAATTCTTTGTCGCATCGATTGTCAAGCCCAACACAAACATTATTATTATTATTTTTATTTATTGCTGTTGTCCTCCGATAAAGAACACCACCTTCATCATCTTCATTAACCGCCAACCCTCACCTTCACAAACCACCACAAACTAAATTCTATTACCTGCTGCTGCCACGCTACAATATTTCTGTTTGAAAACCGAATACCCTGATCGAAACAACTATCACTCTATTCTATTTTCTCTCTCTAAAAACCTGATTCATCTTCATCAAACCACCGCCACTTTCTTTCTTTCTTCTTCCGGATCTGCAACCCGAAACAACCACCACCGAATTAAACTTTCCAGACCACGGTTACTGCAGTTTATTTTAGTGTTTTTGTTCGAATATTTTGAGAATTGAGATTAATAATAACTTATAATAGAGAAGAAAAGGATACCGATGACCCTATGTAATTATTTATCTAACTTTACAAAGCACTATGATTCAAAGTGTCGGTAATCTGTTGGATTTTGTTAAATGGAGAGTGACGATATGATGATGGAAAAAGGAACGAACCAAAAACCCTATTTTTTTCTTTTACTACGCTGTAAGATTATATCCTTGTTTTGGATCGATTAAAAGATTTCCACTATGGTTCTAATAGGCTATACAACTGACTTATACATTCTGGGTTTAGAAACTTGGGCCAAGATTGGTAGTCCATTGAATTATATCTCTTGAAGAAGAAGAAGAATAAATAACAAAGGTAATATGGGTTTATATATATAATTGTTGGGTTAAATTCCAGAAAAACGGGAATGGCTGGATGGTTGAGTCGGTTTCGGGTTAGCGAGGTTACCAGGGTTCGAACCTTGGCACAGCAACTTATATTCTTTTTGTGGAGCTTATTTTGAGGTAGTCTTTACATATTGATTTATTATTATTATTATCACATATTAATATTAATTACTATTATTATTATTATTATTATTATTGATATGATTATTATTGTTATGATTATTTTTTTTTATGGTTATCAATATCATTAATATAAGTTACATTTATGAGTATTATCACTTAAGAGTATTTAGTATTATCATTACTAATATTATTACTATTAGTATTATTATTATTGTTATTATAATTATTATAAACATTACTTGGAACATGCTAATAACATTTATATTATAAAATGTTAATAAAGGTTGATATGGTAAATTATAAAAATTGGTTATGAAATTTAGTTATAAGAACTATACATATAAAATTTGAAAATTTAACAAAAAGCTCGTGATAAAACTAATTATTAATAGCACGGTTCATATTATTATTTTATTATTAATACTATTAAAAATTCTATCAAATCATTATCAGTATTATTATTATATAGTTATTATAATCATTATCATAAGTATCATTAACAATAAAAATTAATACTTTCACAATTATTATTATTAATATCATTACAGTTATCACTAATAGAATTATTAACATTAGTACACTTATTAGTAATATTACATATAAGTATGAATATATTATATTAACAGTCTTTGCATAATTATTCATATATAATAGATTTAGGTTCATGAATCCGAGGCCAACCCTATTCTTGTTCAATGTCGTTCTATGTATTTTTACTACAAAATACAGTATGGTGAGTTTCATTTGCTCCCTTTTACTTTTTACGTTTTTGGGCTGAGAATACATGCAATTGCTTTATTAACTGTTTTACAATATTTATATGCGTGAGTTTCATTGCTCCCTTTTTAATTGCTTTTGCAATCTATATTTTTGGGCTGAGAATACATGCACTTTATTTTAAACGCAATGGATACAAGTACATACTAAATTCTACACCGAGTTTAAACCGAAAATCCCTTAGCTTTGGTAACTAGTAACTGCCAGTTATAAGATCTGGTAGGCGCGAGTAGTAGTATATGGATCCTTAGGGCTTGACATCCCCGTATGTTTCAGGTATAGAAACCCTAGCCTGAACTATAAAACAGACGTATGCTATTTGAGGTTAGTACACGTTAGTTTGCGTGTATTGTACATGTTGGTTGCATGTATGTTAAAACAGAGGTACTTATTAAAACGTTAAAGTTTAGTTACCAGGGTGCTCAATCTTGTAGAATATTTTGATAAATGTTTCTGGATGAAACAATTGAAATCTTGTGATCCACCTTTATATACAGATTATGTGCAACATTAAAACTATGAACTCACCAACCTTTGTGTTGACACATGTTAGCATGTTTATTCTCAGGTTTCCTAGAAGTCTTTCGCTGTTTGCTTATATGTTAGACAAGCTATGTGCATGGAGTCTTACATGACATATTTTTCAAGGAAACGTTGCATTCACCAAATCATCACCATGTATCTTATTTTGAGTGCATTGTCAACGGAAGTATTATTGTAAACTATTATTTACGATGATTGTCTATATGTAGAAATCATCAGATGTCGAAAACCTTTGATTTAAATATTCATTTATGGTGTGCCTTTTCAAAAGAATGCAATGTTTACAAAACGTATCATATAGACGTCAAATACCTCGCAATGAAATCGATGAATGACGTTTTCGTCCATATGGATTTGGAGCGATCGTCAAAGTTGGTATCAGGGCGTTGGTCTTAGCGAAACAGGTCTTGCATGAGTGTGTCTAACTGATAGTTGTTAGGATGCATTAGTAAGTCTGGACTTCAACTGTGTCTGCATGTCAAAAGTTTTGCTTATCACTTCTTGTCGGAAATTATCTGCTTATCATTCTTAGTCTAAACGCGTCTTACTGCATTGATTGCATAGATAGTGTATAGACAAAATTCATATCTTGGTATATCTATTACAGTAAACTTTGCCTGACATCTTCCGTAAAATCCTCCTTTACTAATGGGATTCTGGTATTATAAATACATATGTAAACTATGTATTAAGGAGTACCAAATTAGTCCTATAATCTATTTCATTCCAAAAATCTTTTCCTTGATTACACGAAATGGATCATATATCTAGTTCAAATTCCTTAGATTCCGACAGCTATTCCGATATGGATTTCCACTCGAGCTTCGAAAGCAGCGTACCGGAATGGATCAACCGATTAGCCATCATCTATTCTGGATGAATTGGGGATGGGTTCATGTAACGACCCGGAAATTTCCGACCGAATTTAAACCTTAAACTCTATATGTTTCCGACACGATAAGCAAAAACCTTAATTTTGAGTCTAGAAAGTTTGAAATCTATATCTGGATGATTAGTTACCCTTTGACTGTGCCCGAAGATTCACGAACAATTGTGTGTAAATATATAATTGAATACATCTAATTACTAATATTATTGTTATCAATATCAATATCAATATTATTATGTATAGTAGTAAAATTTACGATTTTTATATATTATTAAGATTTTATTATTACTTACATAACTATAACTATTGATATTAATTTTATTATTATTATTATTATTATTAATATACTTATAATTACTAATATAGAAAACAAAGGCAAAGATTACCCCATTTATTTTTATATTGTTAAAGGGGATATTGAGGCAATAATGCAATGTGCAATTAAATTGAAACAAATAAGAAGGCATCGGCCAAAAGACAGCTCATGATCCATTATCAAACTTTTACGTTATTTTATCATTAACACTATTTTAGTTGGACCAAGTAACTTAGTGGCAAAGAGATAAAGCTATTTGATGATGATTTACGCAAGATTATGAGTTATATTAATCAGACAAAGACAAAATCAATTATAGATCGTATCAAATTTTTATTTTACTTTTGTTCTTATGTGCCTAGGTAATATTAGATTTATTATTTTATTACTATTATTAATTATTGAATCCTATATATGCATACTTATATGCAAGTAGCATCACTAACAATACCATCTTCAATCATACAACACCGACATCATTGTGTTGTTTCACTATCTGTTCTGTTTCGGATCACACACCACTTCATCTTAGTATTCTTGCTCGATGAAACAACACCACCATATTCGATCACCACTTTAACCCTCCACGACACAACCACTTTCGGCTTTGTGAACCAGGATCTACCACACACCATCTTCACTCACAAAGCACTTGTTACTCCTCAAACTATCTAAACCAAAACATTGAAACCATGAACTGTACTAATTATGTCCTCAACTTCTATCGACAGCAACACCCAAAGAAACTGCTTAATTGCAGTTGAAAAACACAAACAAAACTCGCCACTAAAATAACTTATTTCTTGTAGTTTATGTTCGATAAAACCCAGCTCAAGAATATTTTTCTACTAGTTGATCGAAGGCCTCAAGCACACTATCATCTTCTTCAATCAACTCGTCACCTTCCATCACCTGCAGCCTTCACTCCCATGTTTCTGACCAACCTTGAACCACCTTCTAACCGCAAACCATACAATCACCGCGAACCCACTTTGATCATCTCATCACCTCACGGCCATCCTACAACCCATATCACCACTCTACACAACCACCAAACAACCACTTGTTCGATTCATTTTCTATTTTGTATCAATAACCAAATAACCACCACCATTCTTGCTACAATTTTGTTTCTGTTTTCCAGTCGATATAACCATCATCATAGACCCAAAACCTCACCAAGTTATTGCTACTGTACGTTCTAATATAAACCGTTGACCACCATCTTTAACCTCCACCACCCTTAAATCATCGACAACCACCTCTACTATTCTTGAACCACTAACTATTCGACTATCGTCCATCACCTCAACCCACCAAATGTTATCATAAATCTAGTACTAATAACCAACCCAGCTGCTACGGTTTCTGCCTCCTTTTCATCTCTATTTCATTCGCAATATTACAATCACGTATGACTCCTTTCCAATCTTGGGACCGACAAATTTCCAATCAAATAAACTTTTGATAATTGAGAAGGCAATTAAATAAACACAAATGATAGTGTATGTCTTATGTTTCGGTAGTGGCTGGCAACTTTTAGAAAGAAAAAAAAAAAGACAACACCACTTGCTTAAATTATTAGAGAATAGGATTACTTTAGCATGGTTTAGTATTTTAATGTTGATTGATACGTTTAGAGATTATTAAAATAGGCTAGCGATTTGGAATATGATTTGGATTGCGAATTAGGCCGTAGCATTTTGACACAATCGTGATCCTATTTGATTTGATGGACCGAGTATTTTGTTGTTAGACTGATCAGTGGTTAGAGTTTCTAATGGGCCGCAAGTGTATCAGTTGGGCCAGGACTCTCAGTTTACTAGAAAGTTAAGTAATTTTGATTATGATAATAGCACATGAGGTATAGGATGATACATGTAAAATAATGATGATTCTGTGATGTTCGCTGCATAGTAATGATAATGATAAGATGATGATATGATCGTATGATATGATGCCAAATGATGATGAGATGATGAACGAGAACTATGGTGACATTTAGATGATTAAGGTTATAATTATAATGGCGTAATAATGGTAAACGAGGTTGATTTAAATGATTAATAATGATCATAAAGTGATGATGATCATGAATCAAAAATGATTTCTGGGTCAATAATGATCGTGGAGTATGATTATAATCATGACGATATTAATGATGATGTTAAACGATAATAGATGTTAGATGGATGTGGATTAGGTGATAATGGTATTAAACTATGTTAATAATATGATGATGATGATGGAACATATGATGAAAAGGGTTACATAAAAATGTTCAATGGGATAAAACAGAAAGACAGGTTAACTCAACTGGTTAAGGACGTTATCGGGTTAGCGGGACGTCGCGGGTTTAAACCCGGACTTGGACATTATTTTTAAGGGCTACTCCTTTGAGGTAGTAATACTTTTAACCTTATTATTATTATTATTATTATTATTATTATTATTATTATTATTATTATTATTATTATTATTATTATTATTATTATTATTATTATTATTATTATTATTATTATTATTATTATTATTATTAATAGTAAATCAATATTTTCAAAACTATCATTCTAAACAAATAAATATTTTCTACACTAAATATATTTATTACATAAATATATTAATATTACATGAAATTATGTTTTAACTAATACAATATAATAATGTTAGTTGAATTACATA
This sequence comes from Rutidosis leptorrhynchoides, assembly GCF_046630445.1. NCBI lineage: Eukaryota > Viridiplantae > Streptophyta > Magnoliopsida > Asterales > Asteraceae > Rutidosis > Rutidosis leptorrhynchoides. The sequence continues at coordinate 167,592,106 of NC_092342.1, read as the reverse complement.
TCAAATAAGTATAATAACATATTATGAAATTATATATAAGAATATTAATCTTAAAACATAACAGAATAAATATAAAATATGCTCGATTACAATTATATGTGTTAATATATATAAATGATATAGGTTCGTGAATCTGAGGCCAACCTTATACTTGATCAATGATGTTATATGTATTTTTACTACAAAATACATTAGGTGAGTATATAGTCCCACTTTTAAACTCTAAATATTTCGGGATGAGAATACATGTATTTTATGTTTTACGTTATGGACACAAGTAACTGAAAAATATATTCTACGTTGAGTTGTACCACTGGCATACTTCCCTGTAGCTTGGTAACTAATATTTACAGCGGTATTGTAAACGCGAATCCTGTTGATAGATCTATCGGGCCTGACAACCCCAACCGGACTGGACGACCAGTATTCAACGGTTGCACAGTACTTCGTTTTGTGACTACACTTGGTACGGTGTAGTAAGATTTCATAATAAAGGGAATATGCAACGTGAATAAATGTTAAGTATGGTTACCAAGTGCTCAACCACTTAGAATATTTTTATTAAAATGTTTACATATGAAATCTTGTGGTCCATAGTTATAACGCTGCTAGCATCAAACCTATATCTCACCAACTTTATGTTGATTTTTAAAGCATGTTTATTCTCAGGTACGAATTAAGTCTTCCACTGTGCATTAGCTCATACTAAGGACCTTGTTTGGAGTCGATCATCGCAATGGGACCAACTGTTGAAGACTTCGTCCGGGAGGATAAGGTCGAGGTCCTCACAGGTGGTATCAGAGCGTTGGTCTTAGAGAACCAGGCCTTGCAATAGTGTGTCTAACTGGTAGTAGTTAGGATACATTAGTGAGTCTGGACTTTGACCGTGTCTACCTGTCAAAAAGTTTTGCTTATCATTTCTAGTCGGAAACTATCTGCTTATCATCTTTAGGAATTGCCTGCTTAAGTCTAGACACGTCTTATTGCATTTACTGCATTGATAGTGTATAGACAAATACATATCTTAGCGTTTCTATTACGGTAGTCTTTGCCTAATATTTTCCGTAAATTTCTCCGTAATTTAAGGGATCCTGGTACTATATATATATTTATGCATATTATGCATTGAGTATACCATCCAACTCTCATTGCTCTCACTAATCTTTTCATACCAAAAATCTTTCTGTGATCGCGTACGATGGCCTCCACGAATCGACAAAGTTCCTCTGACTCCGAAGATAGTGTGACGGGAGTGCACCAACCGATCAACTACCGTGATTTCTTTAGAAAGTGGGGATGGGTTCGTGAAATACTTACTCTATGGAGAAATGAAGAAGGTACTCCATATCATGAGCCGAATCTACCGCGTAATGTCGGAGTACTCGACCCGCTCACCGGCGAGCCTGTTCGCAATACTGTTTATACCCTCGTTGCAAGAATTTTTCGTCTTGAGGCTACCATTAACGGAACTAGAGAAGATATACAACCTCCATCTCACACTAATAACCGGCCAGGGTTAGTAGAAGAAGTCAACGAACTTCGCGCTCGAGTAGTAGTTTTGGAGAATATGGTGCAAAACTTAACAGCTCCAGCAACATCACCGGCACCAACATCAACACCAGCACCACCAACAACCCAAGTTTCAACATCACCTGCCTCAACATCTCATTCTGTACCTCGAGCCTAATCATCGTTTTACGTATCGTTCTATCTATTCTATCTTCGTTCTACATATCGTTCTACATCGATTATCTTCGCTTTACGTATCGTTCTACCTCATTTATCTTCGTTCGGCATTGCAATTATGTAATCTTTAATGTTTTAGAGATCACGTAATTAAGTACTAACGATAAATCAAATGAGTTTAATATCTTATTGACTCATTAGATCCATGATTACATCCGAATAAAATATATATGCAAGTATATTTTCATAAAGATTGTAATTAAAAATTCTTTCGTACAAACTGTTAATGATGAAAATATTTTAACGGGTGGGTAGTACCCGAGGAATATTTAGAATTCACATTAACAAGTTACACTGTACATTCTTCGAATCTGATTCAACGGTCATTTGTTATCCTACTTACAACCACCAATATTCATATCCGCTCACCCCGGAATAACCATTTTCATTCAAATTTCATATTCGGATTTTGACATATCGGAATCCAACAAGTGGCATAAAGAAGAAAACATTGAACAAAATAAAATTTGTTAGAAACAGACGAATTAATTAAATTGAAATATTGTTAGGAATCCACGCTAACTGTTCCTAGCTAACTGTTCCCGGCTAACATTTAATTTATCGCAATTTATTTATCGTCATTTAATTTCTGTTATTTATTTTACGCACTTTATTTATCGTCATTCTGTTATTTGCACATTTTAAATAACGGGACACGTATACAAGGTTTCGACCTATCATATCGACCCATCTATATATATATTTCGGAACAACCATATACACTCTATATGTGAAGGTGGGAGTTGGCTATACAGGGTCGGAGTTGATTCCAAAATATATATATACTTTGAGTTGTGATCGACACCGAGACCGGTACACGGGTCACGATACGTATTAAGTAATTCGAATATTATATATATCTAATTTATATATGAATCTATTGAACCATTGGACAATACTGCTAACTTTGGACGATTAAAAATGAATCAAAATGTTGATTATAACATATGAAACTAAACAATTCTTCAAGTTTGCCACTTGATTCTATCTAAACCTCATTCGTATCTTGGCGATTACAATTCGCATTCACAACTTTTCACGATTCTTAAAAACACCTCGATCGAGAAGTTGAACCAGCCGCACCTCGTCTACGGAAGAAAGAATTATGTATACAGTTATGCACCTAAAAAACTTTCGAAACCAAAGTTATAGTTAAAACATATCCGCGTCGAATTCCTTATCATTCATTAGCAAAAACAAACTTACGATTCCTTTCAAAGTAGCCAAATTTTGTCACAGCTCCAGCAAGTCAACTTCGATTTCCCAGTAAGATTACTCTTATTATAACCTCGATATTTATATCTTGTCCTTTCGCCGTCGCTACCGGAGAACCTTTTATATTCCACCATGCTACCATCAGCGTTTAATCATCTAAAAACACAATTCTTTTGAAACCACCTCGGTTTGAAAACCAATGATTCAGATTCGTTAACTTTGAAAATGCTGACGAAGCAGCATGTTGAAGATGGTCTTAATGGCCAAAAGTTGATGATAAAGAAGGAGGTGTTAGGAACACTCGATAGAAAATTTGGTATCGAAAATCAGATTGAGTTAATCATGAAGGAAACCAAGGACAAATACAAGGACCAAACTCTATATTTAAAGAATTCTGATGATTTTGTTTCTGATGAAATCTTTAGTGAACACCTTGCTTATGAATCTAAACCCTTATGGGTAAATTTTCATCATCATCCTTTGATATTATAAATTCCAAGACATCATCGTATCTTTCATATTTTCACAACTATTCCTATCTGAGATCATCTATCTCTCCGTAATATCTGCGTTACAACATAAAAGAAACTGTGTTAGTTTCTAAGTTCTAAAACCTTCGAGTTTAAAATAGGAATGTTCTGAAGCAGTGTTGGAAACTGATGCATGAATTAGTATAATATAATGAAACTTGATCAACTTCATTATATTACAGTAAGTCATGTTAAGTTTCTAATGGAATGTGATGATTCACAGCACCGTCATCATGTGCCATGTTACACGGCTCTCACATTCTATCCAATTCCTAAATGTATTAGGAACATATCGTCTTGATAGTTCTATTTTCCAGGGTATTCTGGTAATTTAACAAATTAAAATCGTACCAATACCCTTTCTTTCTTAGAGCATTAGCTATGTTCATTCCAAATCTCATACCTACGAATTCCGGACCATTGCTCGCGTGACTCAAGGACGGGAAGAAGGAAAACAAAGGGGGTAGTTTTATAAGTGAAATATCCGACAAAGAAATCACAACAGATTTGCCGCATTAAATCAAAGGAGATCCTGTTTCCTAAATCGCCAAAGAACCAAATCTTATTACGAAAGATTTTCTTTAAATCTCGTGAATTCCGGAAATCAATCATAACCACGTCATCAGTTAAAACGATATCATATTTACTCATTCCACTCTTTTGTGATAGCTTCGCTCGTACGCTTCACATGATCGAAATGTTTTATCTACATCTATTAATAATGATAAAACTCCGTTATTACCTCATATTCGTCATGAAAACATTCCTATTGTTATTTATGACAACCTCTACCAAATTTCGGGGACGAAATTTCTTTAACGGGTGGGTACTGTAACGACCCGGAAATTTCCGACCGAATTTAAACCTTAAACTCTATATGTTTCCGACACGATAAGCAAAAACCTAAATTTTGAGTCTAGAAAGTTTGAAATCTATATCTGGATGATTAGTTACCCTTTGACTGTGCCCGAAGATTCACGAACAATTGTGTGTAAATATATAATTGAATACATCTAATTACTAATATTATTGTTATCAATATCAATATCAATATTATTATGTATAGTAGTAAAATTTACGATTTTTATATATTATTAAGATTTTATTATTACTTACATAACTATAACTATTGATATTAATTTTATTATTATTATTATTATTATTATTAATATACTTATAATTACTAATATAGAAAACAAAGGCAAAGATTACCCCATTTATTTTTATATTGTTAAAGGGGATATTGAGGCAATAATGCAATGTGCAATTAAATTGAAACAAATAAGAAGGCATCGGCCAAAAGACAGCTCATGATCCATTATCAAACTTTTAAGTTATTTTATCATTAACACTATTTTAGTTGGACCAAGTTGCTTAGTGGCAAAGAGATAAAGCTATTTGATGATGATTTACGCAAGATTATGAGTTATATTAATCAGACAAAGACAAAATCAATTATAGATCGTATCAAATTTTTATTTTACTTTTGTTCTTATGTGCCTAGGTAATATTAGATTTATTATTTTATTACTATTATTAATTATTGAATCCTATATATGCATACTTATATGCAAGTAGCATCACTAACAATACCATCTTCAATCATACAACACCGACATCATTGTGTTGTTTCACTATCTGTTCTGTTTCGGATCACACACCACTTCATCTTAGTATTCTTGCTCGATGAAACAACACCACCATATTCGATCACCACTTTAACCCTCCACGACACAACCACTTTCGGCTTTGTGAACCAGGATCTACCACACACCATCTTCACTCACAAAGCACTTGTTACTCCTCAAACTATCTAAACCAAAACATTGAAACCATGAACTGTACTAATTATGTCCTCAACTTCTATCGACAGCAACACCCAAAGAAACTGCTTAATTGCAGTTGAAAAACACAAACAAAACTCGCCACTAAAATAACTTATTTCTTGTAGTTTATGTTCGATAAAACCCAGCTCAAGAATATTTTTCTACTAGTTGATCGAAGGCCTCAAGCACACCATCATCTTCTTCAATCAACTCGTCACCTTCCATCACCTGCAGCCTTCACTCCCATGTTTCTGACCAACCTTGAACCACCTTCTAACCGCAAACCATACAATCACCGCGAACCCACTTTGATCATCTCATCACCTCACGGCCATCCTACAACCCATATCACCACTCTACACAACCACCAAACAACCACTTGTTCGATTCATTTTCTATTTTGTATCAATAACCAAATAACCACCACCATTCTTGCTACAATTATGTTTCTGTTTTCCAGTCGATATAACCATCATCATAGACCCAAAACCTCACCAAGTTATTGCTACTGTACGTTCTAATATAAACCGTTGACCACCATCTTTAACCTCCACCACCCTTAAATCATCGACAACCACCTCTACTATTCTTGAACCACTAACTATTCGACCATCGTCCATCACCTCAACCCACCAAATTTTTTCATAAATCTAGTACTAATAACCAACCCAGCTGCTACGGTTTCTGCCTCCTTTTCATCTCTATTTCATTCGCAATATTACAATCACGTATGACTCCTTTCCAATCTTGGGACCGACAAATTTCCAATCAAATAAACTTTTGATAATTGAGAAGGCAATTAAATAAACACAAATGATAGTGTATGTCTTATGTTTCGGTAGTGGCTGGCAACTTTTAGAAAGAAAAAAAAAGACAACACCACTTGCTTAAATTATTAGAGAATAGGATTACTTTAGCATGGTTTAGTATTTTAATGTTGATTGATACGTTTAGAGATTATTAAAATAGGCTAGCGATTTGGAATATGATTTGGATTGCGAATTAGGCCGTAGCATTTTGACACAATCGTGATCCTATTTGATTTGATGGACCGAGTATTTTGTTGTTAGACTGATCAGTGGTTAGAGTTTCTAATGGGCCGCAAGTGTATCAGTTGGGCCAGGACTCTCAGTTTACTAGAAAGTTAAGTAATTTTGATTATGATAATAGCACATGAGGTATAGGATGATACATGTAAAATAATGATGATTCTGTGATGTTCGCTGCATAGTAATGATAATGATAAGATGATGATATGATCGTATGATATGATGCCAAATGATGATGAGATGATGAACGAGAACTATGGTGACATTTAGATGATTAAGGTTATAATTATAATGGCGTAATAATGGTAAACGAGGTTGATTTAAATGATTAATAATGATCATAAAGTGATGATGATCATGAATCAAAAATGATTTCTGGGTCAATAATGATCGTGGAGTATGATTATAATCATGACGATATTAATGATGATGTTAAACGATAATAGATGTTAGATGGATGTGGATTAGGTGATAATGGTATTAAACTATGTTAATAATATGATGATGATGATGATGGAACATATGATGAAAAGGGTTACATAAAAATGTTCAATGGGATAAAACAGAAAGACAGGTTAACTCAACTGGTTAAGGACGTTATCGGGTTAGCGGGACGTCGCGGGTTTAAACCCGGACTTGGACATTATTTTTAAGGGCTACTCCTTTGAGGTAGTAATACTTTTAACCTTATTATTATTATTATTATTATTATTATTATTATTATTATTATTATTATTATTATTATTATTATTATTATTATTATTATTATTATTATTAATAGTAAATCAATATTTTCAAAACTATCATTCTAAACAAATAAATATTTTCTACACTAAATATATTTATTACATAAATATATTAATATTACATGAAATTATGTTTTAACTAATACAATATAATAATGTTAATTGAATTACATATCAAATAAGTATAATAACATATTATGAAATTATATATAAGAATATTAATCTTAAAACATAACAGAATAAATATAAAATATGCTCGATTACAATTATATGTGTTAATATATATAAATGATATAGGTTCGTGAATCTGAGGCCAACCTTATACTTGATCAATGATGTTATATGTATTTTTACTACAAAATACATTAGGTGAGTATATAGTCCCACTTTTAAACTCTAAATATTTCGGGATGAGAATACATGTATTTTATGTTTTACGTTATGGACACAAGTAACTGAAAAATATATTCTACGTTGAGTTGTACCACTGGCATACTTCCCTGTAGCTTGGTAACTAATATTTACAGCGGTATTGTAAACGCGAATCCTGTTGATAGATCTATCGGGCCTGACAACCCCAACCGGACTGGACGACCAGTATTCAACGATTGCACAGTACTTCGTTTTGTGACTACACTTGGTACGGTGTAGTAAGATTTCATAATAAAGGGAATATGCAACGTGAATAAATGTTAAGTATGGTTACCAAGTGCTCAACCACTTAGAATATTTTTATTAAAATGTTTACATATGAAATCTTGTGGTCCATAGTTATAACGCTGCTAGCATCAAACCTATATCTCACCAACTTTATGTTGATTTTTAAAGCATGTTTATTCTCAGGTACGAATTAAGTCTTCCGCTGTGCATTAGCTCATACTAAGGACCTTGTTTGGAGTCGATCATCGCAATGGGACCAACTGTTGAAGACTTCGTCCGGGAGGATAAGGTCGAGGTCCTCACAGTTCATAGCCTACTTAATCATTGGAGACATGAAGAAGGCGATCCTTTCCATCCACCACATTCCCCTCGTGGCGAAGAACCTGAAGCACTTACCGGCGAACCTATTCGTAATACTATTTTCTCTCTCATTTCCAGAGTATCTCATCACGATTATATACTATCCCATATTATAAATCTTATTTATCCGATCGTCCGAACCACCGATCATCCTGGTATAATAGAAGAAGTCAACGAGCTTCGTGCTCGGGTAGTGGCTTTGGAGAATATGGTGCAAGGGTTACGAACACCAGCAGCATAACTAGTACCACCATCATCAACACCAACAATATCATTACCACCACCAACAATCACATCCGCATCACACGCCTCAACATCATAATCTATACTTCAGATATCAACTTCATACGCACCATGGATACCAAGGAGTATCAACAACAACAAACGATGAAGTATGGATTCATAACTTCATCGGAGAAATATCCTACGGCGATTATATAATCTATAATCTTAGAGATTATCTATTCTAGCCCTAACCATAAATCAGATGACTGAACCAAAATGATAGAAGGAAGAGTAGAAACCCTGACAAGAATGGTGCGTAAGTTACAAGCTAGACTTATTTTACCAACAACATCAACAGTACCCTTAGCCTCACCAGCACAGTCAGTGTTTTCAACATCGTCAGAATCAGCAGCACCTCTAACATCATAAACTCCGCCAGTTCAAGAATCACCGTGGTCATCATTACGAATCAATAACGTGTATATTGTATCAACGAGTTATTAAATATTAACTCATTCCCTCTGAAGAATTTATATATATGTATCTTATATATATAAATTTTTAAACCATAATAAATCTTTTCGTACTAAGCTATTATGTATGAATTGAAAAAGGGTAAATATTACTCGGTTAAATTCATATTACTAATATGCTATGATGTATATCATTCGTTAACAACTTAACCTTCGTTAACTACAATCTCTGTTTCAGCTCAATGAATTCCATTTCATAATAAACCAAGCGTATTATTCTATTACATAATTGATTTTACATTTTCATTTTCGATATACTCGAAACTTTCCAAAAAACAGCATCTGTGCCTTGTAAGGTTCACAAGAATTCCACGAGCACCAACATCCTTCACCGAGGAATAAGAATAAATAATGAAGTATCGATTACATTAGCGAAATACTCCGCAAAGATTATGTAATCTTTAATGTTTTAGAGATTAATCACTTCTAAGTCAAGCCGAAAACTAAATGAGCATAATTTGATATTAACTCATTAAATCTGTATTACCTCTGAAGAAAATATACATACATATATTTTCATAAAGATTGTAATGAAAATTCTTTTGTACAAAATATTACTTATGAAATCTTTAACGGGTAGGTAATACCCGAAAAATATTTAAGTTCACAATTAATATGTTACACTGTACATTCTTCAATTTTGATTCAAAAATCATTAACTATACTCACTATCTTCACAGTGATATACAATCATTTCATACCAATGTAATTACATATTCTGATATTGATGGATCAGAATCCAAGTCATAACTCTGAACCGGTGACAACATTCTTAGATCTTTACATCTTTCAAAGCTATACTTTAACCTCAAAACTGTGCAAGATCCTTTAACATTGTTATTACCGAAAATAACTTTGCAATTTTTTTTTCAAAGTATCTAGTTTTACCACACTTCCAACCAGTCAACTTCGACTTTTCAGATTTGCCTTATTATAACCTTGACATATACGTTCTTGTTATTGGGCAATCTTTCATGTCCCACCACATTAGCAGTAAATTTACCAACAACTTTATTTATCCTTGACCTTCCGAGAAATCCTTATACTCATAGAAACCCTATCATGTACTCATCCACATCTTGTAACGGTAATTGCCATACCAACTATCGGGAATTAGCAATCAGTATTTCGAATTTTGCAGCAATTCTACGCCAACAATTATATATATACATATAATGTCTATCTTCTACACTTACATACTTCGAATGTGAAGTTTCTGAAAAACACCTCAAACTGCGAAACTAGTTCTCCGAATTTTAGAAAAATGCTGATGAAGCAGCAAAAACTGTAAACGACTTTAACAGTCGAAAGTTTAATGATAAAAAGTAGTGTGTTGGAAAAGCATAGAAAAAGAGAAAGTTTGGAATTGGAAAACGAATTGAGCAAACTATGACGAAGGCTATGGATAAATCACAAAGACTAAGCCTGCCTTTAAAGAATCCAAATGATTCAGTGTCTGCTGAAATCCTTAGCACATACCTTGCTCCTTACTCTAAAACCTTTACGGACAATATTCTTCATCATCATCTTATCTTAAATATTCTAAGATATCATCGTATCTTCCATTATAAATATCCTCCATATTTCTGAAGATATTTTCTTAACTATTCTTATATGAAATCATTTATCTCTTCGCGCTATCTGTGTTACATCATAAAAGAAACTATTTTAGTTTCTAAAATCTGAAAAATTCGAAAAATGGATGTTTTGAAGTAATGTTGGGAATTGAAGCATGAGTTAGTATAATATAATGACACTTGATCAACGTGATTATATTACAGTAAGTCATGCTGAGTTTCTAATGAAACGTGATAAAGGTTCACAGATCCCACCCTTATCATGAACCATGTTACATAACTCTTTCATTCTATTTAATCTCTAAACATATCAAGAAAATATTTATCTTGATGATTCGGTCTTTTCTAGATATTCTGGTAATTTGACAAATCAAATCGTGCTATTACCTTTTCTTTCTACTTTGTATATTATGATCATTCGAAACTCCATACCTACGAATTCTGGACCATTATTCGCTTAACTTAAAGTCGGGAAGGAAAAACGAAAGCATGGAGCTCCTAAATATAAGGGAAAATATAAAGCCTGACAACAACACATATATTACAAACCGTGTATATCAATGCGTATAGCAATATAAAGATACGGGAGAATGAAAAATACTATAACCTCAAGGTAGTGGTAGAAGAAAATAACTTCCTCTAGTGGTAGATGAAAAAGAAGAATGACAGATATGAAAGTTAGGAGTATATCAAGAATTAGAACTGGATGAAGCATTTCACAATCTTTGGAAGTATGAAATGAGGAAGAAGATGTAGGAGTGATGAAAATAATAAAACAGAAGTGGTTAATTTATAGCGAAATATCGGACACAGCAATAGAGGCAGATTACGCATTTAATCAAAGAAAATCCTAATTTCCGCAATTTTCAAAGAATCAAATCTTATTTAGATTATGAAGATTTTCTATTTCTTAAATTCCGGAAATCAATCGATACTACGTCAAGAATTAAGACGAATCTCTATTCTTCATTTCACTCTATTACGATAACTTCTCTCATACGCTTCGAGTAATTGGATTCTTTTACTCATATTATTCGATGGTGATAAAACTCTATTTATCAACTCATATTCGTCATGAAAACACTTTTATTGTTAGCCATGACGACCTCACTCAAATTTCAGGACGAAATTTCTTTAACGGGTAGGTACTGTGATGACCCGAAAATTTCTGACCAAATTTAAACTTAATCTTTAACGTTTCCGACACGATAAGCAAAGTCTATAAAACTGAATCTCAAAATTCTTGAACTATTTAATTACCCTGTTTGTCCGACGATTCACGAACGTCATAACATGTATTATATAAACATAAGAGTTTTCAATATACACGAAATCATGCGAATAATATTTATATATGAAATGATAAAAATTTACTATTAAACGATGCTTTTCAAATTAAAAATTTTACGTATTAAGTCGTTTTATTTTTATGATATAATTTTTGTAATTTTTTTTAAGAAACGAAGTTAAATTAAAAATGTACAATTTGTAAAGCACAACGTACAATAAAGTGTAGCTTAAATAGTTGAATCGAAATTAATTCATTTACTATTCATATGAATAGTAAATGAAACGAAATTAATTAATTTACTATTCACATGAAAGTGACATGATTGAAATTATTAATTATAAGTTACATAAAATACCCCTGAAGTATTTTAAAAATACGACTTTTAAAATCTTAATCGATTCGATTTTATTATTATATTATTTATATTCTACTTTATTATATTATTATTTTATTATTATATTATTATATTATTATAATTCTAAACGTACGATTCCTTTTATTATTATATTATTATTTTATTACTTTATTATATTATTATATTATTATAATTAAACACGTTTGATTCCTTTTATTATTATAATATTATTTTCTAACTATATATATATCGATCGATCAATCGATTGCAGAAACACACACACATATATGTACATATATTTTTATTCCGTAATAATTCTAGTGCAATATTCAAATTAAGTATTAGTAGTATACATAAAATACTACGACGGAGTTATGCTCGGGTGATTTTCAAAACGGATTTTATGAGCGGGATAGAGCTAAGGAAAATTATGGGTTATAGCTTTGGAGGTTATGGGTAATGTTCATGGGTATTGTTCGTAAGTCAAACCTAGTGTTTATCATCTCTGTTGCGTCTACGTACTTTCCTGCAATATTGAATCACAATATTGATACGTTGAGATCTACGGTTATTTGGTAATCCGAGTTTCAGTCACATTTTGGTGAACGACTTTATATGCTGCTAAGGTGAGTTTTATTTGATCCCTTTTACTTTTTACGTTTTTGGACTGAGAATACATGCAATTGCTTTATTAACTGTTTTACAATATTTATATGCGTGAGTTTCATTGCTCCCTTTTTAATTGCTTTTGCAATCTATATTTTTTGGGCTGAGAATACATGCACTTTATTTTAAATGCAATGGATACAAGTACATACTAAATTCTACACCGAGTTTGAACCGAATATCTCTTAGCTTTGGTAACTAGTAACTGCCAGTTATAAGATCTGGTAGGCGCAAGTAGTAGTATATGGATCCTTAGGGCTTGACATCCCCGTATGTTTCAGGTATAGAAACCCTAGCCTGAACTATAAAATAGACGTATGCTATTTGAGGTTAGTACACGTTAGTTTGCGTGTATTGTACATGTTGGTTGCATGTATGTTAAAACAGAGGTACTTATTAAAACGTTAAAGTTTAGTTACCAGGGTGCTCAATCTTGTAGAATATTTTGATAAACGTTTATGGATGAAACAACTGAAATCTTGCGATCCACCTTTATATACAGATTATGTACATCACTAAAACTATGAACTCACCAACCTTTGTGTTGACACTTGTTAGCATGTTTATTCTTAGGTTTCCTAGAAGTCTTCCGCTGTTTGCTTATATATTAGACAAGCTATGTGCATGGAGTCTTACATGACATATTTTTCAAGGAAACGTTGCATTCACCAAATCATCACTATGTAATTTATTTTGACTGCATTGTCAATGGAAGTATTATTGTAAACTATTATTTACGATGATTGTCTATATGTAGAAATCATCATATGTCTACATGTTTAAAGAATGCAATGTTTACAAAACGTATCATATAGAGGTCAAATACCTCGCAATGAAATCGATGAATAACGTGTTCGTCCATATGTATTTGGAGCGATCGTCACAGCTATAATAATGGGCAAGGCCGAGGAAGAGTCTTCAACATTAATGCGGTTGAAGCGCAGGAAGACCTGGAGCTTGTTACAGGTAAGTTTCTTATTGACAATACATCTGCTTATATTTTATTTGATTCGGGTGCGTATAGAAGCTATATGAGTAAAGATTTCTTTGCTAAATTAAGTTGTCCATTGACGCCTTTGGATAATAAGTTTATACTAGAATTAGCAAACGGTAAATTAATTGCAGCAGATAATATATGTCAGAATCGAGAAATTAAACTAGTTAGCGAAACATTTAAGATTGATTTGATACCAGTAGAGTTCGGGAGTTTTGATGTGATAATCGGAATGGACTGGTTAAAAGAGGTGAAAGCAGAGATCATATGTTACAAAAATGCAATTCGCATTGTACGAGAAGAAGGAAAACCCTTAATGGTGTACGGAGAAAAGAGCAACACGAAGCTAAATCTTATTAGTAATTTAAAGGCGCAAAAGCTAATAAAAAAGGGTTGCTATGCTGTTCTAGCACACGTCAAAAAAGTACAAACTGAAGAAAAGAGCATCAATGATGTTCCCGTCATAAAAGAATTTCCCGATGTATTTCTGAAAGAATTACCGGGATTACCTCCACACCGATCCGTTGAATTTCAAATAGATCTTGTACCGGGAGCTGCACCAATAGCTCGTGCTCCATACAGACTTGCACCCAGCGAAATGAAGGAACTTCAAAGCCAATTACAAGAACATCTAGAGCGTGGTTTCATATGACCAAGTACATCACCATGGGGAGCTCCTGTTTTATTTGTCAAAAAGAAGGATGGTATATTCAGGTTGTATATCGACTACCGAGAGTTGAACAAACTTACCATCAAGAATCGTTACCCACTACCGAGAATCGACGACTTATTTGATTAATTACAAGGCTCGTCAGTTTATTCGAAGATTGATTTACGTTCTGGGTATCATCAAATGCGGGTGAAGGAGGACGATATTCCGAAGACTGCTTTCAGAATGCGTTACGGTCATTACGAGTTTATGGTTATGCCGTTTGGATTGACTAACGCACCAGCTGTGTTCATGGACCTCATGAACCGTGTGTGTGGGCCATATCTCGACAAGTTTGTCATTGTTTTCATTGATGACATACTTATCTACTCAAAGAATGATCAAGAACACGAAGAACATTTGAGAAAAGTGCTAGAGTTGTTGAGGAAAGAAAAACTGTACGCTAAGTTTTCAAAGTGTGCATTTTGGTTGGAAGAAGTTCAATTCCTCGGTCACATAGTGAACAAAGAAGGTATTCAAGTGGATTCGACAAAGATTGAAACCGTTGAAAAGAGGAAAACCCCGAAAACTCTGAAGCATATACGCCAATTTTTAGGACTGGCTAGTTACTACAGAAGGTTGATCCAAGATTTTTCCAAAATAGCAAAACCCTTGACTGCATTAACGCATAAAGGGAAGAAATTTGAATGGAAGGATGAGCAGGAGAAAGCGTTTCAATTGTTGAAGAAAAAGTTAACTACGGCACCTATATTGTCATTGCCTGAAGGGAATGATGATTTTGTGATATATTGTGATACCTCAAAGCAAGGCCTCGGTTGTGTATTAATGCAACGAACGGAGATAATTGCTTATGCATCCAGACAATTGAAGATTCATGAGCAAAATTATACGACTCACGATTTGGAATTGGGCGCTGTTGTTTTTGCATTAAAGACTTGGAGGCACTACTTATATGGGGTCAAAAGTATCATATATATACCGACCACAAAAGTCTCCAACATATATTTAATCAGAAACAACTGAACATGAGGCAGCGTAGGTGGATTGAGTTATTGAATGATTACAATTTTGAGATTCGTTACCACCCGGGGAAGGCAAATGTGGTAGCCGACGCTTTGAGTAGAAAGGACAGAGAACCAATGCGGCTAAAAGCTATGAATATAATTATTCATACTAACCTTACTACTCAAATAAAGGAGGCGCAACAGGGAGTTGTAAAAGAAGGAAAATTGAAGAATGAAATACCCAAAGGATCGGAAAAACATCTTAATATTCGGGAAGACGGAACCCGGTATAGGGCTGAAAGAATTTGGGTACCAAAGTTTGGAGATGTGAGAGAAAAGGTACTTAAGGAAGCACATAAAACCAGATATTCAATACATCCCGAAGCGGGGAAGATGTACAAAGATCTCAAGAAATACTTTTGGTGACCGGGTATGAAAGTCGATATTGCTAGATACGTAGGAGAATGTTTGACATGTTCTAAGGTCAAAACTAAACATCAGAAACCATCAGGTCTACTTCAACAACCCGAAATTCCAGAATGGAAATGAGAAAACATTACCATGGATTTCATTACTAAATTGCCAAGGACTGCAAGTGGTTATGATACTATTTGGGTAATAGTCGATCGTCTCACCAAGTCAGCACACTTCCTGCCAATGAGAGAAGATGACAAAATGGAGAAGTTGGCACGATTGTATTTGAAGGAGGTTGTCTCCAGACATGGAATACCCGTCTCTATTATCTCTGATAGGGATGGTAGATTTGTTTCAAGGTTCTGGCAGACGTTGCAACAAGCATTGGGGACTCGTCTAGATATGAGTACTGCCTATCATCCACAAACTTATGGGCAGAGCGAAAGGATGATACAAACGCTTGAAGACATGCTACGAGCATGTGTTATTGATTTCGGAAACAGTTGGGATCGACACCTACCGTTAGCAGAATTTTCCTACAACAACAGTTATCATTCTAGTATTGAGATGGCGCCGTTTGAGGCACTTTATGGTAGAAAGTGCAGGTCTCCGTTGGAATGAAGTGGGGGATAGACAGATTACGGGTCCGGAGATAATACAAGAAACTACCGAGAAAATTATCCAAATTTAACAACAATTGAAAACCGCCCAGAGTTGACAAAAGAGCTACGCGGACAGTAAAAGAAAAGATATAGAGTTTGAAATTGGAGAAATGGTCATGCTTAAGGTTTCACCTTGGAAAGGCGTTGTTCGATTTGGTAAACGGGAGAAACTAAATCCAAGGTACATTGGACCATTCAAGATAATAGATCGTGTCGGACCAATAGCTTACCAACTTGAGCTACCTCAACAACTTGCGGCTGTACATAACACTTTCCACATCTCGAATTTGAAGAAATGTTTTGCTAAAGAAGATCTCACTATTCCGTTAGACGAAATCCAAATCAATGAAAAACTTCAATTCATTGAAGAAACCATCGAAATAATGGATCGTGAGGTTAAGAGACTTAAGCAAAACAAGATACCGATTGTTATGGTTCGATGGATTGCTCGTAGAGGACCCGAGTTCACCTGGGAGCGTGAAGATCAGATGAAGAAGAAATACCCATAATGGTGTATCCTAGGAGATACACGCATAAAAACATCAATTTTATACAGAAAACTCGATCAAAGAGCACAAGACATAAGGAAATTTGGCAGTTTTCAGAGTTGCCGTCCAGCGTTAAGCAGGCTGCCCAGGGTCAAGCGTAAGCCCTGCAGGCAGCTTCTATGCATAAGCCCTTTAACTTAGCGCGTGAACGGCACACAGCCATGTCAGCACACGCCACCGACATTCTGGATACTTCACATAACAGAACCATTCAGTGATTGACACGTGTATCCAGTGAATTTCGGACATTCTACGCCTATAAATAGACCCCCTGGGTCACCATATTTAGGAGGATTCTGATCTGAACTTTAGTCAGAGAGAAGTACACTTTCTCTCACACACAGTTCTTTCTCACTCTAAAATAACATTAACCGCTTAGCAGTAGTGCGCTAGACGGATCATTACAGACTGATCCACAGATTGATTGAGGCCACCCTACAGATCTTATATCTGTGTTCCTGGTCTGCAGAGATTATTTCTTGAGGGCAAACAACAATCAACAGTATACGCCATGCGCTGAGCAGCTAATCTTCTGTACTAGTACCTTACAGCCGCTATACGGAAAATCGTACTAACAGATGGCGCCACCCGTCTCAAAGACCACCAAAACTACCAAGAGCACGAAGGCAACTGAAACAACCTCATCGAAAACAACACTTGAACCAATCGATGAAAATCTCATTGAAAACATACCAGTTGATCAGTTAACTCTTGAAGAGACTTCTGTTGAAGAAGAAGATCATTTGAACACTGACACAGCAGATGATCAAGTTCATGAAACAATACCACGGTTGAGAAAACCATTGATGGGAGGTTCCAGCACAGGAATATGGAAGGCCAGACGAGGAACACATAATGTCTCTTTCAAGAAGACTTCTGATGTGAACGCTAGGCATAACAGCAAAGGAAAGTCAATTTCCAAATCACAATTGTCAAAGCTATTCAATCAGTTTAATGCTTTAGTTGATGATGAAGATAATCAACAAAATGATGAAGGTTTTTTGGATGATGATTGGAATTTTGAAGACGAAGGTGAAAAATTCTTTGTGACTGAAGAAATGGCAAGCAAGTTACTGGATGGAATTTTAACTAAAACAGCGCCATCACGATTTAAACAAAAGTTAGCTCAACCAACCATCCGTGCAACAGCGGTGGATAATTTGTTTGCTTTGATTACTGGTGATGAAGCTATTAAACCACCAGCAATGGCAGAATCAACATAGTGTTTTATTCCTCGAATTGCAGAATATCCATTACCAAGAAATTTGGGAATTCCATCAATCGGTGTTTATGATGGTACAACAGATCCGGAGGATTTTCGGACTATGTTTGAAGGAGTTATGAGGTTGCAGCATTGGGAAGATGAAATTGCGTGCCATATGTTTCCAATGGTACTGCAAAAAATGGCACGCGAGTGGTTTGCTAGTTTGCCACCAAGGAGTATTACCAGTTTCCTTGATTTGAAGGAAAAATTTGTGATGCAGTATCAGAGTTTGAGAAGCTGCACGTTGTCACATCTTGATGCACATGAGATAACGATGTGTCAGAATGAATCATTGAGTGATTTCATGAAGCGTTATACCATTGAATGTCAGAAAATACCAGACATACCAGAGTCTCAGCTTGTTTCAGTATTTATATTTTGTCTCGATCAGCGGCGTTTTGGGCGACTAATTCATGCTTTGCATTATGATATTCCCAAGACATTACATCAAGCATTGGGTATTGCTCAGAAGCATTTACGAGCAGGTGAAATGGGATATCTAAGAGTGGATAATTATCAGAGAAACTTTAGGCAGCAAAGCGGAGAGCAGAACAGGAATGACAATTATCAGAGACAACGTGGTTATGACAATAATTACTAGCTACAGCAGAGCGGTTGGAGAGGAAATAATCATCCAAATGACAATTATCACCATCGAAAGCCATTAGAAAGGCATCCACTTATTATGGCATTAACAAAAACTCCAAAGGAAATCTTGTTCACAGAACCAATTAAGAAATCATTTCACCCTCCACCGCCGATGGAAGAGCATCAGGGACCACAGAGTGACAAGTGGTGTGACTTTCATGAGGCATATGGACATGAAACAGATAATTGCAAATCATTAATGAGAGAGATCATTGCAAAGATCAAGGCTGACGAGTTGAATCATCTGTTGCCAGGGAAAAAATATCGGTGAAAAGATCCAAACAAATGTTTTACTTGGCAGGGAAAAGTACGTCACGGTGGACGACGTGACTGGAACAGAAGGGAAGAACGAAATGATGAAAGGAATTCAACTCCAGAAATGCACATCAAGGTCATATGGAATGAGGAGCAGGAAAATGAAGCAGACGGAGAACGCAGAATGGAGAGCTGGATGTATGCTCCAATCATATTTCATACCATTCCAAATTCGCACCTGTCAGAAGAGCCTGTGGTCATTTCAGCTATAATAGCAAACAGAAACATCTCTCGCATTTATACTGACACAGGTAGTGAAGCAGATATTTTGTATTTGCATTGTTTTAAGGAATATCCGTTCAGCGTGAAGAATCGGTTACGCTACATGAACTTAAAGATTGCTGGTATTACGGGTGAATCAATAAGAGCAGTTGGTAAAGTAAAACTGGATGTCACACTAGGAACACACCCTTTGGTCCGTACAGAAATTGTGGACTTTACAGTTATTGATGGCAGATCATGGTTCAGTGTGTTGTTCGGTAGGTGGACCCTTCGAAAATTCGGAGGAATTACTTCTACACCGCATGCAGAATTGCAGTTTCCAACACCAAACGGTGTAACAGTGATACACTCTGAATATGTTGGACCACCAAGGGAGAGATCAGTGGTTCATGAGGCTCCAGGAAATTTTGTCAGGGGGGAATCATCAAGGCAGTTGTTCATTAGAGATGATGTGAACGGGTACTTCAAACCACCTAAAATGTGGTAACATTGAAAGCAGGACGCAATACGGTACACGGAAAATAGTATAACATCATGAATCTCGCAGAACAGTTTTTATCACATTTTTAATTTTCATCAGTTCAGGCAACAACACAATACACTTTTTGTAATTTTCTAATTGGGACTTGATCACCCCATGCGAAGATATTAAACAAAAAAGTTGTATGTGTGACAGTATTATCAATAAAATTTTAAAATTTTCTTACGCACAGCATTACGCGTTACGAATGTAAAGCATGGCATTCATTCCTACCCACATAAGGCAAGGCATTTTTATGCCCTCGATGGTAGAAGCTCTTGTGTCAACATTATAGACACAAGGGATCGGCTAGCGTAAAGTATTAACTTCGCTAGAGGGCACCGAGGCAAAACTAAAGATCTCATAATGTCATGACATACAGAATGGTTTATCACAATGGCATAAATCCATTTATAACTTGTAAACAGAATACATTAAATACAAGTGTATTTTATAAAGCCGCACAAAACCTAAGCGCAACACGCTGGACGGAACATTGCTAGTTCCATAAACAGAATTTTCTCAAACACATTTATCAATTTTTATAACATACAGACAGAGCACTATCATTATGATTCATTCACATCCTATTTCAGAAGTTATCAAAAGACTTCTCGATATTTCTTCATAACATAATTCAGCTAATGCAGAATGGAGAATGAATAAATTGTTTATGCAGCAATCATAGAATTTTATTTGTTTTACTAAAAAAAATCAGATATACAAATTTTAAACTGAAAACACAATAACATTTAAGTAGCAGTATACTTTAGACTCATAAAGACGAATTCTGTGATGGGTATCACAAACAACGGATGACAGATTGCAGTTTAATGCATAAACAAAAATCAGTTTAAGGCAAACATCATTTCATATGACATGCTATATGAAATTCAAATACACATAACAGCACAATAATAAACACCAAAAAATGCTGACATTAAGCATAATGACAGTATATACATATAAATTATCAGCATCAAGTTATTGTATATTGTCATTACAGAGAAAATATTTTCTTAAATAGGCACATCTAAAATGTCCTTAACTGACACATCTTCCCTAGCACACACTTCCTCCAAAGAGTTAATCTTCAATGAAGTTACTTCATCCATGGCCACTTTCAGTCTAGCATCAGCACCTGGTTTGATAAATTTTGCAATAGCGGTTGTTAGGGGGTCAGGCTTCACGGGCAGAGCATCCAAAATTTCCAAGGTAGCATCTGAAAGATCACTTTTTGTGGATGCCTTAAGATAACTATGAAAAGTTTGCCCAACAAGGGGAGAACTCAACACCCTCTGCATTAATGCAGGAATCCCATTCTTCAATTCCATAAATTTTTTCTCTGAAACTGCAGCAGTAATGGCTTTTTCATCAACATGACATTTTTCTAGTTCAACCATTCTTTTCAAATCTTCTACTTCTTTCAACAACTTTTCTTTCTCTTCTATAACCTTCTCTTTCTTAGTCCTCTCTGCAACACATTTTTTCTCAATTAGCTGCAATGCCTCCTCTTTCTTTTTTGCCATGTTAACTGCCGTTTTCCACTTAAGATTAGCATTTTTAAGTCAATCTCCATCCTTTTCAACTTGCTGGCAGTATAGATAGCATTATCCACAAGAGTTGCTTGGGCCTCTTGCATTTTCAAACCACGAAGAACATGGTGATTCAGAAGTAATAGTGATGCAGCTGTTGATTGGCAACTTTGTTTAAGGGTCATTGCAGATAGAGAGAAAGAAAGATCAGCAATTGTATTTCCCTGCAACATATGAAATGACCCGTTCATATACATTATAAACGATTCACAATAGTTGATTTCATTGCGAGGTACTTGACCTCTATATGATACATTTTACAAACATTTCATTCGTTTTTAAAAGACAAACTTTCATTACATCGAATGTTGACGGCATGCATACCATTTCATAATATATCCAACTATAATTGACTTAATAATAATCTTGATAAACTCAATGACTCGAATGCAACGTCTTTTGAAATATGCCATGAATGACTTCAAGTAATATCCTTAAAATGAGCTAATGCACAGCGGAAGATTTCTTTCATACCTGAGAATAAACATGCTTTCAAGTGTCAACCAAAAGGTTGGTGAGTTCATAGGTTTATCATAAAACAATAAAATTCATCATTTTGATAGACCACAAGATTTAAATCCTGCATGGTACAAATGGGCCCGAATCCTATACCCACATGTAATGTACATGCGATATCTTTTAAATACAGTACACCTTTCTCATGCACGAAATCATCTTTCATAAATCTTAGTAACCGTACACATATCTTTTGCACAAAAATAACATACACATAACCTGTGTATAAAATCATTCTCTCGATACATAACATTCATTTTTCATTGCTTTCATAGCTTGGCTTGGTAACCGACCTTAACATATAATGCGCATAAATAATATCCACAAAACAGAACATCTCGTCTGTATAATAACCATATAAACTTCAAAGTACTAAACACCCCACTAGCCCTTTCGTCTAGTGAACATTCTGGGTGGGGGTGTTAAACCCGGTAGCTACCTTTAGGATTCACGTCAATTAGGCGTGCACTAATTCTCAAAATTAGTGATGTTCCCTAATAATTAGGTTACCAAGCAATAATAATCAGGGGAAAAATATTCATATCAATTGTGGCAATTATCACGTCCACATAATTCAATGGTGGAAATTATCACGTCCACATAATTCATTCAAGGAATGTTTTGCTTGTGTCTATCTCGTCAAACAATTAAAAAAGCATTATTATCATGTGAATGATAATAGAAATGGTAGTTTGAATCATTATTATCATTATCATGATAATGATACTTTAAATAATTATGATAGTAAAAATAATATTACTAGTAATATTGATAATAATAATAATAATAATAATAATAATAATAATAATAATAATAATAATAATAATAATAATAATAATAATAATAATAATAATAATAATAATAATAATAATAATAGTAATAATACTAATAATAATAATGACAATAATACATATATAATAATAATAATGTTAATAATATAAATACTACCTTAAAGGAAAAGATTCAAAAATAAAACCGTCTCTGCCATGACTCGAACCCGCGACCTCTCGTTCATCCATACTCACATTAAACCATTCGGCCAATTCGATTTTTCTGAACTTTAACCGACCCAATATAAATTTAACTCGTTATTTTTCTCTCTGGCCCAGTTTCATTATGACCCAACAAAGAGTATCATCCATCATGCTTAATGGATTTATAAGCCCAACATATAATTAGTCCATGAATTCCTTAACTGATTTCGGTGGTTCGCTATAAGAAAATTTTTGCCATTAACCCTAATATTAATCATCCTCGAACATCTTCATACATCAGCATCACAGTATCCTAATCACCATATTATCTGTATCATCGTTTTTGTATCATCCATCCATTTCATCCTCAATATGACTTATATCTAATTAAGAAAATAATACAAATTCTATGTTGTATTGCAGAAAGGGAATTCCTTTTCCCTACCACTTAAAAGTGTCGATAATCCCATTAAAGGGATCATAAAACACGGAGCAAAAGAAGAATAGCAGGTTGTCCTCAATATCTATATCTCCCTAATTAATCGGCATCATCGATGATCATGTACCCCTTGTTATTCATCATCTAATTTTTGGTTCTAAACTTCATTATCAATATCTTAACTCAATAAAGTATAACCTCTAGATAAGAACTAGACAATAACGGCCCAAGTAGTAAACTATCGGTTCAAATCGTCCAAATTAAGTAAACTATCGTTACTTAATTTATTTGCGTGAGATATCAACTCTTAATGCTCACAACTTGTAATATTATATGCTTGCAGACTAGGCAAAATTCCTTTTACTTTGTATGTTGCCCCACAGCCCAAACATCAATCAATAAAGAAAAAAAATTCGCTGTATTCTTCATAATTGAAGTCCAAGTGTTGAATTATTTAATCCAATTAATCATGAGCCACCAAACAAAATTCGGTTCATAGTCATACTCATTAGTTATTTTAAGAGACCCACACTAACTAATAACTCAACTTGCTTTGTTGTATTTAGCGAATAGAAAAAGAAACACACTAGCAGCCTGTTGAATCAAATAAAAAAAAACAATAGTCTAGCTAGCTTGTTACCTAAACTCCACTAACTCTAAAATATAATAAGTGTCGGCCAAAAGGAGAAACAACAGCCAAATTAAATAAGGGTACGTGTTTGATTTTTGGTTTGGAATTCGGCAGAATAAACAGAAAAACAAGAAACAATAATGCATTATCATTCTATTCAACATACCCTCATCATTTCTATCTTCCGTTTAGCTCCTCACAGCAACAATAAAAAAACCAAAAATATATTAAGGCTACAATAGTAGAAGAAGGCTTCACGATGGTTGAGGAGAGGGAGAGAGAGAAGGGTGAAGGAGATGGTGTTACGGTTGTTGCAGTGGTGATGAAGTGGATGGTGACCGTTATGGTTTGTGGGTTTTCGAAGGAGAAGGAAAATGAAGAAAAGGTGGTGACTGTTTACGATGGTGGTGATAGATTGCGAATCAACAAATCAAACAAGAAATAAAAGTGCGGTAGTAGCAGCAATATGTGTACCCGATTTGTGTGTTGTAATATATAAGTAATAATTCATAAGGGTAGTAAGCCAAGATTATCAAGCAGGTTAACAAGAGGTGGATAAATATAATGTGAAAGCTTACATAGTTTAACAGCTAATTAGATCTTATTATATTTATGAAGTTGACATAAATCGAACAACAGACATGTAGTAGATAGCTTTTCAATTAGGATAATAAAATAAATAAACATATAGCAAAAATTTCAACTGATTGTACAATTGATATAATGGAGTGACGAATTTAGTGATATAAACCAAAAATCGAATGCTGTTTGATTTGATACATGACACATATTCTGATTCTATATATATACGATTTTTGCATAAATGATCTTAATAATTAATATTTATATTTATAATAATAATAATTAAAATACTAATAATAATAATAATAATTATATTAATAATTAATAATAATAATAATAATAAGAGTAATAATATTATTAATGATAAAAATGATAAAATGTATTATTTTCTAATGATAATGAAAAATAATATGATAAGTCTTACTAGTAATAGATAATTTATTTTAAATGTAAATTATAGTTTTAATTATTCTCCTAATAATATTTATATCTAAATTATTATTTTTTTTTATTATCATAACTTTTATTAGAATTTTTAATATCTATATTTATAATAATAATATCAATAATACCAATATTGATAATTATATACATATGATGATATTAGTGTTATTAAGACAACTATATTTTTATTCATTATATTTTGCTACTTATATATCACATAATAAGATATCTTATATATTAATATTTATACATTTTAAATTAATATAAAATGGTCAGTAATCATTTTCAGCAATCATATATATATATATATATATATATATATATATATATATATATATATATATATATATATATATATATATATATATATATATATATATATATATATATATATATATATATACACATATATAATTAAACCAATATTGATTTATAATTATGTTTTAAATATCGAGTAGTTAAATATATTAATCACGTATTGATACAATTATTTCAGAGTATCTCAATTAATACTTTGAAATTGTTTTGCAAATTGTTTTGTGTATATATGCTTATCTAATCGTAAACTACTGTTCGTGAATCGTCAAGAATGGTCGAAGGTCAATTGCATATATAAAATAGTTTCAAAATTTTTGAGATTCAACCTAACAGACTTTGCTTATCTTGTCGAAATCATAAAAGATTAAGTTTAAATTTGGTAGGAAATTCCCGGGTCGCCACAGTACCTACCCGTTAAAGAAATTTCGTCCCAAAATTTGAGTGAGGTGGTCATGGCTAACAATAAAAATGTTTTCATGACGAATATGAGTCGATAAATAGAGTTTTATCATTATTGAATAATATAGATAAAACAAATCGATTACGCGAAGAGTATAAGTGAAGTTATCACAAAAGAGTGAAATGAGTAAATGCAGGTTCATCTTAACCGATGACGTAGCCACGGTTGATTTTTGGAATTCAAGGGATTTAAAAGAAAATCTTAGAAATCTATAAGATCTGATTCTTCAAGATTTAAGGAAATTAAGATCTCTTTTATTTTAAATACGATAATCTTTTTCGATTTCAACGTCTGATACTCCCACTATAAATGAACCTCTTTCGTTCCATTATTTTCACCACTCCTATACTAAATTCCCAAATTCAAAAGATTGTGAAAATGCTTAATCCAGTTCTGATCCTTGTCCTTATCGTTACTATCACAACCATCATTCTCCTTTTCCAACTTCCCCCAGAGAAATCTGCTTACTTCTACTATTACTTTGAGTGATGCTATTCTTAATTATACAGTGTCTTTATATTGCTATCCGTATTAATATTCACGGTTTGTAACCTCCGTGTTGTTGTTGGGCATTATATTTTCTCTTATATTTTGGAGTTCTTAGCCCTTTTATTCTCCTCTCAACTCCTAGTAAAGCGAGTAATGGTCCAAAAATCGTAAGTATGGAGTTTCGAATGATTATAATATTCTAAACAGGAAGGAACGTGATAGCACAACTTGATTTTCAAATTTATCAAAATCACCGAGAATAGAACTATCAAGAATATACTTTCTTGATATGTTCAGAAGTTAAGCAGAATGACAGTGTTATGTAACATGGCACATGATGACGTTATGATCTGTGAATCATCACGTTCCATTTAGAAACTCAGCATGACTTACTGTAATATAATCACGTTGATCAAGTGTCATTATATTATACTAACTCATGCATCAGCTTCCAACACTACTTCAAAATCATTCATATTTTAAACTCGACTGTTTTACAGAAATTTTCGATATAATGTGTTACAGATAGCACGAGGAGGTATATAGTTTCGGGCGAGAATATTTATGAAAATATCTTCTGAAATATTGAAGATATTTATGATGCTATTTTGGGATTTCAAAGTTTGATGGTTGATGAAGAAAGATTTTCCACAAGATTTTAACATGACTTCAGAGCAAGATATTCTCTAAAGATTTCATCGGATCCAGAATTACCCGGATTCTTTGAATGTAGGCTTTGGTCCTTGTATTTGTATTTGGTCTCCTTCATAGTTCACTCAATCTGTTTTTCAGTACCAAATTTTCTATCGACCGTTCCTAACACTCCTTTCTGTATCATCAAACTTTTGGCCGTTTAGACCATCTACCATTTTACTGTTTCCTCTGCACTTAATGCTACGATATCTGAATCATCGGTTATCAATTCGAGGTGGTTTAAGGAGAATTGTGTTTTTAGATGATTAAACGCTGATGGTAATATGGTGGAATATGAAAGGTTCCCCGGTAACAATAAAAGAGCACACATATATACCAAGGTTATAATAAGGTTGTTTTGAGTGAAAAGTCGAAGCTGTCTTGCTGAAGCTATGACAAAATTGGCTATTTTGAAAAAGAACTGCAAAGTTATTTTGGGTAATAATAACACTTAAAAGAATTAGCACAGATACGTATTAAACGTTTACTCAGGTTCCGAGTGTTTTCAGGTGCATAACTATATGCATCAATCTTTCTTCCGTAGATGAAGTGCGGTTGGTTCATCCTCTCAATTGAGGTGTTTTCAAGAATCGTGAAAGGTTTGAATGCAGATTGTAATCATCAAGATACAAATGAGGTTTAAGATGAAATCAAGTGGCAAACTTGAAGAATTATTTAGTTTCATATGTTATAATCAATATTTTAATTCATTTTAATTGTCCAATGTTATTAGTCCATAGTCGATAGTCCACAATTAACAGTCCAATAATTCATATATAGTTTAATATAAAATATTCGAATTAATTAATACGTATCGTGACCCGTGTACATGTCTCAGACTCGATCACAACTCAAAGTATATATATATTATTGTAGAATCAACCTCAACCCTGTATAGAGAACTCGATCATTACTGCATATAGAGTGTCTATGGTTATTCCAAATAATATATATATATGCGTCGATATGATATGTCAAAACCTTGTATACGTGTCCCGATATTTAAAGTGCGTAAAATAAATACAGAAAAATAAATGACGATAAATAAAATTGCGATAATTAAATTGCGATAAATAAACTGCGATAAATAAAATGTAATCAGTTAGTTAGGAACAGTTAGCTGGAAACGGTTTGCGTGAATTCTTAACAAAATTTCTCATAGTTAATTTGTTTGTTTCTAACAAATTTTATTTTGTCCAATGTTTTCTTCATTATGCCACTTGTTGGATTCTGGTAAATCAAAATCCAAATATGAAATTGGATGAAAATGGTTATTCTGCGGTGAACGGATACGTATAGCTGTGGATATGAGTAGGATAGTAAATGACCGTTGAATCAGATTCGAAGAATGTACAGTGTAACTTATTAATGTGAAATCTAAATATTCCTCGGGTATTACCTACCCATTAATATATTTTCACCATTAACAGTTTGTACAAAAGAATTTTTAATTACAATTCTTATGAAAACATATATACATATATATTTTCTTCAGATGTAGTCAGGGATTTAATGAGTCAATATGATATTAGACTCATTTGATTTCACGTTAGGATAAGAATATATAATCTCTAAAACATTAGAGATAACATAATCGCCATGTCGAACGAAGATCAAGGATGTAGAACGATACGTAGAACGAAGATTATACTCGAGATACTAAATGAGATGTTGAGGCATGGATTGTTGATGGTACTGGTGCAGTTATTGATGGTACTGTTGGTGCCGCTGATGTTGCTGAAGCTGGTAAATTTTGCACCATATTCTCCAAAAATCATTACTCATGCGCGAAGCTCGTTGACTTCTTCGATTACTCCGGGATGATTGTCGGTAAGAACGAGTGAATGAATAAGGTTTAGAATCTGAGATTGTATGTAGTCATGACGAGATATTCAGGAAATGAGGGTGAAAATGGTATTTGGGACTGGTTCATCGATAAGTGCTTCAGGTTCTTCGCCAAGATGTGAATTCGGTTGGTGGAAAGGATCGCCTTCTTCTCGTCTCCATTGATTAAGTCAACTACAAATTCATCAGATGAATTGGGAATGGTTGATTGGTTGATTCATTCTGGTGACACTGCCTCCGGAGCTTAGGTGAACATCCATGTCGGAGTAGCTGTCGGAATCCGAGGATTTCGAACTGGTTGAGGGATTCATCTCGTACAATCAGATGAAGTATTTTTGATAAGAAATAGATTATAGGATGTAGATTAGTACCCTGCAATACATAATTTACATATGCATATATAATACTAAAATCCCATAAGTTACGGAGGAATCTACGGAACCTGTCAGGTAAAGGTAACAATAACAGATACGCTAAGATATGAATTTATCAATACACTGTCTATGCAATAGAGGCAGTAAGACGTGTCTAGACTTTAAGGATGATAAGCAATTAATTTTTGACACTAAATGATAAGCAAAACTTTTGACATGCAGACACGGTCGAAGTCCAGACTCACTAATGCATCCTAATGACTTATCAGTTAGACACACTAATGCAGACCTGGTTCACTAAGACCACCGCTCTGATACCAACTGAAATGACCCGTTCATATACATTATAAATGATTCACAATAGTTGATTTCATTGCGAGGTACTTGACCTCTATATGATACATTTTACAAAAATTTCATTCGTTTTTAAAAGACAAACTTTCATTACATCGAATGTTGATGGCATGCATACCATTTCATAATATATCCAACTATAATTGACTTAATAATAATCTTGATGAACTCAATGACTCGAATGCAACGTCTTTCAAAATATGCCATGAATGACTTCAAGTAATATCCTTAAAATGAGCTAATGCACAGCGGAAGATTTCTTTCATACATGAGAATAAACATGCTTTCAAGTGTCAACCAAAAGGTTGGTGAGTTCATAGGTTTATCATAAAACAATAAAATTCATCATTTTGATAGACCACAAGATTTAAATCCTGCATGGTACAAATAGGCCCAAATCCTATACCCACCTGTAATGTACATGCGATATCTTTTAAATACAGTACACCTTTCTCATGTACGAAATCATCTTTCATAAATCTTAGTAACCGTACACATATCTTTTGCACAAAAATAACATACACATAACCTGTGTATAAAATCAATCTCTCGATACATAACATTCATTTTTCATTGCTTTCATAGCTTGGCTTGGTAACCGACCTTAACATATAATGCGCATAAATAATATCCCCAAAACAGAACATCTCGTCTGTATAATAATCATATAAACTTTGAAGTACTAAACACCACGCCCACTAGCCCTTTCATCTAGTGAACATTCTGGGTGGGGGTGTTAAATCCGGTAGCTACCTTTAGGATTCGCGTCAATTAGGCGTGCACTAATTCTCAAAATTAGTGATGCTCCCTTATTCTTAGGTTACCTAGCAATAATAATCAGGGAAAAAATATTCATATCAATTGTGGCAATTATCACGTCCACATAATTCAATGGTGGCAATTATCACGTCCACATAATTCATTCAAGGAATGTTTTGCTTGTGTCTATCTCGTCAAACATTTATAAAAGCATTTCATGTATTCGCAGTTCAAAATGTATTTCAAAAGCATTTAATAGAACAGTTGTAAAAGTAGCGCATGTATTCTCAGTCCCAAAAATGTAAAGAGTAAAAAGGAGCAAATGAACTCACATAATGTATTTTGTAGTAAAAATACATATAATGACATTGAACAATGCAGGGTTGGTCTCGGATTCACGAACCTATATCATTTATATATATTAATACATATAATGGTAATCAAATAATTACATCTATTAATTATATAATATTTATATATTTAGTGTTGTAGTTTATATATACTTTGTACTATATTTTGTCCATATATTATATCTTAAATTATATACTATGTATATGTTTATTTTGTATATATATAAAAATTATGTTAATATGTTTAATATATCATTATAGGTAATATAAATATATTTTTATATGTGCAACATCTTTATTTGTTATAATATAGTATGATGAGAATGATAATAGAAATGGTAGTTTTAATCATTATTATCATTATCATGATAATGATACATTAAATAATTATGATAGTAAAAATAATATTACTAGTAATATTGTTAATAATAATAATAATAATAATAATAATAATAATAATAATAATAATAATAATATAATAATAATAATAATAATAGTAATAATAATAATAGTAATAATAGTAATAATAATAATAATAATAATGATAATAATAATAATAATAATAATAATAATAATAATAATAATACATATATAATAATAATAATGATAATAATATAAATACTACCTTAAAGGAAAAGCTTCAAAAATAAAACCGTCTCTGCCATGACTCGAATCCGCGACCTCTCGTTCATCCATACTCACATTAAACCATTCGGCCAATTCGATTTTTCTGAACTTAAACCGACCCAATATAAATTTAACTCGTTATTTTTCTCTCTGGCCCAGTTTCATTATGACCCAACAAAGAGTATCATGTATCATGCTTTATGGATTTATAAGCCCAACATATAATTAGTCTATGAATTCCTTAAATGATTTCGGTGCTTCGCTGTAAGAAAATTTTCGCCATTAACCCTAATATTAATCATCCTCGAACATCTTCATACATCATCATCACAGTATCCTAATCACCATATTATCTGTGTCATCGTTTTGGTATCATCCATCCATTTCATCCTCAATATCACTTATATCTAATTAAGAAAATAATACAAATTCTATGTTGTATTGCATACAGGGAATTCCTTTTCCCTACCACTTAAAAGTGTCGACAATCCCATTAAAGGGGTCATAAAACAAGGAGCAAAAGAAGAATAGCAGGTTGTCCTCAATATCTATATCTCCCTAATTAATTGGCATCATCAATGATCATGTACCCCTTGTCATTCATCATCTAATTTTTGGTTCTAAACTTCATTATCAATATCTTAACTCAATAAAGTATAACCTCTAGATAAGAACTAGACAATAACGGCCCAAGTAGTAAACTATCGGTCCAAATCGTCCAAATTAAGTAAACTATCTTTACTTAATTTATTTACGGGAGATATCAACTCTTAATGCTCACAACTTGTAATATTATATGCTTACAAACTAGGAAAAATTCCTTTTACTTTGTATGTTGCTCCACACCCCAAACATCAATCAATAAAAAAAAAATTCGCTGTATTCTTCATAATTGCAGTCCAAGTGTTGAATTATATAATCCAATTAATCATGAGCCACCACACAAAATTCGGTTCATAGTCATACTCATTAGTTATTTTAAGAGACCCACATTAACTAATAACTCAACTTGCTTTGTTGTATTTAGCGAATAGAAAAAGAAACACACTAGCAGCCTGTTGAATCAAATAAAATAAAAAATGATAGTCCAGCTAGCTTGTTACCTAAACTCCACTAACTCTAAAATATAATAAGTGTCAGCCAAAAGGAGAAACAGCAACCAAATTAAATAACGGTATGTGTTTGATTTTTGGTTTGAAATTCGGCATAATAAACAGAAAAACAAGAAATAATAATGCATTATCATTCTATTCAACATACCCTCATCATTTCTATCTTCCGTTTAGCTCCTCACAGCAACAATAAAACAACCAAAAATATATTAAGGCTACAATAGTAGCAGTAGGCTTCACGATGGTTGAGGAGAGGGAGAGAGAGAGAAGGGTGAAGGAGATGGTGTTACGGTGGTTGCAGTGGTGATGAAGTGGATGGTGACCGTTATGGTTTGTGGGTTTTCGAAGGAGAAGGAAAATGAAGGAAAGGTGGTGACTGTTTACGATGGTGGTGATAGATTGCGAATCAACAAATCAAACAAGAAATAAAAGTGCAGTAGTAGCAGCAATATGTATACACGGTTTGTGTGTTGTAATATACAAGTAATAATTCACAAGGGTAGTAAGCCAAGATTATCGAGCAGGTTAACAAGAGGTGGATAAATATAATGTGAATGCTTACATAGTTTAACAGTTAATTAGATCTGATTATATTTATGAAGTTGACATAAATCGAACAACAGACATGTAGTAGATAGCTTTTCAATTAGGATAATAAAGTAAATAAACATATAGCAAAAATTTCAATTGATTGTACAATTGATATAGTGGAGTGACGAATTTAGTGATATAAACCAAAAATCGAATGCTGTTTGATTTGATACATGACACATATTCTGATTCTATATATATACGATTTTTGCATAAATGATCTTAATAATTAATATTAATATTTATATTAATAATAATTAAGATACTAATTATAATAATTATTATATTAATAATTAATAATAATAATAATAATAATAATAATAATAATAATAATAATAATAAGGGTAATAATATTATTAATGATAAAAATGATAAAATGTATTATTTTCTAATGATAATGAAAAATAATATGATAAGTCTTACTAGTAATAGATAATTTATTTTAAATGTAAATTATAGTTTTAATTATTCTCCTAATAATATTTATATCTAAATTATTATTATTTTTTTATTATCATAACTTTTATTAGAATTTTTAATATATATATTTATAATAATAATATCAATAATATCAATATTGATAATTATATACATATGATGATATTAGTGTTATTAAGACAACTATATTTTTATTCATTATATTTTGCTACTTATATATCACATAATAAGATATCTTGTATATTAATATTTATACATTTTAAATTAATATAAAATGGTCTGTAATCATTTTCAGCAATCATATATATATATATATATATATATATATATATATATATATATATATATATATATATATATATATATATATATATATATATATATATATATATATATATATACACACATATATAACTAAACCAATATAGATTTATAATTATATTTTAAAAATCGAGTAGTCAAATATATTAATCACGTATTGATACAATTATTTCATAGTATCTCAATTAATACTTTGAAATTGTTTTGCAAATTGTTTTGTGTATATATGCTTATCTAATCGTAAACTACTGTTCGTGAATCGTCAAGAATGGTCGAAGGTCAATTGCATATATAAAATAGTTTCAAAATTTTTGAGATTCAACCTAACAGACTTTGCTTATCGTGTCGAAATCATAAAAGATTAAGTTTAAATTTGGTAGGAAATTCCCGGGTCGTCACAACATAAACATATGATCAATGAATTACAGTTAAAATGAACAATACAGATAGATTTCCACAACTTAGCTCGTAATATGCACCTTCAGAAAATTGGCAAAGCTGTCGGATTTATTGACAGGATTTTCTAAAAACCCTCTTAAGCCGGCCAGGGGAACAACGGAAGGCGGCTGTGATGCGGAAGAAGATTTTGTTGTATCAACCCTTGATGAAGTTAATGGATTAGTATAAGGAGGACTTTTAACAGTATTATCTTCATCCGATTCTTCATTCTCTTCTTCATTATTATCATTCTCAGCATCAACAACTTTATCACTCTTATCACCACTAGTAGTGGCCTTGTCACCATCTATTGATAAATTCGGTTCTGCATCATAGATAATCAATTTTAGAGATAAACATTAACAAACATTGTATAGTACAGAAGAAAAGGATGAAGACATACTTCTTTTCTTTGTTTGTTGAGAAGATTTGCTAGATGCACGATTCCACAAACGCTTTGTGCATTTTCTAGTTTTCTTAGTAATAGGCGGTTTTGGATCAGACTCAATAATTTCCACATCTGATGAGGAAGGTTGCACAGTATCATCATTATCACCTTCCGTAGGCCGTTCGGGGCTTTTCAATTGTTCTTCAAATGTAGTATCTCTGGCCTTGTCAGCCTCAAGTTCAGTAGCAGTTTTTGGCCGTTCAGAAACAGTAAGAGCATCCAGATTGGCCTTCTTAAATATTTTAAAAACCTGCATTTCATTTTCTCCAAAGCGTAATACACTCATTGAATGCAAGACACATACGAATCAATTTTACAGTAATGTAATGTAAGTAAAACACATCTCAGTTACCTACCACAACCTTTCCAATGCAACACTGGCACAAATCCATCACACCAATTATCACTCATTCCACACCGTGCTGAGATGGCTTCATTATCAGCATAAGAACGCTGTGGAAGTTCCAGTGATTTCTATTTTTCAACAGTAATTCTTTCATCATCAGACAAATCAATTGACTTGCTTACCCCTATTTTGGTTTTCCTCCATTTTCGAATGTTTGCCCAATTATCCTGAATAACTCTTTCATTAACAAAGAAAAAGGGTTCTTTCCATCCTTTCAGAGAAGTTTCTTTTGTTCCAGTAAAAGCTTTATTGGCTTTACAATCAAAAGTATACCAACATTTACCTACCAATCGAGTCCTAAACAATTCGTGAAAAACATTTATACTGGGAGTCTTGTTAACAGCATTGCAGTATAGTTCAAAAAGCACAATTTTTTGTAAACCTAGTGGATGAATCTGACTAAGGCCAATCCCATAGTGAGATAACAGTGATTGCAGAAATATGGTGGGGGGAATACGAAGGTTTCCAATTGTAAGTTGAAGCTTATATAGTGTAATCATCTTCTTAGGGGGATTATTTGCCCTAGCATCAGGAGAAGGAACCACGAGGTTCAATAATCTAAGGTTTCTATGATCTATACATAGCTTGTCAATTTCAGCTTCAGTGATACTGGACAGAATAGTGCTCGCATCTCGATTATCTCTTTGAGATGAAGTGCTGCAGGATTCGACCATGGTAGTATGCAAGTAAAAAAGGGAAAAGAGGTAGACATGCGACGAATAATTACACTAACCTTACAATTCACAGCTTTGCAAAAACAAATATTTGCAGTTGTCTTCAGCACAAATGATTAGGTTTCGAAAGAGTAAAAAGAAAAAAGGGAACGGTTTACGCATAAGTAGATTAATGAATAGAAAAGGGGGACGAGACTGCGATGCGTGTATGGATCAGATTAATTGAACAAAACAATTTGAATTTTGAAAGTACGTCAAAAAAAATTTTGGGGGCAAATTCATAATTAGATATATGGCGTCAGAGCAGAAAATCAGACGGCTACAGCAGTTTTGTGTCTTCGAGGAAAAAGGCATCTTTTATTTTTAGTTTAATGACTTTATTTTTTCACAAACATAAAGACATTAAATTGGGGGGGACTTAATGATGTATCCTAGGAGATACACGCATAAAAACATCAATTTTATACAGAAAACTCGATCAAAGAGCACAAGACATAAAGAAATTTGGCAGTTTTCAGAGTTGCCGTCCAGCGTTAAGCAGGCCGCCCAACGTCAAGCGTAAGCCCTGCAGACAGCTTCTATGCATAATCCCTTTAACTTAGCGCGTGAACGGCACACAGCCACGTCAGCACATGCCACTGATATTCCGGATACTTCACATAACAGAACCATTCAGTGATTGACACGTGTATCCCGTAAATTTCGGACATTCTACGCCTATAAATAGACCCCCTGGGTCACCACATTTAGGAGGATTCTGATCTGAACTTCAGTCAGAGAGAAGTACACTTTCTCTCTCACACAGTTCTTTCTCACTCTAAAACAACATTAACTGCTTAGCAGCAGTGCACTAGATGGATCATTACAGACTGATCCACAGATTGATTGAGGCCACCCCACAGATCTTATATCTGTGTTCCGGGTCTGCAGAGATTATTTCTCGAGGGCAAACAACAATCAACAGTATACACTATGCGCTGAGCAGCTAATCTTCTGTACTAGTACCTTACAGCCGCTATACGAAAAATCGTACTAACAACCCGCATCTATTTCCAGAAGATTCGTCAACACCTTCAACAGCTTAAAATTTCGGGACGAAATTTATTTAACGGGTAGGTACTGTAGTGACCCGAACTTTTCCTTGTTTATATTAATTGAGATTGATATTTACATGACTAAATGTTTCCAATGTGTTACGCAATCAAACTTGTTAAGACTTGATTAAATGAAATAAGTTTCATATAGACAATTGATCACTCAAGTTGACCGGCGATTCACGAACGTTACAAATTTGTAAAAACTATATGTTGTGGTATATATAGACATATATATATGGTTGACATGAGATTATGATAAGTAAGTATCTCACTAAGTATATTAACAATGTGTGATATACATAAGAAATGAGATTACTAAGTTAAGAAACTCGAAATGATATATATAACGATTATCGTTATGATAACGTCTACTAAATACATATGTATCATATTAAGATATTGATACACTATATTTAACATGATAAAATGATATTTAAATATATCATTAAGTGTGTTAACAATGAACTACATATGTAAAAAAAAGACTACTAACTCAAGAGTTACGAAACGAGACTTATATGTAACGATTATCGTTGTAATGATATTTTAATGTATATATCATATTAAGAGATATTCATACATCATAATATCATGATAACATAATAATTTAACATCTCATTTGATATAATAAACATTGGGTTAACAACATTAATTGAGATCGTTAACTTAAAGGTTTCAAAACAACACTTACATGTAACAACTAACGAAGACTTAACGACTCAGTTAAAGTGTATATACATGTAGTATTTTAATATGTATTCATAAACTTTTGAAAGACTACAAGACACTTATCAAAATACTTCTACTTAACAAAAATTCTTACAATTACATCCTCGTACAGTTTCATCAACAATTCTACTCGTATGCACCCGTATTCGTACTCGTACAATACACAGCTTTTAGATGTATGTACTATTGGTATATATACTCCAATGATCAGCTATTAGCAGCCCATTTGAGTCACCTAACACATGTGGGAACCATCATTTGGAAACTAGCATGAAATATCTCATAAAATTACAAAAAATATTAGTAATCATTCATGACTTATTTACATGTAAACAAAATTACACATCCTTTATATCTAATCCATATAATAACGACCAAAAACAACTACAAACACTTTCATTCATCAAATTTCTTCATCAAATTGATCTCTTTCAAGTTCTATCCTCAAGTTCTAAGTGTTCTTCATAAATTCTATAAGTTCTAGTTTCATAAAATCAAGAATACTTCCAAGTTTGCTAGCTTACTTCCAATCTTGTAAAGTGATCATCCAACCTCAATAAATCTTTCTTATTTACAGTAATATATCTTTCTAATACAAGGTAATACTCATATTCAAACTTTGATTCAATTTCTATAACTATAACAATCTAATTTCGAGTGGAAATCTTACTTGAACTTGTTTTCGTGTCATGATTCTGCTTCAAGAACTTTCAAGCCATCCAAGGATCCTTTGAAGCTAGATATATTATTCTCATTTCCAGTAGGTTTATCCAAAAAACCTAAGGTAGTAATGATGTTCATAACATCATTCGATTCATATATATAAAACTACCTTATTCGAAGGCTTAAACTTGTAATCATTAGAACGTAGTTTAGTTAATTCTAAACTTGTTCGCAAACAAAAGTTAATCCTTCTAAATTGAGTTTTAAAATAAACTAAACACATGTTCTATATCTATATGATATGCTAACTTAATGATTTAAAACCTGAAAACACGAAAAACACCGTAAAACTGGATATACGCCGTCGTAGTAACACCGCGGGCTGTTTTGGGTTAGTTAATTAAAAACTATGATAAATTTTGATTTAAAAGTTGTTCTTCTGGGAAAATTATTTTTATTATGAACATGAAACTATATCCAAAAATCATGATTAAACTCAAAGTGGAAGTATGTTTTCCAAAATGGTCATCTAGACGTCGTTCTTTCGACTTAAATGACTACCTTTACAAAAATTACTTGTAACCTGTATTTCCAACTATAAACCTATACATTTTCTGTTTAGATTCATAAAATAGAGTTCAATATGAAACCATAGCAATTTGATTCACTCAAAACGGATTTAAAACGAAGAAGTTATGGGTAAAACAAGATTGGATAATTTTTCTTGTTGTAGCTACGTGAAAATTGGTAACAAATCTATATTAATCATATCCTAGCTAACTTATATTGTATTACATGTATTCTAATATATTATGTAATCTTGGGATACCATAGACACGTATGCAAATGTTTTGACATATCATATCGACCCATGTATATATATTATTTGGAACAACCATAGACACTCTATATGCAGTAATGTTGGAGTTAGCTATACAAGGTTGAGGTTGATTCCAAAAATATATATACTTTGATCTGTGATCTAACCTGAGACGTGTATACACTGTGTCGTGGATTGATTCAAGATAATATATATCAATTTATTTCTGTACATCTAACTTTGGACAACTAGTTGTAGGTTACTAACGAGGACAGCTGACTTAATAAACTTAAAACATCAAAATGTATTAAAAATGTTGTAATTATATTTTGAACATACTTTGATATATATGTACATATTTATTATAGGTTCGTGAATTGACCAGTGGCCAAGTCTTACTTCCCGACGAA
Source organism: Rutidosis leptorrhynchoides (assembly GCF_046630445.1). NCBI lineage: Eukaryota > Viridiplantae > Streptophyta > Magnoliopsida > Asterales > Asteraceae > Rutidosis > Rutidosis leptorrhynchoides. Next base: position 167,552,469 of record NC_092342.1, on the reverse strand, counting down.
GTAAAAATCTGTGAAAGTGAGTTATAGTCCCACTTTTAAAATCTAATATTTTGGGATGAGAATACATGCAGCTTTATAAATGTTTTACAAAATAGACACAAGTACGCAAAACTACATTCTATGGTTGGATTATTAAACCGAATATCGCCCTTCAAGTCTGGTAGCCTAAGAATTTGGGAAATGGCCCCTAATTGACGCGAATCCTAAAGATAGATCTATTAGGCTTAACAACCCCCATTCAGGTTATGGATGGTTTAGTACTTCGAGATTATTATACAGACGAGAGGTTCTGTTTTGGGGATATTCTATGCATCAAGTTAACGTCGGTTACCAGGAGTTCAACATATGAATGATTTTTATCTCTATGCAGTTTGCGAAATGCCTGATAAGAGATGTGTTATAAAAATGAAATCTTGTGGTCTATTATTATGATTTAATAATATGTAGGTTAAACCTATAACTCACCAACAATTTTGTTGACGTTTTAAGCATGTTTATTCTCAGGTGATTATTAAGAGCTTCCGATGTTGCATACTAAATTAAGGACAAGATTTAGAGTCCATGCTTGTATAATATTGTTTAAAAACTGCATTCGAAGACGTGTGTTGATGTGTAATATTATTGTAAACCATTATGTAATGGTTGTGTGAAAAACGCTATATTTTAGATTATCATTATTTGATAATCGTCGTAATATTTTAAAGGTTATGGTTTGTTTTAAAATCGAATGCAGTCTTTGAAAAACGTCTCATATAGAGGTCAAAACCTCCGACGAAATCAATTAATATGGAACGTTTATAATCAATATGAACGGAACATTTCAGACAATTGTTATTTCAGTATTATTATGTTATTATTTCAGTATTATTATTAATGAGTAATAATAGAATTATTATTATTAATATCACTTTTATATAAAATAAATCATGAAAAAGAAACCCAATGAAGACGTTTTATAAATTGTTATATATCTGAAACTAGTACGATTTGATTCCCAATCTGTTCCATTAGCAAACAATTACAGTTAAAAGTCGAATATATTTTTCAATCATCCTTCTGACAGAATAATCTTTATGTCAGGCCAATTCAGCTACAAAACAAGCTAAACGAACCTGATTACATTATTTGAACTCAAGTATATTTTATAAAGTCTGTATTTCAATTCAATCAGTGAAAATAAAACAGAAAAGAGAAAAGAAGAAGCACGACACCCTGTTTGTTCATCTTTTTCACAAAAATTCGAATTCAATTTCAATTGCAAAAACTAAAAATGTAGAGTTGTTAGGAATCATGTCTATAAACTATCTGCAAGATTTGGGTTTCCAATTTTCTATATCGAATCCGAATTCTCGAGTCAAAGTTTTAGTTTGAAAAAGTCAACCTTTATGTTTTGATCAAATTAAAATTTTACAGATAGTTTTTGCTGAAATTGATGTTTGAGAAATTTTAAAGGCATGATTTTATATACATTTCGTTTTATACTCATCACCTAAAATGGTCTAAATTTTAAAATCAAACTTTGGATTTTTTAAGTGTTCTTCACGACAGTTTTTCTGTTTTTTTTTTGTCTGATGATCAAACAATCATAGAGGGATTGATACGATTAAATTTCTAACACTGAATCAAACATTTAATTCGTTCATGGGTTTGGTTTTGGGTTCTGTCGATTCAAGGTTTGGTGAAGAATAAGTAGTTATAAGATACAAATGATACGGTTTAAGTGGTTTTGGGTCGAGAGTATATTAGGTAAAACAAAAATGGTTCAGTGGCTAAGGGAGTTGACGGGTGAGCGAGAGGTCTCGGGTTTGAGTCCCGGCAGTGGTGAAATTTTTTTGGAATTTTCTTCACAGGTTGTAACCCTTTATTTATCATCATCATCATCATCATCATCATTATTATTATTATTATTATTATTATTATTATTATTATTATTATTATTATTATTATTATTATTATTATTATTATTATTATTATTATTATTATCATTAATGTTAATATTATTATTATTATTATTATTATTGTTATGTTATTAATATTACTTACTAGTATTATTATATTACTAAATATTATCATTTATCAATATCATTACTATTAAAATTATTATTATTAACTGTATCATTATTATTGTATCATTATTGTTAATATCAATTATTATGATTAAGATTATGGATATGTTAATTATGGATAATACTAATCTTATGAATATTATTATCACTACAATAAGTAAATTTATTATTATCATTATTATCATTATGATTGAAGAAAGTAATATATTACTAATATTATGATTACTAATATTATTATCTTTACAAAATATTAACACATAGTATTATTATTATTATTATGATTATGATTAAAATTATTATTATTATGAAAAATAATACAAATTATTTTCATTAATGTTAGTAACTTGTATCATTTTATAAACATTAATATTATTATTATCATTAACATAAGAATTAGTATTAGTAATATCATTATTATTAGAATAATTATGATTATGAAAATAAAAGTTTTAATGACGTTGTTAAAGTTATAAGCATGAAAATAAAGATTAGGTATATAAATATATATATGTAATACACATAACTTAACTATATTAATATCTCTAGATATATAAAATAAAAATATATAAATAATGAAGCTTATTAATTTACTATATAAATATAAACTACACTACTAATAATAATATGTATATTTGATCGATTACAACTATGTATATTAATAGATATATACAAATGATATAGGTTCGTGAATCCGAGGCCAACCCTACTTTTGTTCAATGTCGTCATATGTATTTTTACTACAAAATACTGTATGGTGAGTTCATTTGATTCCCTTTTACTCTTTACATTTTTGGGGACTGAGAATACATGCACTGTTTTTACAACTGCTTTATTTAATGCTTTTGAAATACATTTTTTGAACTACGAATACATGAAATGCTTTTATAAATGTTTGACGAGATAGACACAAGCAAAACATTCCTCGAATGAATTATGTGGACATGATAATTGCCACCGTTGAATTATGTGGACATGATAATTACCACCATTGAATTATGTGGACGTGATAATTGCCACCAATTGATATGAATATTTTTCCCCTGATTATTATGCTTGGTAACCTAAGAATTAGAATCGGGTATGGCCCTAATTCACGCGAATCCTAAAGGTAGATACCGGGTTTAACACCCCCACCCAGAATGTTCACTAGATGGAAGAGCTAGTGGGCGTGGTGTTTAGTACTTTGAAGTTTATATGATTATTATACAGACGAGATGTTCTGTTTTGGGAATATTATTTATGCGCATTATATGTTAAGGTCGGTTACCAAGCCAAGCTATGAAAGCAATGAAAAGTGAATGTTATGTATCGAGAGAATGATTTTATACACAGGTTATGTGTATGTTATTTTTGTGCACGAGATATGTGTACGGTTACTAAGATTTATGAATGATGATTTCGTACACGAGAAAAGTGTATTGTGTTTAAAAGATATCGCATGTACATTACAGGTGGGTATAGGATTCGGGCCCATTTGTACCATGCAGGATTTAAATCTTGTGGTCTATCAAAATGATGAATTTTATTGTTTTATGATAAACCTATGAACTCACCAACCTTTTGGTTGAAACTTGAAAACATGTTTATTCACAGGTATGAAAGAAATATTCCGCTATGCATTTGTGAGAGATATTACTTGGAGTCATTCATGACATATTTCAAAAGATGTTGCATTCGAGTCGTTGAGTTCATCAAGATTATTATTAAGTCAATTATAGTTGGATATATTATGAAATGGTATGCATGCCGTCAACTTTCGATGTAATGAAAGTTTGTCTTTTAAAAATGAATGCAATGTTTGTAAAATGTATCATATAGAGGTCAAGTACCTCGCGATGTAACCAAATGTAAGGTATTCGTCCAGATGAATTAGGACGGGTCTCTACATATCATTCTTAGTCTAGACACGTCTTACTGCATTGATTGCATGAATAGTGTATAGACAAAATTCATATCTTAGCGTATATGTTACTGTAAACTTTGCCTGACATATCCAGTAAATTCCTCCGTAATGTACGAAATCTTTTGCGCTATATATATAGATATTCTATGTAATTAGAATACCACCCGATAGCCGAAAAATCATTTCATATCGAAAAATCCTTTATTCAATCGAACGAAATGGAATTCGTCATTAGTTCAAGTCCCTTGAATTCCGATATAGAATCCCACTCAAGCTCAGAAAGCAGTGTGACTGGAATGGATCAACAATCAGCAATCATCTATTTTGGATGAATTGGGGATGGGTTCGTAGCCTCCTCAATCATTGAAGACAAGAAGAAGGCGATCCTTTCCATCCACCACATTGCCCTCTTGGCGAAGAACCTGACGTACTTACCGGCGAACCTGTCCGAAACACCATTTTCTCTCTCATTTCCAGAGTATCTCGTCACAATTATATACTACATCAAATTCTAGATTTTATTTATCTGCTCGTTCGAACCGACAATCACCCCGGTGTAATAGAAGAAGTCAATGAGCTTCGCGCTCGGGTAGTGGCTTTGGAGAATATGGTTCAAATGCTACAAACACCAGCCGCATAACCAGTACCACGATCATCAACGCCAACAGTACCATTACCACCCCCAATCACAACTGCGTAGTAAACCTCAACTTTACAATCTGTCCCACGAGCACCAATGCCATACGCCCTGTAGATACCAAGGAATACCAACAACAACAAACGATGAAGTGTTGATTCATAACTTCATTGGAGAAACACTCTGCGGCGATTATGTAATCTCTAAAGTCTTAGAGATTATCTATTCTAATCCTAACCATAAATCAGATGAGTGAATCGAAATGATAGAAGGAAGAGTAGAAACCCTGACAAGAATTATGCGTGATTTATAAGCTAGACTTTTTTTACCAACAGCATCAACAGTAACGTAGCATCACCATCACGGTCAGTGCCGTCAGTGTCATCAGAATCAGTAGCACCTATAACATCACAAACTCTGTCAGTTCAAGAATCAATGTGGACATCATTACGAATCAATAATGCGTATATTGTATCAACGAGTTATGAAGTATTAACTCACTCCCTCTGAAGAAATTATTTGTATATTTTATATATATATAAATTTTGAGATCAAAATAAATCTTTCCATACTAAGCTATTATGTGTGAATCTTAACTACTCGGTTAATTCATATTACTAATATGCAATGAGGTACGTCCTTCGTCCGCAAGTTAACCATCGATAGCAACAATTTTTGTCGCAATTCAATAAATTCCAACTCATAATAAACCAAGTGTATTATTTAAATATCTGTTTGATTTTACACTTTCATCATCGACGTACTCGAAACTTTCCAAATAACATCATTCGTACCTGGAAAAGTTCACAAGAATTTCACAAAAACCAGCATCATGTATCAAAAAATAACGAAGTATTGATTCACAATATTATTGAAGAAATACTTATGTAATTTCTAAAGTTTTAGGGATTACTCAATTCTAGTTTCAACCATAAATCAGATGAGTTTAATTTAATATTAACTCATTAAATCTATGTTACATCTAAAGAAAATATACACATATATATTTTCGTAAAGACTAATAAAATTCTTTTGCACAAAATATTAATTGTGAAATTTTTTTTAACGGGTAGGTAATACCCGAGAGATATATAAATTCACCATTAATATGGTACATTCTTCGAATCTGATTCAGCAATCAACAACTATACACACTATTTTCTCAACAATACACATTCTTTTTTAAAAATCAAAACAACCATACTCATTCAAATTCAATTACATATGCTGATCTTGAAATCGCAGAATTCAATTCGAAATATAAACAGTATCATCACTCTTAGATTCCTATATATTTCCAAGTTATACTTTGACTTCAAAACTGTGCTAGAACATGATATGTATATTAACGATTACAATCTGTGTTCAAACCCTCCGAAATTCCTGAAGACACTTCAAATAATGAACAATCGAGATGATGATCCAACCACATGTTACCCACAGTTATGTACCTGAAAAACTTATAAAACCAAAGTCATAGTTTAACACGTATTCGTGTCAGACCCTTTGGTATTTATTAGCTAAAATGACTTTTCAATTCCTTTCCAAAGGAGTCAGTTTTGTCACAGCTCCAGCAAGTCAACTTCGACTTTTCAGTCGAAACAACCTTATTATAACCTTGATATATACGTTTCCCTTTCGCCATCATTATCGGGGAACCATTTATATTCCACCACATTAGCAGTAAACTTATCAGCAACCGTAATGATCTAGGATTTTCCGAAAAATCATCAAAACCCCATCATTTACTCATCTGCATCTTGTAACGGGAATTCCCATACGAATCATCGGGAATTAGCAATCAGTATTTTGAAATCTCGTAGCATGTCTACGCCAACAGTTATATGTGTACATATAACATCTATCTCCTGAACTTACATACTTCGAATGTGAAGTTTCTGAAAAATACCCTAAACTGCGAACTAGTTCTCGAAATTTTGAAAAAATGCCGATGAAGCAGCAAAAACTGTAAACGACCTTGATAGTAAAAAGTTTGATGATAAAGAATAGTGTGTTGGCAAAGCTCAGAAAAAGAGAAGGTTTGGAATTGGAAAATGGATTGAGCCAGTTATGAAGGAGGCTCTGGACAAATCACAAAGACTAAACCGCCTTCAAAGAATCCAAATGATTCAGTATCTGCTAAAGTCATTAACGAATAACTTGCTCCTGACTCTAAACCCTTGCGGACAATATTCTTCATCATCCTCTGATATTAGAAATTTTAAGATATCATCGTATCTTTCGTTATAAATATCCTCCATATTTCTAAAGATATTTCCATAATTATTCTTATCCGAAATCAGTTACCTCTTCGCATCATAAAAGAAACTATTTTTGTTTCTAAATTCTGAAACCTTCAAGTTTAAAATAATAATGTTTTTGAAGTAGTGTTGGAAACTGAAGCATGAGTTAGTATAATATAATGACACTTGATCAACGTGATTATATTACAGTAAGTCATGATGAGTTTCTAAATGAAACGTGATGATTCACAGATCATAACATCATCATGTGCCATGTTACACGATCCTGGTATTCGATTTAACCCCTAAGAATATCAAGAAAAATATTTTCTTGATGATTCGGTCTTGTCCGAGGTATTCTAGTAATTTGACAAATCAAGATTTTGTCATTACAATTCCTTTCTTAAAACATTAATTATGTTCATTCCGAAATCCATACCTACAAATTCTGGACCATTATTCGCTTGACTTTAAGTCGGGAAGTGGAGACAAAAGTATGGAACTCTTGAATATAAAAGAAAATATAAAGCTCGACAAACAAACCGTGCATATCAATACGTTATTTCCACGTAGAGGCACGGGAGTATTAAAATTACTATAACCCCAAGGTAATAGTAGAAATAAATAAAATCCTCCGGTGGTAGATGAAAGAGAAGAATGACAGATATGAAAGAGAGGAGTATATCAAGAATCAGTACTGGATGGAGCATATTGACGAATACTTTAAAATATGAGTTGAGGGAGAAAGAATAGAAGGTGTAAATTACAAGGAAACGAATGAGGTGGATTTATAGTAAAATATCCGACAGAGCAATCAAAATAGATTATCACATTTAATGAAAGTGGATCCTAATTTCCTTAATTACCGAAGAACCAAATCTTATTACTAAGATTTTCTCTAAATTCCTTGAATTCCGAAAATTAACCGTGACTATGTCATTGGTTAAAAAGAACGTGCATTTACTCATTTCATTCTTTTGTGATAACTTCACTCGTACTCTTCACAAAAATCAAATTGCTTTATCTATATTACTTGATGATAATAAAACTCTAATTTCCAACTCGTATACGTCATGAAAACATACTTATTGTCAGCCATGACCATCCCATTCAAATTTCGGGACGAAATTTCTTTAACGGGTAGGTACTGTGACAACCCGGAAAATTCCAACCAAATTTAAACTTTATCTTTATATTATTCCGACACGATAAGCAAAGTTTGTTAAGTTAAATCTCAAGAATTTTAAACTGTGTTCATACATTCATTATAACCTCGACCAAATTCCGATGATTCACGAACCGTTAAATATAAATAGATATGTATATATATATATATTATAACCTGAGAATATTAATAAAGTATTAAACGTATAATACTTTACACGAACGTATTTGTTTCAATATGTTTATCGATAGAATTAAAAGATAATATCAAATGATTGATTTATCATATACATTGTGATATGATTACAAGTCCATGTTATGAGGTCCACTGTGATTTAAGAAATCTATTCTTTTTTGACAACATTCGGAAAATGGTAAAGTGATTTATAAGTAAGAACGTGGAGTGTAAATAACTTAGATGTTGGATATCGACAAGTTAAGTAACTCGAAATTTTTCATTAAGATGATTTCATACGTTTATTTAACCTTTGGACTTTATCCCATGCTTCACCAACAGACTGTAATTTAAAAACTTGAAACCTAGTATGAATATATATGATTCTACTTTTCTAAAACGTTTTATGATATAATGATTTCCATTATTTTAACCTTTAAATAAAATGATTCTTAAATATATTTAGTTTTGGAAAACAAAATTATCATATTTATTTGATTTAGTTTCAAACGTACAAAATGGTTTTCACTTTAAAAAGAACTTTATTATAAAACGTATATAACTTTTATAAATACCTAGAACCACTTTTAACAACTCATTACTTAACCAGTATGATAAAGATAATGATATTTAATATTTATTTTATTAATTATATATAATGATTTAAATTAATATTATATATATTTATACGCGTATTATAGGTACATAGTTTTATACTTTTACTATACTTAAACTTTACCTTTACTTTATTTTTACTTTACTTTAACTTTAATAATTCACTTTAATAATTTATACTTTAATAATTTACTTTAATAATTCATACGTTAATAATTCACTTTAATAATTCATACTTTAGTAATTCACTTTAATAATTCATACTTTAATAATTCAATTTAATAATTCAAAAATCTATTATAAATAGAATTCAATTGGTTTCATTATTTCATAGAAACTTGAAAATATTTTTTTTTCTCTAAACTCTCTCAATCGATTTACATATATATATATATATATATTTACTCAGTATTATTTCAAGATATTATTAGTATACATAAAATATTACGACGGAATGCTGTCCGAGTGATTTTGAAATTGTTTTTCGAGCGAGATTGAGCTAAGGAAATTATGGGTTATAGCTATGGAGGTTATGGGTATGGTTTGGGAGTATTGCTCGTGAGTCAAACTAGTGTTTATCATCCCCGTTGCGTCTACGTACTTTTCCTGCAATATTGAATCTCAATATTGATACGTGAGCCCTCATAACTTAACTTTTATATATTATTAGTGTATCCCTGACTAGTGCTCGAGTATATAGGATTATGCGTGCTTATACGTTCATTATTGTTGTTAGATAGGTTATGTCGAATCTTGAATTAAATATATATGCTCTTAAGATAAGGTATATGATATGCATGTCGTTCGAAAGCTAGCGAAAAATTGAGAACTTTTCATTTAGATATCGAATGGTTTCGATGAACGGTTGAGAAGTTATAGTCAATTGAATTTTTGTAAAAATGATTATTCTTATCGTCGTTATTATTATTATTATTATTATTATTATTATTATTATTATTATTATTATTATTATTATTATTATTATTATTATCATTGTCGTTATTAATAAAAGATATTATTGTTAATTTTATTATTATTATAATAGTTATTATCGTTAAGGTTATAATTAGTATTATTATTATTATTATTATTATTATTATTATTATTATTATTATTATCATTCAAATAGTTATTAGTATTATCATTAATATTATTATTATTAGTATTATTATAATTAAAACTAATATTAGTAACATCTAATTATTATGATTACTATTATTTTTATTAATATGAACGCGATATAAAAGACGACTAAAAGCTATTAAACGAAGCGATTAGGAAATAATGAGTATGAGTATCATGATGAAATTAAGATATTGATTTAAAGGAAAAAATATCGTTTTCATTATTTTACTATTATTGTTATTAAAAGTATTATTAATATTAAAACGGTAATTTTTACTAAAATTATTATTTTTAATAAAATATCATTGTTAATATGAAACATCATTATTATTATCATTTTAGTACTATTATTAATAAAAATTATCATTTTATCATTTTTAGAAAATATAATTATTGTTATTTTTATTAGTAGAATAATAATAATTATTACAAAATAATACAATTTTTACTTATTATTATTATTATCAATATTATTTTATCAAATAAATATGTGATACAAAGATATTTTACTACATATAATATAATTACATTAATAATACCTATCATATTATTTTTATGATATTAAATGAACTTTATAAATTTTATTACTTGAGATATATAAAAGTATATTTTTATTATATAAATTTTAATATAAAATTTTATTTATTAATAAAAGAACTATATTATTTACTTTAATAAAATCTGTTAAAAATTATTTAAATATATAAAATGACTATATTTAAACTATATAATAATCATGTATAAATTTTGGAAGACATTTTGGTCAATATGACTTTTGTTGACTTTTTCATATTTAGTCTCGAGCATTAGGATTGTGATACACTACGACTTGACCTAAATTGTTAGACAGATATTGATCAAACATATAAATATATATAATTAATATAGGTTCGTGAATTCGGGGCCAACCTTGCACTTGTTCAATGCCATCATATGCTTAATTACTACGAAATACAATATTGTGAGTTTCATTTGCTCCCTTTTTAAATGCTTTTGCAATATATATTTTTGGGACTGAGAATACATGCGCTGCTTTTATAAATGTTTTACGAAATAGACACAAGTAATCGAAACTACATTATATGGTTGGATTATCAAAATTGAATATCGCCCCTTCAAGTCTAGTAACCTAAGAATTAGAGAAATGGCCCCTAATTGACGCGAATCCTAAAGATAGATCTATAGGCCTAACAAACCCCATTCTAGAATTTGGAATGCTTTAGTACTTCGATTTAAATGGTGATTGCGATTGCCAATATTTATGGCATACTTGCGAGTATGCGGGGGATATTCTATATGCATTATGTTAATGTCGATTATCAGGTGTCCATCATATGAATGATTTTTATGCACTTGCGAGTGTAATGAGATTTATTGAAAAATGAGAATCTTGTGGTCTATTATATAAATGGGAAATGATTGATTATGATAAACTAATGAACTCACCAACCTTTTGGTTGACACTTTAAAGCATGTTTATTCTCAGGTATTAAGGAAATCTTCCGTTGTGCATTAGCTCATTTTTAAGGATATTACTTGGAGTCATTCATGGCATATTTCGAAAGATGTTGCATTCGAGTCGCTGAGTTCATCAAGATTATTATTAAGTCAATTATAGTTGGATGTATTATGAAATGGTATGCATTCCGTCAACTTTCCATGTAAAGAAAGTTTGTCTTTTGAAAACGAATGCAATATTTGTAAAATGTATCATATAGAGGTCAAATACCTCGCGATGTAATCAACTATTGTGAATTGTTTATAATGTATATGAACGGGTCCTTTCAACTACGGTTCATCTTCTTCACGAATAACACCAGTGCACCCCAAGGTGAGGTACTCGGTCGGATAAAACCCTGCTCTAACAACTTTTGAGTTTAATTCAACAACTCTTAAATATCCATTGGTCTTAAATGATAAGGCATCTTAGCAATGGGGGTAGCTCCCCGGGACCAACTCAATGCGTAATTCAACTTGCCTTTCTGGCGGAACACCCGGCAACTCATCTGGAAACACATCCTCAAATTCATTTACCACAGGGTTACTTCGAATGGAGGGAGGCCCTTCTCGGGTATCAACTACATGTGCTAGAAAATCCATACATCCACTACTAAGGAGGCGACGTGCCCGTGCATAAGTACATATTGACACAAGTCTTCTCCATTTCTCACCATGGATGATTAGTTCTCCCCCACTTGGGTCCTTCACTGGCACAAACTTCTCATGGCAAGCAATGTCGGCTCTATAAAGTTCAAGCCAATCCCAACATCATTGGTATAAGGTCAATCTTAAAGTTTTTACTACCGAACACAATATCATAATTTTTACACACATCAACCCTTAGTACAATTTTTCCATTCGTTATTTCGAATTTTACCGGATTTCCCAACTTAACTAGTAGTCTATCAAGTTTATTCACAAACTTTGGAGAAACAAAAGACAAATTAGCACCACAATCAAAAAAGAACTTTTGCAAGTTTAGAGTTAACCCCAAAAGTACCTGAAACAACTTCATTGGAGTTCCTTGCTTCTTCATTAGTCATCAAATAATTACGACTTTTTGCGGCACCCGCCACTCTCTCCAACCTTTTAGTTTGTTCACATTTTCTCTCTTCCGCCGTCAATTCGGGACATTCAGATTTTTGGTGTCCCTCTTTCTTGTAATTGTAGCACTTGATCTTACTAGAAGGCGGATTTGTACAATCACGAGATAAATGTCCTCGTTGCCCACAATTAAAGCATCGAGGGGCACCCTCTCTAGAACCACCATTCTTCATGCTACTGATGCATTCCGTTGTACTTTTGGATTTCTTGCTCAAAACACTAGTGGCCTCAAACTTCCTTTTACCCGAATTTTGATCCACCTTCTTGGGTGCATGTGATTCAAAACCCTTGGCCACATCAAATAGTCTAGCGAAAGAATTCACGTGACCGAGGCTAATATTTTCATGTAAATTCTCATTCAAAGCTCCATAAAAAACTTTCCATTAGCAACCAGTCACTCCCGACGTATTCAGGGCAAAATCGTACCTTCGCGAAGAAAGTAGCCTTGAGAGTATTTAGGTCCATAGATCCCTGTTGCATATTTCGTAACCCCTGTAACCTCATAAGATTGGCTTGAGTTCGGAATTCTTTGAAAAATCCTTTTTGAAATCCTCCCAAGACAACCTAACGGTTTTTTCTTCACCATGCATATCAATTCTATCGTAAAACCAAGTTTTAACGGCTCCCCTGAATAAACTTGTAGCAAGCCTCGTCCTTTTTTATGGAGGGCATTCGCTAGTTCGGTAACACCCCTCGATATCCGATACCTACCTCGTGCTTTTCAAGGTGTCTGGGTCCCCCTCATAGGTAGGAGATTTAGTTAGCACGAAGTTCTTGTAACTAAACTCCTTCTTGTTAGCATTATCTTGGACCTCGTGATTATGAGGACCCTCTTCTTCACCTCCTTTAACTTGAGGTTTGGAAAACCTCTCCTAGAACTTGGTTTTAACCTCCGCTTAAATTTGTTGCTTAACAATATTCACAATCTCATCATTGATTGCTTCACTAAAATCTTCCTTAACTTTGTTGGTGAAAACTTCGGAGTAGTTTTCCAATGAGGACTCAGTTCTACTAGTCAATTCCTCATCGGGACTAGGATTCCCTTGACTTTGTCCGCTTCGAACCTTCATGCTGAAGATTTCACAAGGTTAAGTACACACTAGAGATAAATAAACACAAACCCACCTTACTCAACACTCGTCGTACTTCGTTCACTTGACACTGTGTGCACACGTAGTAGTGGTGGCCAAGCACTATTACAATTTCACCACGTATCAAACTCATTGATACCACAAGTTTCTTGCTCGATGTCATACATACACAACATAATCACACTCTAGTTAGTTCACATGTATAATAAAGCACTAACTATCCCGGTCCAAACCGCATTCATACATGTCCCACAACATGATGCACATAATCAAGTCTAAGTCTAGGCACCTATCTTAAAGCCACCTAGATCTCTTAGACCATGCTCTGATACCACTTGAACCGAATCAAACACGTTTGCAAAAAGTGGACCAATTTTGTTTACTGAAGACATGCGCGTTGAGCAAATTACTTGTGCATCGCGCAAATTACTTGCGCGTCGCACTTTTACACGTATTCTCGAAACATTCATTTGAACCAGTCCCATGTACCAACACCAGCTCAACTGCGTGTCATGCAAATACATTGCGCGTGCCGCAATAACACTGACTCTGAAGTCAGTAGCTAGTAAGCTGGTGCACCATTTCAAAATATTTACTAAGTATTGGAAATGACCCAAAACACATCAAAATTGACCCAAACTTGTTTAAACACCATTATCACTTCCAAATCGGGTTCAAGTTACTATTTCAAACATAGTTGATTCATAAAATAGGTTCGGCGACCCATTACAACAAAGTGTCAATTTCGACCCCGTTACATTAACTAAGACACAAATGTGTTTGATCTTCAGAACCAATCTACCCATATAAAAGTCTCCAAAATCGCAAATCCCACAAGCCAGTAAGCAAGCTCACTAGTCCACATTCTTACCCTTGTCCTTTAATGCGCTAGAATCTATAAAAAGAATAAACAACGAGAGGTAAGCAATTCGCTTAGTGAGTGCAACAATTACATGCATACATATATAACCCACTTACTTCCACATACTTATACAAACCAAGCATACAAGTCTAGCATCTCAAATTAACAAGTTGTCACAATACGTCATGCTAGATAAACAACACATAATACGATTAGCAATAACAACACATAGCAATATGTATCCATATTCACACAAACACGTGAATGGTACTCGTAATGACCATCGGTACTTGCAACGACCATTAGTGTACACGAACGCACAATATAACACTAACCCCAATGGTGGTGTCGAACACACGAACTAAAGTGACCAATGTAATTGACCGCACCCACCCGTCACGCACATGTTAAGTTGATATGAACGCACGATTTTCACCATTGCACATGATGTGGTATCGAACACTTGAACTTGAGCGAATCTTTTACATGGATAACACTCTAGTGAAAGCTCACGCCCGAAAATCACTAAACCACATCCCACAAACAAGCAAGGAAATTATATACACATATATATAATTATCCCACTCACCTAGGTCCTTAGGAGTAGTTAACAAGCTAAGCTCTGAATCAACCGATATGCAATAATACACACGAAAAGCTATAATCAACTTAGCTTACAACCCAAAACACCCGCAAGTTCACTTTCAACCCAAATTGCACTTGAACACCAAAGCTAGGTCAAAACCCATGACCATAGTCACTTAATCACTAGTAGCTAGTGGCTAAGCTTAAACCTTACCAATTAGACACATAATCAAGTAATTGAAGTACCAATTTACAAATAACCCATTTTGACCCATTTTAAAGGTCAAGACTCAAGACTAGGGTTACAACTACTTGATACAACACCACAATCACTTTTCTCACAAATTTCTAGTGATTATACAAGCACAAGTTAGACATAAACTTACAAATTCGTCATTTAAAACCCTAGGTTTCAATTTAGGGTTCACATACCCATATTACACATCAAGAACCCTTATTTCACAAGAAATTGGGTTTTAAACTCAACATAAACCCAAACCCTAACCCAAACTCGAAATTAAACAACTTAAATTCGGATTTAGCTTTTTCAATTTGGTGTTGAACAAGTTTCTTCTTCATAAAAACCAAGCTCTGTCACTCTAGCTCTTTTTTCTCACTAAGTGCAAGTGTTTGAAGATAAAATGAGCTAAGGAAATGTTCCAGATCAGTTTTGCCGTGCAGGCTGAGCAGGGGCTTACATATCAAAATGGTTGCAATTACCTCTGGCCTACCAAAAGATGCATTCACAAGTATTATGAAATCAGGTGAGTTTATATTTATTCTTTTCGGTACCTTCTTTTAGCTTACGTTGAGTTTGTTGTTCATATGAACTTGCCAATTGAAGATGATACATCACAATTTATAATAATTAATCAAGTGAGTAGTTTTAGAAAAACTTATTACCCCCAAGAAAAATTAATGGTTGAATATAGACCTCATTGTTTCAGAGTGGGAACGATTTAGAGAAAAATCAACTTTTACTCTATTTTAGTTTGAGATTGGCTGAATTGTAACATAAAGAAAATACTTGATAATGTAGTATCGCTTACTCTAATCTATGTGTCATATTGGTATGTTGTCCAATCGTTTGATAACCAAGGATTTCTTGACTTCAGGGTGACCAAGTTCTTAAGAATTGTAAATGTCATAAGCGTTAATGGGATTCAAATCATCTTATACTCGGAACTCCTTTTACTTCAGTTCACACTATGTAATTTATAGTATGTGCTAGAACCACATTTGATGCACATAAAAAAACTCATCATTATTCTATAAAATTTCTTTTTTCAACATGTAACTGATGCGTAATTATGACTTTAAAAACGTAATTTAGAAAAAGCTTTCTTCATCCAACAGATCTGAACACGAAACCCCCAATTTGTAACAGTAACACCTTTAAAACAGAGTATAAAACTCTGAAATAAGAACACAAAGGGATAAAGAATTTAAACCCCAAATTGATAAAGATACCACCACAATAAGAGATCTAGAAACACTCCAAACCTTCAACTACAGCTAATAAAGATTCCACCACAACTATAATATCAGATATGAAGATTTGGATTTCACCACAATGTTTGATAAAGTAACACCACAAACACTGATAAAGAAACCACTCTTAGCCACCAGAATCAAAGATTCATAAATACACAGAGATTTTGTAAATAGATAAGCTCTATCAAACTTTCATTCATTCATCAACTGAGTTTTACAATTACAAGAGCTCTCTATTTATAGGAGAAGCATAACAGATACTTTCTAGATAAGACAAAAACATAAAAAGGAAATGGAGACAAAAAGGACAAACAATTACAAATTAGCCAATAAGAGTAAAGGACACAATCTGCAAAAGCCTGCCATTTGATAGTGCTCATCCCATGATAAAAAAGCATCAAATGATAGACAAGAATCTTCCTTGGACAGGTCAACATTCTAGAACAGCCACACACACGTGTTAAGCACATGACTTGGCCTGATTATTAAAAAGCATAAGATAAACTTTGAATCTTATCAGCAAGTTTTCCTTTTAGAATGAAAACAACGTCGCGTTCTGGTTGTACTAAAGTTCATCTTGCAGGTTGAACTAGCTTTATAGACTGCGTAAAACTTTGGTGGTTGAACTAAGGACATTTGCTGGTTGAACTAAAGTGTATTTGCTGGTCCGGCTAGCTGGTTCTTCTTCGTAGCTGGCTTGCCTTCAACTATCAAAGACTTTATTCATGAAAACTTAACTATTTCAGTTTAAGGACAGAAGTAGGGTAACCCCTGAGCCTCTTGAACCAGCTCCAAAAACACTTAGGTGATAATAAAGAGATGGCAACACAACCATTGCTTGACCAGATTCAGGTGTAACATCTTTTAAGCTTGTGTTGGTTGTGTTGATGGTCACATTGCCCAGCTCACCCGCATCATCCTCCCCCTCTAAAAATGAACTTGACCTCAAGTTCTCGAGGTTGTCATCTTCTAAGTAAGGCATCAAATCACCCACATTAAAAGTGCTAGATACAGCTGTATCACCAGGCAGGTCGACCTTGTAAGCATTATCACCAACTTTTTCTAACACTTTGAAAGGACCCTCAGCTCTTGGCATCAACTTGTTATTTCTTTTTGCTGGGAATCTTTCCTTCATTAGATGAATCCAAACAAGATCACCAGAAATAAAAGTGGGCTGCTTTCTCTGCTGGTTAGCTTTAGCCTTGTATTGTTGGTTGGTCTTCTCAATTTTTGCCTTCACTTTTTCATACAGCTTCTTCATTTCTTTTGCCTTTTCTTATGCCTCAACACTTGCCTTAGGCTCAATTGCAAAAGGAACCAGGTCAATGGGTGTGAGTGGATTTACACCATAGCAGATTTTAAATGGTGATTTTCCAGTGGAGTAATTAGGTGCTATGTTGAAAGCAAATTCAGCATGTGCAAGCTTCAAATCTCACTCCTTCAAACTTTTCTTAACAAGAGTTCTTAGCAGCATTCCCACAGTTCTATTAGTAACTTCAGTTTGGCCATCAGTTTGGGGATGGTGAGAAGTGCTGGATAAAAGCACGAGGCGACCGGAGGGGAGGCGAGCGAAGTGAGCTTCTAAAAGTAACTTAAGAACTTGGTATCTCGATCAGACACAATGATTTTTGGCACTCCATGAAGACGAATAATCTCTTTAAAGAACAAGGCTGCAACGATAATGGCATCATTGTTTTTGTTGCGGGCTATGAAATAAGCCATTTTTGAAAATCTGTCAACAATAACCATAATTGAATCTTTTGGAATACACAATCTGCTGCCCTTGAATAGAAAACTATCATGTTTAACATAATCTCTTTTGAACTCAGCAGGTGAACAATTCAAAACTGGAGCAAAGTATGGATTAACTTCATATAACTCCTTAACAAATGAGAATCCAAGAACTCTATCCTCCAGAATTGACAACAAAGAATACATCCTTGATAGAGCATCAGCAACAACATTGGAAGTACCAGCCTTGTGTTTAGACACAAAGGTATACATCTGTAAGAATTCAACCCATTTTACATGCCTTGGATTTAGTTTGTGCTACCCATTAATGTACTTCAATGCTTCATGATCAGAAAAGAGAACAAATTGTCTTGGCTTCAAATAATGAGACCACTGATCAACAGCTCGAATGATGGCATAAAACTCTTTATCATAAGTTTTATAATTTAGTTTGGACCTACTTAGCTTTTCACTGAAATAAGCTACTGGTCTTCTTCCTTGCACAAGCACTGCTCCAATGCCAACACCACTAGCATCACATTCAAGTTCAAACAGCATATCAAATTTAGGCAAAGCAAGTATAGATGCTGAACTTAGCTTTTTCCTTCAATGATTCAAATGCTGATTTGGCAGAACTGGACCATTCAAATACCCCTCTCTTCAAGCAATCAGTAATTGGAGCAACAATTGTGGAGAAGTCTTTTATAAATCTTCTGTAGAATGAAGTTAAACCATGAAAACTTCTGACTTTAGTGATGGAAGAAGGACTAGGCCATGATCTGATTGCTTCTACTTTAGATGGATCTATTGAAATACCTTCTTCATAAATCACATATCCAAGAAACACTACTTTGCTAACAAAGAAATCACACTTCTCCAGCTTCCCATATAATTGATACTGCCTCAACAGCTCAAATACTTTTCTTAAATGATCCAAGTGTTCTTCTTTAGTTTTTGAGTACACTAGAATGTCATCAAAGTAAACAACCATAAACTGCCTAATAAGTGGCCTAAGCACTTCATTCATAAGTCTCATGAATGTGTTGGGTGCATTAGATAAACCAAAAGGCATAACCAGCCACTCAAATAACCCACCTTTGATCTTGGAAGATGTCTTTCATTCATCTCCTTCTTTCATGCGAATTCGATGATACCCACTTCTAAGATCAACTTTGGATAATACACAAGAACCATACAGATCATCTAGCATATCATCTAATCTAGATATGGGATACATATACTTGATGGTGATGTTGTTAATAGCTCTGCTATCTACACACGTTCTCATGGAACCATCTTTCTTTGGAACCAGCAAAGCGGATACTGAACAAGGACTCATGCTGGCTCTAACATACCCGTTTACAACCAGCTCATTAACTTGGTTTTCTAATTCTTTTTCTTCATGAGGAGAACATCGATAAGCTGCTTTGTTAGGAAGAACAGACCCAGGTACAAGATCAATTTGATGTTCAATACCCCTGATTGGTGGTAAACCAGCAGGTAATTCACTTGGGAACACATCAGCAAATTCGGATAATAATGGCTTTATCCGAGGTGGTACTTCATCATGCTAGTTCAACTCATCACTTTCAACCAGCAACAACAAATAAGCACCAGTACCACATTTTAACTCAGTATCAACTTCAGCTTGAGTCATAAACAAAGTTCTATCATTCTTAGTAGTAGGGTCAGCTCTAGGTATTTCACTAGGCTTTAAGAAGTGAGTGTGATCTTTTTACCATTCACATACAACGAGTAAGTATTTTGGTGTCCATTATGGTAGACGTACTTATCAAATAACCAAGGTCTACCAAGCAGAAAATGACAAGCATCCTTGGGAATAACATCACAAGTAATCTCATCCTAATAAACAGTACCAATAAAAAAATGAAACAGTAACTTGGCGAGTAACCATTATCACACTGCCTTGGTTAAGCCATTGAAGTTTGTAGGGATGAGGATGCTTCTTTGTATCCAGCTCTAGCTTTTCCGCCATGTGAGCAGATACTGCATTTGCACAGCTGCCTCCATCAACAATCAAGCTGCATACTTTGCCTTTGACTGTGCACCTTGAATGAAAGATATTTTCACGCTGGCTCTTATCTTCAATAGTCTCAGCTGAGTGCATTACCCTTCCAATCATCAAAAACTCTCCAATATCAGCAGCAACAAACTCTTCACTATTAGACTCATCATATGCTGGTTCAGTTTCAAAACCCCCTTCCAAATCCATGGCACTTGAAGCATTTCCTTCTATCATCTTTAGGATCAGCTACAACCTGCTCTTTACCTTTAATGGTTTTTGATGCTGCCTCATTATGCTTAGGCAGTATTGATGATTGACCTTCATAGGCAGCATGGCTGGCTTTGAATAAGACTTAAAATGGTTTTTCTTTTTTGCTTGTTTCTCTACTTGAATAGCCAGCTTACAAGCACTCTCAAAAGTCCATAGAGGTTGCATTTCAACTTGATCAGCAATAGAAGCATTTAAGCCTCCAACAAATCTTGCTATAGTGTGTTCTTTAGCTTCTTTGATATTAGTACGAATTTTGAGCTGCTCGAACTCTCTGATGTAATCAACAACGTTCATACTGCCTTGCTTGAGTGTATTCATCTATAGATACAGATCTTGTTTGTAAGCTTGGGGAACAAATCTTTTTTGCATACACTCTTTTAATTTGGACCAGGTCTTGATGGTCTTCTTTCCTTCATATTGCCTTTCCCTTTTCAGATTATCATACCACATGGAAGCATACTTCTTTAATCTGATTACAGCAACTTTAAAGGCTTTTTTTATCATCATAACCTGATGCGTAATTATGACTTTAAAAATGCAATTTAGAACAATCTTTCTTCACCCAATAGATCTGAACACTAAACCCCCTATTTGTAACAGTAACAGTCCTAACACAGAGTATAAAACTCTGAAATAAGAACACAAAGGATAGAAGAATCTAAACTCCAAATTGATAAAGATACCACCACAATTAGAGATCTAGAAACACTTCAAATCTTCAACTACAGCTGATAAAGATTCCACCACAACTATAATATCATATATGAAGATTTGGATTTTACCACAATGTTTGATAAAGTAACACCACAAACACTGATAAAGAAATCACTCTTAGCTACCAGAATCAAAGATTCGTAAAGACACAGAGATTTTGTAAATAGATAAGCTCTATCAAACATTCATTCATTCATCAACTCTAAGTTTTACATTACAAGAGCTCTCTATTTATAGGAGAAGCATAATAGCTACATTCTAGATAAGACAAAAACATATAAAGGAAATGGAGACAAAAAGGACAAACAATTACAAATTAGCCAATAAGAGTAAAGGACACAATCTGCAAAGCCTGCTATTTGGTAGTGCTCCTCCCATGATAAAAAGCATCCAATGATAGACAAGAATCTTTCTTGGATAGCTCAACATTCTAGAACAGCCACACATACGTGTTAAGCACATGACTTGGCCTGGTTATTGAAAAGCATAAGATAAACTTTGAATCGTATTAGCAAGTTGGCCTTTTAGAATGAAAACAGCGTTGCGTGCTGGTTATACTAAAGTTTATCTTGCTGGTTGAACTAGCTTTATCGAGTGAGTAAAACTTTGCTGGTTGAACTAAGGACATTCGCTGGTTGAACTAAAGTGCATTTGCTGGTCTGGC